>NC_069792.1:17700000-18325000 GCF_027406575.1 Nycticebus coucang | reverse complement strand
ACTTTCAGCTTGTTTAAGTGACTATTATTTGGATCTGCCCTTAGTACCAACCAAACTTCCTCATAAATCATTCATCTTCACAGTAATCCTAAAAAGGAAAGGTTATTATATCCATCTTACAAATGAGGAAAAAAATTAAAACCTACAAAGTTTCTACAACCTAGTAGGTGACAAAATTTCTAAAACTTGTGACTTAAGTTCTGGCCAATGTAGATGAAGAGAAGTGAAATGTCATTTTGTCCTTCAGCAGCAGGTCGTGTCTTTGTCTTCCCTTTCTTCTATCATTAATGTATTGTGTTTCACTAACACTGCCTTGCAAGATTAGTCAAGGCAGTATGAATGACAAACATTCAGGAATTTTGTAAGCCAGTTGTTCAATTGTTCATAGTGCATATCAGCCACAGTAGGGGATTATTTACAACATGGGAACCTGCAAACTCTACAGATTAGGACTTTTAAAATAAATTTTCTATTTGATCTTTTTTTGTTGTTGTTTTTCAGAATCTGTTTACCAGCATACAATTGTCTTTACCCTACGGAAATTGAGATTCTTAAGTAAGATGTATGGGTCCAGGTGGTAAGGGAAGATCCTACAGATTGCCAAGCCAGAGGAGTCTGGGCTGCTAATGCAGAGGAGAGCCACCATGCCAGCTAGGACTCTCCATGGTTGAGACTTGAATTTTTGTCTAGCTCAGTAGTCCTCAGGGGAGGACAATTTTGCCTCCCCCCAGGGGGTATTTGGCATTGTTGGGAGACATATTTGGTTGTCAAAACTGGAAGGTGTGGTTGCTGCTGGTATCTGGGGGTAGAGAGCAAATGCTGCCCAACATCCTGTACTACAGAATGCAGCCCCACAACCAAAAATCATCTGGTCCAAATGTCAGCAGTGCTGGGGTTGAGAAACCCTGGTCTAGTTCAAGCCACGATTATGTTGGATTTTCAGGACAGCAGAAAAAACTGTAACCGAACTGATACTAATACAAATGCATAAGTGAAATCTCAACTATCCTTTTATATAAATATATATACATGCATATAGTCATACCTACATATGTGCGTACATACAGATAGTAAGCTGTATTTAAAATACATTTTGAAGAAAGCTATTTACATAATGGAGTTTCTTAGTATTTTTCTACTTTTGAAGCATTTATTTCTTAAGAGCTCTGAGGCAATCTCTGGGCAACAGAAGAGGTAATTTACCAAGTGACTGCATGAGTCCAAAAGAGTTAATGCTCCTTCAGAAAATGAGTAATTCACCACTGACCAGAACCTAATATTGGGAGCAAGAGGTGAGGGTGTTAATATCTCCCTTCCAAGAAGTGATGGGTCTCAATTGCTCCCTGTAATTTCCTCCTGAAATTACACCAAGGATGTTATTGAACTTGACCAACTGAGTTCTTCTGGTTGCACAGAAATAAAACTGGATTCTGTGGAAATGTCCACCAGGGAAATACAAATGTTGACAAAGAAGCAGAAATTCAAGCTATATATGGATATTCTTTTGAAATAAAACTGAAAATGCATATTCTTTGGGACCAGAATGAATCTGAGAAAGAAAAATCAATTAAGACTTTTCAGTTTTTATGTAAGGGCAAAATAGAGTTATGATCTCTTCAAGCTGAGTGAATTATTTCAGAGTTAAATATGAACATAAGTTTATCTCTCCATTATTTATGTAATATAAATAATACATTTATACTATAAATGAAATAGATATGTATGTATATGGATATGTGTAGTATATTCATACTGATAAATTCTAAAATTTTAAGCATAATTATAATAAAAATTTAATTTAACCTGATTTTTATCTCTGATGTTTTACCTAATCAAGGGATCACACATTTGCAAGATAGCTTTCCTTTCCATCATTCCAGACTCACCCTATGATTTCTATCCCTGAGTCTGTGTGCTTGTTTTTTTTCTTTGTTCCTCTCTTTTTTTCCTTTCTTTTGCTTTAAAATTCACCCAGGTCTGTGATTTCACCTCTTGAGCAAAATGTCCTGTCAGACCTCTCCTTCTGGCTCCTTCTGACATGCTATAGAGCTGTTCCTTGTCTTCTACCAGGATGCTCACAATTATCAGGACATTCCCCCTCCAAAAATGTCTAATATTCATCATCACAACCATTTTTAACCAGAGGACTTCCTTCCAAGCCCCTCAATTCAAATAGTTTACTAATTTATCAAGTGTTATGGCTGTGATTGAACTAATTACCACAAAGCACACATTAATTGAAGAATTTCTATATGCCAGTGCTCTGGAGGAAACAAAAACGAATCAGACAGATCCTCCTCTACAGAAACTCATGATCTATTAATAGGGAGGGAACTTGGAGATTTTAAAAGATCCATTATTTATATCATGTTTCAAGAGGAAGTTGTTACGGTTTAACAAATCAGCATAATATAAAAGCAACACACTGTGATTCTATTATCCATCTTGTATATCATATATCCTCTTTCTATGGATGAGTTCATTGGTTGAGTTCATTTACTTCTTGTCTCTGTGAGCGGCTTCCCCTATGGAGACAAACTGTCACCTGTACTCACTGCCATGCAATCCCCAAATGTGACCACTGCTCTGCCATCCCGAAGCCCAGAGGAGGCAATTAGAATGTTCTGGCCACTCAGGATTTTACATTAAAATGTAGCTGGAAAGACTGTTGGTGGGAGCAACATGTTCACAGGCAGAGCCTAGAGGTTCAGGCCCCTCCACTCCTCCCAACGGCTTCCAACTCTTCAGGGCACATTCTCCGCTCCCTCACTCTAGCTGTGCTGCCAATCTCACCTCCAGAATCCCAAAATATTTCCAAACCTAAGGCAGCCTACCTTGGTGTCGGTCCTCCCGGGGCTTTGACAGGTTGCATTACATAGACTTCAGTCCTGAATGACAGGCTCTATCCCTTCTTTGCCGAACATGCTGAAAAACATGGAATCAGATTTGTAAATTTGAAATGACATTTTAGGCTCAGTGCCCGTAGCACAGTAGTTATGGTGCCAGCCACATGCACCGAGGGTGGCGGGTTCAAACCAGCCTGGGCCAGCTAAACAATAAGGACAACTGCAACCAAAAAAAAATATATAGCCGGGTATTGTGGCGGGCGCCTATAATCCCAGCTACTTGGGAGGCTGAGGCAAGAGAATCGCTTAAGCCCAAGAGTTTGAGGTTGCTGTGAGCTGTAATGCCATGGCACTCTACTCAAGGTGACAGCTTGAGACTCTGTCTCAAAAAAAAAAAAAAAAAGAAAGAAAGAAAGAAAAAGAGAAAGAAATGGCATTATCAAGCTATCTAAAGTGGAAGTTATAATTTGACATGTACTGTAATTGTTCATGCAGTTTGCAGATCACATATAAACATTCACTTTTCCTCAGATAGCTAACCCCTTGTCAAGGCAGTTTTCATTCTTTTCATTTTAGATCCTCCTCCATAATCAAGAGTGCGAATGACCCTCTGAAACTGAACCCTATTCTGATAGTCTTGCATTTCTGAATTAAGAAAATGTACACCTTAGCCACAGTTGTTTTTCTCAAAAAGTGAAGAATGAAATATGCATTACTTTCCTGAATGGAAATACAATCACCGTCCCACAGGCACCAAAAAAGTTTCAGAGTAGCTTGATAAAATGGCACCATTTTATCTTTCTAGCATTTTACATAAAAAATATAGTTCTCTACCATTATCATAAAAAAACCTCTTGTTTTCCTTTGATTTTTTTACCCTTCATTTAAAACTGTAGTTGAGACTTAAAGGAAGAACACAGTTTGAATATTGAAAATTAGATTCTAAATGTGGCTTCTAAAACTGTCCAGGAGGTCAGAAAGAGCCCAAAGTGCCAAACCTGCATGGGCAACTGAGTCATCCGTGGGCGCATACACAGGGCCTCAACTCGCAAAGATTTGCAGAAAAGCTTTGTTGAAGAATTTTCAATACTCATTGTTTCCAATTACTCTCCTCTTGATCTTTTTGAACCCATTTTAGTCAGGATTTTGCCACCCACATTTCCACTGAAACTCTTTCATCAGTTAGTTGGCTATCAATTCTCATCTCGTGTGACCTAATCGCACAGAGAGAGGAGAATGGTGTGGACATTAGCAAGCCAGCAGGTGGTTCTTGGTGGGTGTCTCATGCTTATAATCCTCGCCCGCTGCATGGCTAAAGTGGGTGGATTGCTTGAGTTCTGGCATTCGAGACCAGTCTGAGCAAAAGTGAGACCCCATCTCTACTAAAAATAGAAAAATTAACCTGGCATGGTGATGGGCACCTGTATGCCCAGCTACTTGGGAGGCTGAGGCAGGAGAATCACTTGAGCCCAAGAGTTTTAGGTTGCTGTGAGTGAGGCTGACACCACAGCACTCTACCCAGGGCAACAGAGTGAGACTTGTCTCAAAAAACCAAAACCAGACGCACGATCTACAAACACATGAAGAAAAGCTCATCATCCTTAATCATCAGAGAAATGCAAATCAAAACTACTTTGAGATATCACCTAACCCCAGTAAGAGTAGCCCCATATCACAAAATCCCAAAACCAGAGATGTTGGTGTGGATGTGGAGGAAAGGGCATACTTCTACACTGCTGGTGGGAATGCCCACTAATACATTCCTTCTGAAAGGATGTTTGGAGAATACTTAGGGACCTAAAAATAGACCTGCCATTCGATCCTATAATTCTTTTACTAGGTTTATACCCAGAAGAACAAAAATCACAATATAACAAAGACATCTGTACCAGAATGTTTATTGCAGCCCAATTCATAATTGCTAAGTCATGGAAGAAGCCCAAGTGCCCATCGACCCACGAATGGACTAGCAATTTGTGGTACATGTATACCATGGAATATTATGCAGCCTTAAAGAAAGATGGAGACTTTACCTCTTTCATGTTTACATAGATGGAGCTGGAACATATTCTTCTTAGCAAAGTATCTCAGGAATGGAAGAAAAAGTATCCAATATACTCAGCCCTACTATGAAGCTAAATTATAGCTTTCACATGAAGGCTATAACCCAACTATAGCACAAGACTATGAGGAAAGGGCCAAGGAAGGGGAAGGGAGGGGGGAGGTCATGGTGGAGGGAGAGTAATGGCTGGGGCCACACTTGCGGTGCATCTTAAAATGGGCACAGGCGAAACTTACTAAAGGCAGAATACAAATGCCTACATACAATAACTAAGAAAATGCCATGAAGGCTACTTTGAACAGTTTAATGAGAATATTTCAGATTGGATATGAAACCAGCACCCAGTGTATCCCTTGATTGCACTAATGTACACAGCTATGATTTAACAATAAAAAAAGTATTAAAAAAAACCCCAAACCAAAACAAACAAAAATGAAACAAAACAAGACGAAAAAACAGGAAAAAAATGTCCACAGGAAAAGACTGCTGGTGGATAGGATGAGTCATCTCAGTGGTATGCCACTGTGAATACTGAAGAGGCTGCCATATTGATCTGTTTCCAGAATAACTGGAGTTTCACCTCACAATTTAAAACAGGAATAAGGTCTTCATGCAAAAGTGAGAACACCTCCTTTCTGTGGACTGAATGTTTGTGTTCGCCCTCCCCACCAGATTCGTATGTTGAAACCTTAGCCCCCAATGCAATGATAATTGGAGGTAGAATATTTGGCAGGTAATTAGGCTTAAATGAGGTCATGATAGTGGAGTCCGCATGTTGGGATTGGGGCCGTTCTGAAGAGAGAACAGAGCGAAGACAGTGACAGCAACTGTAAATTAGGAAGGAAGGGGCTCTCAGCAGAAGCTGATCGTATTGGCACCTGCCTTCTAGCTTCCAGCTACCTAGTCCGTAGTATCTTGTTATAACATCCCCAAATAGCTAAGACATCCCTGGTTGATTCAGGGGTCTGCCAGGAACCAGATGGCCACATTCAAGCTGGGCAGTTGTTTAATACAGGGATATTTGCAGAGGAATGGTCGGGAACTAGGGAGGCTATAAGGGACAGTGGTGAATAAAGGAACAACAAGGCTACAAAGGAAAAGGAGAGTGTTACCCTCAGTCTGACCTAGGACAGGGCAGCGAGCGCTGTGAGAAAGACCTCCCAGCAGGAACTGTGGCCTGCAGTAGACACGTGGCCAGCCCAGTGTGACCTGGGAGGAGGGAGCCAAAGGGACCAATATGCTTTTCCCTCTTCCTGATTTCCACTAGCACTTTCCAGAAGCTGAACCCAACAGAGAACTCATATCCACCCCACGTCTTTATCTCAGCCAATTCCTCTAATTACCAGACTTCATTCTCTCTGGTCTATTTAAGAAAATCATTTCAATAACTCTTACCATTTTTTTTGTTCCCTCCTGAATCATCTAATGAGAAAGCAAACATGATAAGATTTTTCTAAACATAAAAAACCCTCCTTTTTACTTGCCTTCTGTGGGACACCATAGCTCTGCTCCCCTTTGCAGAAAAGCTTTGTTGAAGAATTCTCAATACTCACTGTTTCCAATTCCTCTCCTCCTGCTCCCTTTGAATCCACTTTAGTTGGGATTTTGCCATCCACATTTCCATTAAAACTCTTTCATAAGTTAGTTGGCTATCAGTTCTCCCCTCGTGTGACCTATTTGCAGCATCTAACACAGTGGATCGCTCATTCTTGAAATGCTTTTTCACTTCACACTCTCCTTTTCTTTTCTCCATCATTGGCTGCTTCTTACCTGTCTCCTTTGCTGGTTCCTTCTCTTTTCCTTTATCTTTAATGTTGCAATGACCCAGGACACAGTCCTGGGTGCTCCTTCCTTCACCATCTACATTTGTTCCTTGGAGAGTTCATCCAGCGCGTGGCTTTAAATCCCACCTGTATGCTGACATTTCTGGCAGGCTCCTCTTCCTAACGACAGACTTGTATATACAACTGTCACATGGGGGGTCCCCTCAGGTGGCTACTAGACACCTCAAACGCAATACCATGTAGAACTTCTGATCTTCCTTTCCTTTCAAATCGAGCAAGCATTCCCTGGCTCACCCAACAGGAGTTCCACTCTTCCGGTTGTTCCGGACAACATGATTGAAGTGTCCTTGACTCTTCCCTTCTTTCACGCTCAATTATATCCATTAAGAATTCAGATTGGGGGTGGCGCCTGTGGCTCAGTGAGTAGGGCGCCGGCCCCATATGCCGAAGGTGGCGGGTTCAAACCCAGCCCCGGCCAAACTGCAACAACAAAAAAAATAGCCGGGCGTTGTGGCGGGCGCCTGTAGTCCCAGCTGCTCAGGAGGCTCAGGCAAGAGAATCGCGTAAGCCCAAGAGTTAGAGGTTGCTGTGAGCCGTGTGACGCCACGGCACTCTACCCGAGGACGGTACAGTGAGACTCTCTCTCTACAAAAAAAAAAAAAAAAAAGAATTCAGATTGGCTCTGTCTTCAAAAACATATCACGAATCTATCACTTGTCACTACCTCTCCTGCTACCAATCTGATGACAAACACCATAACACCTTATGGGATTGTCTCGGCAGCCTCCTAATTGCTCTTTCCATTTCTATTCTCCGTCTCTAGAGTCTATCCTCAACATACCACCAGAATGTACCTGCTTAAATTTCTGCAATGTGTCCCCATTTCAAAAACTCTTCACAATCCCTTATAAGACCCAAAATATCTACTACCTCATTTTGAACACCTCTCCCATTTCTTTTCACCACTCTTTCTCAGTCCCTTAACTCACAAATCTCTTTGCTATTTCTCGAACAAGCCTAGGCACACACTCCCTAAAGAAGACATCCACTTTGGCTGTTCCCTCTGCCCGGGATGCTTTTCTTCAGCTTGGCACCTATGTCACGATGTTACTCAAATCTTACCTCCTCAATGAGGACCACTCTAAATGTCCATTCAGTACTACAAACTCCCTCCAGGGCATTCCTCAACTCCCTTATCTTGCTCTGTGTTTTCCTATAGCACTATTGCCTTCTACCATATTACAGAATCCAATTACTCTTAACATGTATTGTAGCCAGAAGAGTTTCACATCATAATAACAGAACTCTCTGTCATCTTCACTCACTAATATAATCCACACACCTAGAACAGTGCCTAGCCTCTAGTTGGCATTATATAAATATTTGGTGGCTGGGCATAGTGGCTCATGCCTGTAATCCTAGCACTCTGGGAGGCCAAGGCAGGCAGATTGCTTGAACTCAGGAGTTCGAGACCAGCTTGAACAAGAGCAACACCCCATCTCTAAGATTTAGCTGGGTGTTGTGGCAGGTGCCTGTAGTTCCAGCTACTTGGGAAGCTGAGGCAAGAGGATCACTTGAGCCCAAGCGCTTGAGGTTGCTGTGAGCTATGACACCATAGCACTCTACCAAGGACAAGAAAGTGAGACTCTGTCTCAAAAATAAATAAATAAATAAATAAAACATATAAATATTTGGTGAATGATTAAATCTCAGTCTTTTTGGACTAGACCAGGCGTCCTCAAACTTTTTAAACAGGGGGCCAATTCACTGTCCCTCAGACCGTTGGAGGGCCGGACTATAGTCTAAAAAAAAAAAACAAACTATGAACAAATTCCTATGCACACTGCACAGAATATCTTCGAAATATCTTATTTCGAAGTAAAAAACAAAACAGGAACAAATACACTTCACACCACTTCATGTGGCCGCGGGCCGTAGTTTGAGGACCCCTGGCAGACTTTCTTCAGTTAATTCAGCTGTTTGAAACCTTATTGGGAAAACCTGTCCCCACTTTGCCAAACATAGCTAATCACCAAAATAAAGCATCCTTTACCCCACTGCTTAACATAAGGCCCTTGAATTTCTTTTCTCATAAACCTGTTTTTCATGCTTTTGGAAGTTGATAGCATCACATAGTATTCTAGGCCATGGCCACCATTTTGGGGGGGTTTTGAGTGCCTGTCCATTCTCCCCAGCCTTAACTCTATAAACCCAATACATCAATGCATCTCCAGATCTGTTTTGGCTGTCTTTGTAATTAGGACACCACTTTGAACTTGGGAGGGTTTTGCATTACCATTGCTGTCCAATAATGAGAAGCAGGTGACCAAGGAGAAAAGACCCCACCCACACAACTGACACCTGTCCAATCAGAGCAACTTCAGTCATGAAGTTCACAGGTGCCAAGTTCACCTGAAGGCTAAATGGGTTTCATGCCCAAAGTCTCAGTGAAGAATAAAATGTTCCCTGTGGATAACCTCCCTCAAGGACCCAGAAAGGGTGGCCACAACCAGTCCAGTCTCCTGATCCTGGCCACTGCCCACAGATATCCTTTTGACTCTGATAGCACATTGAGTGGCCAGGGCAGAACCCAGGCAGTCAGGATTTTGGCTGTCCCACTCTCTTCACCTGGGTTCAATCTGGAGTGGAGTCTAACACATGACCGCACAGCTTTCAAAGGTCGAATCAAAATAGATTGAAATAAGAAATTATTAACTAAATTGGAGTGTGAGATTATCTTTAGATTTTAGTGATGTGCTTTTTCTCTCCTATTTTTGTGTGAGGTTTTATTACATTTAGTAACTGTTGGTGCAAAATTGTGTGTGAGTTAGACTCATAAGAAGAAGAAAAAAATATTAACAATGAAAGTCTTCATATTTTGCTACCAAGGCAACACCAACACTTTACACCAGTTCAAAAATAACAAGATCTTTAGCCCTATCTGCTGTTGATCTTTCTGTCGTTACTGACTTACTCTCCAGCAGATGTTCATAATAGTGTTTGCCGTCATCTCCGGTGACCTGCC
The DNA here is from genome assembly GCF_027406575.1 of Nycticebus coucang. Classification (NCBI taxonomy): domain Eukaryota; kingdom Metazoa; phylum Chordata; class Mammalia; order Primates; family Lorisidae; genus Nycticebus; species Nycticebus coucang. The sequence goes on along the minus strand of NC_069792.1, from coordinate 18,315,283 downwards.
ACCTACTGCCCTCCCAGCAGCTTGTGAGTTGGAAGTTAGACATTTCATTGTCTAACTCCCCCGGTCAATACAATCCCCACTGCCCAAAGGTAAAGATCTGAAACTGCTTAACATGCCCTCTACCAGACATGCAACCAAAAGGTTTCTTGCGCTATCAATATATAAAAATGCATAACAAGACTTAAAGGAAAAAAGGGGGCCTCCTGGTGTGAAGAACTTGTCCCTCTGGTATTAAAAACACTGAAGGACTCCCATACAGTTGAGTTTAAGAAACTACTTTTTGTTTGTTTTTTTTGTTTTGGGGAGTTTTTTTTTTTTTTGCAGTTTTTGACCAGGGCCAGGTTTGAACCCGCCACCTCCAGTATATGGGGCCAGTGCCCTACTCCTTTGAGCCACAGGCACTGCCCTAAGAAACAATTTTTCCACGTATGCTCAGTACAGTGGCATTTAAAGCATGTGTGCCATTCCTAATGCTCGTTGAGTTTAAGAAACTACTTTTCCACGTATGCTCAGTACAGCCACATTTAAAGCGTGTGTGCCGTGCCTAACACTCGCCGGCTGCAGAGGTAACCTTCCATGTGCCCCATATGGAGCTGCAGTTATAATCGACGCCTTCTGGAAAGGCGCCCTGGGACTTCTCCTTTAATTAGGATTAAAACGTGCTGAGGGCCCACAGGAAATGTGACAGAGGCCTTTTATTTCAGGCATTATCATTTCTCTCAGGCAAGATCACCTTTCAGAAAAACATGCATAGACTCTCTCTAATCTTCACAAAAAGAAGTCTAGCCTGTTAAACTAATTCCCCTCATTCTTCATCATCTGAAAATGACTTCAAGGCAGCAAGCTTCAGCAGAATGGCAATTGTCCATGGCTCTACTCAAAGATAATGCTGGGACGTTTGTGGAAAAAAAACAATCAAAGCATACCTCATTGAGAAGGACAGACGCAGGAACTGGAGAAAGAAAAGTGACAGGTCATTTTAACAGGATCATGTTCCCCAGTGCAATTATGTAAATTAACACACACTGAAGACTTGAAAGACATCAGCAAAAGGGCTACCAGGAATCAAGTATGCACACAAAAGCAGAATTCATAAAGAGGAAAAAATAGATTATTAGACTACTAAATACATGAACCTTCTGAATCACAAAACACTGTAAACAGATTTAAAAGGTGAAGAACAAACTTGGGCAAGGAAGACTGGGGGTTAATACCTTCAATATAGAAAGAGTTCTTACAACTCAATAAGGAAAAAAATATATAGGGTGTCCATAAAGTTATTGTGCAATTTAAAATAGTCAACCATTCCAAGGGATGACACCAAATTGATCAAATAAATACCAAAGAGTTGACATTGGTTTCCCTTTCAGCTGTGGCAAGTTCTTTCTCCTGAATCTCTCCCTCTTTCTGCTTCTGTTCCTCTGCCCTGTCTGTGGGGTCCTAGGCTCATTCTTCCCGAACCCCTTGTGGTGAAGGCCAGGAATAACCCTAGGTCTATAAAGAGAGAGTTTCATTCTACAGTCAGACTTCTAGAAGAAAACTCTCTAAGTGGAAAAGTTCAATCGGGAAAGTAGGAATTAAAAATTCTGGGTCAGAAACTCTGGGCTGAGACCCAGCAATCTGCGTTTTCAGAAGCCCCCCACCCCAGGTTTACATGATTCTAATGCTTTAGAATTTGAGATTTTTACTGATTTACCCCATTCTGGTTTTTATCTCCATCTTCAGCTGAGTCTGAGCAGGTGAATTCACAAAGAATCATCTCACTAGCAACTCCCCAATCATTTTTCTATATTACATCTGTTTATGAGAGACAATATCTCACCTGCAAAATATCGTATGTTAAGTTAGATAAAGTAACATTTATTCTGCCACAATTTGTGAGTGTGTGTGTATGTTCCATCCAGACACAGGGAAGTCAACTGAAAAACTGAAGCTGAGGTCCCTGAGACGTTAAATGTGCCTGCTACTATAACGAGCATCTGTGGTCACCTTTCATCCCTGTATTATAATCCCTTGTAATAATTCATTCAGCATCAATTTCTTTATAACCTTTTTTAGCAGTACACTAAATCTCAGCATTTGGTGTCGATCTCTAGCTGCTTTACCTGGCCAGTGCCAGTCAAGCTGAGGTGTTAGCTCCCAAACGTGAAAGATCTCAAGTGCGGTTTATTTTTGAGAGCCTAGTCACTGAAACTCGGATTGATAAATCACCCGTGAGTCTTCAACTTGCCAGGGTGGCTGAGTGCCACTTGCCTGCTGGTGCAGGTCCTGCCGCCACTTTTGTATATGGTGCAGTCTTAGGTGTCCTGGCCACCCTTCAAGGCACTGTCTTGCTCAGGGGGAAGAAGAGCTCACATTTAATAAGATTTGCAGGAGTTTCCCAAAGGCGCTAACACCACACTGATGCAGCTCTGAGCTGCTGAAGTCTGCTTTTATTAAACGCATGCCATGTGATCCTTCAGGAGAACGAATTTATCCATGAGGGTTTGTGCTTGCCTGCATCTGATAGCATCTGTCCAGTTATCTGTCCAGATAGCAATCTCCAGTTAAGCCCCACAGCAGGTGGTGAGGAGCGACATCACTCACCCTGGGGACAGCAGTGGCTCTGTGTCACGCACTGCTCCTTGGCATGGGAGTGGCTTTCTGTTTCAATCTGGGAACAAACTACGCATCTCTGTGTGCTTTCCTCCCTAGGCCAGGCCATCTGGCCCCCTGCAGTTGCTTTCCAAATTGTCTCTTGCTGCAAGAACTAAAATATTAGGCTCTAAACTTCTCCACAGAAAGACGTGCTTTACAACTTTCCAGCAGTGGCTGAATGGCCCGACTCCACCCCATGGATGTCTGAAATGAGAGTGCGGCCACCAGGACTGCCAATGTGCTGGTGAGCCAGTGGTTCCCACCGCACCATGCATCACTTAGGGCTAAACCTCTGTGCCCTCCCAGTGTGCTGGAGTCTAGGGCTTTGGCTTCATGCCCTGGCATCCCCTACTTCTCTTCACCCCATTTCTCCAAAGGTCCAGCCATGTCTCATTGTGATTCCACAGGTTGAAATTCAACAGAATTTCATCTCCACAAGTTTCCTTCACGGTCCAGGAATTCTATGGGGAGGGCGCCCAGAGGCTGGGCGTGTTCTCTGCACCCCTGGAGGGCAGTCAGACATCGTTAGTGTGCCCTCGTGTGCAGCCTTCACCCCCCAACCTACCAGATGACTATACAGTCACATGCCAAAATACATGCATCTGACCCAAAGACTTCAAGTTCACCATAACACAGTGGAAGGCTTTCCTTGCATCAAAGTGAGGAGGCTTCAGCATTCAGAGTTTTATGTGGCACCCTTATGGACCTGCTGTCAACCCTCACAAAGCATCCTCCGTGACACTGTCCTCCCACCTTTTTCACAGCGTGACAAACATGTAAACACACTTGGTGGAGGAGGGCACCCCAGCCCACCTCCTCGCGGTCATTCAAGGGTGGAGCCATCTGTTCTGGCGTCTTGCCTCCCACCTCCAGGCACTTTATTTGAACACACACAAGCCCAGACACCAGCTGGCCTTATCTTCCACGGTTTTCTAACCGTCTATACTTGGAGTCAAAACTTGGCAAAGAAAAATGAAAGACTTCAGGCAGAACCAGATCACATCAAGATAAAATAGTGAGGTCGACGAGGTTTCCCCTGGTTGCCTTCCTGCTTTGTATTTCAGAATTGTCCTTCCAGCAGGTGGGCCACCCAGCCCTCATGCTGTTCTCTAGTAGCTGAAGGTTACCACTGCCAGGTCCAGTCTGGACTTGGCCTTCCTGCATAGCATCTGGCTATCTAAATAATCCTCTTCTCTCCTCATAAATGCAATCAAATATTCATTCTATTTCATTCTAGTCCTTTAGAATCTGATATCTTCTAGCTTCTCTGGGACAAAAAAAATCCCTGTAATGCAATTAATAGGGACTAATGAATTCATGTTACTTCTCCCTGGACAATGTTCATCTTTTTTTCATTTTTCTCACTTAACTAACATCTATTAAGTACTTACTTCGAAGGCAGCTCATGCTCCAAAAATGAATAAGATACTATCACTGCATTTAAGGAGCTTCTATTCTGTCTAGAAGGAAGAATACAGACTCAAACACTATTTAAATAAAAAAATTGTAACACAGGGTCATTAAGTGCTATAACACACGTAAAAGTGTGCAAAACCGCTATGAAGACTCTGGACAGGAAAAAGAATGAGGAGCATGGACAAGGACACCTGGGAGTTAAGCTAAAAACGCAGCTGAAGGCCAGTTGTGAAAACTCTGTGTGTTGTTCTAATGAGTTAGACCTTTCTCTCTGCAAGTGGGAAATTTAAACAATCACTTTCCAAGATTAACCTGATCCAATGAGGTGCCTGTAAGAGGAAAGTTTTAGGTGTCTCCCTGGCAGAGGACAGGCTTTAGATCAGGAAATTCTTGCAGAAACCACCATAACACAGGCCTGGGGCTCCCACTATCCTGACCCTGTGTTTGGGAAGTAGTTTTTACAAGACATTTTAAAACATGCTTTAGTCTATGTCACCCTATTTTCTCAGAGAATTTTAGAAGAAAAAAAACAAATATGCTTCAAAAATGTTATCTAAATGAAAAAGTTTGTGAGTACAATATTCTTACTTGTTTGGAAGCAATAAAATCAAAATGAGATAATACATTTTGAAGCAACTTAGATGGAACTGGAGGTCATTGTCCTAAGTGAAGTAACTCAGGAATGGAAGACAGGGTTATGCAGGTTCAAACAACAGGTGCACTGGACACTGGAGACTCAAAGGGCAGAGGGTGTGAGCAGGGGGCAGGGTGAAAAGTCACCTACTAGGTACAATGGACACCATTCGTGTGATGAGTGTGCCAGTGACACAAACTTCACCACTATCCAGTATATCCAGGTGATGAAACTGCACTGTAGCTCCTAAATCCATTGAAATAAAAAAAGAAAGGAGAAACACTTTAGTGAAAGTAGAGGAGAAATGAATGAATTAGAGAACTGAAACCAAGTACATTTGAATAATAAAAAAGCAATAATAAATCAGGCTCTTTGAAAGAGCAATGCAACAGACAAACCTGTTGAATACTATGAGAAAAAAGAGATCACAAGAAGAAATTAGAAATGTGAAGAGCATAATCACAAATATGAAGGCTCCCTAAAAATTAAAACACTCTGTTCAACGTTATGCAATAGACTTTAAAATCTAGATAAAATGCCCAACTTTTTGAGAAAAAGCATCTGAATTGTGTTTTAAAGCCTGAAAAATTAGAAAAGACCTATAAAAAATTGACAGTAAAAGGAAAAAAGGCTAAGACAGTTATTTCAGCAAGTTGTAAAGACTCTTCAAATAGGAGACAATTCTAATGCTGCAGAGCATATAAAATATGCAAACTTCTGAAATAAATCTTATAAGGCTAATTTGTCTCTGAAACCAAAACTAGATAAGTATATTTCAAAAAGGAAAACTCACTTATAAATAAAGATGCAAAAAAATTGAAATAAAACATTAGCAAATTATAGCTACCACCAATAATGATTAAGAAATGTATATGGGGCGGCACCTGTGGCTCAGTCGGTGGGGCGCCGGCCCCATGTACTAAGGGTGGTGGGTTCAGGCCCGGCCCCGGCCAAACTGCAACCAAAAAATAGCCGGGCGTTGTGGCGGGCGCCTGTAGTCCCAGCTACTCGGGAGGCTGAGACAAGAGAATCGCTTAAGCCCAGGAGCTGGAGGTTGCTGTGAGCTGTGTGAGGCCATGGCACTCTACCGAGGGCCATAAAGTGAGACTCTGTCTCTACAAAAAAAAAAAAAGAAATGTATATGGGAGGAGTCAGTGATTGTTCCATATTAGGAGATCTCCTAATGCAATTCTCTACAATAATACATTAAAGAAAAAAATATGTAACCATCATGATATATGAGCATGACGGCAAAGAGGAAAGTTTCTTGATACTGGCAGCCTGGCCTGAAGTTCCATCTTTGTACCTATTTGCTGTGTACTTTGGGCAAGTTACTTAATCTAAACTTTATTTTCTTCTTTGTAAAATGAGAGTTGCTATGGAGATTAAATGAGATTATCCTAGTAAAGTTTTAAATACCCCCCCCCCAAATAGCAACGCTAAAAAAAGTATAGGGACAATTTAAGATGGCGGCTGAGTAACAGCCTCCTTGCAACAGGGCACGGTGAGTCTGGGGAGATAAGACTCCAGGCATCTCTGGCTGGTGGGATCCGCCTATAATCATCCCTTTGAGGATACAGGGAGTCAGCAAGGGACTTCTGGACCCCAAGAGGAGGACAAAAACAGTGGAAAACTTGCAAGTGGTTGCGTGTGTCCAATTGACCTAATCTCACCGGCAGCCGTAAGTACAAGCAGCAGTGAGACTGCAAACCAGAAAGGCCTTACCTGTGAACTGTTTCGGTGTTTTTGGACTTGGCACTCAATTGAATTGCCTTTGGGGAGAGCTTGAGCAGGAGGGCGGAGAACTTTGGGCATTGTCTAGGGCCCCAGACTGAGCCGCTGAGCCGGACAGAGCTAATAGTGTTTGGCTGTGGGCTGCAGGGAGCCATTATGAGAGAACTGCCCCAGCAAGCTCCGCCCTCAGGGTCGTGGAGCAAGAATCAGGCAGGAGTTAGTAACCTAGTGCTGAGCAGCCTAAAGGCGGGGACTGAGCTGCCTTATAGTCTTAACCCTCAGGGGCAGAGTGAGACTGGTTTTGGCACCCTGGAGCCTCGGACTATTGCCCTAGGTAGAGTGTCATGGCATCACAGCTCATAAGAACCTCAAACTCCTAGGCTTAGTGCCTCCCGAACCTTTATAAGAGCTGCACCACAAACCATGAACCGTGACCCGCATCCGCCGAGCCTCTGCATGCCCTGACCAGGAACTGCAGGAGCCGTGCAACCCTGCATCCTTCCTCCTGTATCCTCTCTGCCTCCACACCGGCCCATTCATCTGGCCAGGGACTCTGGTAGCTGCATGCCCTCTGGAGCCCTCCCTGCCTCTGCGCAGAGCCCTTCTTCTGGCCAGAGACTTCTACTGGCCTTGGGCTCTCTGTGCCAAAATCACAGGGTGCCAGGCACTCCCAGAACCGTGTGCACCTACTGCCCTGTTGCTGAATCCGGGTGTGTCACACTCCGGAGCTGCATCCACAACCAGAACTCCCTGGCTGGGGCAGCCCCAGAGGAACTACACAGGGTCACTCCGTACAAAGATCCAGCAACAATAGAGTGATCCTGCTGGGGTCTAATCTTGAAGAAACAACCCCACAACTCTGAGGACGGCCAGAGGCAACATTGAAAAACAATCATGAGGCGAAATCAACAGAAAAACTCTGGCAATATGAATAATCAGAGTAGATCAACTCCCCCAAGGATCAATGGGGCAGACACAGCACAAGATCCCATGCACAAACAAATAGCTGAGATGTCAGAAATCAAATTCAGAACCTGGATAGCAAATAAGATGGAATTAGAATTACAAACAGTAACCCAAAAGATATCTCAAGAATTCAATGAATTCAAAGACCAAATAAACAAAGATTTTGACACATCAAGACAAGAAATTGCAGGCCTCAAAGATCTGAGAAACACAGTAGAATCCCTCATTAACAGAATGGAGCAAGCAGAAGAAAGGATTTCTCACACTGAAGACAAAGCTTTCGAACACTCCCAAACTCTCAAAGAGGAAGAGAAATGGAGAGCAAAAACAGATCACTCTCTCAGAGAGCTCTAAGATAATTCGAAGAAAACCAATATTCATCTCATAGGGATCCCCGAAAGTGACGAAATGGCTTCACAAGGTACAGAGTCTCTTCTCCAAGAGATTATGAAGGAGAACTTTCCAGACATGCCAAGAGATTCTGAAATTCAGATAGCAGACAGTTTCAGAACTCCAGCACAACTCAACTCAAATAAGACATCCCCCAGACAAATCATAATCAACTTCACTAAAGTTAATATGAAGGAGAAAATTCTGAAAGCTGCCAGATGAAAGAAAACCATCACCTATAAGGGCAAGAATATTAGAATAACTGCAGATCTCTCTGCTGAAACCTTTCAACCTAGAAGAGGATGATCATCAACTTTAATCTCCTAAAACAAACTAACTTTCAACCCAGGACCCTGTACCCAGCTAAACTGAGTTTCATTTATGATGGAGAAATTAAATACTTTAATGACGAAATTTGCCATAATTAAACCAGCTCTTCAGGATATTCTCAGACCTATCCTCCATAAAGACCAGTGTAATCCTCAACCACAAAAGTAAACCCACCCAGAAAATTTTGATCAAATTTCAACTTCCACAGTCACAAAAGGATTAAAAATGTCCACCAGACTCTCGAAAGGCTTATCAATATTCTCAATTAAAGTGAATGGTTTAAATTGTCCTCTAAAAAGGCACAGGTTGGCTAACTGGATACAAAAACTCAAGCCAGATATCTGCTGCATACAAGAATCTCATCTTACATTAAAAGACAAATTTAGACTCAAGGTGAAGGGATGGTCATCTATACTCCAGGCAAATGAAAACAGAAAAAAGCAGGTGTTGCAATTCTATTCACAGATGCAATAGGCTTTAAACCAACTGAAATAAGGAAGGATAAGGATGGACACTTCATATTTGTTAAAGGTAATACTCAATATGATGAGATTTCAATTATTAATACTTAGGCACCCAACCAGAACGCACCTCGATTTATAAGAGAAACTCTCACAGACATGAGCAACTTGATTTCCTCCAGTTCCATAGTAGTTGGGGATTTTAACACCCCTTTAGCTGTGCTGGATAGATCCTCCAAAAAAGAAGCTAAGCAAAGAAATTTTAGATTTAAATTTAACCATTCAACATCTGGATTTAACAGACATCTACAGAACATTTCATCCCAACAAAACTGAATACACATTTTTCTCATCAGCCCACAGAACATACTCCAAAATCGACCACATCCTAGGCCACAAATATAACCTCAACAAATTTTAAAAAATAGAAATTATTCCTTGCATCATCTCAGACCATCATGGAATAAAAGTTGAACTCAATAACAACAGGAACCTGCATACCCATACAAAAACATGGAAGCTAAACAACCTTATGCTGAAGGATAGATGGGTTATAGATGAGGTTAAGAAGGAAATCACCAAATTTTTGGAACAAAACAACAATCAAGACACGAATTACCAGAACCTCAGGGATACTGCAAAGGCAGTCCTAAGAGGGCAATTTATAGTACTGCAAGCCTTCCTCAAGAAAATGTAAAGAGAGGAAGTTAATAACTGAATGGAACATCTCAAGCAACTAGAGAAGGAAGAACACGCCAACCCCAGACCCAGCAGAAGAAAAGAAATAACCAAAATCGGAGCAGAATTAAATGAAATTGTAAACAAAAGAATTATACAACAGATCAATAAATCCAAAAGTTGGTTTTTTGAAAAGATCAATAAAATAGATAAACCTTTCACCAATCTAACCAGGAAAAGAAAGAGTAAAATCTCTAATTTCATCAATCAGAAATGGTAACGATGAAAGAACAACAGACCCCTCAGAAATTCAAAAATTCCCTAATGAATACTACAAGAAACTTACTCTCAGAAATATGAAAATCTGAAAGAAATCAACCAATACCTGGAAGTACGCCACCTACCAAGACTTAGCCAGAACTAAGTGGAAATGTTGAACAGGCCTATATCAAGTTCTGAAATAGCATCAACTATACAAAATCTCTATAAAAAGAAAAGCCCAGGACCAGATGGCTTTACGTCAGAATTCTACCAAATCTTCAAAGAAGAACTAGTATCTATATTACTAAACCTTTCCCAAAATATAGAAAAAGAAGGAATATTACCCAACACATTCTACGAAGCAAACATCACCTTGATCCCTAAACCAGGGAAAGATCTAATGAGAAAAGAAAATTATAGACCAATATCACTAATGAATATTGATGCAAAAATACTCAATAAGATCCTAACAAACAAAATCCAACAACACATCAAAAAAATTATACACCATGACCAAGTGGGATTTATCCCAGGCTCTCAAGGCTGGTTCAATATATGTAAATCTATAAATGTAATTCAGCACATAAACAAACTAAAAAATAAGGACCATATGATTCTTTCCATTGATGTAGAAAAAGCTTTTGATAATATCCAGCATCCCTTCATGATCAGAACACTTAAGAAAATTGGTATAGAAGGGACATTTCTTAAACTAATAGAGGCCATCTATAGCAAACCCACAGCCAATATCGTATTGAATGGAGTTAAATTGAAATCATTTCCACTTAGATCGGGAACCAGGCAAGGTTGCCCATTGTCTCCATTGCTCTTTAACATTGTAATGGAAGTTTTAGCCATTGCAATTAGGGAAGAAAAGGCGATCAAGGGTATCCACATAGGATCGGAAGAGATCAAACTTTCACTCTTTGCAGATGATATGATCGTATATCTGGAAAACACCAGGGATTCTACTACAAAACTTTTAGAAGTGATCAAGGAATATAGCAATGTCTCAGGCTACAAAATCAACACCCATAAATTTGTAGCCTTTATACATACCAACAATAACCAAGCCAAAAAAACAGTCAAGGACTCTATTCCTTTCACAGTAGTGTCAAAAAAGATGAAATATTTGGGAGTATACCTAACAAAGGATGTGAAAGATCTCTACAAAGAGAACTATCAAACTTTAAGAAAAGAAATAGCTGAAGATGTTAACAAATGGAAAAACATACCATGCTCATGGCTGGGAAGAATCAACATTGTTAAAATGTCTATACTACCTAAAGCAATATATAATTTTAATGCAATTCCTATTAAAGCTCCATTGTCATATTTTAAAGATCTTGAAAAAATAATACTTCATTTTATATGGAATCAGAAAAAACCTCGAATAGCCAAAACATTACTCAGCATTAAAAACAAAGCAGGAGGAATCACGCTACTAGACCTGAGACTGTACTATAAATCGATAGTGATCAAAACAGCATGGTACTGGCACAAAAACAGAGAAGTAGATGTCTGGAACAGAATAGAGAACCAAGAGATGAATCCAGCTACTTACTGTTATTTGATCTTTGACAAGCCAGTTAAAAACATTCAGTGGGGAAAAGATTCCCTATTTAACAAATGGTGCTGGGTGAACTGGCTGACAACCTGTAGAAGATTGAAAATGGACCCACACCTTTCACCATTAATTAAGATAGACTCTCACTGGATAAAATATTTAAACTTAAGACATGAAACTATAAAAATACTAGAGGAGAGTGCAGGGAAAACCCTTGAAGAAATTGGTCTGGGCGAGTATTTTATGAGGAGAACCCCCTGGGCAATTGAAGCAGCTTCAAAAATACACTACTGGGACTTGATCAAACTAAAAAGCTTCTGCACAGTCAAGAACACAGTAAGTAAAGCAAACAAACAGCCCTCAGAATGGGAGAAGATATTTGCAGGGTATATCTCTGACAAAGGTTTAATAACCAGAATCCACAGAGAACTCAAACGCATCAGCAAGAAAAAAACAAGGGATCCCATCGCAGGCTGGGCAAGGGATTTGAAGAGAAACTTCTCTGAAGAAGACAGGCACACGGCCTTCAGACATATGAAAAAATGCTCATCATCTTTAATCATCAGAGAAATGCAAATCAAAACTACTTTGAGATATCATCTAACTCCAATGAGACTAGCCTATATCACAAAATCTCAAGACCAGAGATGTTGGCGTGGATGTGGAGAAAAGGGAACACTTCTGCGCTGCTGGTGGGAATGCAAATTAATACATTCCTTCTGGAAAGATATATGGAGAACACTCAGAGATCTAAAAATAGATCTGCCATTCAATCCTGTAATTCCTCTGCTGGGCATATACCCAGAAGACCAAAAATCACAACATAACAAAGATATTTGTACCAGAATGTTTATTGCAGCCCAATTCATAATTGCTAAGTCATCGAAAAAGCCCAAGTGCCCATCGATCCACGAATGGATTAATAAATTGTGGTATATGTACACCATGGAATAGTATGCAGCCTTAAAGAAAGATGGAGACTTTACCTCTTTCATGTTTACATGGATGGAGCTGGAACATATTCTTCTTAGTAAAGTATCTCAAGAATGGAAGAAAAAGTACCCAATGTACTCAGCCCTACTATGAAACTAATTTGGGGCTCTCACATGAAAGCTATAACCCAGTTACAACCTAACAATAGGGGGAAGTGGGAAAGGGAGGGGAGGGAGGGAGGTGGGTAGAGGGAGGGGGATCGGTGGGATCATACCTGTGGTGCATCTTACAGGGGTATTTGCGAAACTTGGTAAATGTAGAATGTAAATGTTTTGGCACAGTAACCGAGATAATGCCAGGAAGGCTATGTTAACCATTGTGATGAAAATGTGTCAAATGGTCTATGAAGCGAGTGTATGATGCCCCATGATCATATCAATGTATACAGTTATGATTTAATAAAAAAAAAAGACATGAAACTATAAAAGTACTTGAAGAAAGTGCAGGGAAAACTCTTGAAGGAATTGGCCTAGGTGAATATTTTATGAGGAGGACTCCCCAGGCAATTGAAGCAGTATCAAAAATATACTACTAGGACCTGATCAAACTAAAAAGCTTCTGCACAGCCAAGAACGTAGTAAGTAAAGCAAGCAGACAGCCCTCAGAATGGGAGAAAATATTTGGAGGTAAAATATTTGGAGGTTATACCTCCAATAAAGGTCTAATAACCAGAATCCACAGAGAACTCAAACATATTAGGAAGAAAAGAACATGTGATCCCATCTCAGGGTGGGCAAGGGACTTGAAGAGAAACTTCTCTAAAGAAGACAGACGCACAATCTACAAACACATGAAAAAAAGCTCATCATCCTTAATCATCAGAGAAATGAAAATCACAAGTGTTTTGAGATATCGCCTAATCCCAGTAAGAGTAGCCCACATAACAAAATCCCAAAACCAAAGATGTTGGCGTGGATGTGGCGAAAAGGGCACACTTCTACACTGCTGGTGGGAATGCACACTAATACGTTCCTTCTGGAGGATGTTTGGAGAGTACTTAGAGACCTGAAAATAGACCTGCCATTCGATCCTATAATTCCTTTACTAGGTTTATACCCAGAAGAACAAAAACCACAATATAACAAAGACATCTGTACCAGAATGTTTATTGCAGCCCAATTCATAATTGCTAAGTCATGGAAGAAGCCCAAGTGCCCATGGACCCACAAATGGACTAGCAATATTATGCAGCCTTAAAGGAAGATGGAGACTTTACCTCTTTCATGTTTACATAGGTGGAGCTGGAACATATTCTTCTAAGCAAAGTATCTCAGGAATGGAAGAAAAAGTATCCAATGTACTCAGCCCTACTATGAAGCTAAATTATAGCTTTCACATGAAGGCTATAACCCAACTATAGCACAAGACTATGAGGAAAGGGCCAAGGAAGGGGAAGGGAGGGGGGAGTTTCGGGTGGGAAGGGTAATGGGTGGGGCCACACCTGTGGTGCATCTTAGAATGGGTACAGGTGAAACTTACTAAAGGCAGAATACAAATGTCTACATACAATAACTAAGAAAATGCCACGAAGGCTACGTTGAACAGTTTGATGAGAATATTTCAGATTGTATATGAAACCAGCACCCATTGTACCCCTTGATTGCACTAATGTACACAGCCATGATTTAACAATAAAAAAAAATTAAAAAAGTTTAAAAAGTATAGATCTCAAATTTAATTGACAGATTATTGGTAGATGTCAGATGAAAAGGAATAAAAATGCATAAAATAAAGGGGATATGATAAAACTATAATTTACAAAATATTAATTGGTGTTTTTGTTTCTTTAATATAATGCTTGAAAAGCAGCATGTAAATGGGATAAAACATAACATTTAAATTATACATTTCCATATGAATTTTTTAAAACCACTGCACATAATTTAGACAACCACAGCTATGCATTATGGGAAAGTTGAGACAAACATGGGGTTGGGAGGAAAGGGAGATGGATGTACGTTCAGCCTTTGAAGAAAAGAAATTGAGGATTTTCCAAAAGTGCAAAACTCAATTCAGTCCTACATCTACATAAGGGAACTCTGATCTGAAATAGATGTGCCATCCAATATTTTGAAAGTGTAAATGGCCTTTTAGCATTATTTTGCATTGAGTTAATCTCCTTTACTAATCCAGAAATATCAGCTCCTACCTGTATGTCTTCCCTGTACCCTAAAACTTTGGTGAAGATCATTATATTCTTTAATATGCATGCATTTCAGATTTCTGCTGAATGATTTCTTCCAGTGCATTCTAAATAGGATTATATACCTTGGCCCACAGGCACTCTAGTACGCAGCCTAGGGTTTTCTAAACAGGCAGTGTCCAATTTAAAACTTGACTGTGTTCCAAAGATGTTGTTGTAAGTTGGGCAACTAGAACTCTGAAGGGATCGTCCAATGGAAATAAATAGTCCAGTTTCCCACAACATTAAGGCAGGCCATGGCACCCCTAACCTGTGGTGGCAATAGGACGCCTGCACTCTGGGTCCAGATAGCAGGGCCTTTTCTGTAGAGCAGGAGGGAAGGTCTGAGGGTGATGAGAGGAGGCACCTCTTTCCAGGGTCTCAGTCCCTTTCTGCTGCTGTAACAAAGTATTGCTAGGTGGCCACACATGGCAGCAACTTGCTTCTCACAGTGATATGTAGACGTGCATGGATATGTACAGATCACATTTTTTAAACCTATTCATCTGTCAATGGACATTTAGGTTGATTCCATGTCTTGGCTGCTGTGAACAATGCTACGATGAACACAGGAGTGCAGATACCTTTTCGGCTTAACTGGTTTCATTTCTTTGGGCTGTATACCCGGCAGAGGAACTGCCGGCTCATACGGTGGTTTTATTCTTAATTTTTTGAGGCACTGTTGTTTCCCATAATGGCTGTACCAAGCGGCGTTCTCATCAACAATACATGAGGGTCCCCTTCTCTCCACACTTTCGCAGACACTTCTTATCTCTTGAAAATAGCCATCTAACTATAAGGTGTGCAGCAAGATCTTACAGTGGTTTTGACTTGCATTTCCCTAAAGATTGGTGATTTGGAACACTTTTTTATCTACCTGATGGGTTTTTTTTTTTTTTTTTTTTGAGACAAAGTCTCACTATGTCACCCTTGGTAGTGTGCCGTGGAGTCACAGCTCACAATTCTCTTGCCTCAACCTTCAGAGTACCTGGGATTACAGGTGCCCACCACAATGCCTGGCTATTTTTGGTTGCAGTTGTCATTGTTGTTTATCAGGCCCGGGGCCAGACTAGAACCCACCAGCTATGGTGTATGTGGCCAGTGCCCTACTCACTAAGCTACAGGCGCCGAGCTGCTGATGGGTATTTTTAAGACTTCTGGGAAAATGTGTATTCAAGTCTTTTGCTCATTTTTAAATTAGGTTCCCCATCCATGACCTCACCACCTCCTGCCTCATAATACCACCACATTGGGGGTAAGGATCTTTGGACATGTAACTTTTGGAGGGACACAAATATTCAGACCAAAGCGTTCAGGATTAGCGTCATTGTATATGGCACAGGTGCAGAGTGCTTTTGGCCATGCTTTTGCCTCCCATTTAGTATTGCCCACTTCTTACTAGAGTTTCTGTCACCAGGGCCACTATGGGTCACCCAGTAGCTTCTGTACCACATTTCCAAGCCCCGCACCTCCCAGAAAAGTGCTCCAATCTCCAAAAGTGTCTTTGTTACCTCTAGCCTTACCCAACCCTCTGTCTAAATGCCGAGACCTCAGCACCAGAGAAACCCATTTGCAGTCAGTCGGTTCTGCCACTTACACACTTCCTTATTGGCCAGAATTATATTAGCAGCAGTTTCTCTAACAGCTTCTTCTGGCTTTTGAGAAATGAAATTGTCACTAAGCAAAAATCAATAAATTATCAGACACCCCATTCTGACAACAAAAGGCCCAGCCAGATGTGTTGATGGTGAAGTCTCTGTCACCAGTAGCTCTTGTTCTTGGGCCAGTTTTGAATGAGCTTTGAGAGAGCTTCTGTGGCGTAGGTGAGTCCTTCTGTCTTCCCTTGAATATTCTTCACCATCTTCTCTCTAAATACATAGTGGTTCCTCCGAACGGGAGCTGCTGCTTTTGAAGAAGGAGCAGTTTGTCACTGTCCTATTTTAATCAGGACAGTCCTTACTTGAGTCCATTTTGTCCTTCTGGGAAGGAGTCTAAACGTGGGCGGTGATGAGCAGGTGAGGAGCAGGGACAACAGGGAAGGCTCATCCCCGTGCAGACCCTGCCCGCTTGTTGATCAGGTCACACCTGGCCGACAGGTGGCAAGGCACTCACTCCATTTGCGCATGCACAGCCTCCATCTCAGCCATGTGGGGTCAGACCGACCGAGGTTCAAATCTGGGTTTTTCCATTTACTGGAGGTGTGACCTTGAGGGAGAGATTTTAGCTTTAGTTTCTTTGCTTTTCAAAACTGAGATAAAATCTACCACAAAAAAATCCTTGCGAGAAAGTTGAACATTTATAAAGATATCAACATGCCTATTGATTCTTGCACCCTTCTTATACTCGGTCGGTCATGTGTTTTAATCAGCTGAGCTCATAAATATTGGTCCTAACTTTCTTTTTGGTTATTTTCTCTTAAATGAGTAAGGTTGTTTTTTTTTTTTATATTTAAGTTTCTTTTTCTCTATGATGGTTATTTGGAGCAGACCTTATGTCTCTCTCCCATTTAATCCCTCACGTCTAACATGGCATAAATAGTAAAATGTCTTGAATCAAGTTTATAAAATAGTTTTTGGGTAAGGATGGGAGGATATATACTCAGATTAAATGCATACCTTATCTGTAAATCAAAATGTTTAATTTTAGGAAAGGCTAAAAGTGAGGTTTTTGAGTAAATAAGTTAGCTTTTGCTCAATTGTATTGCTCATCAAGAAACAAGTTCTATTAGGCAATGCAGTACTAGCCAGGTCCCTTCGCCTTTCAAATGTTTAGACAAAAATTCCCAAATTCTCCTCGATTTCTGCAAATTCCTAAGTGCCTGCTGACAGCCAGGCCATCCCAACAGGCTGGAGCTGTGTCGGCTCTGCCTTTCTTTGACTCTGATGTAAACATGACAAGGCTTCAAGGCCCCAAGAATTCCACCCTCACAGCACGGGCGAGCAATGCCCCCTTACCAAAGCTTCTCCAGCATGACGTGAAGGAGCCCCCAGGCCTCGCTGGTGGCTGCCTCCCAGGATGGAGTTCCACTGTCTCTTCTGCCTGTTCTAGACTTTACCCCTTCCACATCTTTCCTCTTATTCTTCCCTTCTGCCCCCAAGCAGGATTCCTGCGCAGCCCCAGGAGAGCCACACCCACTCTCCTGTGCAACCCTGGTCCTCCCTTTCTTGGGACTATCCTCTGTCCCCAGCTGTTATCAACACCTTCCAAGAAAAAAAAAAAAAAAAAAAAAAAACAACTGATGTTTTCCCTAAGAAGAAATGCTCCTCTTCCCAGAACTCTTCTAACCAGAAGGCCTGTCCTACTGAGAGATTCCCCCATGTTTGAAACATGATCATTCGGAGAGTGTGGATTGTTGGGTCCCAGATTTCTAATATACTTAATATTTTCTGCTTCTTTAAGTCATACAAAAAATTATTTTGTCTTTTTATGTATCCTAGAAATTAGGGGGATACAGTTATTGCATGGCTATTTTGATAAAAGTTCACATAGGATGTTGGAAATAAAGTGAATTCAGCCAAATCTGACCTGGGTTGGGTCCCTGTTTTGCCATTTAGCAAGTGACTCCAGGTTCATTTTTTAAACTTTGTGGTTTTTGCTTATTTTTAAGTTATTAATCTGAGCCTCAGTTTCTCAATATCTTAAATGGGAATAATCAATGTTGCCTTAGATGGTTTTTATTCTGTTTTTTAAAAAATTATTATTACCGGTTTGTTTTGTTTGGGGGAAGAATGTTAGCTTTCTTTCCCCTTATTTCTCTTGGGTCACATATATGTCCTTCTTATGCACTAAATAGCATTGACATTTTCTGCTTCTAAAGCCTAAATGGAAGCTAATATCAGTAGTTTCTATTTTTATAAAAAGTAGTAAGATCAGCATTAAGTGGTAAAAAAATAACAAGCTGGGAGCCAAGCAGTGGGTTCTTTTTTATTTTTTTACTTTATATCTTTCTCTTTTTGTTTTTGACCAATAAAAATTATATATATTTATTCTGTACCATGTGACGTTTGGATACATGCCTATATCGTGAAACAGTTAAATCAGCTAATAAACATATTCATCATCTCATATACTCATTTTTATGCGGTGTAATGTTTAAGATCTACTTTTTCAGCAATTTTCAGGGATGTAATACTTCACAATTAACTGTAGTCACCACGCTATACCAGGTACAGGTTCTGAGAGTGACGTCGGATAGTCTTTCTTATTTTCAGTTACCCCCATGGGAATGGGGACACTAACACCCACCTGCCAGGCTGTTGTGAGGAGTAGACAGGCACAGTGAGCACGCAGTGAGTAAGAGTCCCCAGGGGAGGGTGTGCCGGCCCCTAATTCATATCTTGTCACATTCCAGTAGGATGCCACCCCCTCCCCAGCCATCACAGAGTGGCAGTTTCAGATGCTGTCAAGGGACCCTCTGGCTGTGCTCAGTAAAGGGTGGTGGTCTTGTATCACTGCTGTGATTGCCAACAAGGAATGCCCACAAAAGCATACCTGCTTGTGTTTCTATGTAGACCCTCCCTATCCAACAAACATATTCCTGCCCTCGGTCCTAACTCATGTGTCCCATGAGGTAGAGACATGTGTTTTAAAGGATCTCTGCAGACGAGAATCAGTGATCTGGTGTGCTGTGCCACGGAGCTGGGGTGTGTCTCCATCATAGCAGGCAGGAAGCCGGAGCTCCAGCCAGGCCTGGCCAGTGTGGTGAGTGGAATGAGCCCCTTTGCCTTTAAATTCAGTTGTTCAGCATCAAGCACAGCATCTAGCACAGAGTAGACACTCAGAATTTTGTTGGTGATAAATTAATGGCATAAGCACCACATATTTCTACTGTGTGCCCCAGGAATGCCAAACCCTTTAGAAAGGAAAAGCCACGATGCACGTAGTCATTAGATTTCCAAACACTTTCAGTACTCCACTTAATCAAATCTAGCAATTCTGCCTTATTTAGTTCTATCAAAACAATCAATTGCTTTGATTATTTTTTATCTCTGGCTTAAACTCCCAGGCTAGTTATCTCACGTACTATTGCCTGAACTTAAAGATTCAAATGAATACAATAAAGTAGATGTCATTTTTAGAACTAGTTAGTTTCAATTCTGATATTTTACTTGAGATTAAAGATACTAAAATTATCCATTTCCTGGTTATTGCCAATTTTCTATATCATATACTCTAACTATAAAGATGTAGGCCATCCACAGCCAGTGAAAGCTAGAAGCAACACACCTTTAATTAACAAGTTTAAAGTCATGCATCAGACTCTGAATAAAATATTTTTGCCAAACAAAAATGGTATGTTACACTAAAGTTTAGAGAATTAATGGTAGCCAGACTTTTTCATCTTTCCTGTTCCCAAATTCTCAATATGATTTTATTTGCTGATACTAAACATGCAGAATTTATTTAATAAGAAGGTGTGAGTGCATTAGTTTTGTCACTAGAGGGCAGGAAATTAAAGTACATTGTTTCCAAAACCCCTTAAGGAGAGCTATATTTAGGGAAGCATAGTGATTTCCCAAAAGAAGGGAATAACTCAGTAAATAAACATTATCCCTGGTGAATAATTCATAAACACTAATAAATGTGACAAATGGCATACTTTATTGGTTTTGCTTTAATAATTCTTGCAGCAAAGAAACGCGAATTTTTATTGTATGATCATCTTAAGAATGAACATTTCTCCTAACACATAACATATCTACCGTTCAATTGCTTTCATTTACTGTTCAAAAAAAATCTTTTCCTGCTTTCTGTGGCTATTCATCCTGCTTTGGGGGTTCTTTTTCTCATTAAGTTTATTTAACCTGCTAACTCCTTAGTTCACTGTTTAAATTTTACATAATGGAACTCCTTCTATTGATTTCCTGTGACCTTCTAAATAGCTTTCCAAGTGCTCTTCCCCAACTGGCACACCTGTGCATGTCTCCTAGGACTACCTAGAATAAGATTTCCAGGTAAAGGTCCGGAGAGGTTTCTACTGACCTAGCATTTCTGGAAGCACCCATTCAATGAACCAGACAGGGCTCGGCCCCTTTCTATACTCCTCAGATTCAAAATACATAGCGACAGTTAGACATGTGAATGCAAAATAACACAGAGAAAATTAGCAAATGTTAATTCTGTGGACAGAGAATGCAAGTCAAGTGACCTCGGGCTTTAACTGTTCCTTTCCCTGGATGCTAGAGTGGCAGGCAGAACAATGGCCTCCTGGAACCTGTGAATGAGTCAGCTCACATGGCAAAGGGACTTGCAGAGATGATTAAAGTGAAGGAGCTGGAGATGGGAGAGGTTTTCCTAGATTACCCCAGTGGGCCTGATCTAATCCCACATGTTCATGAAATCAGAAGAGGAAGGTTAGAGAGACGAGATGACAGCAGTGGAGAGCCTGGAAGTACGAGAGGGACTGTCCCCCTTGCTGGTTTTGAAGCCGTGGGAGGGCGGCTGCAGCCAAGGAATATGGGTGGCCTATAGGACCTACTAAGGGCTCCGGCTAACAGCCAGGAGAAAATGAGGACCAGGTCTCTGGATGCAAAGAATGGAATTCTGCCAAAAAGCTGAAGGAACAAGGAAATAGTTTCCCCTTTAGAGCCTCCAGAAAGGAATGCAATGGACACCTTGTCCACCTGTGGATGCCTTGATCTTTGCCTTGTAAGCCCTGAGTTGTAAGGTAACACATTTGTATTGGTTAAGCTGCTAAATCTGTGGGACTGTGCTGTGGCCCTTAGGAAACCAATGGGTTGGGAGAGTTTCCCTCTCTGGGTCTCATTCAGAGTCTTGGCTTTGCATGCAGCTCCCAGCTTCTGGCACATACTGCTGTATTTTTCAGTTAACCAACAACTCCTCTAAGCGTCTCTATAAAAGTTAGTACATCAATGGAGTCTCGTAAGAGGAATTAGCCAAAGGAAACCGGAGCCATTTCAGACAGAAGGGGCAGTGTGATTAAAGGCACAGAGATGGGAGACGGTATGAAGGGAAGGATCTAAAGCCTGCCTTGTTTGCTTTACTTCCTGAGCCTTCAGAATGGGAGAAGATATTTGCAGGTTATTTCTCTGACAAAGGTTTGATAACCAGAATCCACAGAGAACTCAAATGTATTAACAAGAAAAGAACAAGTGATCCCATCTCATTGTGGGCAAGAGATTTGAATACAAACTTCTCTGAAGAAGGCAGGCACACAGCCTACAGACACATGAAAAACTGCTCATCATCCTTAACTATCAGAGAAATGCAAATCAAAACCACTTTGAGATATCGCCTAACTCCAGTAAGATTAACCCACATAACAAAATCCCAAAACCATTGATGGTGGTGTGAATGTGGAGAAAAGGGAACACTTCTGCACTGCTGGTGGGAATGCAAATTAATGGTTTCTTTTGGAAAGAAATTTGGAGATCACTTAGGGATCTAAAAATAGACCTGTCATTCAATCCCGCAGTGCCTCTACTAGGTATATATCCAGAAGACCAAAAATCACTTTATAACAAAGATATTTGCACCAGAACATTTATTGCAGCCCAATTCATAATTGCTAAGTCATGGAAGAAGCCAAAGTGCCCACTGACCCACAAATGGATTAAAAAATTGTGGTATATGTACACCATGGAATATTATGCAGCCTTTAAAAAAGATGAAGACTTTACCCCTTTTATGTTTTCATGGATGGAGCTAGAACATATTCTTCTTAGTAAAGTATCTCAAGAATGGAAGAAAAAGAATCCAATGTACTCAGCTCTAGTATGAAACTAATACATAATCACCCACACTTCCTTATGAAAGCTATAACCCAACTACAGCCCAAGATGAAGGGGGAAGAGGAGGGGGGGGACGATGGGTGAAGGGAGAGTACTTAGTGGGACCACACCTATGGTGCATTTTACGAGGGCACACGTCAAATCTATTAAGTGCAGAGTATAAATTTCTTAACACGATAATTAAGAAAGTGCAGTGAAGGCTACGTTAATCAGTTTGTTGTAAGGATTTCAAATTGTATATAAAACCATCACATTGTACCCCATAAATGCATTAATGTACACAGCTATGATTTGATTAAAAAAAAAGAAAAAAGGCTGCCTTGTACATCGACTCATAAAGTGAAGCAGGGAGCACAAAGAATGAAGCCAAAGAAGTAGGCCAGGACTGCACCACGGAAACAAATGCTAAGTAATGCCAACCTGCAGGCGATGGGAAGCCATTCAGGGATTTTTAGGCAGAGTTAACTAAGGTTTAAACACGTCAATGATCACAGGCCATCATTCCTGCTACGTACAGAAAATGGGAAAAGAGACAATGGATGCCTGACCTAAGACAATGGTGGAAAGGACAACAGAGGACAAATCCAACAAGTATTCAGTTCATGAAATATGCCGAAGAGTGAGTCACTATTATTATCTGCATTTGTTTTCAGATGAAAAAACCGAAGCACAAAAAATGAGTGTAACTTGCTCAGGGTCGCCTGTCCAGTAAATACGCATGTGTGAATTCAAATTCAGGAGCGCTGGCTCCAGGTTGCATGCGTTTAACTACAACACACAACTCTAGGGAGAGGCAGACGAGGACAGGGGTCAGGAGAAACACAGAGAAAATAACTTCAGCTGACAGGATCAGGAGAGCTCCTGAGGATAAGAAGTGTGGAGCACTGCAAGGGGGGAGACAAAAGGCCCAGAGGTGGGAGGGTGGGAGTGCACACAGTAGGCACGGGGTGGGGGGGAGTCTGGGAGTGCACACAGTAGGCACAGGGTTGGAGGGTGGGAGTGCACACAGTAGGCAAAGGGTGGGGGGGTCTGGAGTGTACACAGTAGGCACGGGATGGGGGGATCTGGGAGTGCACACAGTAGGCATGGGGTGGGGGGATCTGGGAGTGCACACAGTAGGCACGGGGTGGGGGGATCTGGGAGTGCACACAGTAGGCATGGGGTGGGGGGTCTGGAGTGCACACAGTAGGCACGGGGTGGGGGGATCTGGGAGTGCACATAGTAGGCATGGGGTGGGGGGGTCTGGAGTGCACATAGTAGGCACGGGATTGGAGGGTGGGAGTGCACACAGTAGGCACAGGGTGGGGGGTCTGGGAGTACACACAGTAGGCACGGGGTGGGGGGGTCTGGGAGTGCACACAGTAGGCACGGGGGTGTCTGGGCTGGTGTACAGGGACCAATAGCCAGCAGTGGGGCCAAGAGGGAGGTGTGGCCAGGTTTTGGAAGAAGCTAATTATGTCTTTTTAAAGCCATTTAAAAGAAAACCTATATAAGACTCTGAGCAGGGTAAGAATATAACTTGTGGCTATTTGAGGGGTATTCATTCAGCAGTAATGCTTAGGGAGAGCTAATATCCCATCCCTCCTTAATGCCGCCTACCTCCCAACAGGGCCCTATGAGAAGGATCCAAGAAGTCTGTATTATCTTCCCATGGCTGTTATAACAAATTACTGCAGACTTGGTGGCTTAAAACAACACACATTTATTCTCCTCCGGTTCTCAAAGCTGACAAGTCCAAAACCAAGGCACCAGTCCATTTGGTGTCCTGTGGGGACAGCTTTCTGATTCACAGATAGCACCTTCTCACTGTTTCCCCAAAGAGAGCTTCCTGGAGCCTTTTTAGGAGGACACTAATCTCCTTCATCCCTTTAATCTCCAGCCATCTCCCAAAGTCCCCAGCTCCTAATAGCATCACATGGGAGGTTAGGTTTCAGCATATAAATTTGGAGACACACAAACATTCAGACCACCAGTCAACATTTGTTAACTCTCAGAAATGGAAAGGCGATTATCTACTTTGGGAACCCAATGATCTTACTATAGAGATGTCTACGCACTAGATGTTTTAGTCAGGGTCCTGCAATAAAACAGATGATGTAATCGGCTGGAATTTTTAAGGAGACTGGTGAAGGTTTGTTTGCAGTGGTGCAGACAGTCCTAAGGGAACCAACAGAGGCTGCAGAAGGACACTCAAGGGCCAGCAATGACCGGCCAGAAACCGGCTGGGACAGGCCTGAGGGAATAAGGGGAGCAAGGTTTTATTGGAACCAAGGCTGTGAGAGAACAAAGAATAAGCATCATGCCCACCACTAACATCCATCTGAGTTGGGCTTGCAGACCTCAAGGACTAGAGTCTAAGCCACTTCCTCCTTTCCCATCAGTCATGCCATTAGTCTGGCTCTAAATGCTGAGAGTTGACCACCACCCCAAACACAGATAATCTTTTTTGGAGGTCCCTTTTAAAAAAATGCATGCAGCAACACCCTCGGTTTCAGCCAAATGCAGGCACTAAGGTCCCTCTTAGCAGCCTTCTGTTTACCAGATTGGGTTGGTTTGACACACACTGGGTAAGATCAGAGCAATCTGAAGCCTGGGCATTTCCACCCTGTCACCAGCTCTATAGGAAATGCTGGTCCTCATGCAGGTCGGGAGCAACAGGTCTTACTTTGTCTAGTGGGGAAGAGAAATGTACCCCCATTTGTCATTTCCACGGCCCAGTGTCCTGAGATTCTAACAAGCCTTGAATACAAAGGCTGCTCATCCCTCAGGGCTGCAAACAATTTCAGGACGTGAACCCTGAAGAGACACACCCGACAGGTAACAGAAAAATCCGTGAACGGGAAATACTTTTGCAAAAGGATTCCACCTATTCTAAGTGGGAAATGTAAAGGCTAACATATTATTGTTACTGTCCTGAACAGTACTTTCTCTAAAACTCTTACAGAAACTTATCACATATGGACATTACAGCTTACAATGTTTAGAGTTTTCCAGTTCCTCTGTCTGTCCCAAACAGGTAACTATGGAAGTACGTGGAACGCTTTCTATGATCCGAAGGTTTGAGTGAGCCGCCTACGCACTGGGCCCCCAGTCCCATGGAAAGCGTCCGTGGGAGCCACATCTGAAAATGGACACTGGCAGCTTTAGTTCTGGCTCTGGAACATATGGTGCAATAAATTATCCGCGTATAATTTAGCTATAATTAAGGACGCGGTTTCTCAGTAATAATGCCTTACTGTGCGTGTCCTCGGCTGCAAGCCGCCTTCTGGGACGCACTCAGGTAGGGTCAAGCTCTGCTCAGAGGCGACACCGAGACTTGGGTGACTGCGTGAGAAATGCCTCCCTCCCGCCCACAGCAGCCTCCAAGCAGCCACAGGACTTTCTTGCCCACACGTTTCACACTTTGTCCGTATGATGTGACCCCATTGTCTTGACCACAAGCAAAGGAGATCGAGGACTGGAGTCTGAGTTACTGAGGCGGAGCAGCAGCCCTCGAGGCGGTTGGACCCTGGGGCCAACACAAGGTCATCACGTATTCCCTGGAGACAAATCTCGTTGAAAGCAGGAGCGGGCGGCAGAAGCACCCAGGAGTGGGCACCAGCCACGACGTACAGGAGAACAACGAGGAAGGCAGGAGGAAGTGGCAGGGAAGCTGTGGCCTGGCTCGGAGCCCCGCGGCAGAGCCGAGGCTGCAGGACAGCGAGTGGGGCGGCTGGAGCCTCCGGAGCAGGGAGGCCAAGCGCGGGCGCCACTGCAGCAGCCGGAGCCACACTTCCGGTCCTGGTGCCTCGCTGTCAGGGCTTCCCTGTGTATGCTGGGGACACTCCCCTCGCTCAGATAACATATGCAAGTCTCTGTGCCTTGCAACTGAGGGGGGGAAATGAACACAGATTTTGCGTTGAAACTACATTTGCACCCACGGAACTCATCCCTATCAGGAACATTCTTTTGCATAGGTCAACGGACTAGTCGCGGGCTTGGGAAAACTGGGCTTCTAACCCCAAAGTGGCCAGCTCTGCTATTCAGGTGTGCCTACCAAGTGCCAGAAGTCAGCTAGCACCAAATTGGTCACAATTTGGCGCAATTGTTACAAATAATTTGAAATAAACATGAAACATTACCAATTTTAATTCTTACTGAGCATAATGCCACAATATTTATAACACAACTACATCGCGGGCTCCCTAAGGGCCAGAAATGGCTGGAGGGCTCTCAGCGTCCCAGCACGACCGCGCATGCGTGTTGCCCTGTGATGCCACGTTTGGTGTTGAGGCCCCTGGTCCAGGGCTTAGATACCTGCAGCCGTGGAAACGTGGGTGCCCTAGGTTTATGGCCGCCTGGATTTCCCCCACCTGGAAATCGGTGAAAGGATACACAGCAATCTTTTTATTAATCTATTATTATTAATATATCTTATTATTAAGAGGAGCAAAAGAAGGTAACTTCCCCCAATTTCTTGGTAGAAACAGCGTTGTGATTTGTGATGGAAGCAGTTTTTCTTTCTCGGGAGAAGACTGGATTGTTGAACAGGTGCTTCCAAAATGATAGTGAATTCTGAAGCGCGCCCGCCCGGCGCAAGGTCTCGTCCTCAGTTTTGCAGACTCACATAGAAGATGGATGTGCAGAAACCAGAACGCCGACTTAGTAATTGACATTGACGATGTGACCACCAGGTGGCAGACTTGCACATCTGCCTCGGCGTGGCCTCCACCGGAGAGGTCCGTGGAAAGCCGTAGTCCGGGGGCGGGGCGGGGGTGGGTGTCGGGTTCTTAATTTGAGCAGATCCAAGAAAGGGGAGTAGGTATATACTTTTTTATGTTTTGTGACATTTGTTGTCGTGTGCCCACCTCCCCAGTCGGCAGGTGTAGAGTGGACTTACTGGCCCAGCAGAACACCCGGTTCGGTCTTTGAAGTGGGGCTTAGATGACCACCACCAGTTCGGGCCTTTCTTGTCCCCTGTTACATCATAGGTCTGGAATTATTGGCTTTTCTCCTAGCTACCAACCCCTTTGGCAGTCTGACAAAATCCCTGAGTCCCTTCTCAGAATAATACTTTTTTTTTTTTTTTTTTGTCGAGGCAGAGTTCTACCCTATGCCCTGAGCAGAGGGCAGTGGCGTCGGAGCTCACTGCAACCTCGGACTCCGGCTGCGGGCACCCGGCTGCCTCAGCCTCCAGCCTCCGGGGCGGCTGGGATTACAGGCACTTGCCGCTGCGCCCGGCTGGGTTTTTCCATTTTTTTCACGAGTTGGGGTCTCACTCTTGCTCAGACAAGCCTCGAACTCCTGAGCTCAAGCAATCCTCCCACCTCAGCCTCCCACAGTGCTGGGATTACAGGCGTGAGCCACCGCGCCGGCCAGAATAATATTTTTAAATGCATATGATTACAAATGAAATCAATTACAATAGTTCAATCCCCTATAACTGGCCCATTCACACAATCTCTCTCCAAATCAGGTCTAATAAAATTTATTAGGTTCTCCCTTTACTAAATCAAAGTAATATTTTTCCCTGGCCTCTATGAGGTTATTTCTAGATTGCCTTCGTTAAAGTTTGGTAAATTTCCAACTCTTTCATACTTTTGCTGCATAATCACAAACTATTTCCTGATTGCACCAATACATTACTGACAAAATCTATCATTTTTTTTCCACCTCCAAGTCCTTGGGAGGTTTCTCACTATCACTCCTAGATACTGATACTTTCTGATGAAATTAATATTGTTATTTCTGTTAGTATAACTACTCAATTTATGAACTTCAAGTAATCACTGTTCTGGTTTAAGGTCTGTTATAGGAATCATGTAAGAGTCAAGTTTAAGTCTTCATAATCTGTATATTCATAGCTCCTATATCACTGGTGACCTATTATTTTAACAGTTAAAGAAGGATTATTAATCTCATTGATTATGTATTAAATATTCAATAATGGTAAAGTGATCAGGATTAGAATGATACAGTTTCTACTTCTTGGGCATTTATAGTACTTGTCTGAGTTTTAGTTGTCAGTATTAGGGAAATAACGTAAAGGACTAAGGCGCTAATCAAGAAAACAATGAAATCAAGGGATGATCATGAAAGTGTAGGAACTCTTCTATAATGGGTGAGGCAGCACCATGAAATCCTAGTGGAAATGGATAAGCCATAAAAACATAAAGGGCTTTAAACTATATATTACCTCTGTTAGTTACTTAATTTCTTATACATTAAGAAAGACATAATGGTTATGAACTTATGAGAGAACTATTAAGAGGCAATGTTGTACACCGAAAGTCACAATATAACAAAGACATCTGTACCAGAATGTTTATTGCAGCCCAATTCATAATTGCTAAGTCATGAAAGAAGCCCAAGTGTCCATTGACCCACGAATGGACTAGCAAATTGTGGTACATGTATACCATGGAATATTATGCAGCCTTAAAGAAAGATGGAGACTTTACCTCTTTCATGTTTACGTGGATGGAGCTGGAACATATTCTTCTTAGCAAAGTATCTCAGGAATGGAAGAAAAAGTATCCAATGTACTCAGCCCTACTATGAAGCTAAATTATAGCTTTCACATGAAGGCTATAACCCAACTATAGCACAAGACTATGGGGAAAGGGCCAAGGAAGGGGAAGGGAGGGGGGAGGGTAATGAGTGGGGCCACATCTACGGTGCATCTTAATGTACACAGCTATGATTTAACAATAAAAATAAATAAATGAAAAAAAAAAGAGGCAATGTTGTACAGCGACAACAATTTCAGGGGTGTGCAACCTGTGGCCTGATTCTTGCTGATTTTGTGAGGACATTTTTTATTTACCTGTGGTGTCAGATATCAAAAAAAGTATACATGGACTTTTTTTTTTTTTTTTTGCTTATTAGCTTTTGTTAGTGTTTGTGTATTTACTGTGTGGCGCAAGACAACTCTTCTTCTTCCAATGTGTGGCAGAAAAGCAGAAAAGAAAAAGGTTGGACCTACCCCCCAGGATGGACACCCCTCTTTTAGCTTGCCTAGTGTTTACTAAGTGCCTAGTATCAGATACTATACTGAGATCCACTGCCAGCCCTAGGGAATGTGGGGAGTCCAGAGAGCTATTTTGTAATTCAACCTCATCCCCAAGAGACTCTAGGTAAATTACCTAACTCTCTGGGCTTCTATTTTTTCTTGTGTGAAATATGTAAGTAACAGTGATATCTCCGGAGGCTACTGTGAATGAGATAAATGGAAGAATGTATGTGAAAGTGCTGTGTGCTAGCAGACAGGGCCTGTAAAATACAAACACCTAGGGATTTTGAGAAATTTACACACCTAAATTCAACTCTTGTTAATTACTCTGAGTGGATCCCACCCTCTCAGAGGCATCAGGACCTTACCCACTGTTGGTATATTCTGTAATTTTTCTATTATAAATATCAAAGTCTAATTCACTATTAAAATGGCAGCATTTTAAAATATCCTCAGTCTTCCTAAAATAGGTTAGCCCAGAAAACCAGTGTGGGTGGGTAAGCTCCAGGATCTTAACTACCTGGGGCTAGCAATAGCTGCTATTGACTTCCCAGAAACTGAGCTCCCCCTTGCTTGAAGATGTTCAGGCAGGAGCATTTGCTGTGAGGGTGTGGTTTGTGTGACCTGCATTCCAGGAAGCCAGCAACCCACATTCCTTTGCTTTTACAGATTTATCTAATCAGGACTTCAGGAGCAATGTGCCCACCCTCTCTCTATGGGGCCAGTTTTAGACTCCCCTCTTGGTCATGCCTTAAGCTTGCCTCTTTCCTCAATCTGCTGGTGTCATCTATGGGTTACAAGCTTCACTCACATGTAAAAGGACAGGGATAGGCAAAATGGGCCAAGAGCATGTCTTCCTATAAAACTGCTGAAAAGATGCCAACTGTGTGGAAAATTGCCACTAAAATTGAAGCCCTGCTAAGCTCAGAAACGAGCTTAATACTCTTTTTCCTATGCTCACCATTGTAGATTTTTTCTTTTGCACAAAGAAAGCTGGCTCCTTCTGTCTCCCTATCCTCCTTTCTCCCCTTCCCCCCTTCTTTTCTCTCTCTCTTTCTTTCTCTCTAAAATATGAGAGAAAATTATGCTTACCTCTTATATTACCCCTTATAGATATATGACAATCTTTTTTTTTTTTTAAGAGACAGAGTCTCACTCTGTCACCCTCAGTAGAGTGCTGTGGCATCACAGCTCACAGCAACCTCCAGCTCTTGGGCTTAGGCGATTCTCTTGCCTCAGCCTCCCGAGTAACTGGGACTATAGGCAACTGCCACAACACCCAGATTTTTTTTTGTTGCAGTTTGGCCGGGGCCGGGTTTGAACCTGCCACCCTCGGCATATGGGGCCAGCGCCCTACTCACTGAGCCACTGGCGCTGCCCATATATGACAATCTCAATGTGGTCCCTACCACTGTCTTATGGTGAGGAAAATTCCCTCCTACTTGAAACTGATTCACAGGAAATTAATTGCAACATCAGATTATGAGAATTTTCACATTTTCTAGAAATGTTGTTTAAAAGTAAAAATAGGGGGATATGTGAAACTTTGGGTCCAGCAGAGCAGCTTTTATGCCCTGTTCCCTCACATTAGCCCTCCACCACACTTGTGAATGCTGAGCTCCCACATTTTGGTTTCCCAAGCGTTTACTTTTTTGTGCTATGCTGGCCATAGACAGTTGAGTAAGATGTGGGTCCTTCCCCTAGGGAAACTTCCTGTCTCTGTGCAGCTTTCAACACCTGTGTCACTGCACACCAGTTACCAAGTAATTTCTAACCATCAGCAGTACCAGTCCTGATCTAGAAGTTAAGGGATGACTGTACGTTGTTCTTTGTAAATTAGAGCACATTTTAAATGACTCCTACAGTGTGTGTGATCATTCTGATTTGCTTTCTTGAATGGTGGAGATTTTGTTCAAGGGTTATGTGAATGTCGCCTTTCATGAGCATCACAGGGGAGTAAGAGGGGTTGGGGAACAGCTGGCCTGGCACAGCCAATGATGTGTTGGCCTTGATAATCATAAGATTAAGACCTGGCTCCCAGCCTCAAGGGGCTTATAATGTAACTGGCAGGATGATTTTAACATATAACTGTCAGATACTCATATGGATAATAGATAATTAAGAGCTAAATTAGGGGATTAGGGTGATGAAAGTGGAAGAAAGCAGAACTCAGTCTCAGGACACTTTGTTAAGGTGGGGAAACTTCAAGGCTGGGAGGGTTTTGACTGGGCCATATACTCAGCAGGTGAGTCACAGATGGAGAATACTGAAGAAGGGTGGGTTGCCGCCAAGGTGATACTGAGGCCACTCCTGCTGCCTTCAAGACTCTTCTCACATTTCCCACTAACCCACTCAGAGCTGCCACTCCCAAGACCAATCTCAAGTCCATCCACTCCTCTTCAGCGCTACAGCCGCCTTTAACTCAGGACCCCCTCAGGGCTCACCTCTACTCCTGCAGCAGCTTCCTGAGGCTCTTTCTGCCTCCACTCTCAAATCTGCCTCAAATCCATTCCCCATAGAATTACCCTCCTTTTCTTTTTTTTTTTTTTTTTATTGTTGGGGATTCATTGAGGGTACAATAAGCCAGGTTATACTGATTGCATTTGTTAGGTAAAGCCCCTCTTGCAATCACGTCTTGCCCCCAAAAGGTGTGGCACACACCAAGGCCTCACCCCCCTCCCTCCTTCCCTCTCTCTGCTCTTCCTTTCCCCACCCCTCCCTCCTTCCTTCTCTCTCTGGTCTCCCCTTCCCCCACCCCCACTTTGACCTTAATTGTCATTAATTGTCCTCATATCAAAACTGAGTGCATAGGATTCATGCTTCTCCATTCTTGCGATGCTTTACTAATAATGTCTTCCACTTCCAACCAGGTTAATAGGAAGGATGTAAAGTCTTCGTTTTTTTTAATAGCTGAATAGTATTCCATGGTATATATATACCACAGCTTGTTAATTCATTTCTGGATTGATGGGCATTTAGGCTGTTTCCACATTTTGGCGATTGTAAATTGAGCTGCAATAAACAGTGTAGTACAAGTGTCCTTATGATAAAAGGATTTTTTTCCTTCTGGGTAGATGCCCAGTAATGGGATTGCAGGATCAAATGGGAGGTCTAGCTTGAGTTCTTTGAGGTTTCTCCATACTTCCTTCCAGAAAGGTTGTACTAGTTTGCAGTCCCACCAGCAGTGTAAAAGTGTTCCCTTCTCTCCACATCCATGCCAGCATCTGCAGTTTTGAGATTTTGTGATGTGGACCATTCTCACGGGGGTTAGATGGTATCTCGGGGTGGTTTTGATTTGCATTTCTCTAATAGATAGGGATGATGAACATTTTTTCATATGTTTGCTAGCCATTCGTCTGTCTTCTTTAGAGAAGGTTCTATTCATGTCTCTTGCCCATTGATATATGGGATTATTGGCTTTTTTCATGTGGATTAATTTGAGTTCTCTATAATCCTAGATATCAAGCTTTTGTCTGATTGAAAATATGCAAATATCCTTTCCCATTGTGTAGTTTGTCTCTGTGCTTTGGTTGTTGTCTCCTTAGCTGTACAAAAGCTTTTCAGTTTAATGAAGTCCCATTTATTTATTTTTGTTGTTGTTGCAATTGCCATGGCAGTCTTCTTCATGAAGTCTTTCCCCAGGCCAATATCTTCCAGTGTTTTTCCTATGCTTTCTTTGAGGATTTTTATTGTTTCATGCCTTAAATTTAAGTCCTTTATGCATCTTGAATCAATTTTAGTGAGTGGGGAAAGGTGTGGGTTCAGTTTCAGTCTTTTACATGTGGATATCCAGTTCTCCCAACACCATTTATTGAATAGGGAGTCTTTCCCCCAAGATGTGTTCTTGTTTGGTTTATCAAAGATTAGGTGGTTGTAAGATGTTAGTTTCATTTCCTGGTTTTCTATTGGATTCCAAGTGTCTATGTGTCTATTTTTGTGCCAGTACCATGCTGTCTTGATCACTATGGCTTTATAGTACAGCCTAAAATCGGATATGGTGATGCCCCCAGCTTTATTTTGATTACTAAGAACTGCCTTAGCTATATGGGTTTTTTTCTGGTTCCATACAAAACGCAGAATCATTTTTTCCAAATCTTGAAAGTACGATGTTGGTATTTTAATAGGAATGGTATTGAATAAGTAGATTGCTTTAGGAAGTATAGACATCTTAACAATGTTGATTCTTCCCATCCATGAGCATGGTATGTTCTTCCATTTGTTAATATCCTCTGCTATTTCCTGTCTGAGGATTTCATAATTTTCTTTATAGAGGTCCTTCACCTCCTTAGGTATATTCCTCGGTATTTCATTTTCTTTGAAACTATGGTGAAGGGAGTTGTGTCCTTAATTAGCTTCTCATCTTGACTGTTATTGGTGTACACAAAGGCTACTGACTTGTGGACATTGATTTTATATCCTGAAACATTACTGTATTTTTTGATGACTTCTAGGAGCCTTGTGGTTGAGTCTTTGGGATTCTCTAAGTATAAGATCATGTCGTCAGCAAAGAAGGAGAGTTTGACCTCCTCTGCTCCCATTTGGATTCCCTTTATTTCCTTGTCTTGCCTAATTGTATTGGCTAGAACTTCCAGCACTATGTTGAATAGTAAAGGTGACAGAGGACAACCTTGTCCGGTTCCAGTTCTAAGAGGAAAAGCTTTCAGTTTTACTCCATTCAGTAAAATGTTGGCTGTGGGTTTGTCATAGATAGCTTCAATCAGTTTTAGAAATGTGCCACCTATGCCTATACTCTTAAGTGTTCTAATTAGAAAAGGATGCTGGATTTTATCAAATGCTTTTTCTGCATCTATTGAGAGGATCATATGATCTTTATTTTTGCCTCTGTTAATATGGTGGATAACGTTTATGGACTTGTGTATGTTAAACCAGCCTTGCATCCCTGGGATGAAACCTACTTGATCATGATGTATGACTTTTTTGATGATAAGCTGTAATCGATTGGCTAGGATTTTGTTGAGAATTTTTGCATCTATATTCATGAGTGAGATTGGTCTGAAATTCTCTTTTTTGGTTGGGTCTTTTCTTGATTTTGGTATCAGGGTGATGTTTGCTTCATAGAATGTGTTGGGGAAGATTCCTTCTTCCTCAATTTTTTGGAATAATTTCTGCAGTACAGGAATAAGCTCTTCCTTGAAGGTTTGATAGAATTCTGGAGTGAAGCCATCTGGACCAGGGCATTTTTTGGTTGGAAGCTTTTTTATTGCTTCTTTAATCTCAGTGCTTGAAATTGGTCTGTTCAGGAGTTCTGTTTCTTCCTGGCTAAGTGTAGGGAGAGGGTGTGATTCCAAATATTGATCCATTTCCTTCACCTTGTCGAATTTCTGGGCATAGAGTTTCTGGTAGGATTCAGAGATGATCTCTTGTATCTCTGTGGGATCAGCTGTTATTTCCCCTTTATCATTTCTGATTGAGGTCACTAGAGATTTTACTTTTCTATTTCTAGTTAGTCTGGCCAATGATTTATCTATTTTATTTATTTTTTCAAAGAACCAACTCCTTGTTTCATTAATTTTCTGAATGATACTTTTGCTTTCAATTTCATTGATCTCTGATTTGATTTTGGATATTTCTTTTTTTTTAATTTTATTGATCCCTTTTCCCACCTCTCCCCTCCCTCCCCTCCCTTTCCCCTATTCTTAGGTTGTAACTGGGTTATAGCTTTCATGTGAAAGCCATAAATTAGTTTCATAGTAGGGCTGAGTACATTGGATACTTTTTCTTCCATTCTTGAGATACTTTACTAAGAAGAATATGTTCCAGCTCCATCCATGTAAACATGAAAGAGGTAAAGTCTCCATCTTTCTTTAAAGCTGCATAATATTCCATGGTGTACATATACCACAATTTGTTAATCCATTTGTGGATCGATGGGCACTTGGGCTTTTTCCATGATTTAGCAATTATGACTAGGCCTGCAATAAGATATTTCTTTTCTTCCACTGAGTTTAGGCTTAGATTGTTCTTCTTTTTCCAATTCCATTAGAAGCTTGTGAGTTTGTTGATGCGCTCTCTTTCTGTTTTTCGAATGTAGGCATCTAAAGAGATAAATTTTCCTCTCAAAACTGCTTTTGCAGTATCCCACAGGTTTTGGGAGCTTGTGTCTTCATTGTTGTTATGATCAAGGAAGTTAATGATTTCCTGTTTCATTTCTTCCTGCACCCATCTGTTATTCAACAGAAGGTTGTTTAATTTCCATGCCTTCGTGTGGGGTCGAACATTTTTGTTAGAGTTGATTTCCACCTTTAGTGCCTTATGGTCTGAGAAGATACGAGGTTAAATTTCAATTCTTTTGATTCTGTTGATATTTGTTTTGTGTCTCAGGATATGATCAATTTTGGAGAATGTTCCATGGGGTGATGAGAAGAATGTATATTCTTTATCTTTGGGATGGAGTGTTCTATAGCATCTATCAAGCACAGTTGTTCTAGGGTCTCATTTAAATCTCTTATGTCTTTGTTTAATTTCTGTTTAGAGGATCTGTCCAGCTCTGTAAGAGGGGTGTTAAAGTCCCCTGTTATTATGGTATTATCGGATATCATATTGCTCAGAGTGAGTAGGGTCTGTTTTAAGAATCTGGGAGTATTTAAATTGGGTGCATAAATATTTAGAATTGAAACGTCTTCTTGTTGTATTTTTCCCTTGACCAATATAAAGTGACCATCTTTGTCTTTTTTGACTTTAGTTGCTTTAAATCCACATGTATCTGAAAATAAGATTGCAACTCCTTTTTTCTTCTGAATTCCATGTGCCCGAAAAATTGTCTTCCAACCCTTGACTTGGAGTTTTCATTTGTCTTTTGAAGCCAAGTGTGTTTCTTGCAGACAGCAAATAGATGGCTTGTGTTTTTTAATCCAGTCAGCCAATCTATGTCTCTTCAGTGGGAAATTCAAGCCATTACCATTTATTGAGAGACTTAAAAAGTGTGGTAGTATTCTATTCATCTTATTTTGTGAGAGTCCATTGCTTAGTTTTATCTTTTGCATCAGTGTGGAAGTTAGGTTCTGTCCTTTAATTTCTGAATTCTTACTTTGCTGCTGATCCATTCTGATGGTCAGTGTGTAGAGCAGGTAGAAGTATTTCCTGTAGAGCTGGTCTTGTTGTGGCGAATTTCCTCAATGTTTGTATATCCGTAAATGATTTGATTTCACCATCAGTTTTAAAGCTTAGCTTAGCAGAGTATAGAATTCTGGGCTGGAGATGGCTCTGTTTAAGTAGATTAAAGGTAGGTGACCATTGTCGTCTTGCTTGGAAAGTTTCATTAGAGAAGTCTGCAGTCACTCTGATGAATTTGCCCCTGTAGGTCAACTGGCACTTACTCCTGGCAGCTTGCAGAATCTTTTCTTTTGTCTTGACTTTGGACAGGTTCACCACAATGTGTCTTGGAGAAGCTTGGTTAGAGCTGAGGCGACCTGGGGTCCAATATTCCTCTGAAAGCAGTGTGTCAGAATCTTTGATGATATTTGGGAAATTTTCATTTGTAATATTCTCTAGTATGGCTTCCACTCTTCTGGGGCATTCTTCTTTCCCTACTGAGATTCCTATAACTCATATGTTGGAACGTTTCATAAAGTCCCATAATTCTCACAGTGAACGTTCTGCTTTCTCTCTCTTCTTTTCTGTCTCTTTAACTATCTGAGTGATCACAAGATCTTTGTCCTCTACCTCTGAAATTTTTTCTTCTGCATGGTCTAACCTATTGCTGATACTTTCCATTGCATCTTTAAGTTCCCTAATTGACTG
This sequence comes from Nycticebus coucang, assembly GCF_027406575.1. Lineage (NCBI taxonomy): Eukaryota > Metazoa > Chordata > Mammalia > Primates > Lorisidae > Nycticebus > Nycticebus coucang. Next base: position 18,278,531 of record NC_069792.1, on the reverse strand, counting down.
CTTCAGTTCCTTCAGCTCCACTATATCCTTTCTATATTCTTCATATTGTTCACTCTTATTTGATTCTGCTTTTGGATTTCCTTTGGTTATTTTCCACTTTATTAGCCATTTCCTTCATTGTTTCCATCATTTCCTTCATTGTTTTCATCATGTGTATTCTAAATTCCCTTTCTGTCATTCCTAAAATTTCTTTATAGGTGGAATCCTCTGCAGTAGCTACCTCATGGTCCCTTGGCGGGGTTGTTCTGGACTGGTTCTTCATGTTGCCAGGAGTTTTCTGCTGATTCTTCCTTATGAGTGATTTCTTTTATCTGTTTCCTTGCCCTAATTTTCCTTTTGCTTCCTCTTGCTCTTTAAGTTCCCATGCCTGTGGAAGCTGCCAGCGGGATTAGACTGATCGAACACACACAACCACTTGCCAGTTTTCCACTGTTTTTGTCATCCTCTTGGGGTCCAGAAGTCTCTCGCTTACTCCCTCGGGGAGGGTATCCAAGCTGTGCCTGTCTCGGCACAAGCATAGTCTGTTGGTGAAGGAATCTCAATCTTTCTCAGGTGACAGCTGCTGGCACGAGACAGAAATGTTCTTATTTTGGAGATGCCACTCCCCTCATCAAATTACCCTCCTAATATCAAACTGACCACACATTGCTCTGTTCAAAACCACTCCAGCACTTACACTCTCTTACCACCTCCAGAGAAAATCCAGACACAAGACTTTTTAGAGTGTAGTTTTCACTCACCTCTTCAGTCTCATCTCATGCCCTTTCCCACCTATACTGTCCTCCCAGCCACTGACTCACACGTCATTCTTTGAGTGTACCATGAAGTGCACACGACCTCATGCCTTCACACAAGCTGGTCCCTCTACCTGGCACGCTCTTCTCTGAACGACTCTTCAACCTCCCATCTGCCATATACCCCCATCTATTGGCTTTGTTTGGCCAATTCCTTTAGACATCCTGAGACTCGGTTCAGGACAGGTTAGGGGTACCTGCTATAGGTCCTGAGCGGCCTCCACCAGTGCTGTCCTGTAGTTATCCAGTGCAAAGTTGTAATTTCTTCAGGGAAGGAGTGATGTCTTACCTGTCTTCAGATCCCTAATCTTTATCACAGATGTAGGCCCCGCAGTAGTTGCATGAGTGGATGATAAGAAAGAAAGGCAAGGCAGAAAAAAATGAGGCAGAAAATTGAGGCTCAATTAAATAAGTAGCATGAAGCCCTTATATATTCTTCAGCAGATAAGTATGATTCAAGTGGTTTTAGAAGGAGTGTTGGAACGTTTTATTGAAGGATAATTGATGAGTAAGGAGGCCAGCCAGGAAAGTCTTCTAACAATCATGTGTTGATGTGACAATATTGGAAGTCATAATAGTAACAATCACAACTAACATTTATTCAGCACCTAACAATATGCCAGCCACTGCTTTAAGTATTTTAAATGTATTAACTTATTCTCACAACAACCCAGCCTAGGGGATGAATGGCAGCTTTTGAGAGGGCAGAAAAACATATTTTTCATCCTATTTACACATGAAGAAGCTTAGGTACAGAAAGAATAGGTAATTTACCCAAGGTAAACAGGGTTACGTACAGGTGGCAGAGATTAGAGACAAACTATGAGAGATTAAAGGAAGAGAAAGGCAAGGATGGGAGTCAGGCTGTTAGAAAATAATGAGACAAGAGAATCAGGGATTCTTTGAACAGATAGCACCTGTTTTAAGATTTCAAGATTCTAACATTGGAAAAAACAAAATGGAAGAAGTCAGCAAGAGAAATCAACCTTCTGGGACATGCTGTTATTATCAGGGATCAGTGGGCCTTGATGTCAGGACTAGACATGCTGGTTGAAATGGTCTGTCAATAGTTATAAATATTCACTGCAGTCCCACACAAAATTCCTGCAACCCTACTGTGATATACTTACCTAGGCGTAAGGAGTTGCAAATATGGATTTGATTGACATTTTAAAAAGTATTCACTTAATTCTATTCACAGGCATAGGAGAGTGAAAGGAGGATTTTATTTTTTTAATTTTTATTTTGTTGTTGTTGTTGTTGTTGTTGTTGTGGAGACAGAATCTCACCCTGTGCTCTGAGCAGAGTGCAGTGGTATCATGATAGCTCACTGCAACCCCAGACTCTTGGGCTGCAAGGATCCTGCTGTCTCAGCCTCCCGAGAAGCTGGGACTACAGACGCAGGCCATGATGTTCAGCTGGGCTTTTTATGTTTTGTAGAGATGGGGGTCTTGCTCTTGTTCAGATGAGTCTTGAACTCCTGAACTCAAGCTATCCACCCACCTTGGCCTCCCAGAGTGCTAGGATTACAGATGTTAGCCACTGAGAAGAGGATTTTAAAAAGCAGGGTACCATAGAGTTTTAGTTCACTTGGGAGTAAAAGGTTGTTTGAGGAAGACTTTCTGTAGTCAGGCACACAGGTTAAGAATTGAAAAGCTTAGGCTGGATGCAGTGGCTCACACTTGTAATCTTAGCACTCTGGGAGGCCGAGGTAGATCACCCGAGCTCATGAGTTCAAGACCAGCCTGAGCCAGAGTGAGACCCCGTCTCTAAAAACAGCTGGGCGTCATGGTGGGCACCTGTAGTTCCAGCTACTAGGTAGGCTGAGGCAAGAAAATAGCTTGGCCAAGAGTTTGAGGTTGCTGTGAGCTGTGATAACACGGCACTCTACCGAGGGTGACAAACTGAGAGTCTGTCTCAAAAAAAGAAAAAAGAATTGAAAGCTTTGTACAATTCAAAATGGTTAAAATAATAAATTTAATTATATATATATTTAAATACACACACACACAAATAACTTGAGAGGCTGGTTTCAGGAGTCTAGGTTAGAAATGATAAAGACAGATACTGGGACAGGGTCAAAGGAAGATTAAGAAAGATTTATGTTGCCATTTATCCTCCCAGTTATTCTAGCTAGAAATATAAGAGTGAATTATTATTTAACTCCAACCTGGTGCTACATAACAGGCACTGTGTGGGGACACAAAGATGGATAACAATCTGTGTGCAGATTGTGTGATGCATTCATTCGTCTAGTGAGGTAAATACACACACACACTCACACACATACAATACTCATAACACAACCTGTCAGGGCAGAGTTAGAGACAAGTGAAGGGCATTTTGGAGCACAGTGGAGAGTGCCCAACACTAATTAAGGAATTAGTCAGAGAAGCGGTGGTCCCTGAGTTGGATCTTTTTTCTTTTTTCAATTTTTTTCTCTTAAACCATAGCTGTGTACATTAATGCAATCATGGGGTACAATGTGTTGGTTTTATATACGATTTGAAATATTTTCATCAAACTGGTTAACATAGCCTTCACAGCATTTTCTTAGTTATTGTGTTAAGACATTTATATTCTACACTTAGTAAATTTCACATGTACCCTTGTTTTTTTTTTTTTTTAATCTGTAAAATTTACCTAACATGGTCATTAGCTGAATTTAATGGAACAAAAATATGCGCAACAGCGATATTTTTAGATCTTCTGAAATGCCATTGACTATATCCATTACATGTTATACTTGTAAGATGAACCGTAGGTGTGGTTCCACCAATTACTCTCTCTCCACCCATCTTGGGCTATAATTGGGCTTTCTTATGAAAGCTATAAATTGGTTTCATAGTAAGACTGAGTACATTGAATACTTTTATTCCATTCTTGAGATACTTTGCTAAGAAGAATATGTTCCAGCTCCATCCATGTAAACATGAAAGAGGTAAAGTCTGATCCTGCAATTCCTCTACTAGGTATATACCCAGAAGACCAAAAATCACATTACAACAAAGATATATGTACCAGAATGTTTATTGCAGCCCAATTCATAATTGCTAAGTCATGGAAGAAGCTGAAGCACCCATCAACCCATGAATGGATCAATAAATTGTGGTACATGTACACCATGGAATATTATGCAGCCTTAAAGAAAGATGGAGACTTTTTTTTTAAGACAGAGTTTCACTTTGTCACCCTTGCAGAGTGTCGTGGCTTCTTAAACTCACAGCAACCTCAAACTCTTGGGCTCAAGCAATTCTCTTGCCTCAGCTTCCCAAGTAGCTGGGACTACAGGCATCCACCACAGTGCCCAGTTATTTTTAGAGATGGGGTCTCACTCTGGTTCAGGCTGGTCTCCAACTGTGAGCTGAGGCGATCCACCCACCACAGACTCCCAGAGTGCTGGGATTCCAGGCATGAGCCACTGCGCCCGGCCTCCTGAGTTGGATCTTAAACAATGAAGATCTAGCCAGGTGGACAGGAACTTGGGGGGAGAAATGGTATTCCAAGTAAAAAGAGCACATAAGGTGTTTTTCCGAAATTTGCCGGGAGGCACAGGGAAGCAAAGGAAGGGAAGGGGGAGGTCCTGGCACCCAAGGATCTGGCATGTCTGCTGCTCCCATTGTTACTGAAGTTTCTTTCTGCAGTAGGTCCTTGGTCTTGGGGATTTGAGGATTGAACCCATGGACCACATCAATGGTAAGATAGGATTTCTTTTTTTTTTTTTTTTTTTTTGAGACAGTTTCTCACTATGTCGCCCTCAGTAGAGTGTCATGGCATCGCAGCTCACAGCAACCTCAAACTCTTGGGCTTAAGCGATTCTCTTGCCTCAGCCTCCTAAGTAGCTGGGACTACAGGTGCCCGCCACAATGCCCGGCTATTTTTTTTTATTGCAGTTGTCATTGTTGTTTTAGCTGGCTGGGCTGGGTTCGAACCCACCAGCCTCAGTACATGTGGCCAGGGCTGTAACCACTGTGCTACATAGGATTTTATTAGGAAATGCAGAAGGACTAAAAAGCACCAGAGCTTCTGGCAGAGGGAAAGACCCAAGTGGGGAATCTCTGCATAGGCTCTTTATCTAGGGGTATTAGGTCTTGAGAATTACACTGGGCCAGGACTTGGCAAACAGAAACATGTTTTCAACGTTAATGAGTGTTATCGACAAAGGAATGATGCGGTCCCTCCAGCTCAGGGCAAAAGGTCAGCAGGGCATTCCCTTCATAAAATTACCCAGGCCTAGGAAAACTGGGGTCCCCTGTCCAGCCTTGAATGGGGGAACCCCATATTACCATGACAAGGCCTTTCCCTTTGCCTGCAGAAGTAGCAATGGCGCCCAGAACCCTCGGCGACTCCAGCTGGGGAGGGCAGCACCTCGGATCAGGCAGGCTAGACCGCCTAACACCATGGGGAGATACATGGAGAAAGCCCCATAAGTCCCCCCACCCTCTTCACAAGGGGGAGCTGTGAGGAGGTCTCTTCAGGACATTCCGAAGACGGAGCAGGCCTTGGCCACAGTCCTCACTGAGAGGAGCCTGAGTAACACCCCAGAAATGGAAGGCTCCTGGGCCAACTCCCAAGTGTTAATGAGCAGCCATGGGACACATCTTAGAGACCTACAAGGAAATGCAGGACGCACCTTCAGGGGAGTGGAGTTACCAGATTGTCTCTGATGATGGCTAAAGTCAGAAAAGTGTGTTGCAGAGCAGTTAAGAGCAGGTAGGCATCTGGAGTTAGACACAATCACTTTAAAATCCAGACTCTGCCAGTTAATAACTGGGTGGACTGGTGATTCTCCTAACCTCTCTGATCTTCAGCTTCTTTTTATATAAAATGGGGATAACAACAGAACCTGCTTCGCAGTGCCGCTGCCATAAGGACTGGATGTGAAGACACCCCCTGTGTTTTGTACAGTCCCTGACTTGTGGAAAGACCCTCAGGGTTAGTGACTACAGCCTTACTAGAAGATGACCTCATTCCATCTTCCCCAATCAGAAGGACAAGACATTTACAACTGGAGGTCCCAGTGGTAACATTTTCAAATTTATAATGTAAATCGGTATTTTTTTTAAGAATGAGTTTTCTAGATGTTTCCCTTCCACAGAGTGGAGGACACCCATGCAATTACCCCTTACATAGCTGAATATCTATCTCTACAGGGAGCAAAAAATAGAAAAATTTTTTCTATTGAGAAATGGCTTTCAGTTTACTGGTAAAACAAAATAAAATACGCCAAACATGGTTGTCTTAGCATTACTTTTGGAGTGAACTAAAATTCTTTTTCTGTCTATTGTCCTATTGTTTCCCTGTTTAGTAAAAAAAATAGGCATTCTTGTTAATAAAATTAGTTCAATAGACAGAATTGATATCCTTGGAGACGACTTCAGAGGAAGGTCTGGTATTTCACACACAAAACAAAGGAGCACACAGCAGCTATTTCTGGAACTGAAAATAGAGGGTATCAGCACATTTCAGTGACTTTTTTTCCTTTGGGAAATGGTGCCAGGTACACATTTTATGTTTTCACTTATTAAGAAAATGAATATTTCAATATATGAGAACAAGTTTAGCTCCAGTACTATATAATAACAATCCTGCATCACCCTTATCATATGAAGGATACCAAAGTTAAGTGGCATGAAGATTTCTAATTTTTTTTAATAAAAAAAATTAAAAAACAAAACAAAAAGGAAAGGAAGAGAAATGTCACCCACCTTCAGAAAAGTATGGACCCTAATGAATTGAATTATAACTTACAGGCAAAAACATGAAATTTCTGTATGTGAAATTAAATATGTAATCATATTACAAAACAAGACTCCATTTTTTTTTTGATAGAAACCGATGTCTTAAAAAAATCCAGAGTAGGGCGGCGCCTGTGGCTCAGACGGTAAGGCACCAGCTCCATATACCGAGGGTGGCGGGTTCAAACCCGGCCCCGGATGAACTGCAATAAAAAAAAGAAAATAGCTGGGCGTTGTGGCGGGCGCCTGTAGTCCCAGCTACTCAGGAGGCTGAGGCAAGAGAATCGCTTAAGCCCAGGAGTTGGAGGTTGCTGTGAGCCGTGTGACGCCACGGCACTCTACCGAGGGCCATAAGGTGAGACTCTGTCTCTACAAAAAAAAAATCTAGAGTACAAAACTATCTGGCAATATTAACAACTTCTCCCTTGTCTATGGAGAAAAATGATCTCTAAACCATGCAGACAGGGCTAACATTAAGAGAGAAGTGAATTCCAAGACTCAGGAATGTAGGAGCACTTGGCTATGGTGAATGTTATCAAACTTTCAGACTAAGATATATTACATTTCAGGATACAAAAGGAATGTGCAGGTGCAACAAGCGACCCAAACAGATCACTAGTGAGAAGTCATAGAGATTAAAAAGATGCATGACTTGGGGGGAAATGCCCCTGCCTTCCAAAATGTGAGCCTTAGAAACTACCAAAGAATGAGCTTCATATCTGTATCTAGAAAAATCCTAAAATGGTTATTGTTTGCCAATATTTAGGAAATAAAGAGGTGGTCAAAATGAGATATAGGATCCAAAAGAGTTCGCTAAGGGAAAGAATCACCCAAAAAAACCAGCAGTTATGGACTGTTGTGGATATGGTAATATACCAGGATTTTAGCAAAGCAGTTGAAAAGCAACTCAGAAAAATCCCACAAGCCAAGGACATATTTGCATGCTCAGGGCAAGAGCAACATAGATGGACGAAAAATATCAAATATGGAGAAAATTCACCTGGAAGGAGGTCTTTGAGTTTTGCATCTGGTCTTGTTCTTTTTCACAATGTTGTCAATGATCTGAACAAATATCTAGAAGGCACATCAATATCCACTGGATTACAGAATAAACATTTTAATAGATTTTGCCTTTTTTTCAGACTGGGGGGGAGGAAATTGTGCTCAAAATAAATAACAGGAAATTTATAAAATTTAAAATGTTTTGAATTGGTTCAAAGGCAAACATACAGGGCTTTTCTCACACTATCTTCAGAATGACCTTCTGAGGTTGGTGTTACACTTGCCATGTTATAAGTGATAAAGCTGAGGTTTGTCCCAAGTTGCATCAAAATCTCTTGCTTCCATTGTCACATCTCCATTTATTCCAGATTCTCATCCTTCCCTCTTACAAAGAACCTTGTGATTACTTCAAGCCCCCTATATGGACTGAATGTGTTTTCCATATGTTGAAGGCTAAATTTTCCATGTGATGGTATTTGGAAGTGGGACCCTTGGGAGGCGAGTAGGCCATAAGCCTTCCTGAATGGGATTAGTATCCTTAAAATAAAGACCTAAGAAAGATAATCTCCCTTTTCTCCATGTGAAGATCCAATGAGAAAATAGCCATCTGCAAACCAGGAGCAGCGCCCTCATCAAACACTGAATCTGCTGGCACCTTAATTCTGAACTTCCCAGCCATCAGAACTGGGAGAAATTAATTTCTGTTGTTTAAGCCATGCAGTCTACAATGTTCTGTTACTACAGCAGCCCGAACTCACTGCAACACCCACCCAGATAATCCAGGATATTCTCCTCACTCAAAATCTTTCACTTAATCCCGTCTTCCAAGTCCCATTTGGTATATAACATTCATGATTTCCAGGAATTCAGATATGAACATTTTGGGGAGACATTATTCAGTTAACCACACTGGTACAGAGTGAGCAAGGGGAGACACAGTTACAGATGAGGTCAGAGAGGTTACTGGGAATTAAATCACATGGGCCTTGAGGGCCATTGTAAGAGTCTCGGGTTTTACCATGAATTAAATGGAAAGCCATGCATAAAAGTGATGCGAGGAAATGTGTCTCTAAAGGACCACTCTCACCACAGTATAGACAGGAGTGAAATTGCCATCAACTCAAATGGCACCTTCTGTAGAAAGGGTAGGTTTGGACAGCGGTATGAGGATACAGCTATAGATTCTGTTTTCTTGACTTTGGACAGGTTCATCACAATGTGTCTTGGAGAAGCTCGGTTAGAGTTGAGGCGACCTGGGGTCCGATATCCCTCTGAAAGCAGTGTGACAGAATCTTTGGTGATGTTTGGGAAATTTTCTTTTATAATATTCTCTAGTATGGCTTCCATTCCTCTGGGGCATTCTTCTTCCCCTTCTGGAATTCCTATAACTCGTATGTTGGAACGCTTCATAAAGTCCCATAATTCTGACAGTGAATGTTCTGCTTTCTCTCTCTTCTTTTCTGCCTCTTTTACTATCTGAGTTATCTCAAAAACTTTGTCTTCTACCTCTGAAATTCTTTCTTCTGCATGGTCTAACCTGTTGCTGATACTTTCCATTGCATCTTTAAGTTCACTGATTGACTGTTTCATTTCCTTCAGCTCTGCTATATCCTTTTTATATTCTTCATATCGTTCATCTCTGATTTGATTCTGTTTTTGGATTTCCTTTTGGTTATTTTCCACTTCATTAGCAGTTTCCTTCATTGTTTCCATCATTTCTTTCATTGTTTTCAACATGTGTATTCTAAATTCCCTTTCTGTCATTCCTAACATTTCTGTATAGGTGGAATCCTCTGCAGTAGCTACCTCATGGTCCCTTGGCGGGGTTGTTCTGGACTGGTTCTTCATGTTGCCAGGAGTTTTCTGCTGATTCTTCCTCATGAGTAATTTCTTTTATCTGTTTCCTTGCCCTAATTTTCCTTTCACTTCCTCTTGCTCTTTATGTTCTTGTGCCTGTGGACTAAGGGTTATAGGACCAGAAGGGTGAGAAGGTTGAAGAGCAAAAAAGGGATGAAAGAAAGGAGGACCGAGTGATAAGAAAAAAGAGAAAGATAGAGAAAGGAAAGGGGGTGGGGATAAGGAATATTGACAAAAAGAAGAGAGGCACAGAAAGAGGGAGACAGAGCAATATAGGTGTACAGTAGGGTACTTTGACACAACCTTAAAAAACCCCACCTTCTGGGGGTGCCCAGTTGGGTGGTTCCCTTGAGGTCAGCAGCTCTTTGCTAACCTGATCAGACACAGTACCCCACCTCCACCAAGTAGAGAGGAAAGACAAAAATGCTATAAATCAAACCAAAACAAGCAAACAGAAAACTTTACGGGGATAAAATTGGGTGAAAAACCAAATGATAGCGGTAGAAACACTAGCAAAAATGAAGTTGTAGTTATTAAAAAAGGCAGCAATGGGAAATTATAATTAAACTAGAAAAATTGAGAAAGGAAAAGGGATCTGTATGGAAAAGATTGAAATTAAAAAACATAAGAACATCAACAACGTCAAAATAAACAAACAAAAAAAACCAAACAAACAAAAAAAAAGAAAAAATACACAACCCAAAACAAAGCAGTTTGTATATGTTATTGAATATTGTCTGGGCAACACGTGGTCTTCTGGAGTATGAGATGTTAGTCACAGTTCTGATACGACTGGAGGCTGCTGATTTCTCAAACCCCAGCAGGTAGACACCCTAAATCTCTCTTCAGCCCACTTAAAAGGCACTTTGAACTTGTAAACTTGCTGAGCAGAAGCTTTCCCAGCTTTCTCGCTGGAATCACTGCTGAAGTGGCTATCCGCTTACCCAGTGTGCCAAAACCAGTCTCACTCTGCCCCTGAGGGTTAGGGCTGCAAGGCGGCTCAGACCCCACCCTTAGGCTACTTGGTTGCTGGGTTACCAGCCCCCACCCGTTTCTAGCTCTGCAACCCTGAGGGCGGAGCTTGCCAGGGCCATTACTGACAATGGTTCCGTGTGACCCACCGCCAAACACTATTAGCTCCGTCTGGCTCAGCGGCTCAGACTGGGGCCCTAGACAACGGCCAAAGTTCTCCGCGCTCCCGCTCAGGCCTTCCCCAAGGCAGTTCAACTCAGTGCCAAGTCCAAGGACATCAAAACAGTTCACAGGTAAGGCCTTTCTGGTTTGCAGTCTCGCTGCTACTGAACTTACAGTTGTGGGCGGGTTTAAAGGGTTGAACACACGCGACCACTTGCCGGTTTTCCACTGTTTTAGTCCTCCTCTTGGGGTCCAGAAGTCTCTCGCTGACTCCCTGTATCCTCATAGGAGTGATGATAGGCAGTTCCCACCAGCCAGAGATGCCTGGAGTCCTATCTCCCCAGACTCACGGTGCCCAGATGCAAGGAAGCTGTTACTCGGCTGCCATCTTGCTCCGCCTCTATAGATTCTGTTTTCAATACATTAATCTCATTAGACATCCAAGTGGAAATATCCAATAGGGAGTTGAATTTAGGAATCTGGAGTTTAGGAGAAAAGTATGAGCTAGAAATATAAATGTGGGGCATTGTTAGCATATCAGGTAATTTCAACTATGAGACTGGATGAGCTCACATCTTCTGTAAGATAAATAAGAGATGATCAAAGACTGACTTCTGGAGCATGTCCATGTTAAGAGGATGGGGAGAAGAAAGGGAAGCATAAATAGGGACGAAAAGAAAATGACAGTGCAAATGCAGTTTCTTGGAAGACAAGCAAAAGAGTGAGTATCTTAAGAATTATCATCTGTAACACACAAGATGAGCACTGAGAACCGGATTGACCAATCAGTGTGATCTGGGATAGTCTGAAAAACCCTAAGTAGTAACAGCCAAGACGAATTTGCCACTGACCAACCTGGGCCAGACCACCTACTGGACAACATTCTCTGTGTGTGATATAGAGCTTTACATAATCTGTAGTCTGGATTCCATTATTTGCAGTGTACTGAAATGAATGGTCTATTTTCAGATTGTATCTTATTTGGATTCTCTGCAAGGTAGAATTTAGTGGACCATTCACACCTTGAAATGGTTTCTGCTTGGTTCTACCATTCTCGTTGTTGGAGAATCATGGTTTAGGGAAATTACTAGAGAATTTTAAGGAAATAAGTGATATGATTATATTTTGGATTTTGAAAAAAACATTCCGAAGGTATGTTAGGCCAAGCAGAGAAGGGATAGTGTTGAAGTGTCTCAGGAGACAGACTGAAAGAAAAAAAGCCACCTGCAAGATAGTTGCACTTGAGAGGGTCAAAAATGAGAAGATAAGCAATGGGTGTGTGCAGATAGGAAGTAGAATTGAGTAGGCCAGATAGCCAATTCTATGAGAGGACAGTGGAGGCAGTAGGTTCAAAGAGGAACAACAACTCAGAGGGATAAATAGTTGATGATTGTGTCACTAGGAAATGTTTTATTTCATTTTATTTATTTATTTATTTATTTAATTTATTTTGTGAGACAGAGTCTCACTATGTTGCCCTCGGTAGAGAGCCGTGGTGTCACAGCTCACAACAATCTCAAACTCTTGGGCTTAAGCAATTCTCTTGCCTCAGCCTTCCGAGTAGCTGGGACTATAGGCACCTGCCACAACACCCAGCTATTTTTTGATTGCAGTTGTCATTGTTGTTTAGCAGGCACGGGCCTGGCTCAAACCCACCAGCCTCTGTGTATGTGGCTGGCACCTTACTCACTGAGCTACAGGCACCGAACCTAGGAGACATTTTAAGAGATCAGATTTCTGGGCCCCATTTTCAGGGATTCTGATTCTATAGGTCTGAGTAGAGCCTGGAATTCTGTATTTGTAGCCAACATTTCAAGTTAATATGACCTAGATGTCTATGCAACATAGTCTAAGAAATCCTAACATACGCAATGGTTGAATCCATGGTAGAATGTGCAATTCTCATTCTCTCAGGACCTATGTACTGAGCTCCTATAAGGTGGCCCATGCTGTGCAAATGTAAATGTAAAACTGAAAACAAAGGTGGACAAGTTACCTGTGCAACAGACGAGTGTAGTGAACACACATGCAAATTTATCCTCACAGACTCTGAGAAGAGCTTTAAGAAAGAGTAAAAGGCCCTAGTGAGAATGTTCAACAAGGGAGCCAGATCTAGTTTCAGGAAATCAGAGAAAGCCTCTCAGAGGAGGGAGCATTAGAGCAGAGATGGGAAGAATGCCTCGGAGTTAACTTGGGAGTTAAGCAGGCAAAGAGATAAGATTATGAAGAAAGGAAAAAGGAAAAAGAGCAGAGGCAGAACTTCTGGAAGCCAGTATGAAGTCAGGTAGCAAAAAAGAAGATGAGAAAGAACAACCAGAGAGAGAGGATGCGAAATGAGAGGCCTCGGCAGAAGAACATGTGGAAGAGGAAAGGAGTGGTCACCAGTGTCCAGTTCCAAGAGAGTCCAGGGAAGTCAGGACTGAAGAATGGCCCTATTCCTGGGCGGCACCTGTGGCTCAAAGTGGTAGGGCACCGGTCCCATATGCCAAAGGTGGCAGGTTCAAACCCAGCCCTGGCCAAAACCCACAAAAAAAAAAAAAAAAAAGAATGGCCCTATTCCCAGACACCATAGGCCTATGGGAAAGATGCGAGGAGGGGGGAGATTTGAGACCACCTGATTTGAAATCCTGGCTCCACCACTTAATGTCAGTGAGATCTGTGGAAAGTTTCTTAGCCTTTCTAGCCTCAGTTGTCTCATATGTAAAATCTAGAGTAATGGGAGGGTTATTAGAACAGAGATTTCTAGCTGGCTTATTCATTTCAATATCTTCAGGACCTATACATGCCTGACATATTGAAGATAATCAATAAAATGTTTATTGAATGAATAAGGATAGTAATAGTATCCCCATAGTGCGATAAGCATTCAGTGAGTTGATACAGATGAATCACTTAGGACAATTGTTTCCAAATTTCACTGCGTTTTAGAGTCATCTGAGAAGCTTTATAACACAGTAATACCTGGTTTCCTCCACAGACACTGATTAGGATTTCTAAAAACTCCCCAGATGAACCCAATGTGCACCAAGGTCTGGAACACACTGGTTTAGAACAACACCCAACATAGACAAAGTGTTTTCCATATAAACTTAAGTTGGAGAGGCTTCTGACAAATAACAGCATAATCATAAATGGGGTGCTCAGTATTCAAGGGCTGCCCCCACTAACATAATTGCATGTTTTTCCCTGTTTGGTACATTGAAATCTTTGGCCTTTATGCCAAAATTAAGTAGGTATTTATTTCTGCTCAGCACCTGTTGGAAAGAAGCAAAGAAAGTGTCTCTAAGAGTAAGGCTTATACCTCCAAATGGTGAACAAAGCCAAAACATATGAAAGAGTACGAAAAATAAACCCAGTGAAGTCACCTTCAGCCCTGGTGGAAATCTGTACTTATGCTTCTGAAACCATTCTGAAAAATATTACTACCACCCTTTCAGACCAACTGAAGAATTTAGATCACAGATAGGTTTTATTTCTAGTGCAGCTGATGTAACCCTATCCAGACTCATTTTCCTCCCTCCTAGAAATCTTGCAGCTGTGAGTTCAATGCTAAGTTGCGTGTTTTAAATATAGTTCAATAAGGAAGGCCTAACTCAGATAACAAGAGGCTCTCTAAGGTTCTTTATACAACAGCTGTTATCGTTTGGGCTGAATGCATTAGATATTTAATGCATTCTTTTAATTCAGAAAAACACTTAAAACACTTAGCAAAGCCTTGGATTGATTTTCAGTTTGGGAAACCCACGCCAGCAGAGTGACTCAGACCCAGTTCAATAACATTTTGCGAGCAAATTTTCTGCTCTAGCAAGCAGGTAAAAATGGAGTGAGAACTGCGTTCTGGACAAACAAGAGCTCGCTTATGATGGAATAAGGGGTTCATACAGAAGGAAATGTGGACACGATGCATTAGATGGGAGTGCCCTGAATAGGACAGAAGGATTCTGAGGTTAGTAGAAGAGGTTAAAGGTTAGGAAATAGAGTGGCAATTATAAAGGAAAGACCTGGGAAAAGGAGGAGATAAAGTGAGAGAGGTGCCTGATCAGAGAGAAAGACTAGATGAAATAAATTGAAAAATTAGTCAGTGGGAACAGGCGAGAGAAGGAATGAAAGAAACAAGCAAAGAAGCGGGTGCCCAAACAAGGGAGAAATGGAATAAGACCCGTTAACATGGAAAACTCTGGGGCCGGGAGAAGAGCGTGAACAAGCTGATAAGGGTGAGTAGGTTAGGAACCTGGGAGAGCCTGGTCATGTTCTGATTCAAAGAAGGAAGGAGAATGTAACCCACTGTCCTCCACTGTTGTTGATGGCTTTTCAAATTGTCATTCCCACAGCCAAAAAGCGTCAGAGTAAAACAAAAGCCATGGGTAGATAGCAGAGATTAAAATAGGTGCAGTTAATTTTGTTTCTAGTAATTTTCAAATGCGAAAGATCTAATGAGAGTTCACAACAAGAATAATGCAAGTGACAAGCAAACTTGGTAGCAGGCAAAACTAGATAAAAATCATTCCATAAAACTTCAGTACAACGTCTTTAAGGACCCTGATTAAACCCATTTTCAAACAAGTCAGTGAAAATTACATCTTAATTTATAAAATTAGATGAATATATTTTTACAGAGGAAATAATCTTGAAATGTAACTTAATAATTCTGAGACATAATGCATGTAATACAACATATTTAAAGATATGCTAAGAATACTCCAAGATTGTTAAGAGATGGAACGCAGTACGGTCAAGACGTCTGTATTTTTATAAAACTTAATAGATACATCCAATGTACGTCTCCAGCTGAAAACTACTGACCTACAAGATATTAGATTTAAATTAAGAATGAGCTTGTGGCCAATAAGCATTAAAATAATAACTAAATTTTATGACTGATAACATTTTACTTTTGACCCTCAATATCATCAGGCAAAATGGCACCAAGATATTTTCTGAAAAGTAAAAATGTATTGTGGACACCACAAACTTGGAAAAATCCCTAGGAACTTCCCATGCAGAATGCAATTTATGAAATATTTATATTGCTTAACATTTTACTCATAAGAATTTCACCTAGCAATGAGAGGCAGCTTTTAATTTGACAATTCTTCTCCCGGAATACATCAATAGGACTATGGATTTTTTTCTAAACTTAATTATTTCCAGTACTTTACAAGGTGAAAGAACAAATCTTCATAATTTTGCAAGAGTCCACTGGGAAATCACAAATATAATTTTAGATAAAAAAGATAGCCTGAAAGAGCCAGGAGTGGTGGCACATGCCCAGGCACGTGGGAGACTGAGGCAAAAGGATCCCTGGAGCTCAGGAGTTTGAGACCAGACTTGGCAAAATACCAAGACTCTATCGAAAAAATAAAAAAAAAAAGAAAAAGAAAAAGAAAAGAAAGGAAAAAGAAAAAAACCCTGAAAGTTTTACTTTAAACATTTTTTTTATAATTAAGGGGTCTAATTTGGGGAGGATAAAAATAAAAAGTATTACTTAGATGCTTCATTAAGATCAGATTATAGGTGCCTGAGGAATAATACTTGTTACTGATAAGGCCGAATAATTTCTCATTTTTGGTCCTTAGCCTCTCAGTTACATATTTAATTGAAGGAATAAAAAATTTAAAAATAAATACAAAGGTAGCATACATGTAATAAAAACAAGCCTTCTTTCTTGCAAATGAGGATCTTTGTTATCTTTTTCTGTTTTCTTAAATAATCTAGGATGTAATCAAGTCAATATAAAGCACAGATAGTCACTCTGATAAGACACAAAATCTTTGTCCTGTAGGCAGATGACACAGAAAGATTAACCTTCCATATTGTAAATAAAAGCAATAAGATAGAGAAGCCAGCCCATCAAGGCTGAGCAAACTTTGCTAAGCTATTAACAACATACCATAGCCTTTCAGACTCAGGGACTATAAACCAGGCAAATAAAATTTACATTCCAAGCTTTGCCCTTCATTGTGTTCTTTAATATTCTGGAATGAATGAGCACTTTACTTCAGGACAGACCTCACAAGGCCATGGAGAAGTCTTTTCATAAGATGTTATTAGCATACAATGTTTTCACCACTGCTACCCTCAAACAAATCCCTAAATAGGCATTTTCAAACGTTCTCAGTTTCAATTTCTAATACAGTCAGTATCAGTAGCTATAATCCACAGAAACAAAACTCTTTGGGGTCCTTGATAAGTTCTAAGAGTGTAAAAGGGTCTGCAAAACAAAGAAGGAGAAAAAAAAACCTCAGAGAAGTGCTACTTTAGGAGAAAACTATTCTTTTCCTTGAAAAACAGAAGCATACACAGAATTCTATTTTCTGTCAATACGCTCCTGGTATAGTTTCAACAACCAATTAATTCTAACTTTTAACCAAAGTAAATAACCTCTATTTTACAGAGAGCACTTGGGAGTGGATAACAGAAAACTGTGTGACAAAACAGCAGTATAGCAGACAAGCAGAATTTATAAATGCACATAACACAACTTTCTACAGCCACGAGCTCTCCAGAGACTTCCATCCCTTCTGAAATCGGCAAAAATTAATCAAGAATACAGCCTATCTGTTGCCTATGGAAAGAAAAACGTGAACATAAAATTATGTTCAGTAATCAATGTTCGGGGTTGCCCTTTCTTAGACATGATTTAGGTATCCAGTGACTATCCATTAATTAGCTCAATTTAATCAGTCTAAAGTTCCCAGTTCCCTAAAGATCTTTTTAAAATTGAAATATAATTCATATATCATAAAATTCACCATCTTAATGTGTATGATGCAGGAGTTTTTAGTATATTAGATGAGAAGTTTATACAATCACCACCATTATCCAGTTTCAGAACATTTTCATCATTCCCCCCAACCCGAAATCCATTATCAGTTAATGTCCATCCCTCCTGTCTCCCTTCCCTTGGCAAGTGCTAATATATTTTCTGTGTATATGTTTTTAACCTATTTTGGTTATTTCATATAAATAAAATTGCGTAATATATGACCTTGCATCTGGCTCTTTTCAAGGTGTATTCATGCTGTCCCAAGTGCCAATACTTCGTTCCGTTATGTAGCCAAATAATATTCCATTGTTACTTTTGCTTACTCATCAGTTGATGGACATCTGGGTTGTTTCCAGTTTGGGACTCTCATGAGTAATTCTGCTATAACATTTGTGTACACGTTGTGATATAAATATATGGTGTTTTTGTTTTGTTTTGTTTTTGACAGAATCTCACTCTGTCACCCTGGGTAGAGTGCCAGGGTGTCATACATAGCTCACAGCAACCTCAAACTCTTGGGCTCAAGTGATCTTCTTGCCTCAGCCTCCCGAGTAGCTGGGATTACAGGCACTTGCCATATTGCCCGGCTAGTTTGCTATTTTTAGTAGAGACGGGGTCTCACTCTTGCTCAGGCTGGTCTTGAACTCCTGAGCTCAGGCAGCCCCCTCCCACGGCCTCCCAGAGTGCTAGGATACAGGCATAAGTCACCGCGCCTGGCCTACACATATGTTTTACATTCTCTTGCTGGAAGCAGAAATAAAATTTCTGGATCTAATGGTAACTCCACATTTAATATTTGAAGAACAAGTTGTTCTTCAAACAGCACCATTTGTTTACATTCCTGCCAGCAACATCTGAGGATTCTGATTTCTCCACATTCTTAACAATAATCATTATTGTATGTCTTTGATTTTAGTCATCTTCATGTGTATGGTTTTAGTTTGCATTTCTCTAATGACTAATGTTGTCGAATATCTTTTCTTGTGCTCATCGGTCATTTTTACATCATCTTTGGAGAAATGTCTATTCAGATCCTTTGCCTATTTTAAAATTGGGTGATTTATCTTATTTTTATTAAGTCCCTAATGATCTTGAAATTATCTTCAAGCTGACATGCTACAAAATGTAATTCCTATTGAAATATAGTGTCAGGATAGTGACTCAGTTAGGTTATACCCATATTTATATTTTTCATAATCAGTCAGTTCCTGAAAAGCATGCCCAAATAAGATTTAAAAATTATCACGATATACCTAACATTGATAAATGAAAAGAAATACTGCTGTTTCTTATTAAATCAGAATTACTAAAGTAGTCTTGTTTGCCAAATGTTTACCTTAATTATGTGCATTTGGATTCTTAAAATACTTTTGCCTTCTGCAAGAGTAGATGTTTTAAAAAATTACAGTATATGAATGTATTATTGGTTTTAGTTTCCTATTTCCTTGGAATTTTAGGGATATTAAATGATTGATTTATTTCTATAAGCCAGTTGGAACAGAGCTCTGTCAGTTAGAGCCTTTTAAATATCACTTATTAGTACATCAGAAGGGATGTGCTAAGAAGAGGTAAAGTCTTTTCTGGATGAGCAACAGAGCCCACAGACCCACAGATGACTTGTAGCTTCAATTCTACCATTCTAGGGATAGGTCAAGGGTAATTACAGAAATACGAACATTTGTCAGTGTAGGTATCAAAGAGATTTCTCCTTCTTTGTAGACATGATATTCTGAAATAATTTGAACTCAAAATAGACAAATAGACCAAAAAGAGGAACAATATAGATTTCTATCTTCTCTTACTCCAGAGAGAATAGATTTTTAAGAACCATAAATCATGGGCGGCGCCTGTGGCTCAAGGAGTAGAGCGCCGGTCCCATATGCCAGAGGTGGCGGGTTCAAACCTAGCCCTGGCCAAAACAAACCACAAAAAAAAAAAAAAAAAGAAACATAAATCCATCTAGAGAGATCACAAAACGATCAGGTCTTAAACCAAATTCACAATAATTGCTGTGATCAATGGGGACACAGACAGATAACAGACAGATAACAAAAACCGAAGACAAATTTGTAGAAAGGAAAAATAAAATTAGAAAGCAGAGAGTCAACAATGCTGTATGGCCACTTCAGATTGACCCCTATAAACCAAGCCTCTGACTTGCCTTGTTTCTAGTGATGAAGTTTAACCAATTCTGTCAGAGTTCGCTATCTCAGTGGAAACTCCAAATGGTCAAAAAGTAATTTTGTAGAAAACCTCTCACACAACTATCAAATGAATAGGTATCGAAGACTTTATTGAATTATTAATTAAATGAAGTAACCAGGAAAGATGTCACTACTAGTTCAAAGGAGAAATCAGAGAACCACAAGTGTGTCTGGAGTGAAGAAAGGGTGGAAGCAAATGGAAGCAATCTGGCTTCTTTCATAGATGGGGGAGAGTCCTCCCTCTACTATTTGGAGGTTATTTGGATGTCCATAAAAAACAAGAATCATTAAAAATAGACCATAATTATTTACACTGTTATCAGTTCCTTCTGTTCAGGCAGCCCCCTCCCACGGCCTCCCAGAGTGCTAGGATACAGGCATAAGTCACCGCGCCTGGCCTGAACTAGCCTGGTCAGACGCCAAGCAACACATCCCTGTGAACTCAGTCCATCTCCACAGACTCCAGCATTCGACTCAAGGATGATTAGTAACCATTTTTGTTAAATTCAAAGTCTTGAATTTCTCCTTACAATATTAAGTACAAATAGAAGTTTTTGGAAGAATGTGATAGGGTTTTCTCCTTCTACAATTGTTAGAAGCATTTGGCCCTTGATGGCAAATAAAATCTTCAAGTTGCATCAAATAATTGTGCTGTTCCATTACAGATTTTCTCATTTGACCCTATAGGTAACTTAATTTCCTCCTCTTGTGAGCATTTTGCAACATTAATTTTTTTCTGAGTCTAAAAATTCTAATGGTACTTTTGAAAAAAAAAATTCTGTGTTTATTTTGTTGATTTGTTTTGACTAAATATAATGACAATCTCCAGTTCTTAAAATTCTCTTTTTGAATGTAAACACATTTTTTAAGCTCTCTCTCTCTAAAAGTCAGGAAATTCTTTAGAAAATTTTATTTTCATGTCTCTCCTTCCTCTTCAGTAAATGAATGCCTCCTTGTGATACCTTCCAGCCAATTTGAAAGTCTCCTACTATATATTCTTCAGTTCAGTTTCTGACTGCACGAAAGAATTCTCCCTGCATGCTTACTTTCCTCCGCACTCTTTCTCTGTCCTTCAGCACCAAGAGAACAGTCTCCTGGCTTCCTCATTCCTCTCAACAGCTTTTCTTCTTAAGGCAACTCCCACCACCTCTTCTTTAGTCCTGGTTGTATCTGAAATTTCCCCTCTGCCTAATTTTGTCTGCCCGCATCTTTTCTGTCATTAGGCTTTTTCTGTTCCGATTTGGTTTTGTTCCTTTGTATTCATCACCTCTCGCTTGCCTTAGGCAAATGGGTAGGAGAGTTTTTCATTCCTTTGCTTTCATATTGCTTTTGCTTTTATTCTGTTCAAACTTATAAAATCTCTGTGCCCTGCTCCATCCCTCTCACATTTCTGTTAATTTTCATGAAAACACTTAATATCACAAACGGCAATACACATGCCTCCCTTGCCCGTCACTAAAATAGCAATTTTTCTAAGTATTTTC
This sequence comes from Nycticebus coucang, assembly GCF_027406575.1. Lineage (NCBI taxonomy): Eukaryota > Metazoa > Chordata > Mammalia > Primates > Lorisidae > Nycticebus > Nycticebus coucang. The sequence continues at coordinate 18,257,552 of NC_069792.1, read as the reverse complement.
ATCTACTATGTTTTCACTCCCTGACTCCTTTGTCAGCATCTCGGGTCAGGTGTCAGGAAGAAAGGGAAAGTAAGAGGTAGAATGGGAGACGGAGGAGGAGGGAAGGAAGAAAGAGCTAGGAGAGAGGGGAAGTGGAAGTCTACGCTGCCTTCAGTCAGAAAGTCGGCCTCATTTCTACCTTCCTACACTGAAGAGGTTTTGCTCTATAAATTCTACAAAACATCTTTTTTTATTTTTTATTTTTTTGGTCTACAAACATCTTTGTAACATAATTATAAGCACCTCAAAATATAATAATAGACTTGTCTATTAATAAGACTTACTCTCCAAATTGCTTTTTCATCTAAGTGAGCAAGACGCTTCTTTTGAGACACACAGAGGACAAGGGTGCAGGCTGGGGCTCTGACCCAGAGCTCCTCTGGCAGTTAAAAGGTCCTGAGAGCTGTGGGCTGAAAGGCAAATCAAGGCTTTGGAGTGGATGTCCGCTGTGAACCCAGCACTGCCCGAGACACTGTGGAGTGTAATAGATGGTAATCTTGAGCAAAATGTCAACACACAGTAAGACACAGGGTGGTACATGAAGAAACACTGTCTATTCGGAGAAGGTGGCCACTGCGGGCAGAAATGGACTGGAACGGCTTCGAGGAAGAGACTGACTTGAGCTGGGCAGGGATGCAGGGATTGGGCTGGATAAAGCTAGGAAGGCAGAATAGAGATGACTATTACTATTATCAAGGAATCACCGTAAGCAAACACAAAAGAAAGAAAAGGTGCAGAGTTTTCAGTGAATATTGAGGAAGCTAAAAATGAAAACATTTTCAAGGGCCTTTAATGTCAAGCAGAGGAGCCTGAATGTTGCTCTTCATCCTGTTGAGATTTACTGAGGGACAATTCCTGCTGTCCTCTGTGCCTGCGATGGTCTTGTCCCATCCCTCACTCCCCTACACCACCCTTGTTGGGATGGCTGGCTCCTGCTCACACTTGGTTGAAATGTCCACTTCCTCAGAACACACTAATCTGTGGTCTGCCCCTGCCTGTGTAATTGCCTATTGCAGCATCTATGAGGTCAGACAATTAAGCTCATGAACTTCATTGTCAGAGGGTCTGATGAGTTCCTGTAGGATACATGGAAACTCTGAATGTAACAATGGGTTTACTTATCTGCCCAGCCCCTACAAAGTATCACAAAATCAGAGTCCATGTCTGCCATGACTGAATCAAAGGGAAGAGAAGGCCAAACAAAGGTTCCCGTGAAACATCTGCTGTTTTAGCAGGCAGAAAATAGAGAAGGAACCCTAGGAAGGGGAGGACAAAGTCCCAGAGCCCACGGGAAAGGAGAATCTCAAACAGTGAGTGGTAAACAGCCTCCGAAACCACACCCATGAGAAGTGAGAACAGAGAGCAGACCACTGATCTTTGAGAGGAAGATTCCCCAGGGTGGAGGGGAAAGAGAGCAAATGGTCAGGGTTCAAGAGTGTGCTGCGGAGAAGCCTGAGAGAGGACAGGGGCTGTGTGTAAGGGAGAGAGCGGGGGAGCTGATAAGAGAAAGAGCAAAGACTCCACACGGACACGAGAGGGAGGAGCTCAGGGTGCTGAGGCAGTCCGAAGGGAATTGTTAGCGACTTGTCATTAAAGGAAGCTTTAGAACATTCCTCACAGACTTGCCAAGACCACATAAGGCAGTAACCTAACTTCACGTTTGCTGTTTCCTCGCCTGCTGGAACAATGACAGAGAGCCATCAAGGAGAGCTGCCGGGGTCTAGGTTAGCAAGCCGTTGAGGAATGAGCACAAAACCCACTACAGCAGGAAGGCCGTCTGTACCCCAAAGCGCTACCACCCACACCATTTTCTTCTCCTCCAGATACCGTTACCAAAATACACCTATGTGTCTCTCATAAAATTGGGTGGTGGGGGGAGGATTGCAAAATCTTTCCCCACAGCATCATAGAATTTCAGATGTGGAAGGGACATTAAACATTATCTCACTATTAACGATGGGCCCAAATCCCAAGGATGACATTTTCCTTTCCCAATTGTAGTTTCAGTTCTTTCCCTGCATGGTAATATTTCCCTTAATGCAGTTCACTCTTTCACTAAAACATGAGAAAACCATAGCCAATAAATAGAATGTCTTGTCTTCCCATCTCCAAACCCCTAACTGGTTTAATAATTCACTCCCTCTCAGTGCCTTAAAAATGGAACTTTTATCTTTGAATTCATCTATAAAACTGTTCTCTCTCCTCCCACTGGCTAAATGGACTCCATTTATCACTCATTTTATGGAAGCTTATCTTCCATAAGAGAAGGGAAGAGAAGTTTGATCAGATAACCTGGGCCTTAGAAAAGCAAAGAATGATTGCTAGGCATGACTCGTATTGTTTGAGAACTTCACTTTGATCTGAAATTTTTAGGAAGGTGATAGGATGTCTTCTAGTCTTTTACATTTTTGATGGTCCAGGAAATTATTCCGCTGGTCTGAGAGTCCAGAAAACATTTGCTGAACATGCTTGCTGGATTCAGTCTTTCAGAATGAGTTGAGGATGAGCTTCATTCCTAGTTAGAGACTGAACATTCCTAGTTTAGGGCTGTGATATAAAACGACAGATTTATACATTGTTCTGACATAATAAAATGTAAAAAGATGAAGTGTTTTATTTACACGGTAACCTCTTATTTCCACAGTTCACTGGCTGCTATATGGGCTTTCTTGGCTTTATCCGAAAGGCCTCAAGTATTGTTATGCGTCTTGCTGAGAAAGAGGTCTCACCAGTTTAGAATGACCAAAGTGCTAGGCCATGAGGTCAGGAAGGAAGACGACATAAACAAATCAGCTAAACCAGGAGCCCTGACCACCTCGGGGACTTCCACTCCCCAGAAGCACTCATAGGGCACTCTGCTGCCAGGGTGTTCTTTCCATGCAAATACAGAGGTGATGTTTGATGAATGAATCCCTCCCAGGTTCATCATTCACTCAACAAACATCGCTGACCATTCCTTCAGTAAACATTGTGTTCTCTCAAGGAGGTACATGTAGAAGGAAGTGTGCACAAAGACAAAAGGGACAGAGTTCTGCATTCGAGGAGACAACAGCTTGATGAGGAAACCAGACAAAAATGTAACATGACACAGTCAGTCCTACAGTAGAGAATGTGCCAGATGTCAGAGAGAGGACCCAAGGAAGGCATTTACTAAGCTAATGCTGGGGGAGTTGAAGAAAACTTCAGAGATGCATTCCAAATGAAAATCATTTCATCTCTGCCATGAACCTGACCTTGAATCTGTCAGAGGAGTTTGGTTCAACTTCTCAGGTAGTGAAAATGGGGAAGATTCAGAGCTTTCTCTTCTATCATTTTGGGTTCACGCTCTCTTCTGGAGTACAAGAGGACTCAGCGTGGAGAATAAGAAGGGTGCCCTAGATAATACCCTGCTTACCTAGCAGGGCAGGGCGGATCCCCCCAGTGAGCTCTCTGGTGTATATGAGTAGAGTAAGTGGATGCAAAGAGAAAAAAACAGTTTGAGAATCCATTCCTGGGTTGATGGGCATCTAGGTTGCTGCCACATCTTGGTAGTTGTAAATGGAGCTGTGATAATACCAGAGAATACTATTTAGCCATTAAAAAAGACGGAGAGTTTACATCTTTTGTATTTACCTGGATGGAGTTGAAACATATTCTTCTTAGTAAAGTATCCCAAGAATGGAAAGCAAACATCCAATGTACTCAATGCTAATAGGAAGCCAGTAGACGATCTAATTCAAGCCCATATAGGAGAAAAACTCAATTTAATTTGAGTTGGGGAGGGAGGGGGGATTGGTGTGCTCCCACTTAATGGGCACGATGTGGGGGTGTGTGGGACGCCTGTCAGATGCAGGACACCACTACAAGAGGGACTCCACCTAACAAATGCAAGCGTCCTAACCTGGTTGTTTGTTACATATTAACATTAACCTGAAATTTCGCATTAACCTGAAATTTAAAAAAAGAGAAAGAGAGAACAAAAGCCTTCATGGAGAAAATGAGAAGGAAATGCTTTGCCCCGGGTCTTCAGTAAGAGAAGACAAGGCGGACCTCATTCTAAAGTGAAGTCCTGGTACTGGACGCGTGAAGGGCCCGCAGCGTCTTCACCACCTAGAAGGTTGTTGGAGACGCGGAATCCGCCCCAACCCACGGTGAGGGCTGCAGTTTAATGAGCTTCCCGCATGATCCGATGAGGGACCAACTCTGAGGAGCCTCCGCTTCAGCCCAGCACGGTGGGTTCACCTTACAGCCCATGCCCAGGGGTCCTGATTCAACAGTCTGGCTCCCTGCGTGGCCTCCCTTGAAGGCCTCCTGTTTCCCGGAAGCAGCTCTGAGACAGAGCAGGTCTGGGTGCCGCGCAGCGGAGACGCCAAGACCCTCCCGAGACTCCGGGGAAGTGCAGTCAGGAGCCCGAGCCCCATCCAGGGTACCTTCCCGAGGCCACTGAAGCCACTGCCCGCTCTGGGTAGGTCAGGAGCCGGAGCCCCATCCAGGTGCTGCCCTCGCCCTGAGCACGCTCCCCAGGCTGCTCGCTGTGCATAGCATCTCGGGGAGCGCGTGTGGAAAGCTTTCCCGGGAGATCAAAGCTTGGAGCTCCGAATGTTCTATGCTGGCTTGTTAGCTCATCCGCAGACAAATCATTTGCAATTAGGATAGGGTCCTCCTGCTGTAGAAGGTAGCAGGGAAAGAAAGGTTGACAAAGAGGTTAGGGGCTCCACACTGGCCAAGCGAAGAGGAGTCACCCAAAGGAAGCAGCACCCTGCGAACCCCTCCACGAGCCAGTCCCGGGGGAGGCCCAGCCCCTGCCGCGGAGCCTGATTCAGGGTCAGCTCAGCTGCCGCTGCCGCCGCCGCTGCTTCTCCCAAGACCCGGTCTCAAGAGCAACTTTCCTTCCTCGGCTGCCTCAACTTTTTTCTCCTTGTGGCTGGAAAGAAGTGTCACATTTTGCTCACTCCCAGCCCTGCCCCCCGCCCCCTTCCAGAGCAGGCGCGCGGTGTGTGTGGGGGGGTGCTGCGAGCCCCCTCCAGCCTCCCCGGGCGGCTGCTTGAGCCACTTCCAGCGCCTCTCGCAGACGCGATGAAGCGCCCGGGGAAGCGCAGGGGCCCGACAGCTGCTCTGCTGCCTCTCTGCTGGCTCTTTTTGAAGATTCTGCAGCCAGGGCACAGCCACCTCTATAACAACCGCTATGCTGGGTAAGTGGAGAGACTTCCAAGCCCTGCACGGCTCTGGTTTGGCTCAGGGGTGCCGGCTTGCTCCTGAGTGGCGCCTCGCTCTTTCTGATTTGGGGTCTCCAGTGAATCTGCACTTTCCTGCTCCCCCATGTCAACTGCACACACGACTCCTGGGGCTTTTCTTTCGCCACTGAGAGACCGTGGTGGGCACATTCTGGCTTTCCATACTTTACAGTGTGCGCATCTCAGCAGTGGACCCAGGGTTGAATGGGACTCTGTGCAGAAGCCCTGGACTGAGTTTGCGGTATTTGCCTTGGTGGATGCTCCGTGACGCCTTCCACCACGTGAATTACCACCTGAGCACTAACGCCTCCCCTTTAGAGTTGTATGCTGGAGCAGTGGGTTGAAATTCACCAGTGACTAATTTAAGAGCGGAGCCTCCTGATTTTTATGGGTACCAGTTAACCTGCAGAGCGATTATTAGAAAGAGTTTCAGATCTGGGCAATGCAAATGATTCCACTCAAAATAAGCAGAATAAAAGTAGTCAGCTGTAAAATTACAGGTACTTTTCTGAGGGAAAAACATAGAAGGAGAAAAGCAATCAGATTTTCTTGCTCTGTAGGTTAGCATGAGTTCTGTATGCCTTTCTTACTGAGGCACGGGGCTGGGTATAAAGCGGTGTTACTTACTTACCCTGAAGACTTGCTGTGGTATAGACAGCATGCTATTTGCTCACAATTGCAGAGGGTCCTTCTTTGAATCTGAAGAGTAGGGCGTGCCTGCCTTTTAGAGCTAGAAGAACCTTAAATATATCCTCCAGTAGTGCCCAGAGTCTTAAAACAATGTTGTTCTTTTTAGGAATGGTGCGAAGTAGATTTGTGTTTGGGAGAATTGTGTTTGTCTCTCCCTGAAAGTGTCTTGGCACTGCCTTTAGTGTTCCCATGAATACAAGGCTCTCAGAGGACATTCTACAGACATGCCCTCAGTCTTAGCCAGGGTGAGGCGGTAGTGAGGTGAAGCTCGGTCTTAGGGGAGCCAGAGTGAGGCCGTAGTGAGGTGAAGCTCGGTCTTAGGGGAGCCAGGGTGGGGCGGTAGTGAGGTGAAGCTCGGTCTTAGGGGAGCCAGGGTGGGGCGGTAGTGAGGTGAAGCTCGGTCTTAGGGGAGCCAGGGTGGGGCGGTAGTGAGGTGAAGCTCGGTCTTAGGGGAGCCAGGGTGGGGCGGTAGTGAGGTGAAGCTCGGTCTTAGGGGAGCCAGGGTGGGGCGGTAGTGAGGTGAAGCTCGGTCTTAGGGGAGCCAGGGTGGGGCGGTAGTGAGGTGAAGCTCGGTCTTAGGGGAGCCAGGGTGGGGCGGTAGTGAGGTGAAGCTCGGTCTTAGGGGAGCCAGGGTGGGGCGGTAGTGAGGTGAAGCTCGGTCTTAGGGGAGCCAGGGTGGGGCGGTAGTGAGGCGAAGCTCGGTCTTAGGGGAGCCAGGGTGGGGCGGTAGTGAGGCGAAGCTCGGTCTTAGGGGAGCCAGGGTGGGGCGGTAGTGAGGTGAAGCTCGGTCTTAGGGGAGCCAGGGTGGGGCGGTAGTGAGGTGAAGCTCGGTCTTAGGGGAGCCAGGGTGGGGCGGTAGTGAGGTGAAGCTCGGTCTTAGGGGAGCCAGGGTGGGGCGGTAGTGAGGCGAAGCTCGGTCTTAGGGGAGCCAGGGTGGGGCGGTAGTGAGGCGAAGCTCGGTCTTAGGGGAGCCAGGATGGGGCGGTAGTGAGGCGAAGCTCGGTCTTAGGGGAGCCGGGGTGGGGCGGTAGTGAGGCGAAGCTCGGTCTTAGGGGAGCCGGGGTGGGGCGGAAGTGAGGCGAAGCTCGGTCTTAGGGGAGCCGGGGTGGGGCGGTAGTGAGGCGAAGCTCGGTCTTAGGGGAGCCGGGGTGGGGCGGTAGTGAGGCGAAGCTCGGTCTTAGGGGAGCCGGGATGGGGCGGTAGTGAGGTGAAGCTCGGTCTTGGGGGAGCCGGGATGGGGCGGTAGTGAGGTGAAGCTCGGTCTTAGGGGAGCCGGGGTGGGGCGGTAGTGAGGTGAAGCTCGGTCTTAGGGGAGCCGGGGTGGGGCGGTAGTGAGGTGAAGCTCGGTCTTAGGGGAGCCGGGGTGGGGCGGTAGTGAGGTGAAGCTCGGTCTTAGGGGAGCCGGGGTGGGGCGGTAGTGAGGTGAAGCTCGGTCTTAGGGGAGCCGGGGTGGGGCGGTAGTGAGGCGAAGCTCGGTCTTAGGGGAGCCGGGGTGGGGCGGTAGTGAGGCGAAGCTCGGTCTTAGGGGAGCCGGGGTGGGGCGGTAGTGAGGTGAAGCTCGGTCTTAGGGGAGCCAGGGTGGGGCGGTAGTGAGGTGAAGCTCGGTCTTAGGGGAGCCAGGGTGGGGCGGTAGTGAGGCGAAGCTCGGTCTTAGGGGAGCCGGGGTGGGGCGGTAGTGAGGTGAAGCTCGGTCTTAGGGGAGCCGGGGTGGGGCGGTAGTGAGGCGAAGCTCGGTCTTAGGGGAGCCGGGGTGGGGCGGTAGTGAGGCGAAGCTCGGTCTTAGGGGAGCCGGGGTGGGGCGGTAGTGAGGCGAAGCTCGGTCTTAGGGGAGCCGGGGTGAGGCGGTAGTGAGGTGAAGCTCGGTCTTAGGGGAGCCGGGATGGGGCGGTAGTGAGGTGAAGCTCGGTCTTAGGGGAGCCGGGGTGGGGCGGTAGTGAGGCGAAGCTCGGTCTTAGGGGAGCCGGGGTGGGGCGGTAGTGAGGCGAAGCTCGGTCTTAGGGGAGCCGGGGTGGGGCGGTAGTGAGGTGAAGCTCGGTCTTAGGGGAGCCAGGGTGGGGCGGTAGTGAGGTGAAGCTCGGTCTTAGGGGAGCCAGGGTGGGGCGGTAGTGAGGCGAAGCTCGGTCTTAGGGGAGCCGGGGTGGGGCGGTAGTGAGGTGAAGCTCGGTCTTAGGGGAGCCGGGGTGGGGCGGTAGTGAGGCGAAGCTCGGTCTTAGGGGAGCCGGGGTGGGGCGGTAGTGAGGCGAAGCTCGGTCTTAGGGGAGCCGGGGTGGGGCGGTAGTGAGGCGAAGCTCGGTCTTAGGGGAGCCGGGGTGAGGCGGTAGTGAGGTGAAGCTCGGTCTTAGGGGAGCCGGGATGGGGCGGTAGTGAGGTGAAGCTCGGTCTTAGGGGAGCCGGGGTGGGGCGGGTAGTGAGGTGAAGCTCGGTCTTAGGGGAGCCAGGGTGGGGCGGTAGTGAGGTGAAGCTCGGTCTTAGGGGAGCCAGGATGGGGCGGTAGTAAGGTGAAGCTCGGTCTTAGGGGGGCCAGGATGGGGCAGTAGTGAGGTGAAGCTCGGTCTTAGGGGAGCCAGGGTGAAGCTCGGTCTTAGGGGAGCCAGGATGGGGCGGTAGTGAGGTGAAGCTCGGTCTTAGGGGAGCCAGGATGGGGCAGTAGTGAGGTGAAGCTCGGTCTTAGGGGAGCCAGGATGGGGCGGTAGTGAGGTGAAGCTCGGTCTTAGGGGAGCCAGGATGGGGCGGTAGTGAGGTGAAGCTCGGTCTTAGGGGAGCCAGGGTGGGGCGGTAGGGAGGTGAAGCTCGGTCTTAGGGGAGCCAGGGTGGGGCGGTAGTGAGGTGAAGCTCGGTCTTAGGGGAGCCAGGGTGAGGCCGTAGTGAGGTGAAGCTCGGTCTTAGGGGAGCCAGGGTGGGGCGGTAGTGAGGCGAAGCTCCGTCTTAGGGGAGCCAGGGTGGGGCGGTAGTGAGGCGAAGCTCGGTCTTAGGGGAGCCAGGGTGGGGCGGTAGTGAGGTGAAGCTCGGTCTTAGGGGAGCCAGGGTGGGGCGGTAGTGAGGCGAAGCAGAGGACACAGATGGTAATACTATCCCCAATTTTTCCACCCCAGTGTTTCTGGGAGGATGGAAAGGAGTGAACATCTGAGGGCTGTTTTTTGGTCTCTTGGACACACAAGATCAGGGCTTGATATCCTGGAATTTGTCAACCTCTTTAGAGATTTGGGGAAAGGAGCTCGTGTTTCAAGGCTGATGGTTCAGCCACAAGCTGCAGAGGAGTTAATTCTACCTCTCTCGGCTGATATCAGGTCCTAAGATAAACACATATCACAGGTTTAAACAGGCCGGTGTGACCTACGATCTGGCTCCTCTGCTCAACAGTCCCTCTGTCCATAATCATTCCGGTGTGGCACTCGGGTTAAGTTACCTGGATGCTGCGGCTGAGCAGGCGGACGTCCCCAAGTGCCACCTTGCCAAGGAAATGAGGCCACTGGCGGTCCCATTTTCTGTGTGGAACTCGCAGTGACTGGAAGCCTTCTGGAGCAAGTGGCACTACCTTCTCTGCTGTTCAGCAATGAAAGTAATAATTGCTATTTTCTCCTTTGCTGCCACTTAATAAGTTAATCCCAAAATGAACAGTGGAAAGAAAATAAAAGAAACAAGGAGAAGCTGGAGAAGCCAGGCTCCGCTGTCCACCAACAGGTGCCTAGAGCTCCTTGACAGCTAGAAATATTTCCAAGTGTCCTCACCACTGAACATGGGGGATCTTCACCTTCATTAGACGTGTCATTCTCTCATCACCAAAGACAGGACTGCTGCTCAGGTTTGGAAGTGTTTGTCTTTATTTACTTAGAGGCTACTTTCTGCAAGTTTATGCTTCCAGTGAATAAGAATCTGATGGGAAGACATGGAATAATAGTATTTAAGGTTATTTTTGACCAACTTTGCCCATCCAAAGTTATCATTCTAATCTACCTAATTTTTATCCCTTAATACAATTTGGGGGGCTTGTTAATAATTATGGGGAAGACCAATTTCTTGCATTCTTATCATTTTGTAGGTCTTGGCTAAATCTAATAATATGTAATTATCACTTGTAATATGATTAGGACACTGACTATGAATAAAGGAATACTCAGAGCAGCCCAGCCTGGTTTTATAGACTGTTTGACACATTTACATCATTTTATGTAGAAAGCTCAGACCTCTTTTTACATAAACTATCAACAGTTGGATAGTGCCAGTTGTGTAACAGATGCTTAGGAAATGGCCAGTTTTAAGTGTCTCAGAAAACAAATTTATAGACAAGGAAAATCTGATGACAAAAGCTGATACCTTTTTTGTTTGGGGATAACTATATTAAATTACACATCCACAAGTAAGATTTAAAAATGCATAGAAAAGAAATGAAGCAAAGTGTGGAAAATATGTTGATTTGAGTATTTACTGATACTCTAATGTCAGGGGCGTCAGGGGCGTCAGGGGCCACGAATGCCAAGTCAAACATTTCAGTAACACATGTCAGTCAGGGAATTAGACTCCGATGCGAGCACATTTCACTCTATGTTCTCTGTTTCTCCCTCATCTGTTTGTTTCCCTGAAAGCAAACTTAGTTATTTATTATATTGTGATGTTGAGGACAAAAGAAACAAACAAAAACAAGGATGTTTTGCATCACAGGAAATTAGGGTAGACCTTTGTATTCTTAGTAAAGGTAAAAGAGAAATCTAAGACAGTAAAAAAATAAATTCTGGCAACACTGTAAAATTAAGATGGCTCTGATTTTTGAAAAGTACTTAACACAGAACTGTTTTCATGCCCATCAGTGTAGTGTAAGTCTGAAGTTGAACTGCCTGGGTTTCAATTTCTGCATTCCTCTACTTAGTAACTCTGTTACCTTAGGCAACTTCCTTAACCTCTCTGAGACTCAGTTTCTTTATCTGGGACAACGGAGGTAATATTAGCATCTTCCTCACTAAGTTGTTGGGAGGATTAAAGCAATAATATGGGTATTGCTTTGCTATTGCATGGTTCTAGGCATTTAGTAAACACTTAATAGAGTGATAAAATAGCTAATACTTATCAATACTTAAAATGAACATCTATAAAAATGTTAATTTTCTCAGTAACTTTGTGCAGTTGGTATCCCTGTTTTACAAATAAGCTAAAGGAGGTCCCGACCTTTTAGTCCCAGTTCACAACAAGCTAACCCAAGGTCACGGTCCAAGGACGCAGGTGGGCTTCTCACCTAGCTCTGCAGGACTCCACAAACCACACTTCTCTATCTGCCCTAGATTGAGACATAGAATATAGTTGCTTTTAAGGAAAACTGAAGATTTAATCTTGTTTTTAGAACAGATATTTTCAGAACAATAAAGAAAAGAAGTGGATTGTGTAGGTAAAATTGGAAGTTTAATCTTGGTCACATTCTCTACAGTGATGATGAGTCATTGGTGGTGAATCATTCAAAAAGCAGGGCCTATAAGGGATAGAGACAGATGATGAAAGAATTTTAGATCATCTCTCTCTCTCACACACACACACACACACACACACACACACACAAACGGCACAGAAAGTGGCCACGGGCGTGTGCAGTCATTCATTCAACAAGCATATCCCTCGTGGGCCGGACATCGACCAACAGAATGAATGCCCTCTGATAGCTCGCAGTTTAGTAGAGAAAATAACGCACACATAAAGTTAGTGTGCAATGTATCAGTGCCGGATGGGATGAACAGCCTCTTTAGGACTGATAGGAGAGCTCAGTGATCCAAGAAGGATGGAGAGAAACCCCTTCTAGAGCCTCGCCAAGCCTGAGCACCCAGCCCTGCCACATCCAGTCTGTGGGTACTAAGAGCTCTGGCTCCCCACCATCATGGCTGCTTCTTGGGACTCGAACCCTTAAGCACTGGGTCTGCTTGCTGAGTTCCCAAGGACTCCGCCTTCCTTACCCAGCCTTGCATTTTTTCAAGATGCCTCTCCCATCTCAGGGCAGATTCTTTCCCTTCTCTGTTCTTTCTGTGGGAGGAGCTCTGATACGGCAGACTTTCCCCCCAATTCCATAGGTGAGAGCTGGGTTGGTTCCAGCCCACCAACCAGCCGGCGTGTGTTAATGAGCAGCGCCCATGCTGTACCAACAGCCCTGCTTATGGAGATTCAGGAAGATAGACATAAGGGAAGTAAGAAATTTTTAAAATGTAGTTTGGTCCTCAATCCTGTAAGCAGAGAGGCCCCAAGTCAGGATGTGGCATATTGAAAAGAACGATGAGAAACACAGCGACTCGCAGAGCAAGTTCAAGCTCAGGGATGTCCTGCTTGTTTTCCACCTTACCTCCCTGGCGATTCCCTCTCAACAGTGGGTTTCTCTTTTTTTTTTTTTTTTTTTTTTTTATTAAATCATAGCTGTCTACGTTAATGCGATCATGGGGCACCATACAAGGGTTTTATAGACCATTTGACACATTTTCATCACACTGGTTAACATAGCCTTTCTGGCATTTTCTTAGTTATTGTGTTAAGACATTTACATTCTACATTTACTAAGTTTCACATATACCCTTGTAAGATGCACTGCAGGTGTAATCCCACCAATCCCCCTCCCTCCACCCCCTCCCTCCCCTCCCTTTACCCCTTCCCCCTATTCTTAGGTTATAACTGGATTATAGCTTTCATGTGAAAGCCATAAATTAGCTTTATTTGAATGCCCTGAACTTGGAGAAATCTAGGGCCAGAGCACAGTGATCAGAGGGGTCGTGTGAATCTGAGTTGTCATCTACATTGGTGCTTAAGCCTATTTCTGACAGGATGGCCTTATGTCCCCATTTGCACAGCACTGGCCCAGAAACTGTCCCAGTTTACACCAGCTGTCCTGGTCTAGTCATTGGCAGTATCCCCTCTCAGTCTAAAATTGTGGTTCAGCTTTTTCTTTTCTTTTCTTTTTTTGAGACAGAGTCTCACTATGTCAGCCTCGGTAGAGTGCTGTGGCATCACAGCTCACAGCAACCTCAGACTCTTTGGGCTTCAGCGATTCTCTTGCCTCAGCCTCCCGAGTAGCTGGGACTACAGGCGCCCGCCACAACGCCCGGCTATTTTTTTTTTGTTGCAGTTGCCATTGTTGTTTAGCTGGCCCAGGCCAGGTTTGAACCTGCCAGCCCTGGTGTATGTGGCTGGGGCTGTAACCACTGTGCTATGGGCACAGAGCCAGGTTCAGCCTTTTTATTCTTCAGTATGTTTGTTTCCTGGAGGAGTTTTATTCCATGTCTTCAAATGACCCTCTTGTTCAATTCCCAGAGAACAATTTATCTCTAGTCCCTTCCATTCTTATTAAAAGTATTTCATTTGTCCTCCTGTAGTGGCCACCAGCCATATCCAGGAATTTTTTTCTTAAAGTCTCAGTCTGGGTTAAGGTCATTTTCTCCTGACAGATTTCCCTTCTCTAGTTCTTTTTCACTTGAGGCTTTTATCTTATTACTTCTTTGCTCAAAGCCTACATTGGCTTCCTGTTGTTAACACTATCAAATCCAGAGTATTCTGCCTGGCTTTCAAGGCTCTTCGGAATTCTGATTCTGGTTTTCCTGCCTCTGTTTCACTCTTCCTGAGCCCTGAAACCCCAATCTAGTCAGGTCAGAGACGTAGAGAGCATCGGTGCCACACCGGGGTCATGAGCAAAGCGTGTGCCGCTTCAGCTCCGGACGATAGGTTGAGATGTGTGCTCTGTAAACGGGGGCCTGAGGAGCTGTAAAGGGTATGTGGTTGGTTTTGAACCTTTCCCCTTCAAGTCAGTGTGTGGGTAATGGAATTGTTCTTCCTTAATCAGGTCCCAGGTCTCCTTCTGAGCCCTCCTCATAGCTCTCGGTACTTGTTAATGGTAGAATATATTTAGTTTTCCTTACACATCAGCTCAGAGTATAGCCCCTAAGTGCTGATCGTTTATCAGCTCATTATACCCAAAGTTTTCTTACCTGCGGTATGTTCTGGTGATGGGGACTCCTGCTTTGCTTGTTAAAGACGTGCAGGGCTATAGTTCTCCTCTGACCCACACTCACAGGTGGACGGTGCTCTGGGGGACCAGCACTCTCCCTGCCCACTGAGCAAGGGGGAGGAGGGGCGTTTCAAACACTTCTGGGCTCCCTTCTCCGTGGAGCGCACTCTGATAATGGATCCTTTATGTTATGGCACCAAGCACTTACTGGGTAATAACATTAAGCAAAATCACTTCCACCTCTTGAAAAGCAGCAAAGGATGTAAATGTTTCATAACTTCCCAGTCTATATTGTGCTGGCTAACAAAATCATTTTATGTTTTTTCTATCTTTGTAAATGGGATTACTGAACAGAAAATGAAAGCTCTTTTGGTGGCTTGTTTTAGTCTTCATTATGATCAATCAGTAGACAACTGGTTTATTGGATTAGAATTTGTTTTGCTAAATAAATGTTTCTCAGTCTGCCTCCAGGCCTTAGCTTCTTTCTGATAAAGCAGACACAGAATAGGAAGCTTTAGGATCTTTAGTGTCGTTAATTTCCTCTAAGATTATTTTATTAAAGGTTGAAGCAAACTTCTAAGTGGTTTTCTTTGTTCCTTCTTTCAGTTTTCAGTGTACTTTGAAAATAATATTTTCTTTTCTTTTTTTTTTTTTTTGTAGAGACAGAGTCTTACTTTATGGCCCTCGGTAGAGTGCCGTGGCCTTACACAACTCACAGCAACCTCCAACTCCTGGGCTTCAGCGATTCTCTTGCCTCAGCCTCCCAAGTAGCTGGGACTACAGGCGCCCGCCACAACACCCGGCTATTTTTTGGTTGCAGTTTGGCCGGGGCCGGGTTTGAACCCGTCACCCTCAGTATATGGGGCCGGCGCCCTACCGACTGAGCCAAGGCACTGCCCTGAAAATAATATTTTCTTATTATATATTTTTAGTAAGGATACTACAGACATTGGGTTGGGCTGTTTCTGCTTTTGTTTGGTCTTGCTATAACAAGGAATCCCAAACCTTTCAAAAGAGATTAATTTCTCTCGCATGTAAAAATCCAGAACAGCTGTGGGTGGTAGGTAGCGCTAGGGAACCAGGCTCCTGCAGCTTGGCAGCTCTGCTGTGCTCAACTTTTAGCTCCCTCAGGAGTCTTCTACCACTGAGTCCAGCCACCAGGAAAATGGGGGGGGAAAGTCATTTTCCTTTTCTTTAAGGCCACCGTCCAGAAGTTCAAACCTCATTTCCTACCGGTCAGAAGTCAGTGGATAGCCTTCACCACAAGGGAGGCTGTGAAGGATGTCTTTGATGAGGGGCCAGATCTGGGGGAACCTGCCGGAGATACCAGCAGTCTCTCTCAGTGGTCACGCTGATACCCAGCGGTTACCACCAGTTGCTTCTCCTGAAAGATTAATCCCTCCTTAGGATTAAAGGATTTTAAAACTTAGGACTTCCAGTTAATTAAAAGTATAAGTTTTTATTCTATAAATGATGTTTTTTTTAAGTTGTAGAATGTCAGAATTGGAGGAGGCCAAAAACCAAAAAATTAGGCCAGCCCCTTTATTTAATAAATAAGGAAGCAGAACTCCATGAAGGTAAAAGGATTTGAAGAGCAAAGGATGGAGTTAAGACTAAACCCAGACCAGGTGAGCTCACTTTACAACTGACGCCACCACTTGTGGTGAATTCAGACATCTTTTTTCCTTTACTATTCTCTAGAGTTGTTGGGGACAAAGGAAAGTAATTTGGCAAGGCTGGGAAGTATTTAATGGAAGTGTTTAAAGGGAGATTTTCATTTTATATCTATCAATATTTGTAGGGTGTCTGCCTGCTGCTAGTCTGGAACTACAGAGATCAAAGAGCAGCCCAGGTGCATGGCGTAATGAGTAACTCAGACAGGTCAACGATTCCACCCTGGGATCCTTGTGCTTCCAGAGGAAACTCTTGGTGCCTGGTGAATGCAGGAGATGGTCACTTAATCCAGACTGAAGGGTGGAGAGAAGGTTTAAAAAGGATACTTGGATAAGATGAGTCTTAAAGGACAAACAGGAATTTGAGTGGTCTGTTAACTACGCAAGGTATTTAATCCCTTTTTTTCTTTCAAAGGACTAGTACTAAAAGAACATGGCCCTGATTTCAGTCAAAAAGAACAAGTAAAAATTAGGTTAAGGGTTTCAAGATACAGGGAATAAATACAACGTGGACATAAAGTTTATGTGCAATTTAAGAACTTTATATCCACTCTATATATTGGTTCAAAGAACTACAGGTGAAAATTTGGTCAAGTCTAGAAAACCAGAACAATTAAGTATAGATAAACTACCAAAGAAGAGATTTCTCCTAGTAAGAGTAAGGCTGCGAGGGGAGGGGAGGCATTGACATGCCTTGTGTCCCCCAACACAGAGTTCTGATTTCTCCCACAGGTGACAGGGTGCTGACTCATGAAGAATTTTAAGCAGGAATTTAGATGATTAGATTTTTGGAAGAAAGTTTTCTCTGCCATCATTGAGAAGGGAAGACTTGAGGGCTGAAGATTGGCAGCAAGACAACTGGGACATTGTGGTGACAGTAGAAATATGAGGTAGATCCTCACTCATGACACAGTGACAATGGAAGGAAAAGAAAGAACCAATTAGAGAACTATTCAGGAAGTAGAATTTTCACAGTTAGGTAACCAGATGGGAGGAGGAAGGAGGGAATAGTGGAAAGTGATTCTCAGGACGGCCTAATTGGATTGAGCTCTTTGCAGAGAAGATAAGCACTTTTTTGGATGTGTATAATTTGAGGTGCCTATAAAACACCCAGTGGGATGGAGGGGTCTGAAGCGAGAGAGAGCTATCTAGACGATGAAACAGATCACAGTGATTTGTGTGTAAACAGAATTTCTTGAAACCTTGAGTGTACACTGGAGCACCCAGGGAGTGCTTGTTACATGAAAAGAAAGCCAAAAACTGAACACAGCAGAAGGGACAAACCAGAGAAGAAAGTAGCAGAATGCCTAGAAAGAGAGTAAGAATATAGGAAGGAAAATGAAGATCCAAGAAGGGGGAGGTTAGTCACATCCAGGATTGTGAATTAATGCCCCTGGTTTGGCCATCCAGGAAATCATTTGTGATATCATCAAAGGTGCTTTTGCTGGAGTGGAGAGTGAAAACAGGAGCTCCACAGGTTGAGGACCAATTGGCATGTGAGGAAATTAGCCATGAGTGAAGACTATCTTTTCAAGAAGCTTGTTGGTGCAGGGAAGGGTGAGAAGAGAGGGAGTCAATAGCTAGAGTTGAAGGAGTGTTTTGCTCTTTTGCTTTTACTTTGTAAGAAAAGTATGTTCATGTTTTATGCCAGGTGGTGGAAATAAGGACAGGTAGAGACTATAGATAGAGACCCAGGGAATGGTTTGGAGCTGGGTCTCTGCAGAGACAGAAAGCTGGCCACCTGCCCCTCTTTCCTCTGTAGAGTAGGAGGTGAGGGCCTGGTTCTTTGAAGGGAGAGCTCTTTGAATGGGGACCTAATGAAGGGAGGGAAGAGCTTTAAAATGTTCCTGAGGGAAATGTCTTGCAACCTTTGGAAGGACCATGGAGCACTACCAGGGGCCAGCTGACCGTAGGGAGGATGAAATGGAACCCAGCTCCGTGATTTCCCTTGAATCTTTCTTTGTTACCTCATGTAACCTGGGACCTGCCCCCTTGGGCCCTCATTATTCAATATCTATTACATTGCATAAAAGGGTGCAGGCACAGCTTTAAATAAGCCCCGAAGAAGTCAAAAAGCAAGTGAAGCAAAATTAAAGAAATCGCTCCAACCTCCGTTTATTCTCTGCCTTTCTCTTCTCTGTGCCTGGGGGGCAAGGTCTCTGGGAACTGTCTCGGATGGAGGCAGGAAGAGAGAGGGGCTGGGGTATTTCTTCCTGCTCTCAGCACCGCCGCAGTTCTGACAGCTGCCAGCCTCCAAGGCCATGGCTCCTGCTGGACACTCCCCCTCTCAGGGCCAGCTCTCTCGGCCTTGAGGAGGGGGATTTCTGTCCATCGTCTGTTCAGACCCAGGGTCACTAATCTCCGGGTACTTCAACATCTGTCATCTGTCCCCTTACCCTGCTCACATCTCTATAAGTAGTTCCTTTATTAACCACCTGGGCAGAATTCTGTTTCAGCAGGGAGCCCGACTGAGAGAGAAACCAAGCTGGAATTAAAAGCAAGAATACATGTTTAACTCTGAGGATTTTTAGCCAAGTAATGCGTCTTCTCTCTTCTTCCTTTAGTTATGGGAGAACTGGGGCTATCATCTCATCACCCATCTTTCCAGGCCTCTCATCCTCCCTCATTCCACAAACGCTTACTGACCAAGTACGAGGAGACCATGCTCCCAATCTACCTGGCCACCATTTCTTACCTGCAAGTAGAGCTAAGAATCTTCCAAGTGGCTGTGCCAGGCAGTGTCTTGCAGAGAAAGCAGCAGTCTGTCTCCTGGGGGGGGTTATAGTTTAATCTAATAATCCAAACTGAGAAAAGTAAATAAATAAAACATGAACAAGTGTTCAAAACCAAATGGAAATGCAAGTAGGTTAGGTTAACACACTCTCTCTTCCTGCTTTTTCTCTACCTTTGTTTTCTCAACACACACTTCAGGTGTTTTTGTGGCATTTCAGATTCCCAACTGCTGAAAGATGAGAATTCTAGGGTACCACCCACTTTATCACCAGATGAAAACTCTGCATTCTTTCTGCACTTACAGGATCTGTAACCATTCACTCACGAGACCTCATTGGTTCACCTATCTTTTTTTCAGACTAATTCAGGGATCACATAAATTTCCTCTGAGTTCTTCTTTCTGATTTTGTGTCTGTGATGAAGACACAAGATTTGTAATAAGATATGATTGGGGTCTTATATTGTCTCCAACATGTTTGCATGAGATGTCTGCCTATATGAGAATAATACATTTGGCATCAAAACTGCTAAATATGTTGAAGGCTGGGATCTTTGGAATGACCTTGTGTAGCATGATGTTTGGAATAGTTAGAAATTTTGGCTGCAGAGAAAATATGCTAAGTCCTCAGCTTATGGAGCAGAGATGAGGACACCTTACAGAGTCCAGTTCTCCCTAAGTTTTCAGACTTGTGTGTAGAGACCAACAGAACCGACTAAGTGATAAGTAGAACATCATACAAGATCCAATAGGAAAATCACTTCAGTGTTTTGGAGAGAAATATAGCCTGCCTTGTTTTTCTCTGCCCAGAATGAGGGTTCCATTCTTCTTTTTGCATAGGAGGATGGATTGATGAGGTAGTGCAGTCTCCACACAGCTGCTCTAAAAGCTCTCCACTTACTTTAACGTCCCACCTACTTCTATAGCCTCCCTTTCTCCCACTCCTGACACCAAAACCTAGAATTACAGGAGTGCAGGTTTTAGGAACATGGTGCTGCTTTAGGTACTGATGAATAAGACAAAGTCTTTTGTGGAGTTTACATTGCAATGGGATGACAGAAATTAATACGCCATAGTGTTGAGTACTGATAAGAGCTTTGAAGAGAGATAAAGCGTAGGGAGAAGATAAAGTGTCAGGAGTGGAGATGTGAAGAATAAAGTGGGAGCAGGAGTTATGTGAATACCTGAGGGAGAAACTTCTAGGCATAGGAAACAGCATGCCAGGTGGAGCCTATGTGGCATGTTCCTGGACAGTGCGTCTTAGATCAGCACCATCAGCATCATCTGGGAACTAGGAAGAAATGCATACTTCTCAGGCTACCTCCTCCAAAATAAGGAGCTCTGGGGGGCGGGAACCCAGAAATTGGGACATTAATAAGCCCTCAGGTAAAGTTTATGGCCACAGGGGTGGCATGGCAGGAGCAGCTACCCTTCATCCCTCCAAAATAGATGGCATTCTATTTCTTTTTGCTTAGCTCTGTGAAATAGCTTGAAATTGCCAGCAGCTCTCTTCCTCCACCTATGGAAGGAACCCTCTAGCTCCACCCTACCCACTTTTCCCAAGCCACTCCACTCACTACCTCCCCTAGCTAGCATTCTCAGGTGCCGCCAGCCGGCTGTCATTGCCCCTCCTCTCAGATCCATGGCGTTCTCATTTGTAGTACTCACCACACACTGCTCAGTGTTGCAGGTGTATGTGATTGTCCTAGCTTTCCTTTTAGGTGACAAGTAAGTTGAGAGTAAGGTGCAGCATCTTATTCTTATATGTATTCCCACAGCATCTGGCATATTCAGTAAA
Source organism: Nycticebus coucang (assembly GCF_027406575.1). Lineage (NCBI taxonomy): Eukaryota > Metazoa > Chordata > Mammalia > Primates > Lorisidae > Nycticebus > Nycticebus coucang. The sequence continues at coordinate 18,237,445 of NC_069792.1, read as the reverse complement.
GATTTGGGTGGACCAAAAGGAAAAAGGAAGGGAAAGAGGGAGGGGAGGGAGGGAGGGAGGGAGGAAAGGAGGAAGGGAGGAAGGAAGGAAGGAAGGAAGGAAGGAAGGAAGGAAGGAAGGAAGGAAGGAAGGAAGGAAGGAAGGAAGGAAGGAAGGAACCAATTATAGGAATCAAGTTGCTGACACCTGCAGGCAGCTTGGTCAGACTGGATTTCACTGATGACAGGTACTGATAGATAGACACCATTTGCCTCATGGCCTCAGGAGGAACCTGAGGACCCCAGAACTGCCACCTGTATGCCCTTAAGTGTGATATTCCCCACCCACCTGTCAATTTCCTTCATTCTGTGTGTTTTGGGTATCACTTGCACTATTGCCCAAATTTGGTCTCAGATATTTTATTTCCATAGGTGCCTAAAATCAATTGGAACAGGTTTCTGCTTTGGGGAGGAGATTTCTGAGGTGAAGTTGTTGGGTCCTGACTAGCGTCACAGTGGGCACCAGCTGGTCTTCATGTTTATTAACCATTGCCCCTTACCAAATTTAGAGAAGTGAGCCTTGCCTTTTGTCATTTCTGTTTTATCCTCTAAGGAATAGCCATGAATTCATCTGAGATTATCTCATGACTCCTCAGTCATTGATTCATTTTGACCTTAACATCCTCTCTGGCTTTTGACTAATTTTTACAAACCAAAGACCTTCTAGTTTATCTCTCAGAACTTTATTGGCCATGTTCTTCCTTTCACTCATCTTTTTCTGTCTCCTTAGAGATGTTCTGTCAATAAGAACAAAATTTGCTTATAGTTCCTATACTCAGCACCCCCTATAAATTCCAAATACCACAGAAGCAGAAATGGCCTTGGAGAGGATAGGCAGGCTTCCTTTAAAAGAAGCCAACAATAAAAATGTGAACACAGAGAACTGATCAAATAGAGAGCTATGTGGCTCAAAGCGTCCTCACACTGAGAGCATTTCCTGAGTGGAGCTCAGCATGCCTCCCAGGCAGCCATCCAACTTGAGAAAAAGCGGGAAATATCCACACAGAAGTTGTGTGAAATCAGTTGGTTTCTGTGAGAAAGGCTTAAAGTCTTAGAAAGCCTTGAGTTAAGAAGTTGTAGAAGAAGGGGGGGTGGGGGGTCAGGGGTGACCAGCTGAGAAATGGCAAAAGGGAGGTTCCCAAGGTTGGAGAATTACCCTCCAGGGGTGGCACTACCACACAGTTTCTCAAGAAAAAGTACGGCATGCCAAAGGACCTGCCACCATCTTGGCTTCTTTTTTGTGTGTGAAAAAGCATTTGTTTTTCCCTTCAAATAGAACTTGTATAGAGAGCATTTAACTGCAGAATGAATAGCTCACCATGGACCCAGCTATTGATAGGCTACTTCTTCCTAGGGAAGGAATCTTAATAAGAAAAAGTTAGATGAAATGGTAAAATAGAATTATTGCCAAATCACAGACTCAACCGACTTTCCCAAAATTTTAAGTATTCTAAACCAACCAGTAGAAAGATGCAAAATCAATTTGATGACCTAGTCTCGTTTCTAAAACAGCAGGATTGTGAATACTTAAAAGAATGATTTCCTAAGAATGGAAAATTGTTATGGTGACTATTTAGCTAAAGTACTGTATGTTTGTATACACTGCACAATATATTTATAAATTAGTATGCATAGCTTTTGACAAACATACTGTATCTTTAAGTGTTAATAATTACTTACAGATTCCTTTGTTCATTACATGATATGGTGGGAAGCCAGTTCTTCATTTCACCCAACCTGAAACTATCCACATATTCTGATTTATAATAAGAAATATATATACACTTAGGGGTCTTCATCCCTGTTTTCTGGCACACAGCTTCTAAAGCCCTAGACTCTCAGATATGATGAATATCTTTTTGTATACTAATGAGATAACAGGTGGCGGGGGGGGGGATGGGGAGGGGTTCCTGGATAGCCTCAGAATGGGGGTTGGCTACCAGGGAAACCAACCAGGTGATTACAGAGTTGGAACTTTCAGGTCCCTAACTCCCTAACCTCTAGGGAGGGAGAGGGACTAAATGTTAAGTTGATCACCAATGGCCAATGATTTAATCAACCAAAACCCAACAGGACAGGGTTCAGAGAGCTTCCAGGTTGCTGAACCTGTGGAAGTACAGGGAGGGTGGTGTACCCAGACAGGGCCTGGCCTGAAAATTCAATCAGACTTGAGGAGGGAAGCCTGAGGCCCGAATTTATAGCTGGTCTGTCAGAACTTCCAGATGCATGGACTTGCGATTGGCATCTGAAGTGAGGGGCAGTCACGTGGGACTGAGCCATTAACCTATAGGATCTTAGGCTAACTCTGGTTGCTGTTAGAACTGAACTGATCATGGGATACCCAGCTGGTGTCAGAGAATTGCTTGTTGGTGGAACTCTCCCCTACCCCACATCTGCTCACAGAAGTGTTCTGTGTAGAATGCTGAGTATGACAGGAGAAAACAGGTTTTTTCTGATATGAAACCCATTAATTTTTTTGAAAAGAGATGGCCAAATTGGGGCCCATGAGAATAGCACACCCAAAATGCTGAGACCTGTCACTTTCTTTGCCCTTTGCCACCATTAAGAAAAACACAGTTGTCTTGCTTATGCAATCCAAGTGATAATTCACGTCTCCTGCACTTTGTCAAACACCTACATTGTTTAGCCATTCATTTTGCCAGGTTCCTAGCAGCTGACAAGCATGTCCGTTTAATAATTTGACTAAGCCTTACATACCTGTCTTCTTGCCATTAACGGAAGCAAACAATTGTTTCCTTCCATAGCTCTTGCCTTTCAGAACATCACCTAACTTCCTCCTGAGCTCACAGAATGTTCATAGTAGCAGTCATCCTTTTATATCATAATTGTTTGTTTGTTCTTTAACCTGTGCTCTCTTTGGGAAGAGGAATCTCATTTTATTCTCCAAGCCCAGTTTCTAACTTATATTATTGTTATCCCTCTATCCACTAAAGTTGAACCATAATACATTGCCAATATTTGATTTTCTTATTTTAAAATATCAGCAAGTTCAGACAGCTCAACCTAATATAAACTTGAACTCTGAAAAATGAGGACATTATTTTCTTGCTGTAAAAATACTTAAAGCTTATATGTAGATTTTCTATTAAAGTATCAAAGACCTACCAAATTTACAGAATGTATTGCCAGAGCAACTCAATTTTGACGTCCAAATGGAACACCAGGGGATCTTGTGAGCAATGCAGATTCAGCATCAGGAAAACTGGGTCAGGGCTTGAGACATTGCATTTCTAATAGGCTCCCAGGTGAAGCTGACCTCTGTTTCAGGGGCCATGCTTTAGAGCAAGTTATTGGACCAAAGGATAAGAGGTCAAGAGATGTGTTAATTTCTAGATCCACTGTTATTTATCTGTGTTACTTTAATAATTCACTTAGTATTTGTGGACCTGGCTTTCTGTGCTGTCCTTTTCCCCAAAGCCCCATGTTTATGGTCTGCTCAGATTACATCTACATATGTGGTTTTGACGTAAAGGTTTGGAACATCAGCTCCATGCTCAGACTGCTTGGTTTGAATCCCAGGTCTTCTCCTTACTAGGCAATGTGACCTTGGAGGGAATTACTCTCTGTGCCTCAGTTTCCTCATCTGTAAAAATAAAAAATATTAAATTAGTTCATATATGTAAAGTGCTCAGAGACTAACACGTATAGACCCAGTAAATATAAGCTATTTGCAGTAATAATATTCTCCATTGTTTCATTTCTAAGAAGGCTTCCTAAGAGAATTATCTGAAATGTGGGTAAAAACTTACAAGTGTATGGAAAGCTGTTTATTGCCAATTTATTCCAGCAAAACCTGTGATGCTCCCTGTATGTTCAACAAGTAGAAAGTTTACCGTGTATATTGTAGAATGTTTTGACCTTTTGTAAATGGCTACAAATACTTTTTAATGCTCAACATACCATAGGGGCAAAGGGAATTTCTTCCTGCCCCTCTGAAGTTTTGAGTCTGGTGATGTGAACTGACAATTGACAGATTAACAGAACAGAGGCACACAAATTTATTAATGCATGTGAATGAGAAGGAACACAAAGAAAGGGGTTTCAAGGGGGGTGGGAGGAAAATTTTGCCTGCAGATTGAGGAAATCTGGAGGGCCTAGGGGATCATTCACCACTCAACAGCACTCCCCCTAAAAGGGAAAAGAACTTGGCATGAGGTAACCTAGGTAACCAGTGACCACTAGAAAGAGATAATAATCAATGACCAATAGAAGAAAGCAATAATTCTGGGAGGTGCAGCGAGGCCAATGGAAGAGTTGCAGTCAATTTCAAAGGGAGAGAGAGAGGGTGGTTATACCTCCCTTCATGTCTCCATCTCTCTCACCTCCACTCCTTCATGAGAAGGACCCATTTCCTACTCTCTTTGGAAGTGCTCGAAACTTTCTTCTTCTTCTTCCTAAGTAGAATTTTTCTTTGTTACACTGAGACTTGTGCAGGTTCCTTTTACTTTCTCTTCACCCTGCCTGTGCTGCTCCAGTTTCATGTTCTGTTTCCATTCATTTTTGCTTTCAATTGCTGCCTCAGTTGAACTTTGTAGCTCACCCAAGTAATTGAACCGGGTCAACTGGGTTGGGAGCACTGGGCTCCCCACCCTCCAACAATAAGCACAGAAGAATGATTACCTCATTACCCAATGAGGTTTAGAGGCTTTCGTACCCTTCTACGTAGGAGGGGTGAAGTGGGGGATAGGCAATTTTGAGAGGTAGTAGATGTATTTTAGGAAAATTGAATGAGTTCAAAGAACAGACAGTAGTTCGTAAATTATTCTCCTTAGAAACTGAATGAAACTAATAGCAGCCAATGGTTTGTGGACAAGTTCTGGGAATGTGAGGGGTGAAAGGCCACTATGGGCAAAGGTTGTCTTGTCATGCCGATAAGGTCTCCCAGGTACCTTCTGAGAGCTACCCTCAGAAGAACAGATGAAAAATCTGTCGGGGCCATGATATTGCCAGGGAGAAGATTCAAAACAATTGCATTTCTTCTGAAAGAAGTTTCATGAGTCAGACAATGGAACTTGTAGAAAGAGACACTCTCTGCACTGGGGGCTGGGGGTGTGGACAAGAAAAGGTTAGAAAGTCCTTGGTTTTGAGGCAGCTTCTAAGCCCTTCCAATCTCCTTTAATTCTGAAGTGCTCAGCATGCTAAAGCACCATACTTTGGGGTGTCATTCTCTGAGCCCCAACAATATACTACAAAATGAGGAGAAAATAAGATACAGAGAGTGTCAACAATTTAGTCTTCAATATGATTTCTTACATATGATCTAATAACCTGTATGTAGAAAAAAAGTTCCATAACATTAAGTGGTTATTATTACCAGGTGATACTATTACGTGTGACTTTTTTTCTTCCTCTGTTTACTTTTTTCTGTATTTGCTATTTCTTTTTTTTTTTTATTAAATCATAACTGTATACAGCAATGCATTTATGTGGTACCATGTGCTGCTTTTATATACAATTTGGAATGCTTACATCAAACTGATTAACATAGCCTTCACCTCACTTACTTAATTATTGTGTAAAGATATTTAAGCTCTACTCATAATAGATTTGACATGTACCCTTGCAATATATACCATAGATGAGGTCCCACCGATTACCCTCCCTCCACCTGCTATTTCTACTTGAAAATCCATCACTACACACATATCAGCTTCTACATGAAACATGACCAGTCTTTTATATTCAAGAGTAAAAGTAATTTTAAGCATGTGTCAATTGTCCCAAAAGAAAAAAAAATAATAACCCTATCACAAGAATGTCAGTTTCTATGTTGCCTCTTGTCAAAACTTTTCATTGCAAAAAAGAATCAGAAGTCAGCAAATTTAATAATACTCAGTGCCAAGCTAATGACTGCAAAGAAAGATAAGTATGTTCCTCTTTTATTTCTGAGTGAAAATGAGATTGTTGGGTATTCCAATGAAGCATCAAATGGCCAAAGTGGCTGCCTTGCTGAGTGTCACGTAGATACCGGAGGAATCATAAAACAGATGAGCAGGGCTCAAGGCCTCTCAGTTTACAATAATACCCGAAACCACCAGCATCACGCTGATATGTATGTTTAAGTGATGGATTTTCAAATAGAAATTCTACAGTGGTCTCAATACCACATTATGATTATATCTGTGTTTAGATTTTCATTTTAAAAATTAGGGGAAAACCTTTGAAATGGAGGGAGAATCCATTACAGTTTTATACATGTTCTCCTTTTTATTTTAAGAAATTTAAAAAATGAGCCCTTTTTGTTTTGAGAAATTTAGGAAGAATATTTGCCAGCAGTTTCTTGTACCATCAATTTCTATTAAAAACTGCAGTGATTGTGATCATCAGAACCCAGTCCAAGCTGAATGTCTTTTGATTTGCCAAATAAGGCTCAGGGCTATTTTTTCTTGGCTCTGTGGGGCACGGATTAAGAGGAAAGTTTTCATATATTTTCTACTGCTATTTCACTGTTTGATTAAAATCCTTCATCCTGAATTTTCTATGACTTTTCAGTATTTTTTAACTTTTCACTCTTTGAGTTGCCATCATCAATGGTCTGTCTAGAGATACTTATCTCCCTAACCAATAACCTCAACCTGAAAACCGCAAGAAAAAGGACTTCTGAATGAAAATCACTTTTTGATCATTTGCAAATAATTTTTCTTTATCTCCCTCTTGCTCTTATGCATTCTAGAACCTTGATTAAACAGGCTTTTGTCTTAAAACACAGACAATTGGTTAAAGAATGTAGAAAAATATTAAATTTTAGCTTTGTGGTAGATTGCAGTATAGCTCAATCCATTGAGTGGACCCAATGTCATTCAGAAACAATGGTCTCCAAAGTAGGATGGCCAAGAAAACATTATGTATCTAACATTTGTATCCTATCCTTATATTAATGTTTATCCTTAGGTTAATGTTATTATTATTATATGAATAATATCCAGGTACATAAGTAATACTGTACATGTAACATAACTTAAAAATATACGGAGATTGAAGTTTTCAATCACAATTTTCAGTCATGAAGCTTTGAAAATGAAGGTGATGACGCTGTCAGAGTTCATTAAGTTAGCCAGCAGCAGCATACACTGCAACCTAGTGTCATTTATTTATCAAATTTTTATTGAGCATCTCTATATCTCAAATCACTTTTGATGTCAAGGATATAAACTAGGAATAAGGGAGACAAAGCCCTTGTTTTTGTGAAGCCCATCATTTCATGAAGGAGGCAGGCAATCCAAAAGTAAATAATAATTATTGATTCTTACAACAGCTATCATATAAATTAACAACATACTATACTTTTCATGTATTCGTTCAACAAATATTTAGTGGTCATGTATTACATAGCAGATAACTGTGCTAAGCCCTCCACACAAAATAGACTTTGGTCCTTGCTTTCATTGAAGTTCCACTCTAGCTCAGGTGGCAGACATTAATTACAACTGTGGTCGAAGTTATAAAGGAGAAGTTAGAACATGTTGCTAACAACTCAGAAGGAACTGATGACCAAAACTGGAGGACAAGTCTGGTCTGGGAGAGACCTTTCTGAAGATGTTATCTATCAGGCAGGGCCTTGAATGATGAGGAGCTTGCTGTTTGTGGCTGTTACAGCAGATGAGGGCCATCGAGAGGGATGCAATCTCCAACTTGGGAGAAAGGAGCAAAGGCCACATTGATTGCTTTTAGGTGTGTGATTTTAAGGGCAATCCTGGGCCAGTAGCTTACTGTCATTTGTACATCGTACCTTAGGCTTTAAAAAAGCACGTGCTTGTGTGTTGTCTCAGCCATTCCTCATCTCCTTGTGTGACATCTAATAATTGCTTTTCAATTCTGATGAGTATAACTTCTATGCAAGAACTTTTTAGAAACTCAGTTTCTATACTCTAGAAGTAGTCAGCCTTCCACTGGAGGGTACACCTGAAATTGGTAAAGTGGTGCTCAATGGGCCCCTTTGCTTTATGTGTTGAGATCTCTGAATGTTTGACCTCAAGAGACATTGCCTATAGAGTTGAAAGGGAAGGTCGAGGAGAAAGGAAAACTCAGATCTGATTACTAAGTATGTGGGGTTTACCAAAGGCCCCACACTACAGGAAGATAACAGGCCCCAGTGCCAAGAGCATCCACAGCTAGAGAAAAGACGTGAATGGGAGAAGCTGCGTTGGAGGGGAGACACCTCCTCCTCAATGCTTTGATGTCACCAAGCCACTTGGACCACATTTTAGCACAGGGCGCTTCAGAAACAGGGTATCAGAGTGGGGGGAAAAAAACAGTGAATTTGTATCATTCGCTCATTTTTGTTTTCCTCTTTTCTTTTGCCTCATAAATTTTTGAGAAAGCCTTCTATTAGGGATATTAATCCTTTGTGTGTTATATACGTAGCATATACTATTTTTTCCTCCAATAATCATTTAACTCCTTTTCTAATGCAAAAGAGTGATATAAACAATTTTAATGATTATACAGGGTTATACAGTGTCCAGAAGAAGTAACACCCTTTGTGCTTGAGTGTGATATTGTTATGTTGTATAATTACATGCGTATGATTTTGTAATAAAAGATTGGTATAGCTTACCAGCTCATAAAAACGGGGCATAATTTACAATTTGCATTATTTGCACATAATTCTGTAACATAATAATATTGCACTCAAGCACAAAGGGCATCACTATTCAAATCCACTCTTAATTTTTCCTCCTTCATGGTATTTAGATTTAGCTTCTTTTTTTTTTTTTTTTTTAACATGTCAAATATCTCTCCCACTCAAAATCACACAAATATTCTGGGGTTTTCTTTTTTTTCCTTCTGATTTTGTATTCATTTTCCTATATACATTTAGATCTTTAGTCTGCATGGAATTATTATTTTTTACATGGTATGAGGAAGAGTATAACTTTATTTTTTCCTAGCGGACCATTTACAGAAGGGGATATACCGAGAGTCAATAAACACGAACAGGTATATTTCACTCATGGGGAAATGCATATCAGAACAATGAAGTGCCATTTTTTACATGTTGATTGGCAACATTTTTAAAAAATTGAAAATGCTCCATGCTGGTGCTGGCGAGGGTGTGGGAATACCAAAGAGCTGCCATATAGTGCTGGAGGGAATGGGAAATGGCTGCGACCTCTTTGGGAAGTGATCAGCTGAATCTGTAAGAGTTAAGACCCCCGCGCCCTTTTGATAAGAAATCCCATCAGAAAAATACCTGCTTAAAATAAAAGAGCATGTGTGTGAAACTGCCTGTGACAGCACTGTAGATAGAGATTCAAAGAAAAACTGAAAACAAATTCCATCCAAAAGGGAACAATTGGGAAAATCGAATATCTACACTATGGGATACTGTGAAGCTATTACAAAGAATGAGTTCCGGAATATATTAAACTAGAGGGATGTGATATAATTTTGATGAATTATATGATACATAATTGTTTATATACAATATATAGTCATGATATAATTTTAAATGAAAATAAAAATTTCTGAGTAATGTCTATTATCCTAATTTCTGAAGTGTGTTAATTTTCGGATTGCAGGGATTTGGGGAGATGTTCTTTGATTCTTCTTTGGGAGTAGGGAGGAAATAGCAGCGGTGGTAAATTGTGAAGGTGTTTTAACTTCTCCCCGTAACATTAAAATGACCTCATGTATTAACATGAGAGATTCAATTTTATCATGTGATTTGTGTTTCATAAGAACTGAAAAGAAGAGGAAACCGAGGTTGTGTTACAATTTATGTATCTTGGGTATGTCCCTGTGTTCCTGACATCTTTCTTCCAATACCTGGAGGAAACAGAAGAAAATGTCAAGTGTTCCAAATGCCCCTGACATAAGGGCATCACGGGGACAAGAAGATACTGTTTTCCCTGCAATTTTTACATTTACTATTTTTGAAGACCAAGATTTGCAAGATCATAAATTACTATCTCCATTTCAGCCCACCAGTGAAGGGCAATCATTTTTTCATTTGAGCCAGGGGTAGTGCCATGATGCCACCCTCAGCATGCAGAAAATGGAAGCTCGGCCCAGGTCACAGCCTAGTCTACTTCTCAGAACACATCTAGAAGGAACGGAGCAGATCTCAAAGCTGATTTTTTTTTTTTTCCCAAATATTAGAGAGTACAAGTGGTCTTGTTGCATGGATGAATTTAACACAGCATAATGCTGAAGTCAGGGCTAAAGCTGATTTGTTGTCAGAATTCCCTGGAGATGTAACAAATGCAAATACGAACACCCTGGGCATGCCCAAATGTACTGAATCAGAGTATCCAGAAATTAGAAACGGGAACCTATTTTTTAAATAGTTACCAGGTGGCTCTGATGCATCTCATCTGTAGACTAGTGTTTGTGAACTACCGATGAAGTCTGTCAAATAAGAAGGCAGTGAGGGCCACAGCATTTTGAAAGCCCCTGCCATAAAAAAGTACCTTTTAGTGCTAAGCTCTACAGTATAGCCAGCCAAAATGTGTCAAGTTCAAATATATTTACAGAATTTCAGGGTTTCTATCATTTTTGAGAAGTGACCTGTGAGACAGGGTTTTTGTTAAAGTAACACTCTAGCCTTGCCATAAGAAGTATAACCTTGGACCTCTGTCTGTAATCTGCACCTGACTTGCCCAGTCAGTGTCGTGTTCTTGGTCACGTCATCGTCTCCTGCACAACATACACACTTTATTTCAGAAACTCTTAAGTTGTCTGGACAACACTCCATTTACAAATTTTTGCTAAAGTAAAGCTAATATACAAATCCTAGTTGTATATTCTCCTACTTCTTAGTACTGGATGTGCGACTTACTAAACAGTCAAAAGAAAAGCTTTTAACACCAGGCCTTCAATATCTGAAACCCTCGACAAATATGACCACTAACAGAGAAAGACCAAGTTGAAAGGAACCTTTCAGAAAGACTGAGACAAAGCAAATGGCACGCATGGTATTTCTCCTTAGCCTGGAAGGCAATAAAGCACCAGATGTCATACAGTCGGAGGGGATGGCGTAACCCCAATGGGCGTGGCCAGAGGCCTCAGCTTTAAAAAGCTCTGGTGCTTATAAAAAGAATCAACTTGGCACCATTAACTCCATATGTTAGACTTAGGATTTCTTTTTCCAGTCTGCATTTGATTTATTTACACTTTTGTAATGCTTACTCTTTGTGTTAAAGGGCGACTCTAAGCAAATGAAATGTCTGCTCAGTACCTCACACAAAGTCTTTCACACACAGTAGGTTGCTTAGTAAATATTTGGTGGAGGTGTTACCTGGTATCTTCTCATCCTACAGTTGGAAGATGAAAGATCAAGTCAAGTTTTTTGAGTGGAATAAGCTACGTGAAGTGCAAGTTGACTTTGTTTGCTAGCAGAGGCAGCCAGTAAGTGACCAAGGTGGTGAGGAGACTATGGAACAGAGCTGTCATTGAAAGAAGTTAATGTGAGCCCTTTTGTTAAGGGTCAGGGTGCATGATGCAGAGAGAGAAATTACCCAAGAGTCATCAATTTCGACCACCCTTTCCTTTCTTTAAATTCTGTTTTCTGGAAGTCTGTGGAGTGACCTAAATTAATGTGGTGTCTCACACACTTCTCTGGCCACTTCTCCTTTGTCCCCTTTGCTGGACTCCATCTCCCTCTCTACCCCATCCTATCTTTCTGTTATCCCTTGGTCTCAGTGCTTGGGAGCTCTGTGTTCTCTCTCTCTCTGAGATGCTGATCATTTTCATGGATTTTGCCTTTATTTCCTGCCTTGGCTTCTTACTCATAATTCAGTCCCACATGTCCAGTTGGCGGCCGGATGTGTCCATGTGGGCGCATGGATGCCAACTTCTCTAAACTAGTTCGTGGTTTTATTCCACACACAATCTTCCCTGCTGCCCTTGGCTTATTCCCATTCAATTTAAAGACAACCACCCAGAATCAAAACCTTCATCGTTTTCCTTCTCCCTCTAGTTGAGTAACTCACTAAGTCTTGCCACTCCTTGCACAGTCTCTTCCCGTGGCTTCGTTTCTCTCACGCCACCCTCATTGTTTTATGCCTGCCTGGTCATAATAACCTCCTACCTTGTCTCTCTGCTTTCACTTTCACTGCCTGTAATCCACTGTGCACATCAGTACCAAATTAATCTTCCAAAAGTGCCTTTTTGTTACATCGCTCTCCTGATCCAGAATACTTCTGTGGACCATGACATCTCAAGAATCCAGGTCAAATGCATTTGTTTGACATCCAAGGCCCTCCACAATGTGGCCTTTGACAGTCCTTGACTTTCCCCATTTTAACTAACTCCCTGTTTTCACTTGAGAACAAATCTCTGCATTGGTCAGAGTGACTCTATCCATGTCATTGAAGCTGACCAGAGCCTCTCACCCTACATTCCGTCCATTAGTGCCCACTCACGGTGCTGGTCTTCACTTATTCCCTCTGTGTCATCGCTGCTCTACAGCCTCTCATTTTAAGTTCCACCTCTCTCATTGACCAAAACAAGTCTACAGGAACATCTGTTTACTCTGACAGCCCCCACCTCCAAGTTCTAGGCACCTGGCAGGTAAAGCACATATCTCCAACACTTTCATATGCTTCTCTTAGGGGTTCATGCACAGTAAATGCTCAAAAGAAGATATTCCATTGGTTGTCTTTAGAGCCTGACTTGGTGTTTTGCTCATAATTCGCAATTCAACTTGCCCAAAACAACAAGATAAAAAAGAAAGTAAAATATGGGCAGCTGAGCTCAGCTTCCCACCCTGCTTCCTAAGGTTCAAATAGGAAGATAGTTCTATGAATTGAATTTAACCCTCAACTGTCAATGGTCAGATAACCCACATTTCCTAAGACTGGAAATCTTTACTTGGGGAAAGAGCCCAGTTTAAGATGCAGAGAAGAGACTCTTGCCAGAGAAAACTTTCTCACTCCCCAATTTGAAAAAAAAAAAAAAAAAAAAAATGGCAATAGGGGTATTACTGAAGACACATGTACCCTTACCAGCCAGTACATAATCCGTGGTCCTGGCCTTGGTCACTAAAGCAACAGGCATGGACCCAAATGATCTCCTAAGATGGTGCAAATTATATTCTCAGAATCCTCAGAAGAGTAAGTTTTGATTTTCTCAGGCAGTATTTTCTCACCCAAACTGGCTTTTAAAATAGAGAAGGCTAGGTGAAGTGGCTCATGCCTGTAACTCTAGCTCTCAGGAGACCGAGGCACATGGATTGCTTGAGCTCAAGAGTTCTAGACCAGCCTGACCAAGAGTAAGGCCATGTCTCTACTAAGAGAAAAAAAAATAGAAAAAAACTACGCAGGCTTGATGGTTCGTGTCTGTAGTCCCAGCTACTCAGGAGGCTGAGGCAAGAGGATCTCTTGAGCCCAAGAGTTTCATGTTGGGGTTGCCGTGAGCTATGATGACAATACCCAGGGCAACAGAATGAGACTCTGTCTTAGAAAAAAATAAAGAAAAAAAATCAGAAGTATTGTAGTCCTCAAAAACCACTGTATGCGCTTGGCGCCTGTAGCACAGTGGTTACAGGGCCAACCACGTACACCCAGGCTGGCAGGTTCGAACCCGGCTAGGGCCAGCTAAACAGCAATGAAAAAGAAACAAAAAAATAGCTGGGTATTGTGGTGGGTGCCTGTAGTCCCAGCTGCTTGGGAGGCTGGGGCAAGAGAATCACTTAAGCCCAAGAGTTTGAGGTTGCTGTGAGCTGTGATGCCACAGCACTCTACCAAGGGCAACGTAGTGAGTCTCTATCTCACACATACACACAGACACAAAACCTCCAAAATCCTTTGTATGAATTTCTAAATAGGGACATTATTTTCTTAATTATACCAATTTGGAGCTACTAGAACTTAAAATATTTTGCTCTGGGGGATTGGGAGGTCTTTAAGGAAAAGTTAAATATTCTAAATGGTGGAACCAGAGATTGAACCAAGGTAGCCCGGCTTGGATGATGGCAAATGTGTTCTTCTGGAAGGCAAAAGAACATAATGAATCTCTCTCTCTCTCTGACACACACACACACACACACACAAACTTCTCTTTTTCTTTTATAATTATACATTCAGCCCCAATGGTGTTTACTTACCAGAAGCTTGCTATACTAACAGCATGCCCACTAAGCCAAAATCAAGGTGTCCAGAGAGCCGCATTCCCCCTGAACTTTTGAGGAGAAAAATCAGTCCTTGGAGTGTTCCACCTTCAGTGATGGCCACCTTATGGCCACCTCACCCTGGCTCTTTCTCAATGGTCACATTGCCTTCTCTTCTGTGTGCATCAAATCTCCTTCTGCATCTCATAAGGACACTGTGATGGCAGCAGGTGAGGCCCGCTCAGCTTCAGGGTCCACTCTCATCTCTAGATCCTCAACTGACTCCTGTAATGTCCTCTCTTTCGCCCTAGAGGTAAGCTTCACTGGTTCCAGGGCTATCTTTTGTGAGGCCATTCTTCATCCTGTCACAATAATTAACTTATTATTTTGTCTATATCAGATACTACATAATTAAGTTTTTAAATCATAAAGCAGCAAGATGTTGAAGAATATAACAAGGGTTACCTCTTGGGAGTAGGATGATGGGGAATTTTCATTTTCAATATGATTTGTTTTGAAGCATTTTACTGTTTTACAAAGAACATGCGATTGATATGTTTATATTTGGAGCTAAAACAATAAGGATTAAAGCAGGAAAAATATACATCTGGTTATATTAAAGGAAGCTAATAATGGCCCGGTTGGGAAGCTTCAGTCTTAATTTCAAAGTCTTCATTTGCAGGGCTCTGCCCTTCCCCTCCCTGTGCAGCTGCTCCCCTTTCCCTCATCCGTGTGGTGTGAAGACACACTCCAGGCAGGTACATCTGAACTTGGATTTGCTTGGCTTCAAAATGCCTGCTGTTTCCTCTGTTGCGGGCTATTTTTCCTAATGTCTTTCTTCAAAGACCAAAGAAAGAAGTTTCCAGAAGGAAGGAAGGGGACAAAGAGAATAATTGGAAGGAAAAGGAATATTTCCTTTTTGATCCATGCTCTGAGATCTTTTCATTTTGTTATTGCTTTTTTTTTTTTTCCCTCTCTCTCTCTCCTTGGCAATGCTTACAGAATCATACATCGAAACAAACGTATCCCTCCTTCTTGTCTAAATCTCTGCCATTTGTGAAAGGTTTTCTTTTGCTGTGCTACTAATTATATTTCCTTCACTTTCTCACCGTCTGTTTGTGGAGCAATTGGCTATTTTTCAGGTATTGTGAACAGCTGGCTGAGAATACGGTGATGAACAAAATAAAGGCTGTGCCCTGAAAAAATCTGAGAATCAAGTATTCCTATTCCCAATCAGTGACTTGCTAAAGTCCAGTCACTGGCACAAGATGCCATTTACCGTCACTAACAATTTCTTCTATCTCACTTAAACATCCAATTTCTTTATGAATGCCTTCAAAAGTCTAAAGAATCCCTGTGTTTGAAACCAAACTAGTCATTTTGAATTAGGAATGTTGTTTTCCTCTAAAGGAGATTTCATCATGTTAAAGGACAAGTTTGTAAACCCCATAATTCTATAAGCTTATTAAAGAACTATAGTCACCATAATATTACATCTGTTTGACCATATCAAAAAAGGCATTCGTAGTTACATGTGACAGAGGACATTTTCCACTGTTTTTGTGAAATAACCAAGTGTTTTTATGTGTATATGTAATCAGGGATTTAATGAAATCAACTTGGCTTATCACTAGGTGCCTTTATTGTACAGTCTAATCACAGAGGTAAACACAGCTGGTGTGGGCATGTGGCTGGAATACTCTGGAAAGCCGGGTGGGAGAGCTGTTAAAAGCTGCCAATAAAATTTTCCTTTTATTCACTTCAATACTGCAGACAAGGGCTAGTGATCACTGAGAATGCAGGCAGCGGTAGAGTAGATGCTTTTTTAATTTTAATTTTTAATCATTTTTAATTTTTAATCTCACTTTGTTGCCTGGGCTACAGTGCCGTGAACTCAGCCTAGCTCACAGCAACCTGGGCTTAAAGGATCCTCCTGCCTCAGCCTCCTGAGTGCCAGCCATGATACCCATATGGTTTTCAAAGGAAAAAAGGACATCATCCAGGTAGGTGAGTCATAGAAAACTGGCTCCTCAAACTTACCATGTTTAGAAATCTCTTGGGGGGTCTTGTTGAAAACACAGATTCTGCCTCCCTGGGGCTGGCCTGGGAGTCTGCTTTTCTAACAAATCTCCCGTGATGCTGATGCTGCTGGGGTTGGTCTCAGAGAGGAGCACAAATGAAAACTAAGAGCAAGCGGCATCAGCCAATTTGCCCAAGGTCACAGCTATTGTGAAATTGAGAAAAAAAGCCATAGCTTGGGTTTGCAGATGCCAGATCTTATCATTTTAGATGCCATGATATGAGGTTGGACAATTAAGTTCACAAATTCATCCTAGAAATAAGAGCTACATACCTCACTGCTGAACATCACCATGGTCACCTTCAGGTGAAATGCCTGAGGAAATGCCCTCAGGAAGCTACGCACTGACACCAGCACCCAGTCCACCCTTCGAAGCAATTTTGGAACTCTTCTTCTGGAATGGCCATCACAGCTGTCTTTATAAAAGGTATGACAATTACGTTTGCAAACTCATCCTAGAAAAAGTGCCACATACCTCCTTGCTGCATATCACCATGGTCACCAGCTGGCCAACGGGAGTATATGGGAGGTGACTGTGGTGATATTCAGCAACGAGGTGTGTAGTACATTTTCTAGGATAAATTCTCGAACTTAATTGTCATACTTCCTATGTTAAGAAATATATATTTGGTGCTCATTGCTGGTCCCTGGCACACAAATCCTAAAGCTCTTTTGGAACCTTAAAGTGATGAGAGTCTTTCACTTGATAAAGCCTGGAGGATGGGGCACCCCTAGATAGTTTGGCCCTAATTGACAGGGATTAGAGATCTTCCAGCTTTGTGAACGTATCAAGGTACTTGGAGGGTGACGCTCCCAGGGAGGGCATGGAAGCTCAGCAGTCTACCTCATTTCCCCTAACCTTGCATCTCTTCCATCTGGCTAGTCCTCAGCTACGTTTTTAAAATAACCAACCAGGACTTCCTGAGTTCCATGAGCCATCTAGCAAATTATTGAATCTAAGAAGATGGTCGTGGGAGCCCTCAATTTATAGCCAGTTGGTCCAAAATATAGGAGGCCTGGGATTTACAGTTGGCAGCTGAAGGCAGGGCATCTTGTGAGGCTGAGCCCTTAACTTGTGGGGTCTGTGCTAACTCTGGATGGTTAGTAGCATCAAAATGCAATTTAATTGGAGGGCACATAATTGGTACCTGGAGGATTGGAGAAGTGGTTGGTACGAGGGAAAAAAGTTCCACAACTGGTGTCAGAAATAACATGGGTGAAAATGGTTCAGTTGCCAAAGAGTAGTTCCTTTTCTGGTGACGAGGATCTAATCCAGTGGGAAGTGCCTTTTCTGATATGTCCTTCCAATTGTTTGGCTTAGTCTGGGTTTTTAAAATGTAGGTATTTGTAAATCCCCAAATGACATAGTGAACTCACTGAGAGTAAAGGGACCCAGCAGTGATGCGTGCATGTTAAGTATTCAACAAATGTGTCTCTAATTGAATATTATGACTGCTCTGTTTCTACGAAATCTATTTCCAGTAAGCCCAGTCTGTGAGCTGCCACTTTTGCCAACACAAGGATAGAGATTGCTAAGAAAGGCTCTTAAATCTAACCTTTAAAGGTTAACAGGGATTTCAGGCAGATTTTAGGTTACAGGATGGGATACTAGGTGATATCCTCAGATCTGGGGAATTGTCACACACTTTTCTCTATTCTCACCTCAAGACTTCCACATGTCACATCATTCAGAACAAATTCCCCCTTTTAATCATTTTCCCTTTTATTTTTGAATATTTCTAACGCCCCAACCTCAAATGCTGCGGTAATCCCATGTATCTAGGGAGAGGAGTGGGGCAATTGCGTACCCCATGATACATATGTTCATGTATAACAAGTAGATGTATTTATGGTCAAAATTCAAATTTATGGATACTTCGAATATTTAAATGAAAATCTTCTAAAGAACCCCATTTCTAGGCAAAAAAAAAAAAAAAAAAACATGTTAGTCTTCAGATTTAAATGAATACTCTGGGGATTACCATTATTTAAATTTGGAGCTTGCGTAGAACCAGAAGGATTAAAATACCTTTCTAGCTGGCTTTTAACAGTCACCAGAGCACCTGAATTTTTGCTTAGTACTGTACTAAGAAAGAAAAGCAGAACGTAAATAGCAACAGAATGCAGCTATAAATCAGAAATACGTATATACAACAGTTAATTTCATATAAGGTGGGAAACTAAGGTAGCCTTCCATTGGCCGCTCTACTGTAAAATCTATCTTTTCTTAGAATTTAAGAAAAACTAAATGAAGCCATTTGGAGGACTAGAAAGCAGTTTAGAAATGCTCATTGTGTCAAATGCTATGATGGAAATTGCAATTATGAATCTAGGTGACTTGGAAACAATGGATGAAATGTTCCCAGGCTACCTATAAACTGCCCAGGGCATTTACTGTCTACTTCTTGTTATACAGACTGTGTGTGTTCCACTTTCCACCAAGCTTAATTGCTAAAGCAGGGAGAGGTCCCCTCCCCCTCTTCTTTAAAAAGCAGAGCCATGAACTGGTTACATGGAATAAATGGCTTATTAGAACCAACCATAAGAAGCTGACGTGAGGAAATGACGTATCTCAGTGTCCTTAAAGACAAGCTGCTTTCCTGGTTTCTCTCGATTCAGGCTTTATTCCTTCTCCAAAATAAACTTCAGGTACAGAAACTCCACCTTTGGGAGGTGCCCATAGCTCAGTAGGTAGAGCACCAGGGCTGGCCCAGCTAAAAAACAATGACAATTGTAACAACAACAACAAAAATAGCCAGGCGCTGTGGCAGGTGCCTGTAGGCCCAGCCACATGGGAGGCTGAGGCAAGAAAATCACTTAAGCCCAAGAGTTTGAGGTTGCTGTGAGCTGTGACACCACGGCACTCTACCCAGGGCAGCAGCTTGAGACTCTGTCTCAAAAAAAAAAAAAAAAAAAAATATATATATATATATATGTACACCATGGAATATTATGCAGCCTTAAAGAAAGATCGAGACTTTACCTCTTTCATGTTTACATGGATGGAGCCGGAACATATCCTTCTTAGAAAAGTATCTCAAGAATGGAAGAAAAAGTATCCAATGTACTCAGCCCTACTATGAAAGCTATAACCCAATTATAACCTAGGAATATGGGGTAAGGGGAAAGGAAGGGGAGGGGAGGATGGAGGATGGGTGGAGGGAGGTTGATTGGTGGGACCACACCTACGGTGCATCTTACAAAGTTACATGTGAAACTTACTAAATGTAGAATATAAATGTCTTAACGTAATAACTAAGAAAATGCCAAGAAGGCTATGTTAACCAGTTTGATGAAAATATTTCAAATTGTATATAAAACCAGTGGATGGTTTCCCGTGATTGCATTAATGTACACAGCTATGATTTAATAAAAAATATATATATATATACAAAAATATATATATATATATACACATAAATGAAGTTCC
Organism: Nycticebus coucang; assembly: GCF_027406575.1. Taxonomy (NCBI): domain Eukaryota; kingdom Metazoa; phylum Chordata; class Mammalia; order Primates; family Lorisidae; genus Nycticebus; species Nycticebus coucang. The sequence goes on along the minus strand of NC_069792.1, from coordinate 18,217,826 downwards.
ACCCTAATTCATGGTTTCACTTTCCATAGTTTCAGTTACCTGTGGTCAACCACAGCCCAGAAATATTTAATGGATAATTCCAAAAATAAACAATTCATAAATTTTAAATTGTTCTTCATTCTGAGCAGTATGATGCAGCTTGGGCGGTGGGTCCTCCCTGGTCCACTGTCTCCGTGCTGCACACACCACCTGGCCATTGGTCACCTCATATCCCTCTCAATTATCAGATGGACTGTCACAGAATTGCAGTAATTGGGTTCAAGTAACCCTTATTTTATTATATAATGCCCCCAAAACAAAAGAATCATGAAGCTGGCACAGTGTTATACCTGTTCTGTTTTACTATTAGTTATTGTTGTTAATTTCTTATGTCTAATTTATAAATTTAACTTTATAGGTATGTATGTATAGGAATGTAAGGGCAGAGTCAGCCTCTGTTTCAGAAATCCACTGGGGATCTTAGAATGTATCCCGCATGATTAAGCGGGAACTATTGTACCTTTTTTTTGACACAGAGTCTCACTGTTTTGCCCTGGGTAGAGTACCTTGGGGTCATCATAGCTCACAGCAATTATAAGTCTTGGGCTCAAGCCATCCTCTTGCCTGAGCCTTCCGAGTAGCTGGGACCACAGGCGCCCGCCATGAGGCCCAGCTAGTTTTTCTATACTTTTTAGTAGACACAGTGTCTTGCTCTTGCTCTGGCTGGCCTCGAACTCCCAAAATCAAGTGATCCACCCTCCTCAGCCTCCCAGAGTGCTGGGATTACAGGTGTGAGCCACCACGCCCAGCCCCTATTGTACCTTTTCTCTATGAAAGTGGTCAGCATGGCTATTGAAAAATGAAATGGAGCTGGTTTTTAAAATGAATTTACATTTTTGTGAGAAGGTCTTTAGTGTATCCTAAATCTCTGTCCGAGTAGCCACATGTGTGGGCCCACTCCCTGACCTTCTAGAAGGAACTCTCATACCCCCTATGCAGATTCTTGTTCCCAGTTTAGCTTCCCAAAACAAGTTCAGAGATTTCTCCACAGTGGATTTCAATCTTCCTGCTTGTGTACGAAACTCTCCCACACTGTTGTGAATCCACAGGCACTTGAAACATGCTTCATTGTCTCTGTGCTCTGTGGTAGCCATGTTGATCCATGTGTTTTGATGACTCAGTCCCTGATACAATTCTCCATTTCCACTCCAATGTAGCTCCCTGAGGGTGCACACATGCATTCACAAATCAACCTGCAGCTCTCCTGATGCCACCAGACCTTCCAAGACATAAATAAGGTTTTAGCCCCGTGGTTCAGCCTCATTGTTCCTCTCTACCCATGCTGTACCTGGAGCTGGAGCTCTGACGTAGCTGCACCCTCCCTCAGCCCTGGAATGCTTCCCTGGGGCTGAGCTCTCCTGAACTGGCTGAGCTGGATGGCCCAAGCACACACATCAGTGTAGGCTGCCAAAGGGACTCAGTTGAGGGCAAGTCTTCCTCTTACGTGGATCTGGGATTCTTCTTAAAGCATGTTGGCTTGGACCTCAAAGTACTATGTGGCTTTGTGGATCTGTTCACACCTCTGTTTCTCCTTGGGTAACTTTGCCATAGGGTTTTCTTTTTTTTCCTTTTTTTTCTTTATTAAATCGTGACTGTGTACATTAATGCATTTATGGGGTACAGTGTGCTGAACTGATATAACAGTGTGAAATGCTTACATCAAACTGATTAACATAACCATCACCTCACTTGCTTATTTGTTGTGGTAAGCCATTTATACTCCATTCTTAATTAAATAACTGTCCTTCCCTCAACCACCACTTCCCAATTGATGTTTAAAACCCATCATCAGATTCCCTTTTTCTTTACTCCAATTTCTCTTGCCTGGGCTCTAAGCAATAGATGATGTAAGGTGCCCAGCTATCTATCAGTGTGCGTGTATACACCCCACACATACAGGTATATGCAACTACTGGGACAGCATTCAGAGCACACATGTTCCCCACCCCCCTTTCCCAGGTGTGTCATTTTGAGCTGATGCAGATGAGAGGAGGGCTGGATTTATCCGAGTCTGATCACCAGCCCCTGCTCCTATTCCTGGGGCCCTGGGAACGAGCGCTATGACTTACCATAAGCTTGTTTCAAAAACTCCTGAGGAAGCTGATATTTTCTGTAGTATTTATCAAGGATAGTCTGGGTTTTCCAACAAATTGACATTTGAATTGTGTATTTGTTAAGGGCTTATTGTTTGCAAGTAACAGAAACCCATTTCAACTACTTTCAACCAAGATGGTAATTTGTCGCAAGGTAATTTGTCCCAAGGATTCAGGCCCAGCTCTGGAGACTTCAAAGCAGGACCACTGGTGGACCTTTCTTTGAGAACCCTCTGCTTATTTAAACTTTCTTTGCAGTCTTTTTGCATTGCAGTTCAAGTCCTGAACTCTGAGCAGAAAAACTTGGGTGTCTGCCCATGCATGTACCATTCACCTGAGCCAGGAATGCAGTTCCAGGGAACTCAAACCAGATAGACACCTAGGACCCAGCCCATAGACAAGATGCAGAGGCAGGAATCTCTGTGGTCCCAGCTAAAAAAAAGTATCCGCTATAGCAGTCAACCTTTTTTATCTATACCACACTTGACCCTATGCTTAAACTTCTGCAATGCACTTAATTATGCTAATCAAAAAAAGACTAAAAGAAAGAATATATTTACTATGCTTTGAACATTTTTCGAAAATAATTTAATTAATGATCTTTAAAATTTTCACAGCACACCAGGGTGCCATGGCACACGGGTTGAAAATCTTTGTACTACAGGGAACATTGTTACTTCCTATATTTTTATTATTAAGACAATAATCATGATCAAATGATTACAGCTCTAACTCATTCCTGTGAGACTATTTAACATGTTTTTTAGAAAGGCAAGGAACCTTGAAAAAGTTAATTGTTCTAAACTTGAGTTCCATGGACCCCTAAAGGTGCATACGAAGGATTCTATATATACTTCAACCATTTTAGTTATCTCAGCAGGCCCCCCATTTCCTGACTGATAAAACCGCATGAGATCCTGAGGGCCTTGAGTCTCTTTGCTTTTGGCTACAATGGCACTGACTTGATTTGGTAGTGCTGGTTGTGTCCTCACAAGAAGGAATATTCACAGTATGAGATTTTTCTTGAACAAGTAATAGAAAAATTATTTAAATTCAGTGTCGTAGTGCAGATCACAAACACTCATGCACTGGTTCCTGTGTGTCCAGACTTTTTCAAGCACTGTAAACGTGGCCTTTCCAAACCTGGGGCTCATGGGAAAGAATTCAGTAGGGGTCCTTAGGCGGCAAAGTAGGTTGGGAGCCACTAACCTGTAGGCTGCCTTACGTAGAGTTCAGCCTCTCCAGCGGTCCTGGTGCTGATGTGAAAACATTCAGCTCCTAACCAGCAAAGGCATCAGAGCTTCAGGTCTGTACAAAGTAGCTCTCTATGGAAGCTATTATATTAGAGTGTTTAAAACGGACTTCAAAAATGTTGTTTGCAGAAATATGTTTTAAAATGTGGTTTTGCCAATCTCCTGTTTGTATGAGCCAAATATAATATTTAGACCAAAGATTAATAAACTCCTTTCAAGTTGTGCTGCCCTTTGTGATTCTGATGAATATTAAGTACCTGTTCCCCCCAAATACAGATATCAATAGAATTTTACATGCAATTTTAGAGGATTCACTAATCTCTGAAACTCTTCTGTCTCAATTAAGAATGTAATATTATTTTAAATTTTTAGGTCATAAGCCTACTTAGACTTAAAATTATATATGAAATTTTATTTTTTACCTGTTTTTCTAATTTAACCCCCCCTCCTTTTTTTTTTTTTTATTATTTTTGTATTGCCCCACACGGCCGGAACTCATAATGATACAGCCTTTAGGAACAATCATTTCAGCCATGCGGTGTTTGACACCAGGCCATGCTTCCAGGCCTTTTCTCTTTCAATTCTGTAATGTCCTGTATTGCTTTACCTTATGAACAGTGGCCTGCCATGAGCTTCTGGACTTTCCAGGGTATGGTTTCCTCTGGAACTTTGTTTGAAGTCACATTCAAGAAACAAAAAGGGACTATACCTAGAATTTAGTAGTAGAACTTCTGGGTACCATTTCTTGCCTTTCCCAACTAATTTTGTTGTGATGTAAGCTAGTTAAAATAACCTGTGTAGGGCGGCACCTGTGGCTCAAAGAGTAGGGTGCCGGCCCTATATACCAGAGGTGGTTGGTTCAAAGCTGGCCCCGGCCAAAAACTGCAAAATAATAATAATAATAATAACAACAACAACAACAACAACCTGTGTGTAAGTATCTTTGCCTTTCGCAGGCCGTAACAAGAATCAGGTAGCCCTGTGTTCACAAAGGACTTACCAAATACACACTTGTCTCCAGGATCTTACAGATCCAGTTGGAGAGAGGAGACCCACCCGTGAAACAGGCACTAAAATGAGAAAATGCTCAATTATTCATTACAGACATAGGATAGGAAGACAGAAATAGATAGAAATTAGGATATAATTATAGACAGAGTACTATGTAGAGCGTGTTCTCAAACTTACTTGATTTTGAAGCCTATTTTATAACACAAAATAATATCCTAAGAGTACACTGGAGAATCCTGAACTAAAATAATCACAGGAACTTTGCCTGGGAAAAGAGGACCTAGTTAACTAGGGAGGACATGAGCTCAGTATAGTTTAGAATCACCTACACCAGAATCACCAGGATGGTTCATCTTTTGTAAATATCTGCTGTTCTAGTGAGTGTATAGTGATCAATGACTTTGAGCTTTCTTGTACATGCTTGTATGTGCATTCATATATCTTTTGTGGAGTATCTGCTCAAATTATGTATGTCTTATGAAGTGTTTATTCAAATTATATGTCTTCTTTTGTGACTTGTTTTGTAGCCCAAATTATGGTTACCCTGGTGAATATGCCAAGTACACTTTAAAAGAATTAGTCTTCTTGCCTCTGTTGTGGAGAGTAGTCCAATTTCCCCTTGGTGATCAATATGGTGGGAACATGGTAAGACCAGTGAGTTCCATGAGCATGGGCCCATTGCCATAATTATTTTGTTGTGAAGTTGAGCTCCTGCATCAGAAATAATGTTCTATGTGAGACCATCACAGTGGATAAGGCATTATAAGTAAGTCCCAGGATGGTAATTTGGGCTGAAGCATTGTTTGCAGGGAAGAGAATTCCGTATCCAAAGTAAGTGCTATTCCAGTAAGAACAAGATGCTGTGCCTTCCATGATGGAAGTTGTCCAATATAGTCAATCTGACACCCCAGTTAAATGATCACCTCAGGGCATGGTGCCATGTTAGGGCTCAGTGTTGATCTCTGCTGCTGTCAGACTTGGCACCCAGCAGTGCTGTAGTCCAGTGAGTCCTACTGGGTGGAAGTCCATGTTGCTGAGCTCATGCATAACTGCCATGCCTACCACCATGGCCACTCTGCTCCTGAGCCCATTGGGCAATGGTAGGAGTGGCTGGGAAGAAAGCTGATTAGTATCCACAGTATGGGACATCCTATACCCTTGATTACTAGAATCCTCCCCTAATGAGATCACCCTTTGGCGAGCATTCACATGCAATGCAAATATCTTTACATTTTTTGCCCATTCAGGGATGTCTATTCACAAATCTCTTTTTCTCTGAATGTTTTTGCCACCAATTTTCCAATCATGTACCTTCAAAGTTCTTGACCATCCAGCCAAACCACTGGCTCATGAATCAGATATAATCACACATCCAGTCATTTCTCTCCAAGTAAAAAGAACAACTAGATGCAGTTCTCATGGTTCTACCCAATGGGAGGACTTCTCCTCACCACTATCCTCCGGGGACGACCCAGACAGGGGTGTACTGCATCAACTTTCATGTGGTGCCTGCATATCTTGAATAACCATTTGTAAAGCAGACCTGGCAGTTTGGCGGCCCATGGTCAGTGATGTGTCTCTACGAAGGCCCAGTAGCAAGCTAAAAGCTGTGTCTCATAGGAGAGTAGTCACCTGTAGATAATGACAGGGCCTTGCTGTAAAACCCTGAAGGCCTCTACTCACCCACAGGGATCCACGCAAGGCTCTGAACAGCATCTCTGTCACTGACACTTCAAGCACCTTTGGATCATGGGGCAGAGCAGCTGACCAGCAGCCTGGACCTCTGGCAGAACCTTCTCTTGTTCTGGGCCCCACTCAAAGCTAAGAGCTTTGGGGGTCACTTGGTAAATGGGCTGGAGTAATACACCCAAATGAAGAGTATGTTGCTACCAAAGTCCAAAGAAGCCCACACCATCTTACCTTAGTAGGGACATCTCGATATGGCATACACCACTAGACCCTTAGAAATCGCACTGAGGTGGAAGGCTCTGGAATTCTAGTGCAGTTTATTTCCCATCCTCTGCATAGAGATGTCTTGCCGATAAGTGTGGAGTAATTGCTGCTTCTGCTGTATTCCATTTGTGCTGCTTTAGCAAACTATGACAGACTGATGGCTTACAAACAACAGAAACAGAAATTTGTTTTTCACAATTGTAGAAGCTGGAAAGGTTTCAGTAAAGGGGCCAGTAGATTCAGGGGCTGGTGAGGGCAGTCTTCTCGCACTGCTCTCACATGGCAGAGGAAGAAAGGCACCTCCAGAGCCTCTTTCAGAAGGACACCGATCCCATTCCTGAGGGCTCTGCCCCCAGGACTTAATCCCCACCCCCCAGAGGCCCCTAACACTGGGGGGTAGAATTTCACCATACAAAATTGAGGGGGACACAGGATTCAGTTTAGGTCACTATCCATTCAACCACAAAGTTTTGATGCTTGCCATGTGCCAGGCCTCCTCTGCCACCTTCTACTGATTCCAAAAGTCAGAGGTCAAGCTTTTGTGTTTTACATTCTACGAGTCTCTGTTCTTTCTGGTAGTTTATACACTTAGGGGATTGAAAGCAGCCCTCCCTAAGTTCGTTGGCTTTTCCAAAGAAATTTACATGGGGAGAACCCTAGTAATAGTTTTGAGTATTGTTCGGAAATTATATGTTTGAGCAGCTGTCAGCACATAGTTCACACTTTAACTAGCATTTGTTCCCCCAAGATAGCGCTACAGAATAAAAGAACAGTAATCTGAGGTCACACAGTTTGCTAAAGCTGAGTGGAAAACAGAAAGAATTTCACCTCACAGCTATTTTCCTATTTGAGGCCAGTCTTTTCCCATTAGCCAATACTTTAGTATTGCACCGCCATCAGCCTTAGTAACCAGCCATGGACAATAACTAGAGATAGTGGTGTTCTGAGACGTTGTTGGAATTTTTATTCAGATTTCTCTTCTGCTTGCATGAACAATGTCCTTTGTGCCCTGGGTCTGTGGGTCTATGCTAATTGGTATGACTTAGTGACTATATATCTACTTTTACCACCGTGCACGTTATTGGCTTATAACATCTCTGACATTATAGCATGAACTACCTTGAGTATTAATTTGCTCTCAGTATCTATGCCCCAATTTGAAGCAAAGAGGTCAACACTTTTATGGAGACTTGTGATTTAATGGTGAAGAGATAACACTAACTTTCCATTAATAGGGCCATGTTTCCTGTGGCCACTTAATAAACTTATCAGTTAAGGGTCAGCACTTCTCTGTGATACCAGCTTCAGTGAAAAATAGCTTACCATGCCCATTTTTAATAGCTAATAAAGATATGATTTATACATAATAGATTATAGCAAGAAAGATAAATTTCGCTGTTAAAAATCTTAATTTGGGAAAAAAATGCTTCCTAATGGTCATTAAAACATTTTATAGAGAAGCTTCAATGAAAATAGTATAATGGTGAAATGTGTTATGTTAGACTCATGAAGGGAAATTTTATGTTCAAACAGCTGCCAGCACACAGTTCACACTTTAACAAGTGAAATATGCCTTCATTGTGTTCAAGTTTAACCACTCTTCTTGTTCTTTAAATTCATTTTTCATTCCCTCGCTGGGAACTGCTAGGACAGAAAGATATTTTAATTAAACAACTCCAGCATAATTCATAAGGGATTATTCTCTGACAACCAAAAAAAGCATCTGGTACTAACTGTTTGGGATTTAGTTTTAATTTATTTATTTTTTATTTTATTTTATTATTTTTTTTTATTAAATCATAGCTGCGTACATCAATATGATCATGGTGCCCCATACACTTGGTTCATAGAATATTTGACACATTTTCATCTCATTAGTTGACATAGCCCTCCTGGCATTTTCTTAGTTACTTTGCCAAGACATTTACATTCACATTTGCCAAGGCTCACATGTACCCTAATAGGATGCACCACAGGTGTGATCTTTTCAATCCCCCTCCCTCTATCCCCTACCCCCTCCCTCCCCACGCTTTCCCCCTTCCCCCTGTTCTTAGGTTGTAACTTGATTATAGCTTTCATGTGAAGGTCCTAAGTTAGTTTCATAGTAGGGGTGAATACATTGGATATTTTTTCTTCCATTCTTGAGACACTTTACTGAGAAGAATATGTTCCAGCTCCATCCATGTAAACATGAAAGAGGTAAAGTGTCCATCTTTCTTGAAGGCTGCATAGTATTCCATGGTGTACATATACCACAATTTGTTAATCCCTTCGTGGATTGATGGGCACTTGGGTTTTTTCCATGACTTAGCAATTATGAATAGGGCTGCAATAAAGATTCTGGTACAAATATCTTTGTTATGATGTGGTTTTTGGTCTTCTGGGTATATGCCCAGCAAAGGAATTACAGGATTGAATGGCAGATCTATTTTTAGATCTCTAAGTGTTCTCCATATATCTTTCCAAAAGGAATGTATTAGTTTGCATTCCCACCAGCAGTGCAAAAGTGTTCCCTTTTCTCCATATCCACACCAACATCTCTGGTCTTGAGATTTTGTGATATAGGCTAGTCTCACTGGAGTTAGATGATATCTCAAAGTAGTTTTGATTTGCATTTCTCTGATGATTAAAGATGATGAGAATTTTTTCATATGTCTGAAGGCCGCTCGCCTGTCTTCTTCGGAGAAGTTTCTTTTCAAGTCTCTTGCCCAGCCTGTGATGGTATCCCTTGTTCTTTTCTTGCTAATGCGTTTGAGTTCTCTGTGGATTCTGGTTATTAAACCTTTGTCAGAGACATAACCAGCAAATATCTTCTCCCATTCTGTGGGCTGTTTGCTTGCTTTACTTACTGTGTTCTTGTCTGTGCAGAAGCTTTTTAGTTTGATCAAGTCCCAAAGGTGTATTTTTGAAGCTGCTTCAATCGCCCAGGGGGTCCTTCTCATAAAAAACTCACCCAACCCAATTTCTTCAAGGGTTTTCCCTGCACTCTCTTCTAGTATTTTTATAGTTTCATGTCTTAAGTTTAGGTCTTTAATCCAGTAAGAGTCTATCTTGGTTAATGGTGAAAGGTGTGGATCCAGTTTCAGTCTTCTACAGGTTGCCAGCCAGTTCACCCAGCACCATTTGTTAAATAGGGAATCTTTTCCCCACTGGATGTTTCTAATTGGCTTGTCAAAGATTAAATAACAGTAAGTATCTGGGTTCATCTCTTGGTTCTCTATTCTGTTCCAGACATCTACTTCTCTGTTTTTGTGCCAATACCATGCTGTTTTGGTCACTATCGATTTGTGGTATAGTCTAAGGTCTGGTAGCGTAATTCCTCCTGCTTTGTTTTTATTTTTGAGTAATGTCTTGGCTATTCGAGGTTTTTTCTGATTCCAAATAAAACGAAGTATTGTTTTTTCAAGATCTTTGAAGTATGACAGTGGAATTTAATAGGGATTGCATTGAAGTTATATATTGCTTTGGGTAGTATGGACATTTTAACAATGTTGATTCTTCCCAGCCATGAGCATGGTATGTTTTTCCATTTATTAACATTCTCGGCTATCTCTTTTCTTAGAGTTTCATAGTTCTCTTTATATAGATCTTTCACATCCTTTGTTAGATAAACTCCCAAATATTTCATCTTCTTTGGCATTACTGTGAATGGGATAGAGTCCTTAATTGTTTTTACAGCTTGACTATTGTTGGTATATATAAAGGCTACGGATTTATGAATGTTGATTTTGTAACCTGAGACATTGCTGTATTCCTTGATCACTTCTAAGAGTTTTGTAGTAGAGTCCCTAGTGTTTTCCAGATATACAATCATATCATCTGCGAAGAGCGAAAGTTTGATCTCTTCTGACCCTATGTGGATGCCCTTTATCGCCTTTTCTTCCCTAATTGCGGCGGCTAAAACTTCCATTACAATGTTAAAAAGCAATGGAGACAATGGGCAGCCTTGTCTGGTTCCTGATCTAAGTGGAAATGATTCCAATTTAACTCCGTTCAATATGATATTGGCTGTCGGTTTGCTGTAGATGGCCTCTATCAGTTTAAGAAATGTCCCTTCTATACCGATTTTCTTAAGTGTTCTGATCATGAAGGGATGTTGGATGTTATCAAAAGCTTTTTCTGCATCAATTGAGAGAATCATATGATCTTTGTTTTTTACTTTGTTTATGTGCTGAATTACATTTATAGATTTACGTATATTGAACCAGCCTTGAGACCCTGGGATAAAGCCAACTTGATCATGATGTATGATTTGTTTGATATGTTGCTGGATTCTGTTTGTTAGGATCTTGTTGAATATTTTTGCGTCTATATTCATTAGTGATATTGGTCTATAATTTTCTTTTCTTGTTGGGTCTTTTCCTGGTTTGGGGATCAGGGTGATGTTTGCTTCATAGAACGTGTTGGGGAGTCTTCCTTCTTTTTCTACATTTTGGAACAGTTTGAGTAATATAGGTACTAATTCCTCTTTAAAGGTTTGGTAGAATTCTGATGTGAAACCATCTGGTCCCAGACTTTCCTTTTTGGGGAGGTTTTGTATTGTTGATGTTATTTCCGAACTTGAAATGGGCCTGTTCAACATTTCCACTTGATTCTGGTTAAATCTTGGAAGGTGACGAACTTCCAAGTGTTGGTCCATTTCCTTCAGATTTTCATATTTCTGAGAATAAAGTTTCTTGTAATATTCATTAAGGATTTTTTGGATTTCTGATGAGTCCGTTGTTATTTCGTCTTTGTCATTTCTGATTGATGAGATTAGAGATTTTACTCTTTTTTTCCTGATTAGGTTGGCCAATGGTTTATCTATTTTTTGACCTTTTCAAAAAACCAGCTTTTTGATTTATTGATCTGTTCTATTGTTCTTTTGTTTTCAATTTCATTTAGTTCTGCTCTGATTTTGGTTATTTCTTTTCTTCTACTGGGTTTGGGGTTGGAGTATTCTTCCTTTTCCAGTTGCTTGAGATGTCCCATTAAGTTGCTAACTTCCTCTCTTTCTGTTCTCCTGAGGAAGGCTTGCAATGCTATAAATTTCCCTCTTATAACTGCCTTTGCAGTGTCCCAGAGGTTCTAGTAGTTCATGTCTTCATTGTCTTTTTGTTCCAAAAATTTGGCAATTTTCTTCTTGATCTCATCTCTGACCCAGCTATTGTTCAGCATGAGGTTATTTAACTTCCATGTTTTTGTATGAGTATGTAGATTCCTGTTGTTACTCAGCTCAAGTTTTATTCCATGATGGTCCGAGAAGATGCATGGAATAACTTCTCTTCCTTTAAATTTACTGAGGTTAGATTTGTGACCTAAGATGTGATCGATTTTGGAGTAAGTTCCGTGGGCTGATGAGAAGTATGTGTATTCAGTTTTGTTAGGATGAAATGTTCTGTAGATGTCTGCTAGATCTAAATGCTGGATGGCTAGATTTAAATCTAAAATTTCTTTACTCAGCTTTTTGTTGGAGGATCGATCCCTCACTGCCAAAGGAGTGTTAAAATCTCCGACTATTATGGAGCTGGAGGAAATCAAGTTGCTCATGTCTGTTAGAGTTTCTCTTATGAATTGAGGTGCATTCTGATTGTGTGCATAGATATTAATAATTGAAATCTCATCATATTGAGTATTACCCTTAACAAATATGAAGTGACCATTCTTGTCCTTCCTTACTTTTGTTGGTTTAAAGCCTATTGTGTCTGCAAATAAAATTGCAACACCCGCTTTTTTCTGGTTACCATTTGCCTGAAATATGGATGAACATCCTTTCACCCTGAGTCTGTATTTGTCTTTTAAGTTAAGATGTGACTCTTGTATGCAACAGATATCTGGTCTGAGTTTTTGTATCCAGTCAGCTAACCTATGTCTCTTTAGAGGACAGTTTAAGCCATTCACATTAATGGAGATTATTGATAAGTTTGGTGAAATTTTGGGTATCGAGTTTTTCAAAAGTCCAGTGGACAATTTTAATCTTTTCACCATTGTAGAAGTTGGAGTTTGATCAGGAGTTTCTGAGTGAGTTTATGTTTGTAGTAGAGGATTGGGTTGGTCATTACGGAGGATAGGTCTGAGAATATCCTGAAGAGCTGGTTTGGTTGTGGCAAATTTCTTCAACATATGAATGTTGTTAAAGTATTTAATTTCTCCATCATAGATGAAACTCAGTTTAGCTGGGTACAAGATCCAGGGTTTAAAGTTATTTTGCTTTAGGAGATTAAAAGTCGATGACCACCCTCTTCTGGCTTGAAAAGTTTCAGCAGAGAGATCTGCAGTCATTCTAATGTTCTTACCTTTGTAGGTAATGGCTTTCTTTCGCCTGATAACCTTGAGAATTTTCTCCTTCATGTTGACTTTAGTGAAGCTAATTATGATATGTCTGGGGGATGACTTATTGGAGTTGAATCGTGCTGGAGTTCTGAAACTGTCTGCTGTGTGAATTTCAGAATCTCTAGGTATGTCTGGAAAATTCTCTTTCATAATTTCATGCAGAAGGACCTCTGTGCCCATCGATGCCACTTCATCGTTTTCCGGAACTCCTATTATTTGTATATTTGCCGTCTTCGAATTATCCCAGAGCTCTCTAAGAGAATGAACCATTTTGCTCTCCATTTCTCTTCCTCTTTGAGAGTTTGGGAGCGTTCGAAGGTTTTATCTTCGATGTCAGAAATCCTTTCTTCTGCTTGGTCCATTCTGTTGCTAAGAGATTCTACTGTATTTTTCATATCTTTAAGGACTGCAAATTCTTGCTTCAGTGTGTCTAAGTCTTTGGCGGTTTTGTCTTTAAATTCATTAAATTCTTGAGACAACTTTTGAATTTCTCCTCGGATTCCTAATTCCATTTTATCAATCTTGTATGCAATCCAAATTCTGAATTTGATTTCTGACATGTCTGCCAGTTGTTTATGAATGGGATCTTCAATTACATCTGCCATTTCTTTCCTTGGGAGGGTTGATCTATTCTGGTTATTCATGTTACCGGAGATTTTCTGCTCATTCTGCCCCATGGTTGTTTTACTCCCTTTGATTTTTCTCCTAGGGTTTTGTTGAGGGCCAGTTCAGTGTTGTAGCCTGAGAGACTGGGGCCCTGTCTGGTGTGGAGGGGCTGAGTGATTCTGACTTATTGTCAGCTGGCTTCTGTTTGACCCCAGTGAAGCACTTACTCTGGGTTGAAGTCTCAGTTCTTTGAGTCGGCCCTACCCTGGATGTTTCCAGGGTCTGTGAGTCACCGCAGGCAAATCCTATACTCAGGGGTGGCCTCCTCTGGTTGCCCAGGGAGGCAGGGGGTATGGCTTCAGCCGCCTCAGGGAACTGCCGCTCTGATGTGGGTCTCCCCCAGCCTCACTCCTGTGTCCCAGAGTCAGGACCGACCAGCCGCAGTTCGGGCACTGTCCACGCCCCGACAAATCCCTCAAGAATCTGGACTCCTGGGGGACAGGCCTCCAGATCCCAGAGTGAGGGTGGGGTGGGGTGCTGGGAGCTCAGAGCCACCGGCAGCAAGCTCACTCAATTCCTTTGAGAATCTTTGGCTCCACTGCACCGCCACAGGCTTCAGAGTGAGGGCGGGGTGGGGGAAGTGCCTGGAGTCCAGAACTGCCAGGCAGTGAACAGACTCAGCTCCACCCAGTTCCCTGCCCAGCCACACAGCATGCGCTCAGGTCTCCAGACCACAGAGTGAGGGCAGGGGTTGGGGGGGAGCACTGGGAGCTCAGAGCCAGCAGGGGCTCCGAGCCGCAGGGAGCCCGGTCGACAGCGACCAAATTCAGTTCCTCCCAGTCTCTTGCCCGGTTGTACCATCACAGCACAAACCTTCAGGCTTCAGAGTGGGGGCAGGGTGAGGGGAGTGGCTGGAGCCCAGAACCGCCAGGCAGTGAACAGACTCGGCTCCCCGCCTTCCCTGCCCGGCCACACGGCAGGCGCTCAGGTCTCCAGAGCACAGAGTGAGGGCGGGGGAGCGCCTGGTGCCCAGAGCCAGCAGGGGCTCCGAGCCATAGGGAGCCCAGTCGACAGCGAGCAAATTCAGTTCCTCCCAGTCTCTTGCCCGGTTGTACTGTTGCAGCACAAACCTTCAGGCTTCAGAGTGGGGGCGGGGTGGAGGGAGCGGCTGGAGCCCAGAACTGCCGGGCAGTGAAAAATAGACTCAGCTCCACCCAGCTCCCTGCCCGGCCACACAGCAGGCACTCAGGTCTCCGGACCACAGAGCGAGGGCGGGGGGAGCGCCAGGAGCTCAGAGAAGCAGGGAGCTCAGAGCAGCTGGTAGCGAGTTCAACTCAGTTATATGCCTGGTTGTATTGTTGCCCAAGGAGGGCTGCTGTAACTCGCCTGGGGGAAGCACCGCCCTGGTGAGGGTCTCCCTCCACTGACTGTCCTCACCTCTCTCCTGTGCCCCAGAATCAGCGCTGACCAGCTGCAGCTTGGGGACTGTCCTCTCCCCTTTAGGAGTCACCCAAGAATCCGAACTCCTGGGTGACAGGCTTTCAGACCTCAGAGAGAGTGGAGGAAAGTGCAGGGAGCTCAGAGTTGCTGGCAAAGGATATTTACAGATTTATACAGTTTTATGCCTGGCAGTAGAACGCCTAGGCATCCTAATAAGGGAGGTAGGTACAGTTTGTAGTAGGTCTCTCCCGTGAAGTGTAGTGGGAGGGCCTTTGATTTCTGCCCTTTTGTTTGTGGGGCCCTTAAGCCGATCAGGTGGGGGAGGGAGACTCCCGTCTGCTTGGTGATGGGTTTTGTACCTTTTGTTTGCTTCCTTGTGGTCGCAGCTCTCCTCAGCGGGGTTGATGTGCGTTCTTCAACTTTCTCGCTTGGTGTTGCTCGAATCCATCAGGTTACTTGCTAAATTTTCGTCCCCTAACTCTCCTTCAGGACAGGAGCCTCTGTGGAAAGCTGGCTTCAGTCTGCCATCATCCCGATTCCTCTAGTTTTAATTTATTGATTAATGTTTATCTCATACAGATAACTCTTGCAGGTACTATCCACCTTCTAAAATATATGTGTATTAATACTTGGTTATTTTCACTAAAATCTAACTCCCTGAAATCCATTCTGCATTTCAATGTTCTGGATAGAGGTATTTAAAAAGAATAAGTATGTGAAGAAAGTTGGTAAGATGTTTAATAGAGATGTTTAGATCTTGAATTTAAATATTACAAAGCATAATATTCACAGACATATATGAAGAATGCTAAAGGTGTTTTTGGTTGTTTGTTTTTAATATAAGTAGACTTTATTTCGGCCAAGGTTGAGGACTGCAACCTGGGCAAAGGTTTGTTTGTTGCTCAGGACAGTTCGATGGGAGCTGGGAGTGCTCTGTCCCAGTGGTCATTCGGGGTCCAGGCTCTTTTCATATTCTGCCACTTTCTCAGGCCTCAGAGTCTTGCAGAAGATCCTCTGAATATGTCAGCAAATGGGGAAAGAGAATATAAAGAGGATTCCAAGGGCAATTTCAGGGACCAGGCCTGAAAGAGGCATACATCACTTCCACCCACGCACTGTTGACCAGACTGGTCACCCACATCCACCTAGATTAAGAGAGCTGAAAAATATATTCTTTACTGTGCCAGGAGAGGAGAGGAAGGCAGAGATATTGATGGGCACCACTAATCATGATCACAGGCTATGTACTTGCATAAGTCCGTAGCACTGACTCTGTTTGACATGTGTTCTTTCTAGGAAATTAAGAGACAGATACTGGTTCATGTGTTTTCTTCGTTTTTGAGAGCTTCCCTTTTGTTTTTCTAAGCAAAAAGGGGAAAAGGTGATAAATGCTTGCAGTTAGCAGAATCTAATTTTCAAATTAATGTACAGAGTTTTATCCTTCAGGGGATACCATTTAGTTAGACATTAGTCACTCATTATGTTTTGTAGGAAAACTGATTTGTATGCTAAACCTGTCACAGATAAATTCGCACCATGCCAACTGTGTAGGAAAGTTAAATTTGCTGTCTCGAGTTTATATTCACAGGCATTTCATTGTCTCTTAAAATATCTCCCACATTTGAATGTGTAATGTGATATATTCCCTGCAATCCATCCAAAAGTTAAATATGTATTGAGGGTGAAAGTTTAAAAAAAACTGCTGACTCACTATTTCTGACTGGTATTTTTTAACTTGATAAGAATTCCCTTCTAATGTTCCTTTTCCAATATCCTTTTCTAATATTTCCTCTCCTGATGTGCCCTCTGTCAGTTCCTCACATTGATACAGCTGTTTCTATTGCTTTTGTGAGTCTAATAGGGCCCCTAGCTTCAGAACTTCTGACTCCTGAATCCTAATATTGTTTCACTCAGTATTTGTGGTTTAAATAACACACCTTTGCAGAAGCACGGATGAGCTCATTTCAATGTGTGACTGAAAATGCCACACGTCTCAAGTCAATTGTTGGAACCACATTTCTTGACATATTAAAGCTATTTGATGCGGTAATAATTATTCATGTATATTTTTAAGCTTATAATTTTTGGTTATAGTTAATGATCATATTGTTCCAAATTATTTTTTCCATTGACAACTTTAAATATGTATGTGAACCTCTGATATATTAGCAATTGATAAGAACATGAGAATATTCTATGCAGAAAGGACCAGTGACCTACCCAATTACATGTGATGGAATTTGGTTAACATTCCAAATACAAAGATGTACAGTTCCTCCACTAAAGAAGCTTAAGCAAAGTTCTGAATGGGGGTGTGTGCTGATGTGGATATGTCTATTAGGCATGAGAGTAACTTCCAAAGCAAGAAGTTAGGAGAGTCCATTGAGTCTTTGGTGGATTTTAGTAGAATGGGATTATGAAATACTCCATAGAGGAGTTGACATTAAGAGCAAGATCTTTAAAATAATAAGGATTACAACAATGGATGGCGAACTATATTCAAATATAAGAAACCTATACTTATCTGTGGGAGCTTCCTTCATCACTGAATCTTATCTCTCTATCTTTTCTAAAAATAAGATAAATAAAGTGTTCTTCCAATGTCCACCACAGTGCCAGGATCACGAGAGTTTCTTCTAGAGTTGGTGGGTGGATTGGTGAGTGAATGGGAATATAAATAAAAGAATGTCAGAATAATTTATTCTTTTATTTATTTATCCATGCAAACAAACACAAACCAAAACTAGGGGAGAAGTATAGAGTGCCAAGGAAGATGGGACAAGAAAGAATTTCGAGATTGCGGTGTACTCTGAAGTCGTCACAGTGGTGTTTTCTTTGACACAGGCCTCTGAGTTAAGAATATAGGCTGAAATAGGATGCCATTAATAAACACATGCATATGAAGCCCACAGGAGCTATGTTTTCTAGGCTTTAAATCTTGGATAAATAAGGCCTGTGAGTTGATTGCTGCACTAGTAAGGAGTATTTCCTTATATTTTCCCTACCGCATTTCTCTCTCAAGAATCAAGAGCTGCTCCCTTCACTTGAGGAGCCCACATCGATCCCATTGATCTGTAAACCAATTCTGGAGTCAATGCTCCCAAATATTCATTATGTTCTAGACTCGAATCATCAGGTCAACCTGCACGTCCTCTGTCCCCTTGGCAATTTTGGTTTCCCCTCTTAGTCTCTCTTTAAATCTGCTCTGTCTTTCATAAAGTAAAACAAACAGAACTACAGAGCACGCCAAATGATCACTTTTAATAAAATTAACAGCTGTTACCTATTCTATTTCAGGAATTCCAGCGTCTTATATAGGACCGATGTTCTATCTTGGAACCTTGCATTTGAATCACTCTTTACAGTTTGCTCTGTCACTAAGCTGCATTTCCTCACTTGACTTTTTACAGTAATCCTCTGGAATGGAAACAGCTGTTAATGTTACCTTTGCCTTACAGTGAAGAAAATTGGGGCTTAAGGAAGTGAAATGACTTCTCCAACATCACAATAATATGTAATGAAAGACCCAGAACCTGAATCCCAGGACCAACGATGCTAGTGCCAATGACAGGCAACCATACAGAGCAGCCTATTAAATGTAAGCTCACTACACATTAGGCAGGGTACTAAGTACGTTCCGTGTCTCCATATTGGCTTCTTATAACTAATAGCCCTATTACCAGGGGCTCGGAGCAGCTGAGAGATCTGCAAAATGTCATGGGGCTGGTAAGCCACTAAAACAGCATCCTAGGCCACGTCTGCCAGACCCCAGTGCACTTGCTTTTTAAGGTCCCTCCCTCATCCTGCCAGGCCTCTGACTCCAGGTTCACTGTTTTGCTCTTGATACATCAGGCTGTGACTTCATAAAACCCAGAGAATAGTCCTGGATCACATCTTATAACATGTGGCTTATCACCCTACAGGTAGGTATCTAAGGGGAGCCCAGTCGTCCAGGTGGCTCAGACCTGGGAAGCTTGACAATACCTGGTTCTTTTTGATGAGGAGAAAAATTTATAAGAGATTCCTATTATTTATCCCAATAAATTTGCTATTTTGCATCCTGGAAGTGCTAACTTATCACTGAAGTTCAGATGTTACTTCTAAGGAGCAGGAAAGGAAGAGCTTGAGCCCTGATGGCCACAGCTAACTTCAGTTAGACTGTGAGATTCTTTTGGCCTCAGACTTAAAGTAAATATTATGTGTCTCCATTACATAGCGGAAATTAGTTTAGCTGAATTTGGTTCTTCAGAATTCTAACTCTCCCACACTGCACATGTAAAATCAGTTCTATGTATTTTCCCATCCCCTAATCTCTTAAGTTTTATGATTTCTTTTATCTTTTTGAGAAGCGACTCCTAACCTCTCCCCTCATGTGTTTAACTTGTGTCCATAAATCGACTCCTTAGCTGAGGTTGGCCTTAGCCCTAAGAACAACCTCGGCTCGTAAACGGTTCTTTCAGACAGTGGGAAATTAGAAAATCCCAGCTTGGAGCACAACCATTAAATATGTAAACACAAAATGAATAATGTTGTGTTTTGTTTTATTACAGTTTTACTTGAGAGACCCAAATACAAAGCAAAGGCTCTGACAGTCTTCTCTTGCCATCTAGAATGGGTTTGAGGCCGGCCAGGGAAGAATCCCCAAGCCCAGAAGCTCCTAATTTCTGCTGTCCCCACTAGCTCCTCTCCAGGTAGACGTGTGCAGTTATTTCTTCCTTCTTGGCTGCATGTATATACATGTACATGTAAATAAATGGCCTTTTTGAAACGTGAGTTTATGCTGGACCAGGTTTTTTGTGAAAGTTGAGTAATCTACTGACAGATGGATGATAGCAGCTGAGCCAAGGGGAAAATGTAAAGAAAAAATAAAGATCCTAGTGGCTTCATCTTCCGGCATGGTGACGTCACTCAGATTGTCAAGCTGAGCCATAATGTGGGCTCAGGGACTGCCTGATGACAGAGGTCAGAGATGAGAAGGGGGTGATATAATGTTGTGCTGGCATCAAAGAGATGTGTAGTAACAGAACATGAGAAATTTTTTCCTAATTGAGAATGACCAAGGAAAACGCATTCTAGACATTCATTTATTTAATAAGTTTTTTTTTTGAGCCCCTACTATTAGCTAGACATTATTCTAAGCGCACAGGCCTATCAGTGGCTGTAAGTGCTATGATGAAACTCAACAAGGAGGTGGAAATGAAAGGTAGGATGGAGTGCTGGTTTAGCAGGTGTGGTTGTGCAAGCCCTGTCCTGTCAACGGTGACTGATTAGAGCTATGAATGAAGTGAGAGAGCAAACCGTGCCAGTGTGTGGGAGAAGAACACTCCAGACAGAAAGAACAGCTCAAGAAAAACCAGCACCTTTGGTCACTTCTTTAACATGATAATTCAAGGAGATGGTGGTATCTAACACAAACTAAGACCTAGAACTAGGAGGGGAACATGAGATGGCACCTGGGGAGCTTTTATGAGCACCATGAGCTGTTATAATACCACAGGAGTTAGCAATTCTCATCTTTCAATGTGTGTCACAAATTAAAAAATGTGACCCACTGTTACCCATCAGGAAAATGGCTGAGAAAACAATTCTCTTACAGTACTAGAAGTTGTTTGAGACATATGTAGAGACCCAGCTCAAAAAGATCCTGCTTCTTTGGTGTCAACACGGCATGAGTGTTAAAGAAAAAAAAAAGTTCAATGATACTTATTCTAGGACAGTACGGGAGACTTTGTTCAAGGCCACTGGGATAGGTTTCAGGACCACTCCAATGGGGTCTCTCAGTGGAGTAGAGAAATTAAGTTCAACTTCAGTTATAGCACAGGGAAGTGGGAATTTAAAGCCAAAGGGGCAGGATGGGGGGCAGCAAGTAAGAAATTACTAAGAGGAAACCTCAGGGGTCAGAGGTATTCTGCCTAAACTGACCTAACAGGATCCTTGCTGAAGACAGGCCACGGTGATCAAATATCATTTGGGGGATGGTGGAGGAGGAGAAACCTGATCAGATATGGAGGGTGATCGGTTATTGAGGATGGGAGGGGATGGTTATTGCTAATCCAACCTCGCAGGATTCATTGCTAAATCTGAATTTTACAAGTAAGTGGACAGATGAACCTGGAGAAGGCTTAGGAGCCTAACTGGAGTTTGGCCAAGCAGAGAGTCTTTGTCAAAAGAGGATGGAAAAGTTGTTGCTTCTCTAGGGTTAAAGCTGGTCGGTACTTGTATGCCAGCCCAGATCTCCAGGTGTCAGGCCAGTCTGGACCTCGGGAGGGGCTGGGGTGCTTTTGCAATGTTTCCCTAACATTCCTCGGCCTGTGGTAAAATCATCCCGCGTGATCGCCTCTGACGGGGACACGGCCAGGGAGGTGAGAACTCTAAAGA
This sequence comes from Nycticebus coucang, assembly GCF_027406575.1. NCBI lineage: Eukaryota > Metazoa > Chordata > Mammalia > Primates > Lorisidae > Nycticebus > Nycticebus coucang. Next base: position 18,196,741 of record NC_069792.1, on the reverse strand, counting down.
GTAAAGTTCCATCATCTTGAAGCTTTGTGAAACTGAAGGAATAGGAAACTTACATTTACATTTTTAGGATGAGAACATGAACAGGATAGAAAATGCCCGGGAAGGCAGCGCCTGTGGCTCAAAATGGTAGGGCGCCGGCCCCATATGCTGGAGGTGGCGGGTTCAAACCAAGCCCCAGCCAAAAACTGCAAAAAAAAAAAAAGAAAAAAGAAAATGCCCAGGAAATATTTAATGAGCTTCTACAAAACACACAGCACAGCCATCAGCCGTGGACAATGATGTATGAGACAATCTTTTCATGCCAAGAGAAATGTCATCTGGTGAGGAAAATAAGACTTGCCTATGAAAACTTAATTTTTAGGAATAAAATGAAGCTAATTGGCAGATAAAATAGTAATTGGGGCAATGAAAGCAAAAAATTATAGAAGCTTTGTGAACTACAGTCTTAAAGGGTCTATAGAGGAAGTGAGACTTAAGCTTATTATTGGAAATGGGTAGAATTTGAATAGGCAGAAAGGAGAGGGCTTCTCTTGAGGTGAATAAACGTAAGGCAGTGAGGCTGTGGCATGTGGGTAATGTCGGTAAGTCCTGCTGCTTCAGCCTGGCTGAACTAAAACGTAAATGTGAAGAGAGAAATGGAGGAGAGATTGCAGAGGGTCTTGCGTGTCAGACTAGGAATATGAATTGTGTCCTGTGGACAAAGGGGACCCTTCGCTGGCTTTGAAAAATGCCACGATGTATAAAAATGACTGTCACAAGAGAGCGAGTCTCAAAGAGCAGAGCCTGCGGATAGGAAGAGTAGTTACAGAAAATGGCAATAGTCCATTGTTCAAGTGGCAGAGGGCGTCACGTGGCAAGTTAAGTGAGTTGTACAAAGATTGACACAGGAGCTTTAAAAGGTCACGGCAATTTCTGCTTCTGACCAAGATGGAGGAACGGACATTGGATATGTATTCCTGCCTAACGTGACTGAGAAAACACAGAATGCATGAGACAGTGGTTTCAAATATGGAGAATCGGGCCCGACAGCACAGTCTGAACAGAAGAGGGAAACACAGCAGCACTAGGATTGTTCCAGCTACTGCGGGAGGGACTTTCCAGGGAGCAGCCCAGGGAGCAGGTGCAGGGGGACCCAGCAGTCTCCCTGAGTGAGAAGATTAAGTTGCAAGTCCCAGGTAGCAAGAACTTATGGGGAAGAGTACAAGAAGAGAGAGAGAATTCCAGAATCTACAGAGGTCCCCTGGGGTCTTCAGCTAGGTACTAATCAACAAATGTGAGTGAAGAATCTACACAAGCCTGGGCCCAGACCCCCATCTCTAGACCTAAACGGACCCTTTCTAGGGCACATCCTCTGGGCACAAACAAAGTCATAAAAAAAAAAAAAAAAGGAGCTTGATCAGTATGTCATCCTGGCTGTCCTTCCTGGAGCAGGAACCACACCCTACTGCCTCACCTGGAGCAACGACTGCAAAGACCACATCCCTCTCCACTATGGCAGTTTTAAAATTATTTTCTGCCTGCAGGCCCCTGGCCAATTGTTGTATGTTCCAGACAAACATTCCATCTCCCCAAAGCCCTCTGCCCACAGGATAAGATAAGCAATATATAAAGCCCTAGACAGAAGACCCTGATGAGCTACCAGCTTGAGTGTCCCCTGTGGCTTACCGAAGGCTTTGACTTTCTTCCCCCTTTATCTATATATCCATCAATAAATTCTGTCCTGTCGCTTACTTGTGTGGTCTTTGGAGTCAAAGAATGAACCAGACCAAGGATCTGGCAGGAAGAAATTCCAGTTACGTTGGGTTATATCCAATGTGAAGCTATGACAAATAGTACTGCTATAAATATTCCTACTTATGTCTTCTAGTCAATGTATGGATGTATTTCTGTTGGGTATATGGTAGGAATTGCTGAGTCATTGGTTAGCTTTGTGAGATGCTATCATGAACAGTTTTCTAAAACAGTTGTACCAATTTACATGTCCAAGCATTCTAGTTGTTTGACAACTTAGCTAATTCTTGACATTTCATTTAAGCCATTCCTCTGAAAATATAATGGTGTTACATTGAGTTTTAATTTCCAAGTCACTGATGACTAATGACATTATGCCATTTTGTATGTTTTTTGGCCATTTTGGATATCTGCTTTCACAAAATGCCTGTTCAAGTCTTTTGCTCCTATTTTTATTAAATTACTCTTTCTTGTTAGATTATAGGAGTCCTTCATATATATTGGTGTGAGATCTTCTTGGAGAAGATATAATTAGGTAATTATAATTACCGTTTGTAGCAAATTGTGAGTAATCTCTCAATCTGTGGTATCTTTTGGTGAACAGAATTTCTTACTTTTAATGCAGTCCATTTTATCTGGGATTTTTTTTTTTGCAGTTTTTGGCCGGGGCTGGATTTGAACCTGCCACCTCCAGCACATGGGGCCGGCACCCTACTCCTTTGAGCCACAGGTGCTGCCCCTTTTTTTGTTCTTTTTAAGCAAAGATTTGAAGATACTGTTTTTTCCAACTTTATTGCTTTGACTTGTCCATTTAGAGCATAATCCACCTGGAATTTGTTTTTGTATATCACATAAAATGGTCAGGATTCATTTCTCTGTTTGGTATTCATTCTTGCCTAGATTTTTTATCACCCTGAGAATTTGATTATTTCTCTGTGGTAGAACAAGAATTAAAATTCTCAGAGAAAAACATACATACATTTATATCTATATGTCTCTATCAGCATCCATATTTACATGAATTGGCTTTTTTTTTTTTTTTTTTGCTTCTACCCCGTTTCCTCGAAAATAAGACAGTGTCTTATTTTAAGGTGTGCTCCCAAAGATGCGCTAGGTCTTATTTTCAGGGGACGTCTTATCTTTCCTGTAAGTAGGTCTTATTTTCGGAGGATGTCTTATTTTCGGGGAAACGGGGTATATACATCCAGTATTATTACTGGTGGTTGATCCTAGGACAGCTTACAAAGGCTCCTTGGTACCTACTCTTTTAAATAAACTGCACCAATATAGGGGGAAATGCAAATTCCAATTCTGGATACCAAGACAGTGTTTTCCCTTTAACTTGCAGCAAGAAAAAATGGTGCTTTGTGAATGAATAAAGAGATGGACTTCACCAGGAATGACTGTCAAGGAGTAGAACGGCTGTGCTGAGGAGTAATAAAGCATTCATTGATAACTTATGGATGGGAAGTCTTCATCTCTTCTTAAATGCTCTGAATTGAAAAATCACATCTGAATACTTCCCATGACAAGGCAAGAATTGTATTGGCAGATTCCTGGCCTTCTGTGTAAGACCTTGGCAGTAATACCTAGCGCAACTCCCAGGAAAGGAGTCAGCCTTGACAGACGTCAGCGTGGAGGCTGCCCCTGGAGTTGCGCCCTGCCGACCCACATGCATACACAGCACGTGCACACGGAGGATAAACACATACATGTACACATACACACACATTTTACCAGGTTTGTTGCTAAAATTGGAATCTCAACATTTGCTAATATTATATTCTTATTAATAGTTATAAGCAAGGATTTTTTGTTTTAATAGAGTCTCACTCTGTCACCCTGGGTAGTCTACCACGCCATGATCAGAGCTCACAGCAACCTCAAACTCTTTGACTCAGGCAATCCTCTTTCTCCAGCCTCCTGAGTAGCTGGGACTACAGGCACCCAGGGTGAAGCCCCGTCAGTTTTTCCATTTTTAGTGGAGATGGGGTCTCACTCTTGCTCAGGCTGGTCTGGAACTCCTGAGCTCAAGCAATCCACCCACTTTAGCCTCATGGAGTGTGAGGATTACAGGCGTGAGCCACTACACCCCACATTTATAAGGATTTCAACATTCAAAGCCTTTTCACCCTGGATACATTCTAAACAGCAATATATTTTTATAAAATAATAGAGTTTAAGCAATATAAATGTCTTCCTTCTACTATTTCTAGTGCTCAGTTCTGTAAAGGACCACCCACTAGGCATGTAAAAGCCTGTGTAAGGGTAAAAAATGAAATAAACCTATTACAGTTGGTGCCAGTTATTTCTGAGCAATTAATCTATAAAAGTTTTATAATGCAGCTGAGTGTCCAAGTTAAAAGCTAACTGGTCGCGCAGTAACCCTCTTCCCAAAACAGAGGGGTCTGACACAAGCTACATCTTTTGAAGTTACGGCAGAGTTACCATCAGCCGCTTAAAACATAAAATAATATCTGACATGTCCAGACAGTCACAGAGTAATTAAGACTAAGGATTTAAAAGAAGATGAAGACTCGCCTGAGCTTGATATTTGAGCAAATGAGATCTGATTTCTTCTAAACCTTTTTTGAACGTGGGTTCAACCTTATAAATGCGGACCCTGTGGGATGCCGCTTGCTGGGAAGGGAAAGCACAAGTGTCTCTCTCCATTGTATAAACTGTCCAAAAGAACCATAGCTGCAGAAGTTCAATAATAATAAATGTCCTCACATTCCTCCCAGGTGCACTCCCGTAACCATGTTAAAAAGCAAAAGACCAAGAAAATAGTCATCTGGTGATACGACTGACCTAGGAATGGAGCACACTATATCCTGTCTGAAGGCACCGTAATTTAGAAACGCAACCCTTGGAAATTGCTGATCTTAAAATGTCCGGCCAGGCCCAATGGCACTTATCTGTAGTTCCAGCTGCTGAAGAGGCTGAGGCCGGAGGGTGGGGCCGTAGGCACCTTGATTGCACCTGTAAATAGCCCCTGCACTCCAGCCTGGGCAGCATAGTGAGAGCCTATCACACACACACACACACACACACACACACACACAAAGACCCTGAGCTCTACAATACCTTCCAAGAGAGCAAATGTGCCTCAGATCCATGTGCCCTGCAGAATGAGGTGTGATTTGAGGACTCGGACAAAGCTGCCTCCACAGCCCCACACATGGCTCTCACATCACATTAGACTGGACTTTCACTGTGAAAAAAGTGGGCCAAGGGATTGCTCTTTTATAAAAGACAAATGCTCAAAAGAAGGATCCCAAGGGAATGCTAAGTGTATTAGGCAATCATATCTTCTTTACTGACAATCAGAGGGTCATTTACAATCTCATTTTAGTAGGGAAAGGTAAGAGCGAAAGGACAAGGAACTGAGTTAGAAGAATTCATCTAGGAGGTAAATTGCAAGGGAAAGCGGGATGAGTGAAAGAGGGGCCCTGAGGACGCGGAGATCACCCGCACGGTCCCAGAGTCCCAGGCAGGCAGCCGCTCAGTTATGGGAAGGTCCCGGCAGAAACGTCAGGGGCAACCAGCTCAGCAGTGAGAAGGTCTGTGTCTGGTGGGACCAGGCGCCTAAACCCGGTACTGCTGCGGCTGGATCTTTATGTGAGCTTTAAATTTTCAGTAAATCGGCAAAGAGAATCAGTCACACAGTCTGTGTCCCTATTCAGACTCCTGCCATGGATGGGAAGCCGGGCAAGAGCAGCTTTTCAGTTGTCGTCCTTTGACAAATAACCAGCTTACTTTAGTTATAGCTGAGAGGCCTTACCATTCAAGCCGTCTTGGAATTCAAGCATAACCTTGCACCCAAGGCAGGCATCTTCTCTCTGTGGAGCCAGGGAAATGCTCAGCCTCTATAGCACAGCTGCCTCCTGAGCCTGAACCCTGAAATCAGAACTCAGTTCAAATCCCGGCTCCACCACTCACTGGCTACATAACATTGTCTTAACCTCTCATAGTGTCAGATTTTACAAGTGTAGACTAGAGATAATAGTTCTGGCATCATAGGATTGTTCTAAGAGCTAAGTAAGATGGTGTGCGTAAAATAACATAGAACGTGGTTATGTGATGAATGTTTGATAAATGGCAGCTGTCATCATCATCTACTTCAATATCCTCCCTTCAATCACCTTCACCAGATAAAGCATCCCTTGCTAGAATGTTCTATCCATGTTATATAATCATTTTACTAAGTTTCTTGAGGAAAAAGGTGTTTGTGTCTTCCTCACCTCCCCTCTAGGATCTTTGTTCAACACCAGGCTCCCAGTGCTTTAAATAGTGCTTGGTACACAGTAAGCGTTTCATGAATCTCTGTTGAGTGAATTTTATTGAATTAAGTCTACTCCATTTCATCTGCATGCTAACACGTTTTTATTTTCTGTGGATAAAAATAAAGCCATTGAAAGTTTATAAAATAATAGTACAACCCTGAATGATCAAGTACAATTGTAAAATTATTTTATGTCCTAGGATCAGAACATTTGAATATCCTTTATTTTGCCTCTTGAGGATCTGGGTTCAACGCTGCCAGATGTAGTAAGAGACGGGGTAGATGTAAACAGAACAAGAACCGAAGAATTTAGATCTAGTGTGATATCCCTGCTTCTTTCACTGAGCAGAAGATTTTGTACAGTTTATCTTTTTATATTTTTCGCTGGGCTGCATCTGATTAGCTGCCCGGTGTACCTATACGTTCAAATCACACCTAGCTGCCTTGTTCCTTATGGCAGAATTTGCTATAGCTCCCAAGTCGCTATCATCTACAACTTTGGAAACTCACTTGGCTGCATAAAAAACTGATTAAAAAAAAAAAACTTAGTGAAATAATACCTTTCCTCTATAATGCTACCCTAAAGCATCCTTGAAGCTGAAAGCGATGAGGCAGTTAGGGCTTGTTTGCTCAAAGATGACTCTGATTTGGCATCTCTTCGATTTTAAAAGCAAAACACCATTTTATGGGACTTCAAATCAAGCCACTTGGTTGCATGTTGAGCAAGACTTTAGGCCGGTTGTGTGCGTAGGGTAATGGCATTTCGATTCTCAGGCTTTTGCCTCTAGATGTTCATAGCAGGCCTCAGCTCTCTGACAAACTTCCCCCAAGTATTCTAGAAGACCCTGGGGTGCTGGAGAGACATGAATGGATTTGACTTGACATGGGAGGTGGGAGGAGTGAGGAGGATTAGAGAAAGGATGACATACAGGTTACTGGCTCGAGAACCAGGATAGATAGTAGCACCATTGAATGAGATACGGGGAAAGGGGAGGAGGAACTGGTTTGGGATGCACACAAATATAACAGGATGATCAAGGAAGTTGGCCGGCATTGGGGGAAAAATTTTACATAGGAAGTAGAATGAAAATATGAATTCAAAAAGAAAAAGTGATTAAAATTTCCCAGTTATACAATACTTAAATTCCTTTTGATGTAATTAAAAGTAGGCTGTATTTTTAGATGCTAGTATCTACAACATACTGAAATACTGTATTCATGATTGCTAATAAATTTACATTAAAAATGAGAGCTAGCTTTAAAATGTGCAAGGAGATCTTCAAAAGTTGTTATAAGCAAAAATATGTAAGACCACTGCAGACAGAAACCTAGGAAATGTTGTAGCCTTCGCAAAGAAGTTCTAATGTTACGTGATTTTCTTAGCAATGGAGAAATAAAAGTGGTTTTCCAAAGCCTCCCGCTTCTACAGCAAACGACACACTAGTGTGTTTTGGATTTGGGGACAGCATGTCCTTTCATCAACTGGTAGCACTGTTGCCACAAATATATAAAATATGAGACCAGGAGGAAACGTAAGCAGTGTTCTATCTTGTTTCGTGTATTTTTAAAAAAATACTCGGGTGTCTCAGCTTAATTGTTAACTAGTTCCATCAGCATTGCTAATGAACCCTACTGAATACTACCTGATATTAAGGGACCAAAACGCCTCACTGCCAGTGCAGACAGATGCGTATGGCAGGGTGGGAGGAGTGCCACTCACGCAGAGGGAGACAGAAGGTAATGATAGACAATAGAGAGGTGTCAAAGCCTTGGACAGCAGCAAACAAGTGAAAAATGAATGTGTCGGCAGAGTTTAATTTCCGCAGACATTTAGTGAGACCTGCTCTGACCTGGACACCACTGTGGGCCATCAGCAAGACTGAAGAGATTGTTTTCGAGCATTTTTGAAAATAGCTCCGGGCTCCCCAGCAACTGCAGTCACCAGCCAGATTAGGAACTCACATCAGTGTATAGAAAAATGCTGCTTTTTATCACCAAATAGAAACCTTTTGTGACAGTGATTATGATCACCATCAGTTACCTCTAGAGCTATCTTCTCAAATTGTGCAAAGCACAACGATTACAGAACATATGTGGATTATTGTATTTGTGTATATAGATTATTAACATGTAAGTATTTCCTTTCTCAGAACACTCAGAATCATGACCCTTGCAACATTCCCTGTCTTTATTTCTGTCTATGTGGGTCTGGGACTTGCCTGTGCTACCGTCTAGCCCACTAAGCAGCCCAAGGAACAAGAAGAAATTAATGGGTGAAGACACGTACTTGACGTTGATTTGTTTCCTGTGCACGCCATTGCTGGTGGAACCAACTATTAATAGATACTGCCATTTTTACTGGTTTTATTAGTAATCGAGATAAATTTGTGTTTTCTTTTACTCCCTTGGACTACCCTTATTGGAGCCCCAGTTTCTATGAAACACTGGATAGGAGGCGGGTGAAGTTTGTCTATACCAGTGATAAACATCTTGTCTGTGATCTGCTCTGTAAGCAGCCATGACTTTAAGAGCATTATCTTTAACCACGCCAATAGGCATGTATTCTACATCTCAGGTAATCAGAGACATTCCATAAATGTCTTGAAAGAATGTTATTCCATATAGATCAATTTTTTCCAGGTCGTGTGAACAACATCAATATCAATATTTTAATTTTTGTTTTAACTGTCGTAGTAGAAGATCATTCTAAAATACGAACACATCCTACCTGACACAACTGACCTGATAATTAACCTGTTGTGACAGAGGGTGATTATGATCGTCATCAGTTATTATTTAGTGACACTGAAGTCCTGAGGTCTCTCGGCTTCCATACTCTATGGCCCCAGATGCTCTGCTTTTTTGCCTTTAGGTCAGTCTCTCTATTTCCTTTTCATTCTTAGTTACACCAATACAAGAAAGAAGCACCAGATGTTTGTGTAGACTCTACTCCCTTCTGACTGCCTGCCCTTCTTAAGTAGGAAGTGATAGAAGCTCACCAAGGTTGGAGGGGATGAAGCTGTTACCTAAGGAACCAGGTGCTCTATATCATTAAGATTTACTAATTTTGAAATAAGTAACCAGTGAGCAGCTATTCTACTAAGAAGAAAAAGCTGGCTCTGCATTTCCTAATAATTCTAAATATCGCAACTTGGAGCCAGGTGTGATGGCTTATGCCTGCAATCCTAGGTCTTTGGGAGGCCGAGGCAAGAGGATTTCTTGAGCCCGGGAGTTTCAGGCTTTAGTGAACTATGATCATAACAATGCACGCAGTATGGGCAATAAAGGGAGGCCTTGCCTCTTAAAAAAAAAAACTTGGAAAAGTTATTTAATTCATTTTGATTGGAGTACTTATTTTACACTAACAAAGCAGGAGAGAATTGCCTAGTGTACAACTAATGGAAACAGAAGAGGAACTGTGATATTGAAGCCTTTACTGTGAATGTATATTACTAGTTCTCACTATAGGAACCATTAGAGTGGATATAAAGAGGATGGATTTTTAATTCATTGGAAGCTACTGACATTACTTTGACAAAGTATGTTTTACCGGTTTATTATAACAAAAACGATTTTCTAACCATAAAATGAATGACTTTAAACTTTATAATTGTGAAGGCAAAACAGGTCCTGGGTCTGGCTTTGATAATAATTAGTTCTGTAACACCGGCCTGCTCAGTCTGATCTGGGGAGAAGTTGGGGGATAAGAAGCTAAGCCACAGAGGCTCCTTTCCAGATCCAAGAAGCAAGGATCCAGCCAGCAAGACACCTGTCATCATTGAATATAAAGCCTCGCCCCTGACCTGAAATGACTTTTTTTGGCACATTGAAGCAATGGTTTCTTTCTCAGAGGTCATCAAAGTGGCAATGGGAGTCCACCAGCAAGTTTCAATGTTTTGTTTTATTTTATTTTATTTTATTTTTGAGACAGAGTCTCACTCTGTCACCCTTGGTAGAGTGCCATGGCATCACAGCTCATAGCAACCTCAAAGTCTTGGGCTCAAGTGATTCTCTTGCCTCAGACTCCCAAGTAGCTGGGACTACAGGTGCCCACTACAACACCTGGCCAGTTGGTAGAGACAGGGTCTCACTCTTAGGCTGGTATCGAACCCCTGAGCGTAAGCAATCACCCGCCTCAGCCTCTCAGAGTGCTAGGATTACAGGCATAAGCCACCACATCTGGCCAAGTTTCAGTGTTTTAAGATACCTAATCAAAAACTATAGAAACTAAAGTTTCAAATTCTTCTTTGGGCTATTAAGTATAGACGTGGCTAGCTCAGTATGTCATAATTAGCTCACAGTAAATCGTTAACCCAGGCTGTAAAGATTTGCGTGGCAGTTAAAAACATCTAAGAAAATAGGAAACAGATTACTAATAATTATAGTCCAGTATAAATAAAATAAAAATTTAATAAAATAAAATTTCCCTAAAGAAATCAAGAAATATGTTTATTAGTAGTGAAAAGGCAGTAAGCACAGGCTGGGCTGCTAGGGAAGAGCCTGCATACGGGAAAGCGTCATGAACCCAGCATCTGCTCAGGGGCCACATGATAAGATTTGATTTCAGATAACTAAAGAAACATTTACTGCAAGACACCTGGTTCTGTAGGTTATGCTCTGCTGGACCCTAAGAGGGAGTAAGCAGATGCGCACATCTAAGAGTCTCAAAGGAGAGGACATGCAGACATACACCTTGGCCACAGCGGGTATTCCCTAGGCCTGCCGATCTGGACTTAGCAATAACTGATACTTCTCAGGCCTCAGGCCTCTCCAGAAAAATGCTGGGAGAAGACTCACGAATGATCAAGAGTTTCAACTACTCTCATCAACCTGTAGATCACCCTTCCTGCTGGGCTTGGCCCTTCTCTGTCCCCCATTCCCCACACACCAGAGCTGCATTCATCATCCAGGGATGCTGTGTCATGGCCTGGGTCATGGTCACACCACCAGGCAGTCCATGTGCCTGGCCAGAGCTGCACAGAAGCCCTCAGCACCAGATGCCCCAGCAGGCTGCTGCCCTAGGTTCTGGAGTGAAAAGGCCCCTAAGAATCCCTCTAAGAAGACCTGCCTCTCACTGGCCTACTAACGCCATGTCTTCTTTCTTCCTGTGGAGCCGATGGGGACTTTCTGTCCAGATTCCAGGGCAGTACGTTCCCACATCATTTCTCTCCCTTCTTCACAGCTTCACCAGCCTCTCCCAGGTCCCTCTACTGGTGAGTGACCTTCCTGAGCCCTCTCTCACCAACACCCTGTCCCTGAGGTCTCCTTGGACTGATTTTCCTGGGGGCAAAGGGGAGCACTGGACTTTAGTCTTCTGCCCTCGTCCGTGATCCTCACCAGGCAAGGCCAGGGGTTACCCCCAATTTTGCATCCTCTACATCTGCAGTTCCGAATCCCCAGGCCACAGGCTGGTATCAGTCTGCCTCCTGATGGGAACCATCTTCACAGCAGGAGGTGAGCAAAGATGCATCCGTATTTATAGCTGCTGTCTATTGCTGGCATCACCACCAACATCTGCCACCTGTCACATCAGCGGCAGCATTAGATTCTCACAGGAGCGTGAACTCTCCTGGAAACTGCATGTGGGAGGGATCTGAGTTGTATGCTCCTTATGAGAATCAGTGTGCCCCCCTAAGCCCCTGTCTGTGAAAAAAATTGTCTTCCATGAAACTGGTCTCTGGTGCCCAAAAAGTTGGGGACTGCTGCTCTACATGAGTCCTCACAGTGGGGAAGAGCAGCAGATATGTATACAGGTGGCACAGAGGAGGAAGAGGGAGCCTCATCTGTGTCAGAGCAAGGAGAAGAATCTTGCAGAGGTCGTGTCTCTGCCTGGGTCTTTACAGGTGAACAGTATTAACGAACCCACAAGGGGTGTTCACGGTTGCTCGCTGTACAGGAAGCCAATTCTGAGACAACGAGGATTGTCAAGGAAGAAAGGATTTATTTCAGAGGCTGTGTCAACTGGGAGGGGGAGGCACAGGCTACCTCCAATCCCAGATTAGCAGGGGTAGGGGGGTTTTATGGAGGTGACAATGAATAGTGCCTAGAGGGAGTGCACTCCTTGTATGTTTGGGGTAGAGTGCAGGGCACCCAAGCACAGTGAGGAATCATGCTAGCTCATACATCCCATGAACAGAAAATGTGGGCAAATCCCTCCCCAGGGTGAGAATTTTAGCATTGTAACGAGCCAGATGTTGATGTTGTTCATTCAGCCTTGTGTGCAGGCTCAGTGGCTCTTGGCCACAATCTGCCGTGGCATGTCACTTGCCTTTATCTGGACATTCTGGTAGAGTGAGGCACTCTAGTTATCTCAGGGCTGCAAGGAGGTTCTGCAGCTTCCTGGGAAAAAAAGCAAAGAAATTGTATCAAAGTACAGAAAATTACAAAGTTCTGTTCAGCAGTTTGTGCTGAGACCTCTCTGCCTCCTCTCTACTTTTTTTAAGACTGCTGATGCCAGGCCACTGGAGCTGAGATAACCCTCACTGTTCCATCCCTGTCCAGCCTGCTTCAGTTCTGACGTGAACATTAGAAACTCCTTTAGAATATGAGGGAGCTAAGACGCTAGGGAACTGTAAAATGTTGTTATGAAAGCGGTAAGGTATGTATAGAGGTGGCACAGAGGAGGAAGAGGGAGCCTCATCTGTGTCTGAGCAAGGAGAAGAATCTTGCAGAGGCCGTGTCTCTGCCTGGGTCTTCACAGGTGACTAGGAGCCTGCCATCCTACCTAGAAGGGAGTGTGCAGCAAGTTCACAGAGCTCTGTGTAGTGCAGCCATTATGAAATGCAAGTTATATTCGTGGGGACAGCAAGAAAAGAGCCTGTAGGAATGGAGGGGAGGCACAAACCCTAAAAAGACTGAAAGGGGTTCGGCTGTGTACCCAGAGAGGAGACCAGGAGAGATTTAGGCCAAGTTTAATGAACGGACAGAGACCTGTCTGGGCAAAGATGGCACTTGCACCAAAGGTGGTGGAGGCTTGTTTTTGTAGTGGGTGTAGGGCAAGAACGATTCCATTGGTTGCTGGAATGTTCTGGTGGGCTAGGGTCTTTCTGACGAACTCTTGGTGCAGGGTTCGGTAGGCCTTTTGTTCTGAGAAGAGGAGGGGGAGGTGGAGGAGGAGGGGGTAGAAGGGTTTAGGACCCTAACAAGGACATGTGTGATTTGCTCATTACCTATGGAAGGTTTAACCCTTGCCTGGAACTGTAGTAAGCCTTCACCTTTAATCCACCTAAACCATACCACACCCCAACAGGATAGGTACTATTGTTATTCCCATTTTATAGATGAGTAAACTGGAGACCAGAGAGGTTAAATATCTTGTCAAGGGAAGAGCTCGAATTCAAACTCAGATCTTTAGGATTCTAAAATTTATGCTCAAACTTTAAGCCATCACACTTGAGCACCTTGCCATAGCAAACAAGGTCCCCATTGGCAGCTAGAACAAGAGGAACAGTACAATTAAAGTGAAGCCAAGAAACCTTGTTATACACGTGGGAAGCTGAAAGTCAAAGACTAGGATGAGGAAAATTGCAGTAAATTTGAATTTATTCTTTAGCCTATGAGAAGCCACAGTGTAAATAATCAACTTGAAAAGGTCTCCTACTTACCATTTTTAAAGGATTTTCAAAATAATTATGCACAAACTGTATTTTCTATCTTTTGTTTCTAGTCCTTAAAGTTGGAGGCATTTACACTGATTTTTTTTTGAGGGATCCATTATTATGTCATTTTTTCATTCTGTTAGTTTTATATACTTAATTTTAGCAATGACTATTGATGTCAGAAAATAGGAAATTTCAAGCGCATGAAGAGTATCGGTACTGTAAGGTCCTAAAGATCACTGTTACACATAGATGAGCTCAGGAGAGAAAAATAATGAAATAGAAGCTTAGCACTCTTTTTACCTGAACTATTTTCAGATCTTGTGTTTGATTTTTGTTTAGTTTTTCCTGTGGATAAATAGAATGTTTATAGCAGCACAATTCACAATCACAAAGATGTGGAAACACCCAGGTGCCCTTTAGTACATGAATTAATTAATAAACTGTGGCATATGTATATCATAGAATATTAGTCAGCCATAAAGAGATGGATATCTGGGAAGGAAAAGCAGAGAGAGGGAAGGAGGGAGAGGGGTGGGGTCTTGGTGTGTGCCACACCTTCTGGGGGCAAGACATGATTGCAAGAAGGACTTTACCTAACAAATGCAATCAGTGTAACCTGGCTTATTGTACCCTCAATGAATCCCCAACAATAAAAATTTAAATTAAATTAAATTTTAAAAAAAGATGGAGATCTAATATTTTTTAGGTAACCATCTGGATAGGAAAAACAAACATCGTCATGTACTCAATACTAAATTGGGACTAGTTAATCAACACCCATATACTCATAGGGAAGAAAAACTCAATGAAAATCAAGAAGGGGGAAGGGGGAGAAGGGAATGGGTAAATTCCCACTCAACAGGTATATTCCATAGGTACTTTGCACACTTTCTGGGTGAAGGACATACCTATAACACTGACTTTAACCTCACAAAAGCAAACTATGTAACCAAAAACCTATGTACACCATAATAATCTGAGATTTTAAAAAAGAAAGAAATCTTGTAGAACAAAGCCGCAAAATTGGCATTACTGGTCTAAAAGTGAAAACTTGCTGTGTTTTTTTCTTGGAAAAACAATCAGTTTTCATTTCAGAAGCAAGAAGACAAGTTGCTTGGCATTTACTGTGTTGCTGTGGCCATTTATTTCTGCCTTCCCTTTGCCTAGGTAGTACCTAGGTAATTTTGATCCATTTTGGCTTAATGCAAGTGAACTAAGTGTTTGAGTATAAGGTTCCTTTTCTAGTCATTACCACATTCAACAAGCCTTGTAATTAAATGAGACATGATTGCCCAAGTACAACCAGAGTACTAATTTTTCCTAGTATTACAGCTAGTATGACAGGTGACGCCTGGATGAAAAGGAACCCTGGTATGGGTGTCATGTTCTGACCTTCTCTACCGAACCCCACCCCACTCAAAGTGTATCCCTTCCATTGACTGTGTTGGAAATCTAGGGCCCTTGAATTCATGTCCAAACAGCTTCAAGGCCACTTCTATGGCCGACATGAGCCTGGCCACCCTAAATCCAGATGATCAGAAAAAGCTGGCAATTGTGGGGTCCATGTATGAACATTGATATTCATAAGCCAGGGGCCAGGGCTGCTGGGAGCTCTCTCCCTCCCTCTCTCTCTCCCTCCCTTTCTCTCTCTCTTGCTATATTTGGGCACAGGACCCCCCAGGGAATCCAAGATTTCTAAATATGATCCTAGACTTCCAGGCTGTTAGAAAGTATACCTGTCATCAGGTGAGAGGACAGAACATTTTGTCATTTTTTTACCTTGATTTGTAACTTTTGAAATTTATACACTTGGTATGATTGTCTCCAATTATATGTTTTCTCCTCCCAGATTGACATTATATTTTTAACAGCAACATAAGATACAGAAAGATAATAAGACAAAATTCTTTTTTTTCAAGTTTTTTTTTGAGCTTTTATATTTGCATTTATTCTTCGTTTAACCTTTAAAACACTACTATAGTTGAATATTAAAACAGAAACAATAGCAAGTAGTGAGCATATTATGATTACAGTCCCTCACTCATTCGTTACTGCACAAAAATGCCAGCATGAGTGTCATTCACTGGCCTCATTAAGAAGTTTGACACTGAACACCACCTCTGGGATGATGTTCATCATCCTCATATGATTCTCCATTGTCATGGCGCCGTCTTTCCTGATTTGGATTAAAGTCCACCAGTTCTACTTGATCCATTTCATCAGTCTCTTCTACTTCCTTCCTATCTGGGAGAAGTTTTTCCAGCAATGAGAGTTGCTGGAAGGAGAAAGAAAGTCATTCTCAGGAAAGTTTACTTTAAATTCGATGATTAGGCAACCCTTTTCATATGGTCTATGATAAGTTGGCATGCCTTCATTTAGCACACACTTGATATCTCCTTGCTTGACAATCTGACCTGGATGAGAGGTGATGACTATGGTTCGGTTGTCAAGAGTAGATATTGGCTTTTGGAAGCCACACAATGCTTCAACCAGCTGTATATCCATACACATGCACAGGTCTTCTCCTCGTCGAGTAAAAACAGCATGGTCCTTCTGATCTAACACAATGATAATATCTCCTGGCTCCAATCCTGGTTCTTGGTCTTCTTCACCATGGAATGTTATCTTCTGGCCGTCTTTCATGCCTTTGTCAATATGAACTTCCAGAATCTTCTTCTCTCGAACTATCTTCCTTCCATTGCAGCTTTTACATCTATCTTTAGGACTGATCCATTCTCCATGGCCCTGGCACTCCATGCACACAGACTGAATTTGCTGAACCATTCCAGGTCCTATCTGATGAATTCTTATTTGCATTCCAGTACCTCGGCAATTGGGACAGCACTCTACTGCTCCTTTTTGCCACCTCGGCCTTCACATTTGTGGCAAATCACATTCTTTTGCAGAGCCAGTTTTCTTGTGGCACCGTTATATAAATTTTCTAAGGTAACTGAGAGCTGATGTACCACATTTTTACCTCTCCTTTCTCTCTGCATCCTTCCTCCTCCTCCAAAAAACATATCAAAGATGTCCATGGAGGAACCAAAACCACCACCTGCTCCACCCTCTTTAATCACCTGTTCTCCTCCTTTGTCATATAATTCCCTTTTCTTCGCATCAGAGAGAACTTCATAGCTTGAGAAATCTGTTTAAACTTCTCGCCTTCATTTGGATTCTTATCAGGGTGGTACTTCAAGGCCAGTTTTCTATATGCCTTCTTCAATTCTTCGTGAGTGGCATTGGGTTTGACTCCCAAAACATCATAGTAAGTGGTTTCTTTCACCATTTTCTACAGCTGGTGAGAGGGCAGAGGCCCACGCAGTGGAGCGGAAAGGAGCGCTTAGTTGTGCACTGCTCGGGCAGCCGCCGCTCATCTGCCTCCCACCGAGCGTTCTGGAAAGTTCTTTTTCAAGTTTTTGTTGCATGGATCACTTCCAGTGTGCCTGTCACTAGCACAATGTTCACTGCACCCAACAGGTTAAGATTTTATCCCTCCCCCTCTCCCAACCACTCTCCATCTTTAGTTTCCAGCGTCCTGTCTGTCTTTCCGTGTCCATATGTATCCACCTTTTAGTTCTTGCTTATTAGGAAGAACATGTAGTGTATGTTTTTTCATTCCTGAGACACTTTATGTAGGATAATGGTCTCCAGTTCCACCCAAGTTGCTATGAATGACATTCTTTCATTCTGTTTTATGGCTGAGTAATACTCCATAGTGCATATACCACATTTTCTTTATCCACTCGTGGATTATTGGGCACTTAAGTTGATTCCATATCTTTGCAATTGTGCATTTTGCTGCCATGAACATTCCAGTATCTTTTTGATAAAATCCAACTACACTCTTGATCCAGGCCTTGCAAATGTTAGAGTTGAGTTGACACCTGACCCCACACCACTGAATCAGCGTCTCTCACTTTGGAATGTGGAAATTTATTCATGGCAGCCTTAGTTTCTCCTGGGCAGTTGAACTGAGAACATTTAAACTTAGGAGCTGAGTCCCATCATTCACAGGACAATAACAATGAATGTCAATGGATTCTGGAATGAGAAATTGAGAGATACCCTAACTTCTATTCTGTCCAAAAGTTGTTCAGCTTTTCTTTAAATTGTATGAAATACCCAGTATCCTTCCTATAAAGGCCCATTCCTGCTTCCCTAGTTTGCAAAGAGTTCAAAGGGGCTCTATCACTTGCATCATGGCCTGAGTTTCCACTTGCACAGCAAGGGTTAGTGAAGTCATTGATGAACAGCCTGCAGCATTACACTGCAGAGTCTCAACATTGTTCATGAAAAATTGTGCCTGCTACATCAAAAAGTTCAAAGAATCTGCCTGGATGGCTCTGATAACTGGCTAAAGCAGGCTAAGAGAATTATACTCTCCAGGCTTAGCCAAATCCACAGAACCTACACATTGTCACTGCAACAAGCTCTTCTCTGGTTTAAGTTGCTTCTTCATCTCTGTTTCATGTTTGCCTTGAGGTTTAAAGCTTTTTCCCTATGAGGAAGCACAATATATACATTTAGATTTTATTTTTCAGGTCCTGAATAGAGAACGTTCACAGAGGAGCAGGTAGTAAGGAGTTGCTACTCTATTTTGAAGAGGTTGGGGGGTGGGCTTTGTCACCAGCAGTGGCCACCAGCCTCAGAGCGGAGACGCCGACTGCACCAGGGCTTCCCTCTTCTTTCATCCTTTTCCTTCTGTTGCCTCTCACCTCAGTGTGACTTGGCTCTAATTGAAGTTGTCAAGAAACTGCTTTATTCCAAGGTTTAGTGGGGGAGAGGAGAGATCTGCCTCTGTATTACTGACATCAAATAACTTTCCAAGGAGCTTCCTGTGTAGCACTGCGTCCCCTTGAGACACCTGTTAAAACAACATAACAACAAAGTTTTTTATTGTGAAGACCAAATAAGGACTGAATTAATAGATGCAGAAGTGTATTATTCCCTGTCTTAGAACAGCTATGTAATAGGAGATCTCATTGTCTAGAGCTAACTCACTAGTTATGACCTTGTTCCACAAAACCCACAGAGCAGGGCTAGTACCTGAGATGGAGACAGAATTGGGAGGGATTGTCCCAGGAGGCTGGAGGTTTCCAATCATCTAATGTGTTCTTTGTAGATTAACTTCTCTCCCCAAAAAGAAAGAGAAGCCATCAGGTGGTAACACTCTCGCTGTCTCTGACTCTAAACCAATATTCTGAGCTCTTTCCTCCTTCCCACTGGTTCCAACCACCTGCCCCTTCCAGGAGCTCCCTGAACCCCAAATCATTAGTTAATGGGCACAGTGTACATTATTTGAGTAAAGGATACCCTGAAAGCCTTAACTTTACCAATATGCAATCTATGTGCCCTTGTAAATGTGTACAAATAATTTTTAAAAGGAGCCTAAGTCTGACACATGCTACATGTATGGATCTGGAAGGTACTATGCTAGGTAAAATAAGTCAGCACAAAAGGACAAAGATTGTAGGAGTCCACTCTTATGAGATACCCAGAATAGTCAAATTCATAGAGATGGAAACTAGAATGGTGGTTGCCAGGATGAGGGCATGGGGAATGAAGAGTTAGTGTTTATTCTCTCTGGCTCTGCTTGCTCTGTTTTATATTTCCCATTTCTCAAAATTTTTTCAGAACTTATTCCCTGGGCTGTACCACTGACTCTCCTGTCTTTTACCCCTGATTCTTCTGTGCTGTAACAGAGCAATCTCCAGGTTGGGGTGGCTTTGTAATGACATACACTTTGCGTGGGGACTCAGAGGGCTCATTGGACACTTGAGCTTTGTGGGGTCCCTAAAAGCAGGTTGCAAGTTGCTTCCTGCTGCATGAGAAGGAAGACCTTCAAAAAAAGCACACACTGGGGAAAAGAAGACCTATTTAATAAATGGTGCTGGGAGAACTAGTGAGCCACCTATAGAAGACTGAAACCAGACCTGTACCTGTCACCAATGACAAAAATTGACTCTTGCTGGATAAAAGATATGAAACAATAAAAATCCTAGAAGAAAGGGAAAAAGTCTTGACAAAATCAGCCTGAGAAAAGAATTTATGAAGAAGACCCCCTTGGGGCAGCACCTGTGGCTCAGTGAGTAGGGCGCCGGCCCCATATGCCAAGGGTGGTGGGTTCAAACCCAGCCCCAGCCAAACTGCAACAAAAAAAAAAAATAGCCGGGCATTGTGGCGGGTGCCTGTAGTCCCAGCTGCTTGGGAGGCTGAGGCAAGAGAATCGTGTAAGCCCAAGAGATAGAGGTTGCTGTGAGCCGTGTGATGCCACAGCACTCTACCCGAGGGTGGTACAGTGACACTCTGTCTCTACAAAAAAAAAAAAAGAAGACCCCCTTAGCAATTGCAGCAAAAATAAATAAATGAGACATGATCACACTAAAAAGCTTCTACACAGCTAAGGGTATCACAACTAAAGCAAAGAGACAGCCTTTGGAATGGGAGAAGATGCTTGCATGCTGTGAATATGACAAAGGGCTGAGAACTAGAATCTATAGAGAACTCAAACAAATCAACAAGACAAGAGCAACAACCCCATTTACAAGTAGGCAAGAGACTTAAACAGAAACATCTCTGAAAACAGATGAATGGCCAACAAACATATGAAAAAATGCTCTTCATCCCTAATCATCAGAGAAATGCACATCAAAACCACCCTGCGATATCATCTAACCCCATTGAGAATAGCCCACATCACAAAATCCCAAATCTGTAAATGCTGGCATGGTGTAGAGAGAAGAGAACACTTTTACACTGCTGATGGGATTGCAAACTAATGCAACCTCTATAGAAAGAAGGATGGAGAATTCTCAAAGAACTAAAAGTAGACTTTCCATTGGATATTGCAATGCCATTCCTAGGTATCTACACAGAAGAAAAAATATTATTTTACCACAAGGACATTTGCATTACAATGTTTATTGTAGCTCAATTCACAATTGCCAAGACATGGGAGGAGCCCAAATGCTCATCAACTCATGCATGAATAGATTAACAACCTCTGGTTTATGTATACCATGGGTTCAGCCATAAAAATGGATGGAGACTTTACATCTTTTGTGTTTACCTGGATGGAGTTGAAACACATTCTTCCTAGCAAAGTGTCACAAGAATGAAACAAGTATCCAGTGTACTCAATACTAATATGAAACCAATATATAAACATCCACACACCCACCCAGAAGAAAAATACGAGGGAGGGAGAGGGAGGAGAAGAGAAAGGGCAAAGGGAGAGGGATTGGTAAGCTCTCACCCAGTGTGCATAATGCGAGGGTGTACAACACAGCTCCTGGGGGAAGGGCTCAACTGCAACTTGAACTTTACCTTAGAAAACAATGTAACCTAAACATTTGTACCCTCGTATCAATCTGTAATTTAAAAATATATATAAAAAATACATATTCCTTTGTTCCACTCAAATCACACAGCTGGCTTCCTCACTCCTTTAGATTAAAAACCAAACTCCTTGCAGTGGCCTCCCCATGCCCTCGTCCCCCACCCCTTCCACTCCAGCCACACTGGCCCCTCATTTTTCTCTAATCGCCAGCTCTGGTCCCAGGTCTTGGCCACTGCACTCGTTTTTCCCTCTGCCTGGAAACTGCCCAGAAGTCTCCGTGGCGTTCTCCCTCATCTCCTTTATGACTTTCTTCAAGTGCCACCTGCTCAATTACATCTTCCTTGACCAGCAAATTTAAAACAGAAGACCCCTATCTGGCACTTTTTACTCTCCTCCTGTGCATGTCACCTCTGTAGTGTTCCTCATTCTTTTTCACACTGTATATTTTACTTCTGCGTGTACATTTCCTTAGAACAGTGTGTGGAGCGTGTTTACACAATCAGTAAATCCTTCAAATAATGACTAAAGGAATGAATGGACTAGCGTTTTGCTTTCCAGAGAGCTAAAAAAACGATAGTTCTATAAAAATCCCTGTTCCTTTAGAATGTAGTTGTAAATTGAAGTTATATAGGTCATCAGTAATCCCAGAATTCTGTGACAGGGGATTTAATCCAGATTATTAATGCCAAAGTCACTAAACTCTCAAGTGAACCATAAGAAAATAAACCTGTCTTTCCCAGAAAACCTACATCCTTTGGGAAACCAGTGGAATCAATGACCACATCAATGGCAACTACCCAGTGAAGTGAGTACCAAAGGCAGCTTGGGCTTTTCTTTTGCACAAATAAGATCAGGGGAAGGTGGAAAGCTTTACATCATTATGGTTCATTAAAACTATAATTATTAATCCTCACCATTTTCCAAACCCTGCACTAGGAGGTAAAGTCATTGAAATCCCACCACCCCATGAGCAGATATAATATACTCCAGAGAAACTTGAAATGCAGAGAATTTATCTTCCCGAATTTATGCTGCTGTATGTGAATCAAACTTAAGTTTTCTGAATCCAGAGTCCAAAGCCTTCCCATTATGTTCTACAGCCCCTGTAAAAAATCAGAGCACTTGGGGTTTGTTTTTGCTGGTCCTGAGCTAGATTGAAAATTCACCATGCCTCTATAACTGCTTTATATCTAGATTATTAAAACCCTGACTACAGCAATAAGAATTTTCCACAGTAGAGCGAAATGATATTTTAAATGTTGCTATTTTATCCAATTCATTTTTTGAAAATCATTTTGCCTCATCACTGGGTAACATCTCTAAGCAATAAAAGAAATGTAATAAAGAGAATGGGCAATGTTTCATGAAGTATGCTATGCATCTTGATAACAGCATGTGATTTATTTATTACTTATGATAAATGTGAAAATAAATTGCATTGGTGGAACTCACGAATAGGACTGTTTGGTAATGTAAAGTTTCACTTCTAGCCTTCAGCTGGTTGAATACCTTGTTGAAATGTAGAGTAGAACCTCAGGGCAGTTTTGCAAATGTAATTAAGTTAGTGGTTTATTAAAGTGGAGATTTGACATTCTTCAATATATAATATATTTTCAATAATAATCCAAATGCTGGGAGACTTTCCGAAAGAGATTGGGGGGAAAAAAGTGATAATATTTTATTAACATCCATCAGAAGAGAAAGGCTTATCTATCTTAGAGCAGCCAAGGTTATAATTTAATCCCATTTTTTCCCCAAGATAAACTATACCCTACATGACTCCAGCTCATTTTAACTCAAGTAGAATAGGTTGGTGTATTCCTTTGACACTTTGGGTGTAGCACTGAGTTACATGTGTGTCTCATTGCGTTGTCTCTTAATTAGCAATTTCTGTCGTATGCGTGGTGAGTGACAGCCAAAATGAGGTGAATCTCAGCACCCCCTGATGGCTCCTGGTTCAATCTGAATTTGAACTCTGCTGTGTACCTGCTTCCATTTGTAGGGAGAATCCTTCCCCTTACAGAACAAAAAGAAGCCTATATTATATATCTGGAGCGAAGAGAGTGAGGGGAAGGGGAGGTGGGGAGGAAGGCAGGCCCAGCCAGGAGAGGGCTTGCAGTCAGTGAGAGGAATTTGAGAAGAATTTAATCTTTTGTGAATGGAAACATACTGAAGAGTTTTAAGCAAAAGGGATAGGGTGCCATTTGCAGTTTTTAAAAAATCAGTTCACCTGCTTTGTGGAGAGCAGATTGAAAGGGGACAGGATGACAGCAGAGACCAGCTAGGAGGTGGCACTGTAGCCAGGAGGAGAGGAGCAGTGGAGAAAGACTCTGGGTGTGACAAGCAGAACGCCCGAGATTCAGTAATGGATGGGACCTTGAGTTGAGGGAGAAGGAATTTTTAGAACAAGACCTCAGTTTCCGGCTGAAGGGTCTGGAGAAGAGTGCCTGAGGGAAAGACTAACTCCATTGTGGGCTACTCTGCCTGAGACGTCTGGGAGACATCCAGGGACAGATGAGCAGTTGGGTATAGTCAGACTTGTGGGCGGGACCCGGGAAGAGAGGTCTGATGTAGAGGTGACTGCTGGGGAGTTACCAACATAGAGATGTATGGAAGTTCTGAGATGGGGCAAGATTGCCTAGGGAGGGCGTTGTAGAATGGAAAGAGAATGAGGCTCTGAGAGATGAGGTTTGGAGGTGGGTACAGGCGGAGGGTCTGCACAGAGGCTGCTTTCACAAGCTAGTGCTGCTGTTCTTTTACAAACGCGTACTGCACACCTCTCACATACCACAGCGCGTGATGGGTGCACGGTGGTGCACAGAACTAGCGCCGCAGCCAGGGAGACAGTCATGGAAAGAGAGCATTACAACCCAGCATAACACACTTTGTAGCACTTTTATACAATACCCATGCAGTGGTGAGCCTCGCTCTGGATTAGCTGGCAAAGGAGATCAGAGAAGACCTTTAAGAAAACTCCCTTAGGTGGGTGTTACAGGGCGAATAGGCATTCTTCAGACTAGCAAGGTGGTAAAGGGTTTTCATTGTAAAGGAAACAACAAAAACAAGAAAGGAGGACTCAGTACACCACTCTCAGGAAATGAAAAAGACTCCTGTGTGGCTGAAAAAATAGCCCCGTGGAAAGGGTGAGAGACAGAAGAGGCTTGGTAACCACATAATTCCTTAGAAAATCATTAAGGGGATCTTCAGAACCTCGAGTAGCAGCTGGCAGGTGGCAGGAACTCGGTGACTATTTAATAAACATATGATGACATTTGCATTTCACAAAGCCCTTTCTGATGGCAACAGAGGGGACAGCCACTTGGTGGGGCCTGCAGAGCCAGCTGAGCCGTTAGAACCATCAGGGAGGGAGGATGGGAATACAGGAAGAAGAGGACGCTCACAGCTGAGCAGGAGAGCTATTAGCCAGGCTGAGCGTTATCATTCCACCTTAAAAAATACTTCAGAACTTCCAAGATTTGAAGAAACTGATTCAATGAACATTTACTGAAGACCTACCAGGGACCAGGAGTTGAGCTGGTTGTTAGCGATTACCAGTGAACCCCATATTTCAGGTATGGACAGAGCCTACCCTTAGCATGGAAGGCAGAGATTAAATAATTCATCTGCTGTTGACTTATATACCATCTCTTCTGGTATTTCCCACCTTTTAGAGAAAGTAAGGAATGATATGTTTTAAACTGCTAAATATATTATGCAGGTATTTACGTGTTTAATTCTTTGTCCTTTTAAAGAATTATCTGGTTACATGTTATTTATTCTCTAGCAACAGGAAATATTTTTCAGAGGTATGTAATAATATTCACATAACAGTTCTGATAGTTACAATCATGGGTCTGTTGTAATCACAAAGGACTTGGGGAATTTTTTTACTACTGTGACTTCTTATCAAGTGTCTTTAAACACTGCCTTTTAAAATAGTTTTTACTTTGTTTACCATTTTTTTCTGGAGGGAAATGGAAGAAGAGGAAAGAATCCCTGCACTTTTGGCCCCTCTCTATGTCCAAACCCTTCCTTTCTTTGTATCTTCCTCATGCTGGTCCATATTTGCAATTATATTTTTCTCATCTGTTGCTCCTCCTCCCACTAGTCCGAATATGGAGATACCATGTGTTTGAGCAGAATAAATCTAGAGGAAAAAAGTGAGGACAGGCAAGGAGGACTAGAACATGGGGTCATATTCATTCAGGGGTTTTATCTTTGAGAGGAAATGGCATCATGCTGTTTCAGTTTCCCCAAATCAGTCAGTCTTTGAGGCCAACCACTTGCAAGTACTTCTCATAGATCCAAGAAGTCTAGCCCCAGGGACATGTCCCCATGGCTCTGGAACTGTCTTCTGGACCATTAAGAAACTCCTCCAAACTCATGAAGACCATTGTTAAAATCCCCAGGGCTGTAGGCCCATCCAGAACCCCCTATGTATGGCATCTGACTACTTACAGAGAGCCTTTCTTTTTGTTCTCATTCAGTCTTTCCAAGGCTTTGTAACAGAGGTGAGGTGTCATCATTTTGTAGATGACCAGACATAGGGGCGGGTAAGAGAATGCACCAGACCTTGAAACCCACATTGATGATGTGAACTGAGAGCTCTCTGTACCTGGACATGGTCAGGAGGTCAGGTTCACAACCAGGCATTGCATGAGGATATCGCATGCCCAGTAGTCCTCAAGTTCTTTGTCATGGTACATACTCCATCTGTGTGAGATGAGAAGTGATCTAGACCTGGTGCTAACCAGTAACTGCTGTGTTTATCCAGGTCTCCTGTCCTGTGACATTTGTGGGCATATTTGGGGGGAGTAGAATGGGATAAGAGAAAAAGAAAAGGCTCAAACTTCTGTTTCTACTACTTCAAACCATGGGTGTTTAGAGTTAGGGTGTCAGGGGAAAGTAGAAGTCAGCTGTGCCTCTGGTGCTTGAGCTCAAACGACCCAGGCCAAGAGGAGACATCCAGCCAGCCCTTTCTCCTCCAGATTTCTTTTCACACAACCCTGTTTATTGTCTGGGCAGAGGAGGCCAAAGCAAATCAAAACACCCAACCCCTGTAGTTGGCTGCCCTTGTTTGTGTCTCTACTTCCAGAGAGACTAGGAGGGAGAAGATTACAACATACCAAATCCTATAAACCAGTAAGCCTCACAGCAATATCAACATCCAGGATTTTATATATGGGAAGAGGGACGGGTAAGATGTAAACTTGGGGAAAACAGAGGCAGAGATGAACAAGAGGAAAAGCTCCATAAAAAGATTGTTTTTAATAAAATCCTTTTCAGATTCTTCCTTCTATCTTTGCCTCCTCAGTGCAGTCTCTCTCTGCCTTCTAATTCACACAGTGGTGGTGGCTTAAAAGTCAGGGATGGTGGAGATAAAGCATTCCTTTTTAATGATGTCCTTACAAAGAGTCACATGGGGACCTCCCTGCCACTTCCAGCTGTGTTCATCCTGCAACTTCGGCCTGGGCCCCTGGAGCCAGCCCATGTGATCCCCTGCAGGATTAGATTGGAAGGAGGGTTGGCTTTTCTTCATCGATCCTGATAAATGTGGAACAAACGAATTTCAACAGAATCAAAATGTTATTGTTAAGCACTTTACAGTAAGGACAATAAATGCTTCTCATGGCAAACTATAAGGAGCATTTACTCTCAAGAAGGACATAGATCCATAGACCCTCGTGTCTTCCATTGAAATCTGTTTCTCCTGCTTCCTCACGGTTACGTGTATCACAGTGGGCAGTCTTTCTCTCTAGCAGTTCAGAGCATGTGAAATCACACGCCGAGCTCATGGTGAAGTCAAATCCCTGTTATCAGAAATTGATTTAACTGCTATTCTATTTTCATAATAGCAGCCAAACAACTTGCATATGCTTTTTCTCCCGGCATCTAATTGTATAAAGTAGAGGCATCTTAGTGCTCTGCTTTTTAGAAGGATCACACTTCAGTACATCAGTCTGCATTAAGAATTCCCATGACAACAAAGAAACCACAGGCACATTCAAGGACTGCACGGATAAAACACTCCAGACCACTTTACATGTCTGAGAGATTAAATAACGATTCTCTACCATTGTGTAGTCTTGTAATATTCCCAGAATGCCTATATGTTAACTAATTTGATCCCACTGATGGTACTGTAATGACGGGGCCGCATTATCCATGTCGTGGAGAAAGAACACACGGGGGAAATGATTTGCCTTGAGTTTCACAGCTGATAAGAAAAAAGCCAGGACTAAATCCAAAACACAAAACCAGAAAACTAGATGGATCTGGCCACCTATCATTGCAGTGGCCTGGGGTACTGTAGGAAAGGAAGAGACCAGTTTCAAGGTGTCGGAATGATGTGATGATGCCCAGGGAACTGTGTTTCCAGCCTCACTGAGAAGGCCGTTGTCACAGAGATTTGACAGGTTGGCACCATGCCATACAAAGCTCTGTTTGTCAATGGCCCTCCATCCTGCTCCAGCCCAAGTCATGTTATAAAAGAAAGAGGCGTGTGGTGTGCAGTGGGAGGGAAGGCGGAGCAGGGGCCGAGGTTTCTGACGTTTCTATCAGGCCAGTCCCTGCTGCACAAAACAAAGAAAGCCGTTGGCATTCCAGTAATCTCCCACTATTCCAGACTTCCAGAAGCCCATAACATTTTAAATCAGTGTTTCTATCCAGGATCTGGTGCCCATATATCAAAAAGTTCTCCACCATATACACTTTATTCACCAAATGGGAAAAATTGAGTACTTAGTAAGAAAGCACTAAAAAATGTAGCCTGAAGAAGGAATTGAAAAGTAAAGACTTTTATGTAATCCCAAAGCCATTCAGTTTCATGTAAGTTTCTTATGAGAAGACAATAGAAAGAAGCATTTTAATTTTTGCCTTTGAACATAGCTGACAATAATTCTTTGATTGTTTGACTTCTCAGTGGTTAATTTTAGACTGCTAATATTAACATCCCCTCACTGATTATTCTTAATTAACCTTATTCCTGAGCTATATTGTTAAATGCCAAAAAGCTGCATCCTCAGAATATTCTTAGTGAAGGCTTTGGTTTATAGGAGCCTAACAAGATTATTCCCTACTCCCATCCCTGTAGGTTGCAGCCCCTATACCCTATTATTAGTGTGCATGGGGGCAGATCACAGAGGAATTACCCTACCATGTGACCAGGCATGAATACGCATGCACTGATTCTTAGGGGATAGGCAGATAGGGATGTGTGCGTGATTTTAGGAGGGTAGTCAGTGACTTAGGAGAATTCAGGGGCTGAAATATGAAGTGGCCTGAGACAAAGTCTGTTGGACTCCCAGAGCAGACAATGACTTGTGGCTGAAGTCTGTCCAGGTGTCAGCGGACTTCATACAGCCTTTCTTCCTGTGATACGAGTTCAATTAATGAAATCTCAGGGAGGAGACCATAGGTAACTGTTTTCTTTTTTGGCAGGTCCAGTCTTCAGGCAGAGAAGGAGCTTCAGAGAGCAACTTCTTCCTGTGCTTTAGGAGGAAGGATTGAGAGGCTTTGAGTCTCCAGTGGCATATGTGGGTGTATCAGCTCCTGAGCCCCAATACATAACATTTATTTATCCAAGTGCTTCCTTACAGTTATTCA
Source organism: Nycticebus coucang (assembly GCF_027406575.1). Classification (NCBI taxonomy): domain Eukaryota; kingdom Metazoa; phylum Chordata; class Mammalia; order Primates; family Lorisidae; genus Nycticebus; species Nycticebus coucang. The sequence continues at coordinate 18,168,180 of NC_069792.1, read as the reverse complement.
ATTGATGTCTACCAGCATCTCAAAATTGGCATGTCCAAAAACGGAAAGGTGCTTGGTATTTGCTGCCAAACTTGGCTCCACTCAAAACATGGGAGATTCTTGGTCCTCTGCGATGACGCCCTCCCTTGGTCCTCTGTGGTGACACCCTCCCTTGATCCTCTGTGATGATGCCCTCCCTTGGTCATCTGTGATGACACCCTCCCTTGGTCCTCTGTGACAACGACCTCCCTTGCTCCTCTGTGATGACACCCTCCCTTGGTCATCTGCGATGACATCCTCCCTTGGTTCTCTGAGATGACGCCCTCCCTTGGTCCTCTGTGATGATGCCATCCTTTGATCCTCTGAGATGACGCCCTCCCTTGGTCCTCTGTGATGACACCCTCCATTGGTCCTCTGCGATGACACCCTCCCTTGGTCCTCTGTGATGATGCCCTCCCTTGGTCCTCTGTGATGACACCCTTCCTTGGTCCCCTGTGATGACACCTTCCCTTGGTCCTCTGTAATGATGCCCTCCCTTGGTCCTCTGTGACGACACCCTCTCTTGGTCCTCTGTGATGACGCCCTCCCTTGGTCCTCTGTGAAGATGCCCTCCCTTGGTCCTCTGTGATGACACCTTCCCTTGGTCCTCTGTGACGACACCCTCCCTTGGTCTTCTGTGACGACAACCTCCCTTGGTCCTCTGCAATGACACTCTCCCTTGGTCCTCTGTGATGACACCCTTCCTTGGTCCCCTGTGATGACACCCTCCCTTGGTCCTATGTAATGATGCCCTCCCTTGGTCCTCTGCGATGACACCCTCCCTTGGTCCTCTGTGATGACACCCTTCCTTGGTCCCCTGTGATGACACCCTCCCTTGGTCCTCTGTAATGATGCCCTCCCTTGGTCCTCTGTGACAACACCCTCCCTTGGTCCTCTGCGATGCCACTCTCCCTTGGTCCTCTGCGATGACACCCTCCCTTGGTTCTCTGCGATGACGCCCTCCCTTGGTCCTCTGTGACGACACCCTCCCTTGGTCCTCTGTGATGACACCCTCCCTTGGTCCTCTGTGACGACACCCTCCCTTGGTCCTCTGTGATGACACCCTCCCTTGGTCCTCTGTGACGACACCCTCCCTTGGTCCTCTGTGATGACACCCTCCCTTGGTCCTCTGTGACGACACCCTCTCTTGGTCCTCTGTGATGACGCCCTCCCTTGGTCCTCTGTGACGACACCCTCCCTTGGTCCTCTGTGACGACGCCCTCCCTTGGTCCTCTGTGACGACGCCCTCCCTTGGTCCTCTGTGACGACGCCCTCCCTTGGTCCTCTGTGACGACGCCCTCCCTTGGTCCTCTGTGACGACGCCCTCCCTTGGTCCTCTGTGACGACACCCTCCCTTGGTCCTCTGTGACGACACCCTCCCTTGGTCCTCTGTGACGACACCCTCTCTTGGTCCTCTGTGACGACACCCTCTCTTGGTCCCCTGTGACGACACCCTCCCTTGGTCCCCTGTGACGACACCCTCCCTTGGTCCCCTGTGATGACACCCTCCCTTGGTCCCCTGTGATGACACCCTCCCTTGGTCCTCTGTAACGACACCCTCTCTTGGTCCTCTGTGACGACGCCCTCCCTGTGTAAATGCTGGGAATCCTGTTGGCTCTACCTCGGCTTATTCTGGATCTCATCCCCTCTTCCACTTCTTTAGAGGAGACAATTCTCCCCTAAGCTGTAGCAATTTTCTCCTCATTTGTCCCCCTGCTCTCCCCTTTCTCGTCCTTATTCCCCCTATCATCCGTTTTCCCCACAGCAGCCAGAGCTTTAAAGCTCTGTCAGATATTCTGGTTTAGACTGGAGTATGCTGGCTGTGCCAAAACTGTAAGCACCAAGGGAAACCTTCCCTTTTGCCCCCTGAGGTTTTCCTGAAAAGTTAATTGACAAAAGGTAGATTAGTAGGAGAAATGTCATACAAGTTTCCATTGCAGGGAGCATGACAGCCAAACTCCCTAAGGTGCCGGCCACCCTGTGGTCTCCTCTGCCTCCCTTCCAACCCCACCTCCTCCCACTCTCAGCTGCAGAGACGCAGCCCGGCCCGCCATCCTCAGGACAGCCGCGCTTCAGCTCAGCACCCTTGCGCTGTGTTTCCTTCACTCAGAGTCCTCTGCCCTCAAATCTGTCCAGCTTGGCTTTTTAGCATCCAGGTTTTAATTCAAAAGTTCATCCAGAGGGCCCTTCCTGGACCACCACTCTGAAGTGGCACGCTTTCCCCACTCCAGTTGCAATCAGATTCCCTCTGACCTTCTCCATGGCCCTCACGGCTCTCTGAAATGATGTCTTAACCACTTCCTTATTATCTGTCTCCCCCACTAACACATAAGCTAGGAGACAACAGAAAATGTCTTGTATTCATTGCTGTCTCTGCAGCACCTAGAAAAAAGTCTAGTAGTAAATATTAGTTAACGAACACATGCTTTCTTCACCCAGTAGATCCTCTGTCACCTCTAATAAGGACGTCTTCTTTCCGTCCTATGATCTTCTCCTGACAACTCCATGACAACTCAGGGAGCTTTATTCAGTCGGAGGAATTACCATTTTCTTTTCTTTTTCTTTCTTTCTTTTTTTTTTTAATTGAGACAGTCTCACTAGAGTGCTGTGTTGTCACAGCTCACAGCAACCTCAAACTCTTGGGCTCAAGTGATTCTTTTACCTCAGCCTCCCTGGTAGCTGGGACTACAGGCACCTGCCACAATGCCCGGCTATGTTGTTGTTGTTGTTATCGTTGTTGTTGTTTAGCAGGCCCGGGCTCTGTTCGAACCCACATGGCTGGCGCCCTAACCACTGAGCTACAGGCACCCAGCTGGAACTACCATTTTCTTAAAAAAAAAAAAAAACTGGAGTTAACTAAGGAAATGGTCTCCCAATTTCTCTACTCATGTTCACACAGAAGGAATCTGGAAAACAACATATCCCCTCCCAATATTTATTTAACTTTGATATCATCAGAAGACTTGGGGAAATTGAAATTATTGTTCACATCATTTTTCCAACACAGTAATATTTTATAAAAAGATGTTATCATGAGGCTTTAAATTACAAATTTTCTCTAAGCCATGAAGCTGAAAACATAGCTCATTTAGGAAACCGTGTGTTATATCATCAAATTGGCAAAGGTAAACTTCATTATCAAATCAGTCAGCCAAATTGAATTTAATTTCTGTCAAGAAAATCAGCCTTCATCTTTGAATACATACTTCTGTGTTAACATGGAGGCCCTAGATGAACCTTTTCCTTCTTAAATGGAATTTTAGGATATGTGAATAGATAAGATACAAAGCTCTGTCGTAGGTTTGTGGCCTGGATAAAAACCTGCCATGACATTCAGTATTTTTTTTCCACAAATTCTCTTTTATTTCCTCTTAGGGGACTCACCTTCAGGAATAAGACATTTGGCTGTTATTAGGTGATAGACAAAGTAAGGTTGTTGCTTCTTTCTGGTGTAACTGAACATAGACTTTCCCATCCCATTTTTAATACCACACTTACCCTTGTGATGTGATGCGGTATGTGATACGATATGATGTGATGGCAGAGAAGGCATGAAGGCCTTCCGTGGGCTTGTGGTGCCTTATCTAATTGCTTTCTTTGATTCCCCTGAGAATCTTTTACCTTTGGAGCAATGCACCGTAGTAAGATACGAGATGGAGGAAAAGTAGGAGGTGTGTGATTGTGAAGCATGGTGGAGGGTAACAGAAGAACTAGAATAACAACTCACCCTCAAATACAGGTGCATTCTGAGGCAGATCCATTTCACCAAGAATACGGATGAATGCTAAAGAGCTAAAATTCATTCCCTTGAAATCAACAGTTTTCTTATTTCCCCGGAAAGTCTCCCTGTACCGCCAGGAGTGTGAATGCTCCAACTTTAAGCCCGCTAGGCAAAGAAGCCCAGTTTCTTTTTTTTTTTTGTAGAGACAGAGTCTCACTGCACCGCCCTCGGGTAGAGTGCCGTGGCGTCACACGGCTCACAGCAACCTCTAACTCTTGGGCTTACGCGATTCTCTTGCCTCAGCCTCCCGAGCAGCTGGGACTACAGGCGCCCGCCACAACGCCCGGCTATTTTTTGGTTGCAGTTTGGCCGGGGCTGGGTTTGAACCCGCCACCCTCGGCATATGGGGCCGGCGCCCTACTCACTGAGCCACAGGCGCAGCCCGAAGCCCTGTTTCTTTTGGCTGCTGCTGTTAGGGCCATGCCACGTTGCTCCTGACGCACATAACCCAATCCGATGATGTCCCCCAGTGTACAGCTAAGTTTATCTAGGCAAATACTACTCCCTAAACCTAAAAGTCCTCATAGTTTGCCATCCTTGTTCTGTGCAGACACCTGAACTTGGGCATGCCTGGCACGAGAACAAGTTTGCAAGAGCTCTTCCTGTGCAAGGCAGAGCCCAGGACTTCACGTAGCAGAGTTGCCTTGTTCTCGCAGGTTGTGCAAGCCCACATGCCCACCCTGCCCTTTTACGCAGGGCATGCCTGCAAGGCCAAGGCAGCTATGATGAGATGGGGTTACAGCAGCATCCGTGCTGTCCTCAAGGTTCCACCTCCCCCTCCACCCTTCAACCTGCCTTGTGATAAGAAGAGTGGACGATGTCTCTTTTTCTCAGTTTGCAAAAACAGCACTTACTTTCTCAGGATACGTGTTAATTCTTTCAGCACAGAAAACCCCTTGCTATTATAAGTCAGTGTCTCTTTCAGTGTGATCTGTAGACTTATCTACCCCAGAACCACCTGAGATGCTGTCAGAACTATTGACTCAAATTTATGGCCTACAAGCTGAGAATCTGCACTTTCCAACAGTACACAGGTTGGGTTTTCTCTTTGAGGAAATATCGTGTATAATGGTGTACATAAACACATGCATGGATGCTTCAACAAATGATTATTTAAAAAACTGTATGCCCACTCAGCTAACAATGGGAAACACTGCCAATGTATTTGAATCCTCCTGTGCTCACCCTTCTTTGTAACATCTCTATTCTATCTCCCCTTCTTCCTGAGGTTACTTCTAGCCTTAATTTGTATTGTTTCTTTGATTGTTGAAAAACATTTCCCATAGATACATATATCCCTAAAATTTTATAGTCACTTCTGAAATTAAAAAAAAAAAATGGATTGTGCTATGTGTTCCCCTGCAACTGGCTTTTCTCATTCAGAGCGTGTTTGCAAAATTCATCCTTGTTGATGAATGCCCAGTTGACATTCGCATATTTTTAACTGGTGTATACTATTCCAAGTTTTGGAGAACTACAGTTTATTTTTCTATGGATAGAAATTTTTGTTGTTTTTAGTCTTGTTTTGTAATTACGATATAAAGCTGCTATTCCTGTAGGGTTCTCCTGGGGTCCAGTGCATGGGTGCTTTTCAGAATGGGGTTGTAAGAATATGTTGAACTTTTTAGCAATTAACACCAAATTGTTTTCTTCCAAAGTGCTATACCAACTTATATTCTATTGAGCAAAGGTGTGGGTTTCCATATCTATCTCTTGGCACTAACAAACTTTCATTGAAAAACTGACAGTTTTCAGATGGTCTTAATTTGTGTCTCCTTACTAATGATGCATTTATTGATATTTTTCATTCATTTCCTGTTATTTGTATACTCACAGCTTTTGCCCATTTCTTATAAGTCATGCATCTTTTTCATATTGCTACTAATCTTTTGCTTATATGTGTTTTAAATATCTTCTGTCTGTGGCTTACCTTTTCACTTTATGGTCTATTGATGAAAATTTTCTTTTTTTTTTTTTAAGTAAATTTATTTCAGGTTAATGTGAGGGTACAACCAACCAGGTCAAAATATTTGATTTTGTTAGGTAGAGTCCCTCTTGTGGTTATGTCTGACAAACAAATGGTGTGCCAAACAACCCGACCCCGTGCCCATTCAGTGAGAGCACCCCAATCCCCTCCACCTCCCTCACCTCCCTCAACAACTTGAATTGAAATGAGATTTTCTCCTCTTTGGGCTTGCCTTAGACTGACTACTGGCTTCATATTATTACTGAGTACCCTGGCTATTTGCTTTTCCATTCTTGCAATACTTTACCAAGAAGAATATTTTTCAACTTCATCTGGGATATTACAAAAGATGCAAAGTCACTATCTTTTTTATGGCTGAATAGTATTCCAGAGTGTGTATGTACCGCAATTTGTTAATCCATTCCTGAGTTGATGGACATTTATGTTGTTTATCGCAGCTCAATTTACAGTCATCAATACATGAAATTTTTCTAATATAATTAAAATAATTTTTTATGATTTTTGCATCTTAGTCATAAACACGTCCCTATCTCACAGTCATGAAGATATTCTATGTTTTCTACTTGACCTTTTAACGTTTTGCCTCTCACAGTTAGATTCTTAATTCTTCCTGCCATGGGGGGGAGGTGTTTGTCTGTGTGATGAAGGCCCACGTTGATTTTTTTCCCACATGGATAACCAGTTGTTCCAATTCTGTCTAAGAAAGAGTCCATCATTTCCCTACTAATCTGCAGTACCACCTCCAGCATTGATCAAGTTTCTCTATAAATGAAGATATGCTTCTGACTTATCTATCCTCATGCAGTTCCTCTGCCTGAATTACTATAACTTTATATTGACCCTTGATAGTTGGTAGGATAAGAAGTTGCTCACACTGTTCTTCAAAGGTGCCTGGCCTGTTCCTGCCTCTTTGTTCTTCCATTATAGCTGAGATTCGGCTTATCCAAATCCACAAAAAAAGTTACAATATTGATTGGAATGGTATACAATCTATAGATAAATTTGGGGAAAACTAACATCTTTGCAGTATTGTTTTCTGATACGTAAACATGATGTATTTACGTTTATGTCCCTTTTAATGTCTTTTAAGCAAATTTTATAATTTCCTCCAGAAATAACTTTTATATATCTTTGGTTATATGAATTGCTGGGTACCTTATATTTTTGTGAATGAGTTGTTTTTACATAATATTTTCTGCATGTTGCTAATTTATAGAAATTCGAATGCTTTTAAATTTTAATTATTCATTTATTTACCATGCTAAATTCTCTCACTAGCTGTATGACTGCAGATTTTTTTATATTTTTATACGTAGTTAATTATATTATCTCTGAAAACTGGCAGTTTTGTTGCTTCTTTCCAATTCTGCCACCTTTTATATTTTGTCCTTATTGCATTAATTCTGTTGAATAAAAATGATGATCTTAGCATCCTTCTCTTATTCGTGACTTTAAAGAAAAGCTTTGATCACTTCATTGCTGGGTATAAAGTGTGCAGATTAGAAACAGAATAAACTCCTCCATCTAGCTTACGTGACTCAACTCCTTTTTTAATCTCATGACACTGTTTTCCTTTCTACTGTATTTTCAGTACTGTCTTTAGACACAGTTTGTGGTATACTAATTCCCATTCAGTGTCATCTAAGCTGCTATTTAAACCATCCATTGATTTTCTAATTTCATTTATTATATGACTTAATTATAGAAATTTAGTTTAATCATTTTTATAGTCCCTTATTCATCATATTTGTTTCCTTAGAATATTTAATAATTTATGCTCTATCTCAGGGATGGGCTAGCAATGGCCGACAGGACAAATCCAGCCCAACCTATCTTTGTAAATAGTGTCTTATTGAAACTCAGCCAAACCCATTTGTTTCATTTTATCTTGGTAGTTTCACCCTACAATGGCAGAATTGAGTAGTTGCAATAGAGATGGTACGGTGCCTGCAAACCTCATATATTTACCATGTGGCTCTTTACTGAAAAAGTTTTCTAACCCTTGAACTATGTGACAATTTCAACACCACTCAGCTCTGTAAGTCTAACCCTGTTCTTTGTTGTTTCCGCTGACCTTTGCTCAGGGTGGCTTGTTTCCTGACATGCTTTATAATTTTTGGTTGTGAGTTCACAGTTGGTGGAACTTCATGCATAGGAGCTCTTTGAGGCCTGGTTTTAAGATAGACTTCTCTAGATTTGCACTTGTTCTAGGAATCTAGGGGCAGGACGGATCATAGGTTAAGGTCATCCAGAAAACAGACTATTCATGGGGTCCCTTTGTTGGAGAAGGCTCTCACAAACAAGATCTATAAGGCAATGAGCGAGGCTTAGGACAGAGGGAGACTTGGACTGCAACACAATTACAGTAGGTTTCATGGAAAACTCTTAAGCTGGGTTGGCCCTTCAGCAACATCTCAAATTAAGGCAAGGGGACCAGGTGTTTGCCCCTCAGTATAAGCCAGGGTTTACACATGGGCTGCCCTTGGGGAGTGGTCTTCATCCTGAGTGATGCACCTCTTTTCAGCTAGTAGCAATTGTTTAAGACAGACTCAGCCATGAACCATGAGCAGGTAATAATTTGCAGCTAGAAGAATGAATGCCTCAGTCCTGCCAGGGGGATTTGAGCAGCACAGGGCAATAAATATGTCAGGAAAACTCCCAATCAGGAGGTTACTTTAACACAGTTTCTTAGCTTGGAGATTTTTGGATAGCATAGGTAACTTGAACTTTATTTCTAGTCCTACTAGAGGGCTAACTAGTGTTTTTAAATTCTTACTGGTAAATATATTTTCCTCTCTATCTAGAATCAAGTTCAAGACAGACAAGTTTCCCTGCTGTCTCCCTTCCCAAGGCATTATTTCCTAATCATCTTTTCACTGAGCTGGTTATCTTTAAGGCTTTTGGAGGCAGGGGTCTCTGGCCTGAATTCCCACCTTGCTCAGAGCATTAAGAAATATCAAGACCAGGGTAACCAGGGTAACCACTGGCCTCAATGTTAGCTTAACTTATCATTTTGGACCTCTTAAAATTTTCCGCATCTATTGCCCCTCTATTTGTGCATACTGAAAGATACACCCACCACATACACGCATACACACACACACACATATTTCAGCATTGCTGAATGCTTTCTACTGGAAGGAGATTTCAAGTTATCTAGCTCAACAAATTATGCTAGCAGAATGAGTCCCAGGTAAATCTTATGCATACTCAATTTCAAAACCATTAAACTAATACCCGCTGATAGCCATCAATCTATTGGGCCCCAAATTTTCTAGTTTCAAGCATCAAAGTTCTTCCATATCATTTTGATCACTCCAGCTAAACTTTTTTAATGCACATTTTCTATGTAACTCATGAAACATTTACCACGTGTTACCTTATAATAATAACAAAGGTATTGTCTTATGTCCTAGATCATTTATCTTTGGAAGTTCTTCCCTCATGCTTTGTAACTCCTTTCCATTTTCCTCCCCACCAGAGACTTGCTTGGAAGAACTGCTATGTGAATAACTGCTGAATACTTTATTCTCCGGCATGGTAACACTTTTCTCAGACTGAATCCCATTCTTAAACTCTACAAGAAAGGACTAAATTGAAGTGTGATGTAATGATTTAACACAATATATATCAAGTTCATGAGACTTAGTGAAGATAATATCTTACTGTAAGAAATTAATTTTATGACATGATTACTTTTTATCGCTTTTTTCTCTCTGATTTATGTTAACGGGAGAAGAAATTCTCAAAGCTTACAGAGGAAGCCAATTTTAGGGCAGTTAAAAGATGGTAGGGTTTACAATAAGCCAATTTCAATTCAATTCAGTAAATACTTACTGATCATCCATTACGTGTGAGATGCCGTGGTAGGCGTTCAACCTCTTGAGAAATTTTGTTATAAAGTGAAGTCCATCAGTAAGGCTTTTGAAGACTGCATTTTTCTTTCCTCTGCTGGTAAAATAGCTGCAACAAACAAAAAGCAAGAATAAAGTCATCACTTCTGCCTAACTTTAATCCAAGGGTGAAGTCTAAATCTTTATGTCTTAAGCAAACTGCCACAGGGAGATTCTTCATGTTCAGAGTACTTTATATTGGAACTATAAACCATATCTAAAGAAGGGAGAACTCGTTTAGCTCTCTAGAGGATGCTCTGCCAAGTTGTCTCTTTTTTTATCGCTATTTAATGAAATTTTTCATGTGCATCAAAACACAATCTTTCGACAAAGGAAATGCGTCTCTGAGACCCAGGTATTCTATAGTAGAGAATCTACATGTGAGCATTAATTTTTCTAGATGGAATTACCTAACGGATTTCTTTGTGCTCAAGTACAAGAATTTTTCAAAGGAAGTAAACATCGTATTATTAACTTTTCCATGGGATACAAGCTTTCAGAAAGTTCAGCAAATATTTTGAACTGTCCTATTTTCCTTAAGAATATGAGCTGTCTTAGCTGTGGAGCACCCTAAGTCTTCCCTTCTGAAATCACACATAGTCTTTTAAGCAGCCATCAAATTAAAGGGGTGCTATAAAGAGAGGAATTTGATGAGGAATTTTTTTTAATGCCAATATGTATATTTCCACCTGTAAAGACTGATTCAATAGTGAATTTAGTGATTGCATTAGTTTCTCTTACCTCATTTCTCTAAAAATAGTCAAAGTAAGTAAAATTACTATTATTGTACAGGGGGCTTTTGGTTTTAAGTAAGAAAAAAACCTGACTCAGACTGACCTACTTATTAAAGACATTTATTATATAACAGGGAGTCCAGAGGAAGAACAAGCTTAAGCTTAAAGAGTTGGTTGATTCAACAAGATCACTGCAGACCCACGTTCTTTTCATCTCTCTGCTCCACACTCCACAGTGAGCTTAGAATGAATCTCCTTTATCCTAAACTCACTCCTTTCATAATTATAGATTGCCAGTGACAGGCAAAATTACACATTTCCCTCTTACACTCTATAAGAGAGTGAATCGCCTCCGCCATGGAATAATAATCCTCCCCTTTAAACCTGATTGGGCCAATTTACAAAACATGTTCATCCCCATCCCCAAAAGTAGCTCAGATTAACTAATGAGGACTCAATCCTGATACGGGGATGGGTGAATATTTAAGCAGGATCAGAGTCCTATTAAGCTTTCAGGAAAGAAAATAGATTTGGTGGGGTATCCAGGCAGCATCCACTTCCTTCATTTATTCTGATCTCCATGAAGGGAAACATTAAAAGTCCTTCATTGTGTCTGGGTAAATTTGGTCTTTGGAAGTATTGAAAAATCGAACATGTGTGGCTTGGGCCAGTAGAGAAAACTATAGGACTTTCTCCAAAATTACTCCCCCTTTTTATTTTATATAGGGTTCTGCATTATATTTTATAAAGTGTTCCATATCCCCCATCACAGTTGTAGAAAATAATAAAACTTGGCTCTGCGCCTGTGGCTCAAGCGGCTAAGGCGCCAGCCACATACACCTGAGCTGGCGGGTTCAAATCCAGCCCGTGCCTGCCAAACAACAATGACGGCTACAACCAAAAAATAGCTGGGCGTGGTGGCGGGCACCTATAGTCCCAGCTGCTTGGGAGGCTGAGGCAGGAGAATCGCTTGAGCCCAGGAGTTTGAGGCTGCTATGAGCTATGATGCCACGGCACTCTACCCGGGGTGACAGCTTGAGGCTCTGTCTCAAAAAAAAAAAAGAAAAGAAAAAGAAAGAAAATAACAAGACTGTCAGTATGTATATTTCTCAGATGCCAAAGAGCTGCCTGAGCAGAAAGCAAATAGTAAATCCCAAATTAAGACCCTGATGAATGATTAGGTTCAAATGCCTGTGAAAGGACCAAGCAGAAGCAGTGGCAGAAACAACAACAAGGTTAAATATATTCAGGGTCAAGTCCTATTTGTTTTGTTCCTGGTGTTCAAGGTGAAGTACAATAAGAGAGTCATCTACTTTTTAAGTTCTAGAGAACAAGAGGAACGTTTTCCTGTAGAGGTAATGACAGTAGCTGTGATGTATTGCGTGGCTACAAATTAGGCGTTTACCAGACAGTATCTCATTGGAACTGTGACTGTGAACCCACGAGCTGCTATCTCTCTGGCACTTACCACCACGCCTGGTACATAAGGTAACCTTCAAACATGTACTGAATGAAAGAACTGTCACAAAAACCTTATGCGCAAACCATACTCCAGTGTTTCCCCCCCTAATTTAAGGACAGGAACTCTTTGGCTCCGAATATTTAAATATTTTGTTTAAGGGCACAACACATCAAGCGCTGAAGCCCAAATTGCAATCCAACCTTACTCCTTTTTCCCCTAACCAGAGCAGGAAATGGATCTAAGAAGATAAATCTGATGACTGGGAGACAGAAATAAAATGAAGCATCTGAAGTTTAAGTGTTTTTAATACTAGGGCACTCAGGGCAGCACCTGTGGCTCAAGGAGTAGGGCACCAGCCCCATATACCGGAGGTGGTGGGTTTGAACCTGGCCCTGGCCAAAAACTGCAAAAAGAAAAAAAAAAAAAAAAGAAAACCAAACAAACAAACAAACTAGCGCATTCATTCAGTTGGGAAAAGGCACTGCAAAGGCATCAGCTGATAGAAGTTTATTACAAGGAAACTTCAGAAAGAACAGGGACTATTCTAGGCCGGGCTCCTGGTCGTCGCAGACCCTGGGATGGATTTACAAAGTGTAATGTGTGAGGTGCCTGCGCTGGCTGCTTTCCTGTGATAGTGACTCAGCTGGTACCTGTATCTACATCTAATTCTCCCGGTGCTGTCAACGAGCTTCTTTTTTTTTTATGTCTCAAGTGCAAACTCCCCAAGATGAGATCTGACTGGATCAGCTGTCAGTCACTGTCCTGTAGAGTGAGCAAGACAGAGCAGAACTCTCCTGTCTTCCCCCTTATCATCTGCTGACTCCTTCAAGTTAGCTGTCACGCTAGGTGTGGGTCTGGTGTGGGGTTGGGGAAGAGGTTGCAATATGCCAAGCTAAGGCCACCTCAACAAGGCACTGTGCGCAGGCCTTACATTCTGAAGCCACCCAGACCATCTAAAGAGAATCCCATTCTTTCTTCCCGTCAACAAATTAGAACACGACCAACCACGAAGGGCTGGGTTGACACAGTCAGGAACCCTTGAAGTATTAATATTGGATAAAGTTTTTAAAAATGCTACAAATGCAAAATTGTAATAATGATATCAAACAATATTAGACCTTACTGTGTATCAATAATTATTCTAAGCACTTCACACATATGCTCATTGTATCCTTGCAGTAACCCATTAGATAAGTACCAGGATCCCCAACCTACAAATAGGGGGACTGAGGTGCAGAGAAGTTAGATTTACCCAAGTTCGCACAGCTGACGCAGCAACCTTGGCACCAGAGTCTGTGCTCCTACCACCCCCTCCTTTGTTTTCATAGGTAACTGAACTTTGTGGGAAGAAATAAAAACACCCATGGGCCAGATGTTTGGGGAAAAAAAAACTAGGCTTGAAAGAAAACCTTGATGCTGTGTGGCTCTGGGAGTCAGGACCACAAAAAGGAGCCCTAGAGGCTGGAGCTGTGATTGCAATGCCTATGACTGGCAGATGCGGAGAGCTGGCTGTGTCTCCTACAGGAAGCGGGGAGCTTCCAAGTGTGGAGAAAAACTCCTTCCCCCAGCCAGGAGAAACTGACGGAGGTTTTAGTCTACCAGGGATTTGGGAAATAGGGGTCGCCTATGAGAAGTGGAAACCCCAGACTTCTACAATGAATGGATATGGAATCCTTATTTAGTCTCTGCATGACATAGAAACTGAAATTAACACAAAAACTGGCCCTGGACCATGCAAGAAAAGCTCCAGACTACGCTATAGAAACCCTTTCACACCCAGGACTCCCACAGAATAAACCAAAATTTACTGAATTTCTGCTTCCATGGAGTTCAGAGTGAGTGAGCAAAACAGATATCAAACAGAAATACAGAGGCATGTGGTGTTAGGAAATGTACAGAGCACTGGGAAAGTACAGGAACTAGGTGACCAAAACTATCCAGGTGTCCAGGAACGGCTCCCTGAGGATGGAACCTTCAAGCTAAGGTCTTGGGAGTGTGTGTTAGGTTGCTACAGCCGCCCAAAAAAGAACCACAGAATTTATTCTCACAAGTCTGGTACTGGGCGTCTAAGGTCAAAGTGCCAGCGGGCTTGTTTCCTTTTGAGGCTTCTCACCTTGGCTTGCAGATGGTGTCTTCTCCTCCCTAGGTCTTCCCGAGGTCTTCCCTCCCCGCGTGTCCATGTCCCTCCTCTTCACGAAGACAGTCATGTTGGATTAGGGTCTGCCATATAGATGTCATTTTAACGTAATTACTTTTTAAAAGACTCTATCTCCAAATACAGTCCATTCTGGGATTGAGAGAATTAGGACTTCAGCACATGAATTTGGAGGCGGGGACACAACAGGGATGCAATTCGGATGTCCACGCTGATGCACAATGTGCAAGGAAAATTCCAGATAAGTTTAGCAAAATGTGGAGCAAAGAGCCAGTGAAGCATTGTGGAGAGAACAATAGAGGAAAAAGGGACTTTTTAAGGTCTTCTCTTATTCAAGGGAGCAAATTACAAAGAATTATTCTAGACCCAAGAAAAAGATGTCTGTTAAAGTATGTTTGTAAAATGTGTAAGAAAAAGATCACCAAAAAATGGAAATGGAATGGAGAGTTTCCAAATTGTTAGGTAAGAAAAACTTGACCAAAAAAAAAGTCAATCCAAGAAAGGCAGGGAAGGGAAAGGAATTTGCAATAATTTGTTCATTCCTTCATTCATTTTGGCCTCCAAAAAGGTCGAAATTAATGTTGCAACCTAGCAGTCAAAAAAAAAAAAAAAAAAAACCCTGATAACTTAACAAAGACAGCCATTTGGCTCACCTTCTTTAATGGTTGTGGACAGTTTAGTTTTTAAGATCCAGTAGATGATTTATTACCTGAAACCTCCCTGTTTGTAGTACCAAATTATTCACCACTTCAAAAAAGACTAGCTATCAGATTTAGAGAGAGTAAGCTTTTTGTTTGGTGAAATAAACAGGGCACTGGGGACTGATGTGGTTTCTATCCACCTAATAAAGAGCTCTTGTTGGGTTTGGTTACCAGTTATTCCATCGATATAATTTACTGGTTCACCAAAAAAGTAGGACGTTTCAAGGGTTTTCCTGAATAGCTTTCCTTATTCTCTGTTCTTTGATAAGTAACCAAACAGTAATAAACACATTTCTAAACTCACACCTGAGAATTTCTAAAGGCTGGAATGAAATGAACTTTTGTGATAAAAATGACAAAGCTGGATTTGAGCAATCACTTTCAGGGTTAGATTATCCCAAGGGTGGGTGCTTTATATCCTACCCTTGCAGAAGAACTGATTGCCAGGTTGAATTATCCATCTTTAGAAAAAAATCTTCACATGGCTGTAAAACAGCTACAGATTGCTTTCTTTGCACTCTTGAGGAGCTGACAGGGCCCCAGATGGAGGTGTTTTTCAGCAAGCTGTCAAGCGATGCGTCCCTCAAAAACAGCCATGTCACCCAGCTGAGTTTTCTTCCTCTGCCAAGAATTAGACTGGGTCAAGCGGGAGAGGCCAGGGCACAAGGAATCCAGGAAAATCAAAGGTCATAGAACTGTATACTCAGAAACATAAAGAGAAGAGATGTGATTACATTTAAATTCCAAAGGTTATATTTAGAGTTGTTTTATAACGACTTGAGGATTTTTTTCCCCTCTGCTTTCTTTTATTCTTTCCAGAAATATGGTCTCTGGGACATTGATCCTGAGAGGTTATTCTGTGTGATTTTTTAGGAAATCAAAGGCTGCAAAGTTATTTTAGAATAGTAGTTTCTAAAACATAGTAAATTGTCATCAGCAAAAACCAAGGGCCTTTTAATTCGTAGACCTAATGAGGCTATTCCAATAGTTTGAAATAACAAAGCTAAAGTGATTGGAAATGATGACAGGGCCCTAAGAAATCATTGCCCCACAAATCCATAAGTATCCCTATGGGTCTGATGTGCCCCCTCCATAAGCCTTACCTCATCTTGGAAACTGCTAGTCATCTGAGCAGCACAACCATGGAAAACATGAACATTCCATCCTTATTTCCGGTATACCTCTGGGGCTGGAAAGATACGTTGTGGGTGAACTATTAAAGTACAGTTTTTGTCTTCTCCTTTATATATATTCTACTAATAAAATTCTACTTCATATTCTATCATTGTAAAATGCCTTAGAGAATTATAAAAAATATTCATTCCTGTGGTGCTTTATTTAGTTAGTTTTTTCTTAAATTTCTTCTGGAAGCCAATTATTTTCAGCAATCTCCTTTATGCCAATCTATTAATAAATATTTAATGAGCATTCACTCTGTGCAAAGCACATTGCACAGCAGTGATTATTATAGGCTAGAGCTGTGCCCCCAACCTGTCCTCATTGTGACACACCTAGAAATTGATTACACCTGCCTGGCACGCCTAAGAGCGGTGCCCCCACAGAGAACTCTCTGGTAGACAGAGCAACACCTCAAGTCATCTGGGCAACTCGAGGCCTTTTCAGAAAGAACCTTACAGTGTGTTCAAATATAATTTCAACTGTGATCAACTATTAGTGGTTGTAAACATTGACTTTAAATTCATGTCACTCCAAAAATTTAAATTTAAATTCATATCACTCCATCACTTTAAATTCATATCACTCCATCAAAATCTCATGACATACCGGTAAATTGCTGGAGGCCCTCTTGTTGGGCAGCCCTCTTCCAGATGGCACAGAGATGGGCTTCTCTTTACATGTGGGAAGAATCTAAACCACAAGCTTTTCATAGTGTGTGGATTTCACATCCTCTCAATGAAAGTTACATTCCTTTTCAGCATTAAGTTTTAAAAAGAATGGCTTTTCTTTCCTCTGCCAACTGGAGTTTTCTTTCTCGGTTATCTTCTCTGAGCTGCTCACGTAAGTTCCTGTCTCTTGCTACCATTTTCTACCTTCGTAACATTGAATGTGAGCTTGTAATCGTCAAATGCTGCTGAAATACCAAATAGTTTTAAGACGGAAATAAAGTCCAAATACAATCGGAGAATAACAAGAACAGGTTAAAATACTTACTGGGTCAGTGAAAAGTTTTACTGTTTTTTTCTTAAATGCAGTTGTTTTAAGAGATAAAAAAGAGATGGCTACTCTCTTTATTATTTTTGGTAATAGTTACCTTTTTTTCTCTGTCTTATAGCGATAAGGTGATAAGACTTATTCCCAAAACAGAAGAGGAAGCATATGAACTGAAGAAAATAACCCACCAACTCAAGGTAAGTGGGCGTCCCACTCTCTTCACGGTGGAATTGTGCTTGTAATGTGTTTACAGGGCTTTGCCGACTGGAATTGAATAACTGGAGTTAATTAGCCAGAGGAAATAAAGGCTAAGAGGTAACTTAAAGGAGCTTTTAAAAGGTACGTAAGGTTCTTCAAAATGTTCTACTGACACATTATCTATTTACTATCCATCTCCTGGTTAGAATGTAAGCTTGGTGAGAGAGTGTGTCTATCTTTGTTGATTTCAGAGTCCCATTTAGTGCCTGGAATATCCTTGAAGCTCAGTAAATGCAGTTTTTTTTTCCTTTGTTTTTCTTAATGAATGCGTGAATTTAGTTTATAGTATTCCAGAGCTTCTCTTTTCTGAAATCTAGATACTTCCCTCCTCATTAAAACTTCAAACAGAAACAAGTTGACAAAAATAAAAGCCAAAAATTCAAGTTAATTAATTTTGCTATGTTTCAGTGGGTCTGATAAGAGAATTTTGCTGGCAAAGGTTGAAGTCTCTGCTTATTCAATCTTTGATGAATTTTATGGATTTTAAAGTGAGAAAATTTCTCATCTCCCCCTCGGTCCATATAATTGAGCGTAAGCTTTTAACTATAAGGTTATGATGAAAAGTGTGGCAATTGGCTCTTTTCCATATCAACCAAGACAGAACCAAGGTCATAAATCATGTAACAGTTTAAACTTCATTTTAATGAATAGCAAAGTAGATTACCAGAGGGCCTCATTAGTCTTTATGGGATAGAAAATATTTTTCCTACATGACCGAAGTACAGTCCTACCTGAAGAAGTGTTAAGGAACCAGGGAGGAGGGATAAACTCAACGCCTTCTGGTAATATTTATCTTCTGGTGTTGTACTTACAGTTTGATTTTTCTCTTTGGCATCATCCCTCCAAATATTGATTCATTTGCAAATGAAGCTGTGAACTTTTGGTTTATCAATTCCCTTTCTTTCTCCTCACCAGCCCCCACACACAAATTCCAGATTAAGAATAGTGTCTTATTGCAAGGGCCCAGAGAGAGGAGGCAGGAGCCCTTCCCCAGACAGCAGAGCCTCTAGCAGGAGCTCTACCGAACAGGAGAGAGATCATGCTCATTGAATGTCTCCTGAACCTCCTCTCCTCCCTAAAGGAAGCTGCTTCTGGTCGTACATGATCGTGCCCCGCGATGTGCTTTTCAATAGCAGTATCTGAACACTCTCTAAACAGTCCACTAGAGACTTACAAGTTGCAAGGAAGCAAAGCGAGTTTTCAGTAGAACTTTCTATTTCCGTTGAAACTGTGTTTACATATCCTTCTTTTCACTTTGGAGTCTGGTGTTTTAGGGAACAAATATTCTAAATGGGAACAAAAGATTTCTCAAAGGAGGTGTCTCTGATTTGTGGACCTATTTAGATGGCAGACCTTACGAAGTCCATAAAAAAGAAATTGCACAGTTACATATGTGATGATCACTTACTATTATCACATGCAATAAAATTAGATCAGTGAGGACACTAAGGTTTACATATAAGCTCTTGGAAATCATCATAGATGGAACCAAAGAATACAGACCATAGTTAGGGCTGCTGACCCTGATGACCACACATTTATACTGGACGTTTTTTGGTAAGTATTTAAAGAAAAACATTCATGCATACTGTTTTCATTTTGTGCTTAAAGAAAGGTAGTGTAAGGGTTTGGATATAAAGGGGCTTAGGGGAAACTGAGGGAAGGGAGGAGAAGGGGCTGCTGAGGAAGAAGGGGAATGGAGTGAAGGGAAGACAGGGGTAGATCCCACTCCTCAGAGAAGCCCATCCAGCTCGTCTCCTTCACAATGAGCCAGCCACACGCTTTCTATACATGGCCTCGTTTTAACAGTCCTACGGAGTGGGTACTATCATTCTTGCTATTTTGAAGTTGAAGAAACTAAGTGACACAGAGGGGAAGTAGCTTGCCCAGGTCACATGTGGACGTGAGCATGCATCCGATCAGGGTCAAGCCCCCAGGACCCGTAAGAGGCTTTCCTCTTGCCTCTGAGTCTGGTCGGTTTACTCAGACCATCCCACCATGGAGGCTTAGACTTACAATGTTACCATACGCTCATCTATTCCTAGAATTGGAAGTCAACACCCAGGATCCATGATTTGCAGAACAACTCCACCCAGCTCAGCACATAGTCCTACTCACAGCTATGATCTAGTACAGCAAAGAATACAAAGCAAAATCAGCAAAGACCAGAGGAAACTAACCAGGCATATTACCCTGTTTCCCCGAAAATAAGACAGTGTCTTATTTTAAGATGTGCTCCCAAAGATGCGCTAGGTCTTATTTTCAGGGGACGTCTTATCTTTCCTGTAAGTAGGTCTTATTTTCAGAGGATGTCTTATTTTCGGGAAAACAGGGTAGCTGCCAAGAATCCTCTCACAGCCAAGCACACAGGGTGCGTTTAATTCCACCAGCAACGAGCTGAGACAATAAGAGTCCAATGTCATGTCCCAGGGAAGCTCATTAGACTCAATGCCCCAGGATTTTCCTGGGGTCTAGTCAGGCAATGCCAAAATTCTAGACTCCCAGAAGAAGAGTGGGTGTTCAGTATGACCCATATTGTTTGCACCAACAGTTTAAGCACATTAAGCCATTAAGCCATAGGAACCCTCCTAAAATCGAGTTTCCAGATGCCAGTCGAAGGCCAATTTTGCAAGCAGGCTTTTCCAAAGATAGCATTTTCAGGTCTGCTCTATTACATCTTTTCTGCACATTGCTTCATTTCCTTTCACTAAAGAAGTCATTTTATTGGACTGAAGTTTGTGGTGTTAAGTTTTAGATAAATTTCTACCTAAAAGCATCACGATACTTTGAGGTCATTTTAAATTCGAATGATTTCACCCAGAGATACATTTGCACTATGGAGAGCAGCAATTCTGGCCAGGCAGAGAGAGCATCCTGCAGAGAAGAAAGAGTGTGACTGTCTGTCATTTTCTGCCCCGTGGAGCTGATGGAACAGAACGAGGGCCACTGCTAGCAGCTTCTTTGCATTCCCTGTGTGGGGCCTCCCGGGAGAAAGGAGGAGGATTTTCCAAGAAGCCATTAGTTGCCTTTTATTTCTGAAGCACTGCGTGGTAGAATTCTCAGATGGCCCCAAGATTCCTGCCGCCTGGTGTACACACTGAATAATCACTCTGCTGAGTATGAGAGTGGCCTGTGAAGATGGCAGGAGAGTCATACTCTTGATGGTGCTATAAAAAATACATCGTATGGCAGAAGGGAGATTATCGAGAGTGGACCTGCCCTCATCAGGCATGAGACCTTTAAAAACAAAGAATGTTCTCCAGGTGTTCACACAGGCACGCGTCCTGGTCTCCAAGAGGGCAGTTCTCAAACTGCTATGCTGTGAACTGTCTGCGGGGACGTGTGCCAAGGAATGTCAGTGGCCCTCTGGGAGGTGAAAATGGTCCCCAGCTGATAGGCAGCAAGGAAATAGAGTTTGAAGTCTGCCACAACCACCTAGCTCGAAAAAGGACACAGGTCCAAAGGAGAATACAGTCCAGCTGACACCTTGATTTCAGCCCACTGAGGCCAGAAGAGAGAACCCCACTAGCCATCCTCAGATTTCTGACCTACAGGACTGTGAGATTAGCAATGAGTGTTGTTTTAAGCTGCTACGTTTGTGAAAAGTTCTGCAGCCATAGAAACCCCCGCACACGGTAAGGTGAGGACCCACATCCTGGCCTTTGGCTCTCAGATTCACATATGAAGGCTTTTTTTCCTGACTTCTCTGGCTGTAACCAAGCATCTTAAGGAAAGTAAAAAGTTATTGGACTCCATGCTCAGGCTATAAATTCACAACGCCGTCTCTAAAACATGAAGAAATGTAAAATGTGTATGCGATGTTGAATGACATCCGAGAAGCGACGGTCAAAGCATAGCTAATTAGACGCGGAACTGCTGTTACAAAGCTGGTGACTTCCCTAATTAAATTTTATGGTTTTGCTGAAGAATTAAAACAAGAAAGTTAAACAGAAAACCATGCCCCTAGAGAACTGGATTGAGAAAGCACCAACCAATTAAATTGTTAATTAAGAGCATAACCACGATTTAAATAAAATGATGATGGAAAGGGAACAGTTTGCAGGTGAGTAAAATTAGAGTCCGAACACGACGTCCTGCCTACATTTCTTCTCAAAGTCTTTGTGCTCAGAAGGAACAGAAATGGC
The DNA here is from genome assembly GCF_027406575.1 of Nycticebus coucang. Classification (NCBI taxonomy): domain Eukaryota; kingdom Metazoa; phylum Chordata; class Mammalia; order Primates; family Lorisidae; genus Nycticebus; species Nycticebus coucang. The sequence goes on along the minus strand of NC_069792.1, from coordinate 18,146,874 downwards.
TTTATGTAAGATCATAAAGTTTCTATAATAGAATTGACACACTCTGATAGGAAAAAAAGCGCATTTCTGTTTCTAGTTTTCCCATCAGAGAGCCATCAGATAGAAAACCATCCTGCTTATCCAGAAGTTTGACGTTTTTTTTTTTTTCAAACTGAAACACAACGTCAAATATATGAGTTGGTTTTTCAGCTATCATCGCACGACATGCCAAGAGTCATAAAATCCCATAGAGGAAAACAGTATTCCTACGAGTAAGGCTGCGTCTCTCCTCCTCTGCTTCCCATGTGAGGTTTGCTGCTGTTGTCCCAGATGTGGGCCCCTTTGCTCCCACTCCAGTAATGTGCTATGGCTGATGTCTGCCTGTGCTAATCCACCTCGACAGGGCCCAAGCCTGGACCTGAAATTCCCAGAAATTTATAAATTTAAACATCCAACTGGACAGTTTAATCAACTGGAAAATTGTGAGGAAGAAGATGAGCAGTAGAATTCATGTTCTGAGCCAGGTGCAGTGGCTCACGTCTATAATCCTAGCACTCGGGGAGGCCGAGGCAGGTGGATCATCTGAGCTCAGGAGTTCAAGACCAGCCTGAGCAAGAGCAAGACCCTGTCTCTATTAAAAATAAAAAAAATTAAAAAAAAAAACTAGCCAGGCTGGCTGGGCGCAGTGGCTCATGCCTGTGATACTAGCACTCTGGGAGGCTAAGGCAGGTGGATCACTTGAGCTCAAGAGTTCGAGACCAGCCTGAACAAGAACAAGACCCCTTCTCTACTAAAAATAGAAAAACTAGCTGGGTGTTGTGGTGGATGCCTGTAGTCCCAGCTACTTGGGAGGCAGAGGCAAGAGTGTCGCTTGAACCCAGGAGTCTGAGGTTGCTGTGAGCTATGACGCCATAGCACTCTATCCAAGGCAATGGAGTGAGACTCTGTCTCGAAAAAAAAAAAGAAGAAGAATTCATGTTCTGGAAGGTCTTCCTGATTTTGTTAGAAACTGTGTGATTACAGTATCTCTTAATCTGGCTGTGGTAGACAGAATTCCAGGATAGCTCCCAAGATTTTTTGGCCTTGATGTGCATACATCTTCTCCCGGGTAACCCACCAAACGCTAATGGAGGTACTTCTGTAAAATGATTTTGCAGATGTAATTAGGGTCCCAAGTCAGTTTACCCTAAGATAGTGAAATTACCAGAGTGGGCCTGATCTAATCAGGGAGCTGAAGAAAAATCGCATTTTCTTCAGCTAGTTGCAGAACAGACAATCAGATTCCCTCCCACACTGCTGGCCTGGAAAAATCAAACATCCCCTGATGTGATCTGCAAGAAATTGGGGGTGGCCTCTAGTTGCTGAGAGCTACCCCCAGACTACTAAATTTAAAATAGGGACCTCAGTTCCACAGACCCAGGGAAATAAATTTTACCAACAAATAAAAAATAACCGCGTCCTGAACCCTAAATGAGACCATAGTCCAAGCTGACCCCTTGGTTTCAGCCCAGTGATACTGGACAGAATCCAGCCACACCATGCCCAGACTTCTGGCCCACAGAAACAGTGAAATAATAAAATTGAACTGCTAAACTTGATGAAATTTAGCAAAAATAGTCTGACACAATGTATGAAGACACACAAAAACATTATGAATGACACTGAGAGGTAAAAATGAGGAAGAAACTAAGAATTTGGTCTGTCAGTATGTTTGGGGCTGGAAATTGCATTTCTTTTCTTTCTTTCTTTCTTTATTTTGGAGGGGGTTAAAGTCTTTGTAATAATGCTAAATTATTTATGCTTTCTCTGGAATAATTTTTTAAAAAAAAAAAAAAAAGAGAAAGCTGCTTTTTATCCAGACAGATGTCTAAATGCAGTTATAGATTAAATTTCAGGAACACTGTTTTCAGACATGGCTTGCATTTTTCTCTCTGTGTGTGGCTATTGATAATTGCTAAACTCAATAACAAAAACATATAAAGAGAAACAATATGATATGTGGAAAAACAGGAATACATTAGGAACATTCTCTCAAAAGTAAAAAGCCTGGGTTATAATGATGATTCACCCTGGTGAGTCTTTATTTAACTTAATCAACTGGGTTGGTAACATGATGTTGGGTAACACAATCTTTTAAGCTGATGATGTTTCCTTTCTATTGTAAGACTTTCCAGCTTTGATGTCTAAACAATCTGTTTTGAGACTAATTTTTTAAACATTGAAAAAAATTTGCTCTTGCTAGGTATAGTAACTGCCATTCCTACAGAACTTGAGAAGACAGTTTGACAGGTCGGGTCTAGCACAGTCTCTCATAAAAGGTGATCTCAACAGGGCTCTTTCATGCACCTTCCATCACCTGTCATTGCCTCATTTGCATGCTCAGTGGTTGAAGGCAATAGGCTGGGATGACAGGACAATTGTACCACGTGTCTCTCACTGTCTAGCTGGCTAGCTTAGTCTTACTTGGAAGTCACAGGTCTCAAGAGTGAAAGAGAAAAAACTTACAAAGCTCTTTGAACCCCAGTTTACAGCTTAGATCAGCGGTTCTCAACTGTGGGTTACGACCCACAGGAACTGTATTAAAGGCTTATGGCATTAGGAAGGTTGAGAACCACTGGCTTAGATGATGTAACTTCTGCCACATTCTACAAGCCAAAAGAAGTCAAAAGGCCATCCCAGATTCAAGGAGTGGACAAAGAGACACCAGTGCTTGATAAGAACAATATAAGGTGCATGTACCACTAGAAGAATCTGTGGTCATTTTTGTGATCCATCCACACAAACACTGCCCCTCCAATCTGTCATCAAATCCCAGACAGAAGATGACAGCTACTTAACCTCTCCTCTGAGGCTCTGACCCAAGTCAGCTTTAGCCTGAGTCGCACCAGTCTCCCAAGTGTCCTTTCTGTGGCTCTCACATGTGGGTCCTCCTAATTGTGTTCCACGTTGCGGCCAGGGTGATCTTTCTAAAATGAAAAACTGACGAAGCCTATCTCTGCTTAAAACCTTGTAAATGCGTCCCATAGTCAACAGGAGTGATCCCCCACCCACGCTACACATAGAATCACCCAGAAAGCTTTTTATTAAAAAAGGTTAATATCTGGCCCCAGTGCCAGAGATTCTGACTTAGTTACTCAGGTGAAGCTTAGTTATTGGTATTTTTTTTTTTAAAGCTTCCTAGGGGACTCCAGATGTAGCCAAGTTAATAAACCCCCGGCCTAGACTTCAGACTCCTTGGCATGGCACAGAGGGCCCTTCAGGATCGCACCTGCTTGCCTGCCTGTTTCTCAGCCTCTGTCACTATCCTCAGCTCAGTGTCCAGCACCCTAACCATACTGAACCAATTATAATTTCTCACCTATGTGCCTTTTCTCCAGCTGTTGCTCGCCTTGAGTTCTTTGACACTCACTGAATTTTATGCCCAGCTTCCATATCCCTTTATGCTTTCTCCACCCACCCACCCCCAATATGCTGTCTCACAGATTTGAACCTTAATGGATCTCTGAATTGCATATGGTAGACAGAGAGACATTGATGGAAGAGAAAGGAATGACTTTTCAGCTGGTGTTCAAAGAGATTTATGTGCAGTCAGGCCTTGCCTTCAGGAACACAACTCGGCGGAGGCTTAAAAAAGAGGCTTTGACCCACCATTTGGGTTTCACTTTTTTCTCCTGTTTTTATAAGTCACCTTTTATATTTATTCTTGCAGCTTCACCTGAAAAATAGCAAAGATTGGAAGGAATGATTTATGCTTTGCTCATTGTGAATCTCTCACCATTTGCATTTTTCAAGTCCATGTGATCAAAGGAATAGATGAAGCTCCATCAGGGGCAAGATGGTGCTTCCTAGTGACTGAGAGGTTTTCTAGCAAGTGTACAGGCTTTATTTTGGTGCCATTTTTGGACCCATACAATAAAAATTTTTTAAATGTTTTTAATCAAAGAAGTTTCCTATTTTCAACCATTTTGTTTTCCCAGCTTTATAAATGTGGAGTGATTTCCACTGCCTTGCTTGGTTTTAGAGGTCATTGTTCATGAAAAGGGTGAAACCTGGGCCCCGTAACCCTTTTTCAATGAGTACACCATTGTCCTAATGGTTGATGTCTGGGTATATGCATGCAAATGAGTATCCATGACCTACAAGTATGGACTATCACTGTCCAAATGCATCTGTTAAATATTTAACCATGTCAGGTCTAGAATAGAGCAAAAGTGGAAAGCAGTTAGCATGGTGATTAAGAGTATGACCCCTGGAGATATAATTCTTGGGTTCATATCCAGACTCTTCCATGAACTAGTTGTATGAGTGTCAGCAATTTACCTAACCTTTTTGTGCCTTCACTTCCTTATCTCTTATCTGTGTGGCAGAGAAATCCAGAATGAGTTGATTATCTGCCCCCATTTGCAATAACCTACAGCTCCGATGTATCTGTATGTATCTCTATTCTGCAGCTATCTGTCCACATCTTGTGTCTCCTGTGCCAGACTGAGAACTCCCTGAAAGGAGAGACCGGTTACTACTCTTCTTTGGGGAGGATTGTTGTCTGGCTCAGCTTTGTTTCCTTGGTGCCTGGCAATAGTGGGCACTTGAGAAACATTTCTTGAACCAATGAACATGTGCAGTTCATTCATCCATCCATTTGCCTATAATTATAATACAAACAGCCCTAACTTGGATTTTCATTGAGAATATAGGCATAATTGAATATATTTTCAACAAGATTTTTTAAAAAATGAAAATGTAGGTGGAAATAAAAACTATTATAAAATGATGTGTTAGGGAGATGTCATGGAATAGGCAAGGATGTGAGGTAGAAAAATGATTCATTTCTCAATTACTAAGGAAGTTTCATGGAGGAAGTGGGTTTTCTGTAATAGCTTGATGATAAATTTCTTGAGAGAACTCTCTCTGAGATCTGTAATCGCAAATTACAGCCTCACCTAACCTTAAGATCTTTGCCTTTGAGTGACGACTAACTCAAGGAATACAACAATGCTGATTATCAGAAATGTTTGAATTTGAAAATCAGAACTCAGAAGTTTTGTTTAGGAGTCAATTTGTGGTTTTGCATAATCACAAATGTCCGTATCTCTTTAAGCCTCTGGAATACTTGATTAACAAACCCATTCCTTTTCTTATAACCTAAAAACAGCTATTAGGGATGCATATGTGCCCTAAAAAATTCAGAGCAGCTTTTGCATATTCATCAACCACAACCACAAAGACTTTGCTTGATTAAAGAAGTTTCCTGTTTTCTACCATTTTGTTTTTCTAGCTGCATAAATGTGGAGTGATTAAAATTCCCATGGCCCCACAAATACATTTCTTAGATGTTCTCCTGATAATTGCATTTGCTTTTAGGCTATCTGATCATGAGCATCCCTTCCATTCTCTCACATTTCAGTTACATTTTGAATATGGACTGTATCTGGACTGAGAATCAGCATCATATTATTGTAAAAAAGGAAAGGAGAAGGGACAGACAGTATGGGGCATAATCTAGCAGGGAAGAGACATTGACCCAGTAAAGGAAGTGTGATATTCAAAGGGTCACATCGCAAGCCTTTTTTGTTTACTTCCTTAGAGAGATAATATTGGGAGAACAGGCATTAAGACTCCTGTGAGTTATGGGGCCAGGCTGAGCCTTTTAATGATATATGAGGGAGCAAGACTTGGGCTGTCAGACAAGGAGTGAATAGATGGGAGGACAAACAATGCAAAGACAGGATGTGCTTTTCTTCCCCATCCCTTCCTTCTCTAAAACCCCAGCCACCATATCCCAGAGCCTGACTTAGAGTAGACAGTTCATTCATTTAGTCAATAAATTGTATTAAACCACAAGATAAGTCTAAGACCAGTCAGGAGACAGCAACCACACCAGGTCTTTAAAAATCTGAATAAGAACTTTTTATGTAAATTAGTATTAACTAGTAAGTGGTGACTAACTTCTAAAAGGCATAAAACAGGAAATACAAGTGCAGAGAACAGCTCAGGATGAAAAAAGAGTTCTCAAGGAAGAGAGGAAGAACTGGTAGAGCATCTTGCTCTCCATCCTAAGTGGGAGATTCAGACTTTTCAATCAGTGGACCATGAAGTGAGAAATTCACTAGGGTTCCAGGAGGCTTGGGCTGGTCTGGTCTCCTGCTTTAGTGTTAATAAACTTTGTCACACAGTCCATGCCACTGGGCCCCCCACATGGCACCAGAACTCATACCATAGGAGGGAGAAAAAAGCATACCAGAAACAGGAAAAAAACCACCTTCCTTTCCTGTAACTTGTGGTGTTCCTCTAAAGGCATTTCTTGACCAAGCCGAACGCTGACCACCTGCCAGAGGAGAAATGTTTATAGGGCCCAGCTTAAGTATAACAAAGCAGGAAACAAATGAGGTGGATCTGGAATTGAGAGGCAAGGTTTTGGTATCTGATATAATGCCTTTGCCACCCCCAGGGATAGAGTGGTTAACAAGATAATAAGGTCCTTGTCCTCCCTAATGCTACCACCTGAAGAGGAGTAGAGAGAAGTGGAAAGGCCTATGGCCAAGGGTAGAGGTCAAGAGATAACACAAAATTCTTTTACCACCAAAAAAGGAGAGAGAAAGGATTTAACAGTTGTTATATACTTACTGTGTGCCAAGCACTCTGGTAGGTGTCAAATATATATTATCTTCTATAATTCTCACAATTAAAGAGAGGTTGACATTATTACACCAGTTTTATAGATGAAACAATTGAGCTATTCTGTTTTTCTGTTCTGCAGAAGACTTTCCCAATTTAAAGAGCATCTTTTGATCATGATTTAAGAAGTTTCACCTGAAATCTTTATCAGGTTAAAAAAATGCTAAGGTTATTTGGTGGCCAGTTGAGAGCAAGAAAGTCACAGAAATATGGCTGTGCTGAGGACGGAAGTCTAGACAGAGGGAGCTGGAGTTGGCCACAGGCAAACATAACCCCCTTCATGAGGATGTTGGGAAGTGGCACAGACCTGGGCAATCAGCCATCTGTCACGCCACCTCCAGCAATCTACTTAGCTTTCTTATTTCTGCCTTGATGAATGTGTTTCAACTTGTTATATTTAGGTGATTGACTGAAAACATTTAAAGTTATTTTTCTAACATGAATATGTGAATAATTTAAGAGGTGCTAAGAGACTGGGGGAGAAATGGTGGCAGTGAGCATGGTATTTATATTTTAACAAATAAAAGGTTGATCGTGCACATCACAGACCTTATTGTTTTTCAGAAGTATTTGAGAAAACACTGAAGAGAACAATTTCCAGATTAAAAAACAACAACACAAAACATTGACTTTGGAAAAGCAAAACCTCTGAGGGTCACCCAATTTCTTTCAAGTACAAAAGGCCCTTTATTTGTAGAGAGACTGTTTGATCAAGGTTGGTTGAGATAAATGAATGGGACTATTTGATCACGATTGGTCAAGATGAACAATCACCTTTGAATGTTGAATTTCACAGGACTTAAGATATTGCTTAGCATAATTTGTTTCTTAATAACATGTACAAATAAAGGCTATACCACAACCATAAACTGATTCAATCTCAGTGAGAAATACAAGCAACATGAGCCATGAAAGATAATTCTCTGACCAGTAATATTTAGCCTCTTTTTCCACATCAAATTCTTAAATAATGATCTTCAGAGAATGCCCACGAAGCCAGAAGGTAGTATCAATGGATAATAAGGAAGCAGTTATTCGAGGGTGTTATATGATCAGGATTCCAGGTAACTTTAATAAAACAGTACAAGGTTCAGAAACATAAAAATTAAAGTTATCTCAGGGACAGATGCAAAGTCATGCTTGCAAACATTTAGACTATGAACCACACAGAAGGGAAGAATCAAAGATGGCAGTGAACTATGGGCCGTGTACCATGAACAGAGAGTGCAGAGTGGCACGTCCACAGACTGGTGAGAGCCTCCTGGAATGTCCTCAGTATGGAGGCCTCTTAGGAATGCAATAAAATTCTGTCTTACCTTCTTCCTGGTTGCCATATTTCACAACCTCCATTACAGTTAGTTAGGTGTGACCACATGACCAAGCACAGCCAGTGGAACATACGCAGAAGTGATGTGGGCCATTTCTGAGCTGAGGCTTCTTCCTCTATTCCTTCCTTCCTGTCCTGCTGCCTGGATGACAGTAAAAAACAGGGCCCAGGAAGACAGAAGGGCCAGACGTGGAAAACTTTCTGAATCTCTCAATGACCACATAGAAGAAAGCCGCCCACTCACAAGAAATACCCACCTTTGTCTGTTACGTGACCAAGAAATCAACTCATCTTGTATTGGGATCATTATATTGTGTTTGAGAATCACCACAACTAGTATGGAAATTGGCACATTGAAGCAGAGGGCTGTCTGAGAACACAGCGCAGCAGATGTCCAGGTGGTAGAAGGAACATCGAAATCACATTCTAGTGGGGGAAGAGACCAATGTTATATAGCAACGGAACTTTGATAAAATGGTGAGTTGAACTTGGAAGGCAAAGTAAATGCCTGTTGATCCTATAGCTCTAAGGAAAGTGGTTGGAAATACCCAGAATGTTAGCATACGTTGGTTCTTACTGCTTATAGGAAGGTATTACAAGAAAGGGCTGCGATCAGGCAGGAATTGACCAGTTCACACGCAGATATGAAAAGAAACTTGGGGTCTAAAAGAGCAGGAAAATAAGACGAGTCCTGCACAAAAAAGTAAGACTGAAAAAAGATATTGAGCCAAGAATCTCTGTTACGATTCCACAGGTTCGATAAGTGACTTAGATTAAGGGAATTAATTTCCACACTTCTGCCCAGCCCACTGTTTGAGATGCCCTCAAACTGGCTTCCATCAAGTGGGAGAGAGGGGTATTGAATGAGGCCCAGGAATCAAAAAACTAATAAAACAGATTTGAGAATTATACCTGGGAAAGAACTCAAGGTGTGGTTACTTAATAGGAGAAAATAGGAAACTTAATAGGAGAAAATAAACCAGAGCCTATCTAATTTCTGGAACACAGCCCAACACACTGGGGAAGAAAGGCAGCCACCAAAGGCTGTGGAGCCCATGAGGGTTTGGGGGCCATGAGGGTTTGGGGGCCCAGAGAAGGCCAGTCTATGAATGCGAGTTCGTCGCCTCCTCAGCCCGTGGGCTGGCCCAGACCTGGATCCTGGTGTGACTGCGCTTTCCCAACTGAGCAAGCCCTGCTTAGCCCTGACAATGACCGACAAAGGTCTCAACCGTCCTGGACGACCCCAGGTGGAACTGTCAGGAGGCCATGGCCCGGTGGGTCTTCATTCCACCACCAGACTGTGACTTCAGAAGACACAACTCATCGCATTTGGAAATGCCCACAGGTCCTGGGGAAGACTTACTGGCTGGTTATTGAAGGCCTGTGTACATCATATGAAAAGGCTGCTCCCAACTTTTCCCCCAACCTTCTAAAAGAAAACGTTTACTACATCTAGCCCTTCTAGATGTAAAGAGGTTGCCAACGTATGACAAAGTAGAGTTAGATAATGACATGTCTTATGAATACCCATTTGTTTTTTAAAAATCATAGAAAAAAATGTCTTCTGGAAATGACTTTGACATGGAATTGTTAGACGACCTCTGTGATGCTCATCCACATTTGCGGAATGAGTTAGAGCACATAGAGCCAAAGACCTCCAGAAGGGGAAGATTCCACACCAGTGGTCATATTTCTAAGACATTTCATATTGCAAACATCGTTTTACGTGTGCGCTTTATTCCTCACTGCTGTATATATAGTTGACAAACCGTCAGTACTTTTTTGAAATATCTAGTTTTCCTAGATATTCTGAAGTGCCTGATATATGCTAAGCATAGAAGTAGTAATGCCTTTTGTAAATACCTTTTTTACAGTTCATATGAGATTTTTCTGGGGAGTGGCTAAACCACCTCCTGAGCAGTATACCTTGTGTTTGTGCCTGGGTTCAGGAGAAAAGAGAGGAGGAAGAAATTTATGCCAGCGCACTTGGAGTGAGCAAGATTAACCGTTGCGCCTATGTCTGTGTATTTTGTCTTCCTTAGCTGTGTATCTAGTATATATAAAGGACAAAGTCCTAATTTACATCTAGTCTTTCTAGATGTTTAAAGAGGTTGCCAGTGTCTGACAAAAGTAGATTTAGTAAACTGATATATTTTGTACATTTTGTTATAAAACTCCTAGGAAAGATTGTCTTCTGAAAATTTGAACTTTATAGCCCACCAGGTTGGTGGAAGAGGGAAACGTTCTAGGCCAGAATGTTCATATTTCACAGACACTTTCAAATTATGCCTGTCGTTACATAGGCGCACAGTTTATTTAAGACTGCTGTGTATATAATGGACAAATTAAATCCTCACCTGAAACAAAAAAAAAAAAGAAAAGAAAAGAAAACTTTGCCAGAGAAAACCTTATATAACTATCAGAAACCCAAACCTGAAATAAATAAAAATAAAAAATAACAATACAACAATAAAAATTAAAAATAAAAAACCAGTATAGTATAAGAAATATTTATATAGTGTTTACATTCTTTTAGATATTATAAGTAATGTAGAGGTGATTAAAGTAGACTGGACAATGTGTGTAGATTACATGCAAATATTGCACTGTTTTATTTAAGAGACTTGAGCCGCTGGGGATTTGGGCATCCAAGGTGGGTCCTGGAACCAATTGGAGAGGGATGAATGTGGTTTAAATTTAGAAAACCTGATGTAGATTGAGAACTTACAAACGTTCTCATTCCCTGAATAGATCTTAGAGGAATACCCGATGCTGGGCACTGTGTGAGCCAAACATTTTATTGTGAGGATACAGACATGAATAGAAAATGGACCTTGAGATAAGAAGCTCAAAGAATATCCACAAGGTCATCCAAAGAAATAAAAAAAAGGAGAACGTGATAGGACCTCCGCAGATTTTTCTAGGTGTGTCCCTTACACATATCCTACGATCTAGCTACATTAGGTTATTCTCTGTTCTCCAAATATGTCCTCTATTTCCCACTGTCTATACCTCCTTTATACATATGTAGAAACATATTCCACCAATGTTTATTGGTTAACAACTAGTATGTGCCAGGTGCTGCTCCAGACACACAGGGCTACAGCAGTAAACAGACCTGACAAACCATGACCGCATGAAATGGATACTCTAGTGAAGGGAGACTGATCAAAAAATATAAATCAACAAAAAATCATTTGGATGGTCATAGTTGGAGAAAAAAAAAAAACAAGGAAGAACACTGAGTGGGGTGGAGTGTAATTTTAAATGGAACGGTCAGGGAGGACATTGAAAATACGTCATTTGAGCAAATATGTCATTTGACAGAGGTGAGGGTCAGCTGTTAGTCCCACATCTGTGGGAGTAAGCGTGCCTTCCTTTTCTCCGTGGCAAAGGGCCAGTGTCAGACAATCGCTCATCAGAAAGCTTTTGCCCAGTGTCACAAATAGATGTGTTCTTTCTCCTTTTTTGGGCCCTTGAAGAACTTTGTTATTATCTTGCACAATCTGTTCTCAGATTCTGGTTTCTTTTCTGAAACACATGTTCTCATTCACTTCAGAGTTTTGAAAAACAAACCAATTTGATTAGGACAACCTAATGTTAATAAATTATAGCTCTATTTACCATAACCACACACAACCTCCATCACCAGCCAATGAATTTTGAAATTGATGTTTGACATTTTAACAGTTTCATCCTTTCTAATCAAACTGCTGTTTCCAACCCCCCTTCCCGTTACAAATTCTACTTTTCATATACAAAGGAGACTTCTTTTTAAGATGTAAGATTTTTTTTTTTTTTTTTTTTTTACCAGAAGGACAAAAATTGCTCATGACACTCCTAGGTTTAACTGAGTCAAGTGAATGGGATGGTGTGGAGACAGAGAGGAGAGAGAGAGAAATAAAAAGAGACAAACCTATAAGAGAGTTTTGAGGCCAAAGCAAAGCAAAACCAATTACAGAATTAGAGTTTCAGTCTGATCTGCAGTTTGCAAAGAGAGAAGCTTTAGAGATGATAAACAGTACTCACCAAGACAGTAGAAGGGAAACTCTGATTTGCCTGTGTAACTTTTTCAGACTATTTCATCAATACGTGCTACCACAACGCAGGGTTATCATGCAGGAAAACCTAGTAAATGCTGACTACAGAGCTGAGTGTTCCTAATATTCTGAAACAAATTCATAATTATTTATCTTGAACTTTTTTTTAATCAAGTATTTTTATTATATACTTTTAAACATACAGAAAATAGAAAAAAATAGAACAGGGAACATCCACATTCACACCAGTTCGTCATTAACATTTTGCCATTTAGAGCAGTGCCTGTGGCTCAGTGAGTAGGGCGCCGGCCCCATATGCCAAGGGTGGCGGGTTTGAACCCAGCCCCTGCCAAAAAAAAAAACATTTTGCCATTTATGCTTCACACATATGTTTTGCTAAACCATTTCAAAATATTTTGGAGACACTGTAACAATTCATTCAAAAAATATTTGAATATGCAAATTAAAACATTCTTCTGAAACAGAGGTTCTCACCCTGTGGGTCGCAGCCCCTTTGGACTGTATTAAAGGTTCATGGAATTAGGAAGGTTGAGAACCACTGTTCTAAAACTGCAACATCCTTCTCACAGCCCATACAATTAGCAATAATTGTCTAATATCATTTAAAATCCAGTCCATATTCATTTTCTCAATTTCTCCTACCTTAAGTCAGGTTTTTTTTTTAAATAGGGTCCAATCAAGGATTCCACATTGCATTTGGTTATGTTCTTAAGCAACTTTAAATCCAGAACAATTACCCATTCGCACCTTCTTTTTTCCTTCCCAACTCTGATATTTTGAAGAAATGAGGCCTTTATCTTCTACAACATTCCACATTCTGGACCTGTCTGACCATTTCTTCAGTGGTGCCATTTAACTTGTTGCTCTATCCTCAGTATTTCCTGCAAACACGAAATTAGATCTAAAGGCTTGACTAAATTCCAGTTAAACTTTTTTGATGAGAACACTTCATAGGAAATATACGACACACAGCATCACAAATCAAAAAAAAATGCCTCATGATCTGATTGCTAGTGATGCAAAATGTAATCAGACTCTACAGATCTCTTTATTAGAAAAGTGTGTTTCTTCCACACAACCAACTAGCAAGTATTGGCTGAGATGACACTGTGACACCATGAGAATGCTAGGGAGATGCAGACCTCAATCTTTTATCTAATACCTTTGGCATCAAAATCTCTTTAATGTCGTGTTACATTAAGCTTTCGATTTTCAATTTTTTAAATGTTGAAAAACATTTATTTTTCACAAACCATTAAAATTTATACAAAAGTAAGATTAACTTTTATAATGATGGAACTTTTTACTCTGTAACTGGAATGTGAATACCGTCCTTCTTTTTGATTTTGTCTAAAACCCATATAATAGCCAGTGTGATAGCCACTCATGTACCAAGAGATTAACATACTTCTCAAAGCATCAGTATCATCAAGAGAATCCGGACATATGGGAGGTGGTGGGGGAATTATTGGTGGTGCACAAGGAAATAGAGGCAGCCAGCATGACAGGAAGTGTGGTGGTGGTGGGCCATTGAATTTTAAACCTGGCTTTCCTAGTCCCAGTCCTGACCCTGGCATGGGGGGAGGCGGAGGGAGAAAAGAGTTCCATGGAGTAGTTTTTGACTTGATGTTATTTGATTTCTTTCCAGGAGACCTGGAGTTCTCACTTTCATCTGTTGAAACTTGACTTTCATTTTCATTCTCTTGAGCATTCCGTTCTATATTATTAGTTACTTCAGAGGTTGGGGAAAGTAGATCAGACAGATTTTGCTCCACTCTATTTCCATATCTAGTGTAAACCACAACACAGGTTTCTCTCTGAAAATCAACTGAGGCAATGGTAGCTGGGTAAACGCAACCATCTTCCAACCAAATGGCAGAACATTTGTCACCAAATTTCCACTGTTTCAAGGGTGTTGCAGTATTCTTTTTTTGGCTTTTATTCTTCTTAGCAGGTTTTCTTCTAGGTGTGCCTTTTGGTTTATCTGAAGTTTCACAATTGTCGCCATTCTTTAGAGCATGCTTAAATGAAGCCACAGCTTTATCATAAGCTTTTATCAATGCCGTCTTGTCCCAAATGTCAGAATCATCACTCTGGCCTGTACCTCACCGGAATAGCACCGAGTCCTCCTGCTCCGGGACTGCACCTCCACCTCCACCGCCGCCACTGCCACCCTGTCTTGAACTTCTTAAAACAAAAATGCAGGGACGAGCTTTAAGAACTAATCAGTTTCATTTAGTATCCCCTTTTAAATGGATAGATCATTTCTTCCTCTTAGTAACATTCTTCATTCCTCTTTGAAAATCATCACCCTGAAGGAAGTATAATTAAGTGTAGAACTCTTTAAAGAATAAATGTATTTGAGGAGGCGGAGCAAGATGGCAGCCGAGTAACAGCTTCCTTGCATCCGGGCACCATGAGTCTGGGGAGATAGGACTCCAGGCATCTCTGGCTGGTGGGATCTGCCTATCATCACCCCTGTGAGGATACAGGGAGTCAGCGAGAGACTTCTGGACCCCAAGAGGAGGACTAAAACAGTGGAAAAACGGCAAGTGATCGCGTGTGTTCAATCCATCTAAACCTGCCCACAACTGTAAGTTCAGTAGCAGCGAGACTGCAAACCAGAAAGGCCTTACCTGTGAACTGTTTTGGTGTCTTTGGACTTGGCACTCAGTTGAACTGCCTTGGGGAGAGCCTGAGCGGGAGTGCGGAGAACTTTGGCCATTGTCTAGGGCCCGAGTCTGAGCCACTGAGCCAGACAGAGCTAATAGTGTTTGCCTGTGGGTCACAGGGAGACATTGTGAACCATCTGCCCCGGCAAGCTCCGCCCTCAGGGTCGCAGAGCTAGAATCGGGTGGGAGCTGGTAACCCAGCAAGGGAGTAGCCTAAGGGTGGGGTCTGAGCCGCCTTGCAGCTCTAACCCTCAGGGGCAGAGCGAGACCAGTTTTGGCACACTGGGTAAGTGGATAGCCACTTCAGCAGTGATTCCAGCGACAAGCACTTTCCTGGGAAAGCTTCTGCTCAGCAAGTTTACAAGTTCAAAGTGCCTTTTAAGTGGGCTGAAGAGAGATTTAGGGTGTCCACCTGCTGGGGTTTGAGAAATCAGCAGCCTCCAGTTGTATCAGAACTGTGATTAACATCTCATACCCCAGAAGACCACGTGTTGCCCAGACAATATTCAATAACATATACATACTGCTTTGTTTTTGGTTGTTTTTTTTTTTTTGGTTTGGTTGTGTTTTTTTTGTTTGTTTATTTTGACGTTGTTGATGTTGTTTTGTTTTTTAATTTCAACCTTTTCCATACAGATCCTTTTTCTTTCTCAATTTTTCTAGTTTTAATTATAATTTCCCATTGCGGCCTTTTTCAATAGCTAGAACTTCATTTCTGCTAGTGTTTCTACCGCTATTATTTGGTTTTTCACCCAATTTTATCCTGTAAAGTTTTCTGTTTGCTTGTTTTGGTTTGATTTATAGCATTTTTGTCTTTCCTCTCTACTTGGTGGAGGTGGGGTACTGTGTCTGATCAGGTTAGCAAAGAGCTGCTGACCTCAAGGGAACCACCCAACTGGGCACCCCCAGAAGGTGGGTTTTTTTTAAGGTTGTGTCAAAGTACCCTACTGTACACCTATATTGCCCTGTCTCCCTCTATCTGTGCCTCTCTTCTTTTTGTCAATATTCCTTATCCCCACCCCCTCTCCTTTCTCTATTTTTCTTTTTTTTTTCTTATCACTCGGTCCTCCTTTCTTTCATCCCTTTTTTGCTCTTAAACCTTCTCACCCTTCTGGTCCTGTAACCCTTAGTCCACAGGCACGAGAACTTAAAGAGCAAGAGGAAGTGAAAGGAAAATTAGGGCAAGGAAACAGATAAAGGAAATCACTCATGAGGAAGAATCAGCAGAAAACTCCAGGCAACATGAAGAACCAGTCCAGAACAACCCCGCCAAGGGACCATGAGGTAGCTACTGCAGATGATTCCACCTGTAAAGAAATGTTAGGAATGACAGAAAGGGAATTTAGAATACACATGTTGAAAACAATGAAAGAAATGATGGAAACAATGAAGGAAACTGCTAATAAAGTGGAAAATAACCAAAAGGAAATCCAAAAACAGAATCAAATAAGAGATGAATGATATGAAGAATATAAAAAGGATATAGCAGAGCTGAAGGAACTGAAACAGTCAATTAGGGAACTTAAAGATGCAATGGAAAGTATCAGCAACAGGTTAGACCATGCAGAAGAAAGAATTTCAGAGGTAGAAGACAAAGTTCTTGAGATAACTCAGATTGTAAAAGAGGCAGAAAAGAAGAGAGAGAAAGCAGAACATTTACTGTCAGAATTATGGGACTTTATGAAGCGTTCCAACATACGAGTTGTAGGAATCCCAGAAGGGGAAGAAGAATGCCCCAGAGGAATGGAAGCCATACTAGACAATATTATAAAAGAAAATTTCCCAAATATCACCAAAGATTCTGACACACTGCTTTCAGAGAGACATCAGACCCCAGGTCACCTCAACTCTAACCGAGCTTCTCCAAGACACATTGTGATGAACCTGTCCAAAGTCAAGACAAAAGAAAAGATTCTGCAAGCTGCCAGGAGTAAGCGCCAGTTGACCTACAGGGGCAAAACCATCAGAGTGATTGCAGACTTCTCTAATGAAACTTTCCAAGTAAGAAGACAATGGTCATCTACCTTTAATCTACTTTAACAGAACAATTTCCAGCCCAGAATTCTGTACCCTGCTAAGCTAAGCTTCAAAATTGATGGAGAAATCAAATCATTTACAGATATACAAACATTGAGGAAATTCGCCACAATAAGACCAGCTCTACAGGAAATACTTCAACCTGTTCTGCACACTGACCACCACAATGGATCAGCAGCAAAGTAAGAACTCAGAAATTAAAGGACAGAACCTAACCTCCACACTGATGCAAAAGATAAAACTAAGCAATGGACTCTCACCAAATAAGACGAATAGAATACTACCACACTTATCAATTATCTCAATAAATGTTAATGGCTTGAATTCCCCACTGAAGAGACATAGATTGGCTGACTGGATTAAAAAACACAAGCCACCCATTTGCTGTCTGCAAGAAACACACTTGGCTTCAAAAGACAAATTAAAGCTCCAAGTCAAGGGTTGGAAGACAATTTTTCAGGCAAATGGAATCAGAAGAAAAGAGGAGTTGCAATCTTATTTTCAGATACATGTGGATTTAAAGCAACTAAAGTCAAAAAAGACAAAGATGGTCACTTTATATTGGTCAAGGGAAAAATACAACAAGAAGACATTTCAATTCTAAATATCTATGCACCCAATTTAAATGCTCCCAGATTCTTGAAACAGACCTTACTCAGTCTGAGCAATAGGATATCTGATAATACCATAATAACAGGGGACCTTAACACTCCTCTTACAGAGCTGGACAGATCCTCTAAACAGAAATTAAACAAGGATATAAGAGACTTAAATGAGACCCTAGAACAACTGTGCTTGATAGACGCATATAGAACACTCCATCCCAAAGATAAAGAATATACATTCTTCTCATCACCCCATGGAACATTCTCCAAAACTGATCATATCCTGGGACACAAAACAATTATCAACAGAATCAAAAGAATTGAAATTTTACCTTGTATCTTCTCAGACCATAAGGCACTAAAGGTGGAACTCAACTCTAACAAAAATGCTCGACCCCACCCAAAGGCATGGAAATTAAACAATCTTCTGTTGAATAACAGATGGGTGCAGGAAGAAATAAAACAGGAAACATTAACTTCCTTGAGCATAACAACAATGAAGACACAAGCTACCAAAACCTATGGGATACTGCAAAAGCAGTTTTGAGAGGAAAATTCATCGCTTTAGATGCCTACATTCGAAAAACAGAAAGAGAGCACATCAACAATCTCACAAGAGATCTTATGGAATCGGAAAAAGAAGAACAATCTAAGCCTAAACCCAGTAGAAGAAAAGAAATATCCAAAATCAAATCAGAGATCAATGAAATTGAAAACAAAAGAATCATTCAGAAAATTAATGAAACAAGGAGTTGGTTTTTTGAAAAAATAAATAAAATAGATAAACCATTGGCCAGACTAACGAGGAATAGAAAAGTAAAATCTCTAGTAACCTCAATCAGAAATGATAAAGGGGAAATCAGAAAGAGGGACGGAGGGAGGGGGGGTGGAGCCTTGGTGTGTGTCACACTTTAAGGGGGCAAGACATGATTGCAAGAGGGATTTTACCTAACAATTGCAATCAGTGTAACCTGGCTTATTGTACCCTCAATGAATCCCCAACAATAAAAAAAAAAAAAAACTCTGGTGGCTTAATAGCCAATTACTTTCTAAACATAAAAAAAAGAATAAATGTATTTGTAATTGGATAAGAAGTTAAGTAAATTTCTATGTAAATGCTTCACCTCAAAGAAATTGTTTTTCAAATGGTTAAAATTAAAAGAGTTTGGGACAAATTCTGTACCCATCTCCACTTGGGAGGCGAAGAGTACACATATGTAATTGAAAGCTGAATGTGACACCCTGTACGTAATTCTGTAACAGTTTTAGAATGAAACTCTTACAGTATATGGGAGGAGTATTCATAGAAACAATGATTTGGGGACAAAAAGCATTTTGTTTGAAGATACACAAGTAATAAAACCCAGATGAAACCTCAAAAATAGGAACACATATCTTTCCAGTATGGCCAAAGATTAATTTTGTGTCAGAGTTTCTTGCTCGTAATGAGAAGACCATTGGCTTTGGGGGGCTTATTTTCTTTTTAGGGAAGCTATGGAAAGCACAGGATTATAAAACTCTACTTACATAACAATTTTCTATCAAGGGGTTCTGAATTCTTTATAAAATGTTAGCTCATTTAATTCTCACAGCTCCCAAGCAGGTTAAGAAATGACGAGTGATATTTAGGATGGGCTCTGTCTTGGTTTCTGCCAGGGAGCATGAGTCACAGTTTCTCTTAAAGCAGAAACGAAGCTATAATTTCCTGACATCCGGTTGAGGCGCTAACCTGACCTCATTCCAACTCTCCAAGTTCAGCGGTTGTGTTCCAGTTTTGGTTTTATTTCTATTTCTCTACGATCTGGCAGCAAACTGTCATAAATCATGCTTTCATGCGGGACTTGATGAGATGAAGGGCAGGAAGGAAGCTTGTTGGTAGGTTTTTAAATGACAGACATATTCAGGGTGTTTACTTCTCAGGACAGCAGAGTTTTCTTGCCAATAAGTAATTCCTTTTAGTCTTGACATATGTAGAACTCAAATGGACTTATAAAAAATTGGACTTATTTATTTTTAATTGATAACAATGCATTGATGATGTTCAAAATTTAGAATGTTCAAAGGATAGACAATAAAAACCACGCCCTTCTATTCCCCTCCTCTGGTCACCTAGGTCCTCCCACAGAGGTAACCAGTGTTACTAGCTGCTGCTTTCTTTCTTTTTTGTTTTGTTTTGGTTATTAGCCTTTTTTTTGAGACAGGGTCTCACTATGTCACCCTTGGTAGAGTGTCATAGTGTCACAGCTCACAGCAACCTCAAACTCTTAGGCTTAAGCAATTCTCTTGCCTCCGCCTCCCAAGTAGATGGGACTATAGGCACCCACCACCATCCCCGGCTATTTTTTCTGTTTTAGCAGGCCCAGGCTGGGTTCAAACTCACCAACCCTGGTGCATGTGGCTGGCACCCTACCGCTGAGCTACGGGTGCTGCTCTGGTTATTAGCTTCTTAAACAAGTAGTCCACACAAATCCAAGCAGGTGTCATATCTTGCATAAATATGTACAAGGTCAATTACATTGGTGAACACATCCTAGAAAAAGTGCTACATACCTCATTGCTGACTATCACCACAGTCAGCTTCAAAGTTCTTTCCCCTTGTGAAGCTGTGCAGCACTCCAGTGCCTAGCCCATGCTTCAAGCAATTTTAGAACCCTTTTTCTCCAATGGCCATCACAGCGGTTGTTGTCTGAGGTCTACCAATTAAGTTTGTAAACTCATACTAGAAAAAGTGCTCAGAAGGGTAGACTAGGCAGTGGCGTCTGTCCAGTTTTCCAAAAGGTGACTGTAGTGAAATTCAGCAATGAGTTATGTAGCACTTTCTCTAGAATGAGTTTGCAAACTTAACTGACCTCCTATATAGGGATCTATATAACACAGTATGTAAATATATGAATTATATCTTATATATCTCTGCATAAATACATAGAAATGCTATAACATAATATATGCAATGTAAATACACAACTTATGCCTTCAATATCCCATATATTTATGTATTTGTCTGTCGTTCTTGATAAATTACAGCAAACTACGCACACAGTTCTACCACTTGCTTTCCTCACTTAAGATGTCTTTGACAATCCATAACAAAACTTAAAAAGCTCCCACACTCTTTTTTATGGCTTCATGGTCTTCCATAATATAGATAGAACAGAATTTTTTTAACTGGTCTTTTATTAATGATGTTAAGATTGTTTGCTATTACAGGTAGTGTTGTAACAAAGAACCTGATGGAAAGTCACTTCACACAAAAACAAATAGGATAAAGTCTCAGAAATTGAGTTTCTGGACTGAAGAGGATATGCACTTTGATTTATAGATATGTTTCAAATTATTCTCATTAAGGTTTTCTTATTTCACACTCCCGCCAGAAATGTTTGGGCATTCCTATTTCTCTGCACTCTTGCCAACCTATTGTATAATTATTCTATTTAACTAAGAGACAATATAGAACAAATAGTTAAGTTTTCTAATTATTGAAAAAGGTATTCGATGTATCAGATGATTCCTTCTGTTTTTACAGATCCACAAATTTAAAAGAACTTGTATTTATCTTTAAAAACTTTTTTAATTTCACCTTTATATGAAAGCACTTAAAAGTATGGGTCATTTCTCAGTAAGTATGACCATAGCTTTGCCAAAACAATTCTGTGTGGCAGATTTCTAAACCTCCACCAGCTGACAAGTTGTTTCAAGAAACAACAGATACCAAATGTTTCCAGAGCTGTCAGAGACTCAGCAATGTATTGGAGCTTCTTCGGGTCTTGATTTGGTCACTGTCAGGAAAATGTGGAAATAATATGTCTAGTGATAAGCAGACAATGTTTTATACAATGTATTTAAAAGTATACATCCATAGCAGGGCAAAAGCATTTCAGAAATATATTTGGATTGCTGTTTGTGATTTTACAAGTTCAGCTGGAGAATTTTGTTAGGTGCAAAATTAGTTTTTACGAGATGTTTAAACATATGTGGCATGGGCCCGCATAGCTAGTCTACTACACATTATTTACAGAGCATTTGTAAGGGTGTAATTGAGACATCTGATATTCCAAATGAGGACTTTTACTCAACTGTAAATTATGTCACAGATGTCTTATAATAGTTCTCTCCATTTTCAGCAATTATGGGAAATGCTCAAGATTTTATTATAAACATGAACATGTACATATGCCCTGAGCCTTTCTGTTCTCCATAGAGAGTATAGTGTTATGTTGAAGTTTTAAATATTAGACCTTATTTAGTTATATAAAAATATTTTATTAATGTTGTAATCTCGGCTTCTGCATTCTATTCATAGCCTTCTCTTGAGAATCTTTGTTCTTATAAAATGAGATTCTCTGAGAAAACTTTTTTTGGGGGGTTACATTAAACTGGAATGATTAATATATGTCTACCTTGGTATTAGTAGACATTCATATGGCAGAAAAACTATCTATTAGTTCTTAATAGGCCATTATAACACCAGAAATTATTTGGCACCATTTGAATTGGCTTCTAAGAGAAAATTATTCTTTTTTAAATACTTTAATTGACAAAAATGATATATATTCATTACATACAACATGGTGTTTTGAAATATGTATACATTGTTTAACAGTTCAATCAAGCCAATTACTTCTGGTTATTTTTATAGTGAGAACATTTAACATCTACTCTCTTAGTAATTTTCAGGAACCTAATACATTGTCATTAACTACAGTCACTATTTCGTACAGTAATCTCATGAACTTATTTCTCTTGTCTAATTAAAATTTTCTATCCTTTGACCAACATCTCCCCTATCCCCACCACCAACTCCCTATCACTCTATTCTCTGCTTTATGAATTCAACTTTTTAGATTACATGTAAAAGCGAGATCATGAAGTATGTGTCTTTCTGTGCCTGGCTTACTTCACTTAACATTCTCCAGGAAAATGGTTCTTTGTTGCTCTTAAGAAAAATGTCCTGAGCTAGAGCGAGACCCCGTTTCTAAAACTAGCCAGGCATTATGGCAGGTACCTGAAGGCCCAGCTTCTTGGGCGGTTGAGTCAAGAGGATCACCTTAGCCCAAGAGTTTGAGGTTGCTGTGAACTATGAAGCCACAGCACTCTACCCAGGGCAGGTGAGACTCTGTCTCAAAAAAAGCCTTAAAAATCTGCCTTATAGGCTCAGCGCCCATGCCTCAGGTGGCTAAGGCGCCAGCCACACACACCTGAGCTGGCAGATTTGAATACGCCCTGGGCCCACCAAGCAACAATGACAGCTGCAACCAAGGGATGGCCGGGCATTGTGGCAGGCGCCTGTGGTCCCAGCTACATGAGAGGCAGAGGCAGGAGAATCTCTTGAGCCCAGGAGTTGGAGGTTGCTGTGAGCTGTGATGCCACAGCACTCTACCCAGGTGTGGCTCTGTCTCAAAAGAAAAAAATCTGCTTTATAATATTACTAATTCAAGTCAGTTAGCTAGGGCTTGATAACTATTGCTACAAACGCGTGGTTTCTGAAGAAATATGTAGTTTCTGCCATCTTTCTAAAGTCAGTCAATTTGTTAAATCTAAGATTAAGAAATATTTTATTTTTGACATACTATTTCATTTAATAATGACTATAAATTATAATTTTCCTCTAGCTGAATTTTGCAGAGGCACTTCCCTCTCACCCAAGCATTCCTCAACTATGAGAACCTCCAAAGTATCGGTATGGTGTTCTCTGACTGCAAGATGGTTTCCAACAAAATAATAAAACAAACGTTTAAATGCTCACCCCTTCAAATGGGACAGGTTGAGAGCTTTTAAGTCCTTCCCAAATCAGCATTGGCTGACATTTGTTTTAATAGGTTTTATTTCAGGTATAGTGAGACCAACAGATCAGGAGACAGTGCCTTTGAAAAGATAGTTTATTATACTTACAGATCTCAGAGAGGGATGGTGGTAGGGAAGTCGCATAGGGAATTACCAGGATTAGTCACAAGGCAAAGGAAGAAATAGTAAGGCAGCAGTAGGGGAGAGGCAGTACCTTTATTATCGTTTCCGCGGGAAGCAACTGGTGAGGCAGGATAAACAGCTTGTTTGAATAACTTTAGTGTTACTGGAGGGGCATAGGGGCTGTCCTGATCTTCTGATATTTGGCCTTGGGGTAGTTAAGGCAGGCATAATGTGGTCTAAAGCCAGGAAGCTCAAGGTATACCAATGTTAAAATACCATGTTAATATAATATTATAATATTATAATTCAGCAAATTCTGATCAAGGTATTTTTCACCAAATCCATAAATTACACAAACTTAATTTTTAAATAATATATAATGCTATAGGATGGATCTAGTACTGCAAGGAAAAAAAAAACCTTTTAAGGGAATTATTGTGGTAATATTTTTCTATTTTTGCTGTTCCTTTGTTGATAATATTGTTTTACCCACATACATAATAGTTATGTAGGAAGGGGCTTGTAAATAGTAGTGTGAACCCTTTCTTAGCTCATCATCTAGAGAAAAATGTATTTCTTTAGAAATAAAAATTATTTTTTATTTTTATTTATTATTTATTTATTTTGTTTGTTGTTTGCTTTTGACACAGAGTCTCACTCTATAGCCTGGGTAGAGTACCATGGAGTCACAGCTCACAGCAACCTCCAACTCTTAGGCTCAAGCAATCCTCTTGCCTCATCTTCCCAAGTAGCTGGCACTACAGGCACCTGCTACAAGGCAGTGCCCAGCCAGTTTTTTTATTTTCAGTGGAGATGGGGTCTTTCTCTTTCTCAGGCTGGTCTTGAACTCCTAAGTTCAAGCAATCCACCTGCCTTGGCCTGCCAGAGTGCTAAGATTACAAGCATGAGCCACCACACCGGGCCTTAAAATTATTTTTTAACAAGTAAACTGGTTGATTATTTAAGTGCAAAATTCAAGAATCCCAAGCATCAAGATAAGCAAGTTGTTTTTGCTTATTTTTGATGCTATAATGGGAAGACAAATTTCCATCTAAATTTTAATATGCTTTCGTTCCCCAAATCAAGCTGAATGCAATATGTTATATTTATTTATTTATTTATTTTGAGACAGAGTCTCACTATGTCGCCCTCGGTAGAGTGCTATGGGGTCACAGCTCACAGCAAACTCAAACTCTTAGGCTTGCCTTAGAACTCAAGCTCACAGCAAACTCAATTCTCTTGCCTTAGCCTCCCAAGTAGCTGGGACTACAGGTGCCCGCCACAATGCCCAGCTATTTTTTTGTTGTAGTTGTCATTGTTGTTCAGCTGGCCCCAAGCGGGGTTCAAATCCACCAGCCTGGGTGTATGTGGCCAGTGCCCTACCCACTGAGCTACGGGTACCGCCCTAACATGTTATTTTAAAATGTGTGTCAACAAATTATGTTGCCCTTATATTAAGCAGCATTTATTTCCTATTTCTTAAATAGGAAAAGTCCAAGTTTTATTTTTCCAACTCACTAAAGATTAAATTTCAAATCTGATATATATAACATATTTAATATTCTATACATAATTTAATATTCTGATCTAGAATAGAATATTTATACTGGAAAATACTACTTAAATAATACAGACCAGGTGATTTGAACCAACACTCTCAATTTAAGCCAACTAAATCTGCATCAAAAATAAACATTTTTCTTAAAAACATCAAAAAGCAAGCAAGGTGGTGAGAAATTACTGGTTGAAAGTCCAAGAGAAGATGAAAATCAAGAGATATAAACCCAGTTTATAGCTATTTTCTCTGCAAGCATTTGCTGACCTAAAAATGACAGCTATAATGTTAAATGGCAATTTTGTCAGCTACGTAAGGCTTGCCCAGGGTAGAGACTCCAGCAAAGCACATTATGCCTTGGGTTGAGATGCTAAAAGATTACCCTCTAGGAATAAGGATCAGCTAAAAATAGGTAATCCTACTTTGAAACAGGTCAATGATCCAGAAAAATCTCACATACCACATGGTGGTCCCACACAGCTAGTGGTCCCAGAAAGCAAACAAAAATCTTCTCTGAAAGATGTCACTGTTGTAGGTCTCAAATTATTTCTACAAATAACTTTTAAAATATGATACCCACACATAATCAAAGAGAGCCAAATACACAAGGCAATGACAGAGCATGAATAGAAACCAGATCAAAGGGAAAAAACAGATCTGCATAGCTCCAGACTGTGCAGTTACCAGACACACTACAGCATTTACACTTACTAATTTCTTAGAGATAAAAATTCAAGCTTTAAAAATGGCAGCAAGAGACCAAAATGTATATAAAGTGATATTGCAAGATTGAAAACAAAAATAGAAAATATACAACTGAGAAATATTATAAGGGAAATTAAAAACTCAGTGATAGGTTTAACAACAGATTAGATACAGCTGAAGAGAGAAACAGTAAAATGATGGACAACAGTAAAAAAAAAAAAATGACAAAGACAAAAACATGAAATGCATGACAAGAGATACAGAGGATACAGTGAAAAGATTTAACATAACTGGAGTTTCAGAAGAGAAGGGAAAAAGCAACTTTTTAAGAAGTAATGCATTGTCACACACTCTGCTCCCACAAGTTGTTTATTAATTACGCAGTCAAAAATAGTAAATTTTCACTGGAGAAATCAGATGCCACATTAACCAAATGATCAAGGTTAACATGACTACCATGGGCTAATTCAACATCATATACCCATGAAATGATGTACTGAGAAAGATACATCACTTTTGTAATATTTCTGCAAAAAAAAATGCTTGATCAGCACCTAATCCTGAAGACAATATCAGACAGTCCCAGGTTCTTCATAATATTTGGCCTATATTCTTCCACAGTATCAAAGTCATGTAAGACAAAGACTAAGGCATTGTTCCAAATTAAGAGACCAAAGAGAAATGTCAACTAAATGAAACTGTGATTCTGAATTAGATCCTGGGTCACAGAAAGGACATTAGCACGATAATTTGCAAAATCCAGATAAGGTGTATAGATTAGAGAATTGTATTAAATCACTTTTATTCTGATTTTTATGATTGTACTATGGTTATGTAAGAGAATATCCTTGATATTCGGAAATACAATCTAAAGTATTAGTGGGTAATTGGCTATCATGTCTGCAACTCAAAATTCTAAAGTAGCATTTAAAAAAATAAAAAATTCCTACCCAATTACAGAGAAACTGCAGCAAACCAAAACAAAAAAAGAAATATTTAAAGCAGGAAGTAAACAATGGTAATGGAATGAGGAATATAATCTACTTTCATTCAGTGAAGCGAACAGATTGATAGCTAATTTCTCAGCAAAAGCAATGGAAGCCGGAAGTCAGTGGAATGATAGTTTCAGTTGCAAAATAATAACAACAACAACTAGAAAATTTAAACGCCAACCTTTAAGCATAGATTATCTTTTAACAATGAGGTGAAATAGAAGATCAGACAAAACTGGGAGAGTTCATCAGCAGCAGATACACACAACAGGAAATGTTTAAGGGTATCCCTCAGGAAAAGGCAGAACTTCCAAGCCAATGACAAGGAAAAAAAAACAAGTAAACACAACAACAACAAAAAAGTCCTTCCAAATCATAATGTCAAGAAAAAAGCATCAAAGAATAGGTCATCCGATTAGAAAACACTTATTAGACAGTCAAAACTGTACAGAAAAAAACAAGTGATTGCTATAAAAATCAGGAGAACAATCTTTAGGGAAGACATAAGAGAGTCTTCTTGGGAAGGAAACCAGGGGATGCTTTCTAATGAGGTTTTGTGACCTATGTGGTTACATGGATTTCCACTTTGTGAAAATACTTTAATATTTACACTTGTTTTGATGTGATTTTTTTACAGTAAAAATATTTATAAAACTTGGCAACTCTGTATCAACATCTCCTTGTTACCATATAAAAACGATGAAATGGCTCCTCAAACTCCCGATGGTCCCAAACTCCTGGGCTCAAGTCATATTCCCACCTCTGCCTCAAGGTTAAGTAGATTTGAAAGTCAAAAAAGGTTTAGAAATAATCTTACTCTTCCCCCCCTTCCAGGCAGCTGCTTTCAGAGGTCCATAAGATTTGATTTTCTGTAAACTATAGGCCACATCCTTTGCTTTGATATTAAATGTTTGTCTATATTCCCCTGTCCTCCATGCCATAGCGTACAAGTTTTTGAAGCTCGCTTTCCAAGAGTTATATTGTTCATCAGTAAGTGTATTACCACAAAGTCCTTTTGAAGAGAGGGTGCTGTGTTGCCTAGAACTATTTGCTGAGGTTGTTTTGACCAAATTATTTTTAAAAAATAAACGACTTACAGAAATTTTGAAATAGACTAAAAAATATTTGGAACATAAAATGGCCACATGGCTAGTTACCATATTGAAGATTCTCTGCACAAGTCCCTATAATTAAAGCATCCCAGCATGGATCTTTAGTGCAACCCTGGCTTTTAGTCCCCATCACTCATGACCTTGATAAACAAAATCACACTTTGGGGCTGATCCAAAGTGAAAACTCAAAATGTAAGAAAAGCATGACATTCTGACTCAGCAGAGGGCTCTGATATTTGTCTGAAGATAATCTATTTCAAGGCATTTTGAGTCACCCACTCATTGAGTATTTCTCTTTCTTAAAACAGCTGTTTTTAAAGTATTTTTTTAAGTAAGCCATGAAGGGGCTATAGAATTCGTGGTGTGATTTTAGTGTAATAATGACCAATTGCATCTATGTTAACCTCAAGCAAATGTTTCCTCTCCATACAAATTTCCTTCTCCTAGCTTATGTTTACTTCTTTCCCTCTCTATTTCAGGTACCTTTCCTTACTTTATTTTTTGTTGTTGTTTGTTTGTTTGGGTTTTTTGTTGTTGTTGTTGTTGTTTTGAGACAGAGTCTCACTCTGTCACACTCAGTAGAGTGCTGTGGTGTCACAGCTCACAGCAACCTCCAACTCTTAGGCTTAAGCGATTTTCTTGCCTCAGCCTCCCAAGTAGCTGGGACTACAAGCGCCCACCACAATGCCTGGCTATTTTTTGTTGCAGTTGCCACTGCTGT
Organism: Nycticebus coucang; assembly: GCF_027406575.1. NCBI lineage: Eukaryota > Metazoa > Chordata > Mammalia > Primates > Lorisidae > Nycticebus > Nycticebus coucang. The sequence continues at coordinate 18,118,529 of NC_069792.1, read as the reverse complement.
TTTAGCTGGCTGGGGCCAGGTTCGAACCTGCTACTGGCAGTATATGGGGCTGGCGCCCTACCCATTGAACCACAGGGCTGCCCTCCTTACTTTAGTTTGTTTTGTTTTTTTTTTATTGTCGGGGATTCATTGAGGGTACAATAAGCCAGGTTACACTGATTGCAATTGTTAGGTAAAGTCCATCTTGCAATCGTGTCTTGCCCCCATAAAGTGTGACACACACCAAGGCCCCACCCCCCTCCCTCCATCCCTCAAAACTTCTGGAATAGGAGAACTAGATCCTAAATAATAGTCTGGAAGTATTTCAACAATTCTCTTCATGAGGTTACTGAAAGTCAAAACTAACAGTGATCAAAGGATCTGTTCTCATCTGAATGATTTTATCTCAACTTCTGTCGACTGGAAGGACTAGAGCCAATACTCTTTTTCTTTCTTTTGAGACAGAGTCTTACTTTGTCACCCTTGGTAGAGTGTCATGGAGTTGTACCTCACAGCGACCTCAAACTCTTGGGCTCAAGCCATTCTCTTTGTTTTTAGAAGCTGTGGGGGCGGGGGTTCACTCTTGCTCAGGCTGGTCTCCAACCTGTGAGCTCAGGCAATCCACGTGCCTCGGATTGCTAGGATTACAAGCGTGGGCCACCACACCCGCCTCCAACACTTTTTCCACCACTTGCTCTTGAGCATGCTCAGAGGCACCCTGCTACTGAGCTCTAATCTGCTGCTCAAAAGCTTGTATCTCTCATCTCCCAGGCAGACCTGCATGTGGGAGGGAGGGGGGGGTCTCTGTCCTTACACCAAAGGAGATTTGTCCTCCTTTTCCCTTTCCTGCTTTCCTATCCTCAATTGCTGTTTGTTGTCTCTGGGTAAATGGAGCAGAGAGGACGATAAACAACCTTTTAAAAGAGACTCCTTCCTTCTCTTCTTCTCAGATACCTTCCAGGCAAAACTTCTGATGCAATGATCCTTTATTTAGGTTTTGAAATTCAAGCACAGCCTGACTTCTATTTTCCTCTAAATAAAAAAAGGGGGTCAGTAAACAGTCTGTAAAGGGTCAGAGAATGAATATTTTAGGTTTGAAGGCCATATGGTCTCTGTCTTAAGCACACAATTCTGACGTTGCCGTCCAAAGCAGCCATACTTGACGTTCAAGTGAGTAGAGATGGTTCCCATAAAACTTTATTTATGGATGCTGAAATCTTATTTTACTTTTCTTTCCCAATTGTTTAAAAATGGAAAAACTGTTCTTAGCTTGGGATCAAATGAAAACAGGCAGCAGGCCAGATTTGGTAGGTCAGTTTGCTGATCCCGATTTAAAGGGTAAGGTCTTTCTACCCCAGGATATTTAAAATTAAGAATTAATGAGGGTAATTTGACCCATACTATTTGCATTGAGGGGATTAAGTTTACATACAGGTTTTGTAATCATTGGAACAACATTGCGCCTGCAATGTTTAAGAGAATTTGACATGAAAGAGAATCTGATAGATTAGTTGGGGGATTCGAATTTAAAAGGTTTGAGTATAGACTTAGGGATTTTCAGTTGAAAGTTGGAAGAGAATTCATGCTTGTAAACAACAATGGAATGCATAGAAGAACTTGAGAGTTTCTGTATTTATAATTTTAATTTATGCTATTTAAGTACATAGAAAGGCATTCTTGTTTGGGTGGTAAGCTTGCCTGGTCAGGCATTTGATGTAAAATTCGTTGAATAAATTTTTAAATGCAATATAGAATATTTAAGGGAATTTGATAAACTAAAGGCTGATTATTTAAGGATATCTATCCTATGTAACCAATTATTCAAGCTTTAATCAACAAGCAAGTGAAGGTAAAATTCTTACTGTAGATGTAGATTTATAAATGGAATAATAAGCTTTGCATACTGGACTTAAAGCGAATGATGTTTGTGTTTATGTAACATGTTTTTCATTATGTAAATGATGTTTTTAATTATTACTAAATGGTGTTTCATAAAAATTCAAGTACCTGGCCCAATCCTGTCTATATAAAAGTTAATGACAGGACACCCCATGCAGACAATGAGAATGGCCAATCTATCTTGGCAATGAAGGTGCTGCCCACTTGGCTGACAGTGATATTTCACCAAATTGAGTTGTGCCCAATGTAGCGTGATGCTACAGGGCTGCTGTATCTCTACAAGGTATCCTCTTGATCCAAACAATAGCCAAGCCAAACCACCAACAGCCAATCAAAAATTGTGGGTAAGGAAAGCGATAATGTTGCATGTGAGCAGTTTGGGGAGGAGATTCACATAATGGCTGTTAGATCTTCAGTATGATGCCCACTAAATAGCTCACACACCGTGTTTGTTATTGCAGTTTGAGAAATACCTTCTTCATAGAAGTGTAGAACAGAAAAATAGCATCCATCTAAACCTGCCATCAGCTTTATTCCAAATCTTTTCTCAGCATATTTTAGAACAGAGGTCAGCAAGCAATCGCCAGGGCCCATATCTGGCCTGCCACCTGTTTTGGTAACAGACTTCAAATTAAGTGATTTTTAAAAAATCAAAATGAGAATAACATTTTGTGACAGGCTATATGCAATTATATGCCATTCAAATTTTTCAGCCTCCATAAATATTTGAAATATTTACTATTTCTATTTGGTCCTTTCCTTTTGGAAAAAAAGTTTGCTAACACCTATTTTAAGGGACCGATTTTATCACCTCAAGTGAATTTATGATCCATGACTGTAACATTCTTGTCCCAGAGGACCTGAGATCACTTATCAGCCTTAGGTTTGAGGTCAGGATACGGACCTTGGGTTGCAGACATCAGAGTGGTCTGCCTGGCACACAGGTACCCCTCAAGGAGAGAATTAAAATGGCATTTTTTCCTCCTGGGATTAAGTTACTGTCTTGTGGAATTATTATCATCACTTGATTTAAACAGAGAGTTTCAGCTAATCTTCTGCTTTTCTTTTGCTCTCAAGAAATTTTAACATCTCAACTGATGCAGAAGACAATTTAATACTATCTCTTTGGGTCCTGAATAATTCTTTATACCTCTGTCTTCTTCAAAAAGGATTCAGGAGCTGCTTCAACCAGCCCATAGCAATAGCCAATCTTTCCTATTAGCAATCTCCAGATGTACGTGGCAGGCAAGTTTTAAGAGCCCAGATGAAGAGACAAATTCACTGGGAAGTTAATGAAGCTTAAGCTTTTGGATGCTCCCTGGATATATTTATCTTGGATTAAATGGAATTATTTTTATATGACTCAAAGTCCATTGGTCCATAGTTACACTACAGATAGAAGATTCTTCCTATCATTATATATGTACACATATAATTAATTATAAGCAAAATATCTATTTCTATTGCCCCATCCATTCAAAACATATTCTCTGCCTCAAGGAATCTCTATCTATCTATGTATATATAGAGAGAGGTCATGTTTTATGCACCCCCAAAATGTATAGTATCAAACCTTAGTGTGTAGCTAGCATATCTTGGCCTGATCAAATCTGGTGATTCCAGTCAAAATGTTTTTTTTATATATATATATATATACAGATTTTTTTTTTTGAGACGGAGTCTCACTATGTCACCCTGGGTAGAGTGCAGTAGCGTTGCAGCTCACAGCAACCTCAAGCTCTTGGGCTTTAGCGATTCTCTTGACTCAGCCTCCCAAGTAGCTGGGACTACAGGTGCCTGCCACAATGCCTGGCAATTTTTTTGTTGTAGTTGTCATTGTTGTTCAGCAGGCCTGGGCGGGGTTCAAACCCGTCAGCCCCTGTGTATGTGGCTGGTAACCTAGCCACTGAGCTGCAGGCACTGAGCCTGCAAGGAATATTTTTGATAGTGAAGCACAATTTTTGGTGAAAAAATTGTGAGAGCACAATTATAAATGTACCATATTTTTATGAAAATTATGTTAAATAAAATTCCAATGTTTTTAGAGCATAAGCCTGTAGCCCTATATAAGCAATGAATATATCCACATGAGAGGTCATGTTTTATGCACCCCCAAAATGTATAGTATCAAACCTTAGTGTGTAGCTAGCATATCTTGGCCTGATCTTGGTGATTCCAGTCAAAATGGGTTTTTTATTATATATTGACCAATTAGAGTTGTATACATTTACAGGTTATAAAGTGATATTATGATCTTTGAACACATGTGGAATGATTAAATCAAGAGAATTAATCTATCCAAATGTTTGACATTCTTTATGATGAGAAAGTTTATAATTTTCTATCTTAAGTGATACTATGACTATGCAATATTCATTTACTGGCTGTATCCACTATACTGTACAATAGATCTCAAAAAATTTCAACTCGTCCCTACTATCCTGCTATCTAACTGAAGCTTTATATCCTTTGATGATCTTCTCCTGATCCTCCTCACCCCCGGTCTCTGGTAACTACACCCTACTCTCTGCTTTGATGCGTTTGATTGTTTTAGATTCCAAATATAAATGAAAGCATGTGATATTTGTCTTTCTGTGTTTGGCTTATTTCACTTAGCCTAATGTTCTCCAACCCCCCGATTCCTGTCACAAATGACAGAATTTCTTCCTTTTCTAAAGTGTTAGAGTATTCCGTCATGGACAGACACCACATTTTCTTCACCCAATCATCTGCTGATGGACACCTAGGTTGAGTCCATGGCTTGCCTGCTGTGAATAGTGCTGCACTGAACATCAGTACAGGCATCTCTTTGAAAAACTCATTTCAAGTTTTTTGGGTAAATGCCCAGAAGTGGTATTGCTGTATCATATGATAATTCTATTTCTAGTTTTTTGAGGAAACAACATACTATTTTTCATAATGGCTGTACTAATTTACATTCCTCCCAAACGTGTTCAAGGGTTCCCTTTTCTCTACATCCTCACCAACACTGATCTTTCATCTTTTTTATGATAGCCATTCTCCAAGTGGTATCTCACTGTGGTTTTAATTTGCATTTCCTTAATGATTAGTGATGTTATGAGTATCTGTTAGCCATTTATATGTCTTCTTTTGAGAAGTGTTTATTAAGGTCCTTTGCCCATTTTTAAATCAGATTACTTGTTTTCTTTCTATAGGGTTGTTTGAGTTCCTCATATATTTTGGATATAAATCCCTCATTAGATGTATGACTTACGAATATTTTCTCTTCATTTGTAGTTTGTTCCTTCACTCTGTTAATTGTTGAAGCCTTCTATTTTGATGTAATCCCATTTGTCTATTTTTGGGGTTGTTGCCCCACTTTGGGGGTCAACTTTAAAAAAATCATTGGCCGGAGCAATGTCATGTAGCTTTTCCCCTTTTTTCTTCTAGTGATTTTATAATTTCAGGTTCTATGTTTAAAACGTTAATCCATTTTGAGTTGATTTTTGTGTATGGTGTGAGATAACAAAGCAATGTTATGTAGTTTTTCCCCTATTTTCTTCTAGTGGTATTATAATTTCAGGTTCTGTGTTTAAATATTTAATCCATTTTAAGTTGATTTGTGTGTATGGTGTGAGATAACAGTCAAATGTCATTCTTTTTGCACCTGGATATCCAGTTTTGCTAATACCATTTATTGAAGAGACTGTCCTGTTCTTACTGTGTATACTACTGACACCCTTGTTTAAAATCAATCCCTATTCTGTTCCACTGGTCAGTGTGTCTATTTTTATGCCAGGGCCATGTTCTTTTAATTACTGTCACCTTGTAGTATCAGGTAGTGTGATGCCTCTAGCTTTGTTCTTTTTGCTCACAATTGCTTGGGCTAGTTGGAGCTTTGTGTGTGTGTGTGATTCCCTATGAACTTCAGAATTGTTCCTTCTATAACAATGAAAAATGGCACTGAGATTTCAATAGGAGTTGCCTTGACTCTTGGATCACTTTGGATAGTATGGATAGTTTAACAATAATAACTCTGCCAATCCTTGAACGTAGGATTATCTTTACATTTATTTGTGTGTGTACTTCAAATTCTTTCAACAATGTTTTATGGTTTTTTGGTGTGCAGGTCTTTCACTACCTTGGTTAAATTTATTTCTAAGTGTTTCTACATTTTTGGAGCTATTATGAATAGGATTGTTCATTGATTTTATTTTCAGAAAGTGTGTTGTTAGTATGAAGAAATGCTACTGATTTTTGTGTGTAGATTTTTTATCCTACAACTTTACTGAACTTGTTTTACAATTCTTACAGGTTTAGGGTATAGTCTGTAGGGTTTTTTATATAGAAGATCATGTCATCGGCAAACAATGACTGTTCCCCTTCCCCTTCTTTTTTTCCTGTTTGGATGCTTTTTATTTCTTTCTCTTGCCTTATTGATCTGGCAAGGACTTTCAATACTGTGTGAAATAGGAGATTTGAGAGTGGACCTTTTTGCCTGGTTTGGGATCTTAGAGGAAAAGTTTCCAGTTTTACATCATACAGTATAATGTTAGCTGTGGGTTTATATCGTGTTGAAGTACATTCCTTTCATACCTAATTCGTTGAGTATTTTTATCATGAAAGATATTGAATCTTGTCAAATGCATTTTATTGCATCTGATAAGATGATCATAGGATTTTTTCCCATTGATCAGGTTAATGTGGTATCTCACATTTATTGATTTGTAAATGTTGAACCATCCTCATACCCCAGGTATAAATCCCACTTGATCATGCTGAATGATCCTTGTAATACACTGTTGAGTTTGCCAGTATTTTGTTGAAGATTTCTGTATCTGTGTTTATCAAGGATATTGGTCTATAGTTTTCTTTCCTTGTGATGTCCTTGTCTGGCTTTGATATCATGGTAACGCTGGCCTTGCAAGAAGTTTAGAAGTATTCCCACCTCTTTAACATTATTTTTTGGAAAGTTTGTAGAAAAATATTAGTGTTAGTTTTTCTTTAAATTTTTGGTAGAATTCAGGCATGAAGCCATTAGGTCTTGGGCTTTTCTTTAATGAGTACGTTAGTCTGTTTCGTGTTGATGTAAAAGAATATCTAAAACTGGGTAAATGGTAAAGAAAAGAGGTTTATTTAGCTCATGGTTATACAGGCTGAGAAGTTCAAGTGTATGCCTGGGCTTTTGGAGAGGGCTTCTGTGCACATCACAACATGGCAGAGAAGGTCAAAGGAAAAGCGGGAAACCAAGGAGCATCGCGTCTTTATAACAACCTACTCTCCTGGGAACTAATCCATTCCCCCTGAGAACTAACTCAGTTTCACAAGAACGAACAAGGCCATTCGTGGTGGATTCATTCCCATAACCTAAACACTAGGCCCCACCTCCCAACACCACAGACTGGAGGTCAAATTTCTTTTTTTTTTTTTTTTTTTTTTTATTGTTGGGGATTCATTGAGGGTACAATAAGCCAGGTTACACTGATTGCAATTGTTAGGTAAAGTCCCTCTTGCAATCATGTCTTGCCCCCATAAAGTGTGACACACACCAAGGCCCCACCCACCTCCCTCCTTCCCTCTTTCTGTTTTCTGGAGGTCAAATTTCAATGTGAGTTTTCTTGGGGACAAATTAACCATATCCAAACCATAGCAATGGGAGAAAAGTTATTGCTGATTCAATTTCCTCACCCCGTTATTGGACTGTTCAGATTTCTGTTTCTTCATGATTCAGTCTTAGTTCACTGTAGGAATTTATCTAGGAATTTATCCATTTCCTGTAGATTATTTAAATTTTGGCACATAATTGCTAGTAATTGTTTCTTATGATTCTTTGTATTTCTGTATTGTCACTTGTAATGTCTCCACTTTCACTTCTGATTTTATTTATTTGAGTCTTTTCTCTTTTTTCATGGTTAGCTAAAGGTTTGTTAATTTTGTTTATCTTTCCGAAAACCAACTTTTAATTTAATTAATTGTTCGTATTGTTTTCCTTGTCTCCATTTTAATTATTTATTTTCTGATCTTTATTATTTCTTTCCTTCTGCTAGCATTGGGCTTAGTTTGTTGTTCTTTTATCATTTCCTTGAGGTGTGATGTTAGGTTATTTATTTGCAATCTTCTTTTTTTGATGTAAGCATTTATTGTTGTAAGTTTTCCTCTTGTTACTGCTTTTACTGCATCCTACAAGTTTTGACATGTGCTTCCACTTTCATTGGTCTCAGGATAATTTTAATTTCTCTTAATTATCATTTACCTTACATTGTAGCTTGTTATTTAATTTTCATGCATTTATGAATTTTTTGAAATTCCTCCTGTTATTAATTTATAGTTTCATACCATTGTGGTTGAAAAAGAAAATTAATATTAATTCAACATTCTTGAATTTGCTACAACTTGTCTTGTGGTCTAACATATGATCTATCCAGGGGAATGATCCATGTGCTCTTGAAAAGAATGTGCATTCCGTTATCACTCTTGGGTGGACTGTCCTGTATATGTCTGTTAAGTCCGTTTGATCTTAAAGAGTTGCTCAAATCTAATGTTTCCATATTGATTTTCTCTGTCTGGATGATCTGCCCAAAAGTGATATATTGAAGTTTCTTACTCTTATTAGTTTTGCAGTCTCCCTCCCTTCAGATCCTTTAATATTTACTTTATACATTTAGGTGTTCCACTATTAGATGTACACATATTTACGATTATTATTTCCACTTGACGAATTGACCCTTTTTGTCTTAATCTCTCTCTTTTTTTAGTTTTTGTTTTTGCTTTGAGACAGAGTCTAACTCTGTCACCCAGGCTAGAGTGTAGTAGTGTCATCAGAGTTCACTGCAACCTCAAACTCCAAGGCTCAAACAATGAGAATCAGCCTCCCTAGTACCTGGTACTATCAGCATATTCCACTATGCCTGGCTAATTTTTCTATTTTTTGTACAGACAAAGAAGCATGCTATCTCCATGTTTGCCTCAAACTCCTGGCCTTACGCAGTCCTCCTACCTCAGCCTCCAAAGGGCTCACATCACAGGCATGAGCCACCATCCCCAGCTCTTTTTACACTTTTTTAATTAAAGTTTATTTTGTCTAATGTAAGTATTGCTGCTACTCATATTCTCTTTAGGTTTCCTTGTGTGTGGAATATCTTTTTCCATCCCCTCACTGTTAGTCTGTGTATGTCCTTAAAAATAAAGTGAGTCTCTTGTATGTGACATATATTTGGGTCTTGTTTATTTTATTCCTGTATTCATTCTATGCCTTTTGATTATGAAATTTAATCCATGTACATTCAAGGTAATTATTATGATACCATTTTGTGGTTGTGTTATAAATACTTTGTTTATTCCCTTGCTACCTTTATGGCTTGATGGTTTTCTTTTTGTGTGTGTGTGTGTGGTTTTTGGCCAGGGCTGGGTTTGAACCCACCACCTCCGGCATATGGGACCAGCGCCCTACTCCTTGAGCCACAAGCGCCACCCATGGCTTGATGGTTTTCTATGGTGATATGTTTTGAATCTTTTCTAATTGTGTTTTGTGCATCTCTGTTAGACTTTTTTGCTTTTTGGCTACCATGAGGCTACACAGAATATCTTATAACAGTCTATTTCAAGCTCTTTCATTGCATGTAATAATTCTACACTTTTATTTCCACACATTTTATGTTTTCGATGTTTCAATTTGCATCATATATGTATATATATGTGTGTGTCTATATACATATATATCCTTCATCATTTATTTTATGTACAGTTGTTATTTATAATTTGGTTCTTTAACCCTAATACTAGTGATAATATTACTGTACATACCACTATTACACTTCTAATTCTAATTAGGATTATTGCACTAATAATCCTAATTATTACTTGTACCATTAGGTTTTTGTACTTTCATAAATTTTAAGTTATTAATTAGCAGCCTTTTGTTTCCATTTAAATAACTCTTGTTAGCAATTCCTATAAGGCAGGTACTATGTATAGTAGTGATAAACTCCCTTAGCTTTTGTTTGGTAAATTTTTATTTCTTCCTCATTTCTGAAATAAAAATTTGCTAGTAAAGTAACTTTTTTATCCAATAAGATGCCATAACTTTATTCATAATAGAGACAACACAAATTGCAAACTAAGCTTTAGGTACTGTTTTGAAACACCAAAAAAGTCCTTATTTTCAGATGGTTATGTTGTTAATTCAATAATAGCATTTACAATATCACTGCTATTCCTCTGGGCTTAGACTACCTTTGCTCTGGATACATTTGCTTGTGATATGACCAATTTTATGTCCCTAATTTACATACTTGTTTTATCAGCCTCTATGGTTGGAGTCTATGTGTTTTCTTGAATGTTTGAGACAATTTCACCTTGAACTATGAATTTCTCAGAATCTGCTAGCTGTGCTTACTAAGATAAGTCCACAATCTTGGCTTCTGCAAAAACTGTCTGAGTATCTGAAGTTGAGCTCTTGTAGATATCTGTTTTGTGATGACAGAGAGGATATTCTTAGACTTCTGGATAGTGATCCTATCTAGACTGTAACCCCCATAATCTGCCGAAGACCCAATTTGGACACATCATTTAGCACCTTCTTTTCACAGTGACTGGTTTGTTGACTGATTGAGTCTTCATCAATTTCACCTGCTGCTGACAACTGAACTTGTTGTGCGGCTGCCTGTGTAGAGTCTTGTTCCTTAAGCTCTAGTACTGATTCAGCACTGTCAGATTCTATTCCAAGTCCTACCTCAACCTGAGGCTGTGGCTACTCCTGCTTTGTAGCAGGGACGGCTCCTATGGCTTCACTGGGCATTTTGTACAGGGAACATGATACCCAGGTGGCAGCAGAAAGAAATGGATAGCATATTCTTGGTTAGCAGAGGATTTTTTTATTGTAATTCAATACTTTGAATATATAATCCTACCCTCTTCTGGACTGCAGGGGCTTCTCCTGAGAAGTTCAATGATAGCCATATCAGAACTCCTTTACATGTGATATATTTCTTAACTCTTGCTTTTCTCAGAACTTTTTCTTTGTGTTTGATTTTTGATAATTCGAATATTATATGTCTTGGTGAACTCCTCTTTGGGTTTAATATAATAAGTGACCTCTGTGTTTCCTATACCTGGATGTTGGCTCCTTTCCTCAGATTAGAGAAGTTTCATCCATTGCTTTTAAATTCCTTCTGGCAAAAATAAATAAATAAACTCCTTCTGGCCCTTTTTTCTCTTGTTTCTCCCTCTTATATGCCTGCTATAAATGAATACGTTAGGTCTCTTGATGGTATGCCATAATTCCCATTGGCTTTTTTTCTTTTTGCATCTCTGGGCAATTTAAAATGTCCTGTTTTTTACTTCACTGATTGTTTTTCAACTTGACTGAGCTGGCTTTTGAAGACTTCTTTTGTGTCTTTTTTTTTTTTCAGTTCAATTCTTATATTCTTCATCTCTAGGATTCTTTTCTTTTTCATGTGTTGTTTTTTCTGTTGCTTTGTCAAACTTCTACTGTTGTTTGTGTATTATTTTCCAAATTTTATTTAATTTTTTAATCTACATATCCTTGAAATTCATTTCACTTTTTTTTTTTCACTGTGGCATCCAGTCTCTATTCACAAAGAAAAAGCTCCAGTCCATCTTCTAATTTTTTTTGAAAAATTCCCGACATTACAGAACTAAACTGAAATGTATTAATATTCCACTCTTACATTTCCATAACAAACAGAAAAATTCATGAGCCAAAAAAAACAAAAAAAAAAGGGAGAAGCTTATAAAACTAAATATGGATGGATCTCAGCATTAACAGCTGAACAGAGAAAGGAATTAAAACGCTTTAATTAAAAAATCACGAGTGGATGATAAAGTGTGTAGAAACTGAAAATTTACAAACTATTTAAAACCTGGAATCGCTGACTGTTCAGAAACTACACAGATGGATCATGGGTGGTGGTGAACAGCAGAAAGGAATAATGGATGAATCTGCATTGTTCTAGCTGCTCCCCATGCCACCCGTCTCCGAGGAAAGCCTGACATTGATTAGATATTGAGCCAGGCTAATGCTATACTATTCAAGGACAGTATGCCATTCCACAGCCAGATTTGACCAAGCTGCACCAGTTGGCAATGCAACAGTCTCATTTTCCCATGACGCATGGCAACACCGGATTCAGTGGCATTGAATCCAGCTCTCCAGAGGTGAAAGGTTATTGGACAGGTTTGGATGCATCTGCTCAGACTACTTCTCATGAACTCACCATTCCAAATGATTTGATTGGCTGCATCATCGGGCGTCAGGGCGCCAAAATCAACGAGATCCGTCAGATGTCTGGGGCGCAGATCAAAATTGCGAACCCAGTGGAAGGATCTACTGACAGGCAGTTACCATCACTGGATCTGCTGCCAGCATTAGCCTGGCTCAATATTCATTTCACTTTTTTAAGTGGATTATTCTGAATTCTTTTTCTGTCATTTCATAGCTCTACCTTTCTTTAAGGTCCATTGCTGGAACTTCTTTAGTTTTTATTGGTGGGAAGTGTGGCGATTTCCTGAGTCTTTATAATCCTTGTTTCCTTCTTAGTATTCATACACTTGTGGAGATAACTATCTTTTCTGGCTCTTACAAGAGTTTCTTGGCAGGGGTAGCTCTTCACCAGATAGTCTAGCCTATGGTTATAGATGGACTAGCTGGTACTGACTCTGGGCAGACAGACCTTGCTTCAGGTTCTCTAGAAGGCTCTGTTGCTACCTTTGCTCTGAATTCAGGTGCAGCAGCTAGCTAGGTTCTTCTATCCAGCAAGATCCCTGGTTGAGCTCTGCTATTTTGCCAAGCTGTTGGTTGTTTTGTTTTGTTTTAGTTCAGCAGTTGTACAGAATCACATGAGAGCTCCTGAGATTAAGTGAACCAGGATGGATAGACCAACTACTATGTCAGTAGAAGTAGACAACTGAGATTTACTTTTCTCCTTCGGTGGGAGCACACAGTATGGCCTAAGGCTGGGCCTGAAGTCTAACTGTCCAGGGATTCAAGTCTGGTAGCACTTCTCACCTTTCCTGGGAGTGCCGAGCACAGCTGTGCAGGAGAGTTATGCTGTTCGCTAGTACCCTTGATGGAGCATTACTGCTGGCAGGTACACTGAGCTTTCACCAAAATCTATGTACTGATGTCTGTGGGCTCTGCCTCCTGGCTTTGTTTCTTCTACCTGACTCCAGGTGGTCTAGCTGCACAGTTTCTCCCTAGTTCCCCATTCCTTGTGAGGTAAGAACAGAGTAGGCTTCCTGGGAAGCATCTCAGAATGCTAGGGAAGCTGGCTGTCCAGCTCCCAGGTTTTCTTTTCCCACTGTAGAAACCATGATCCCTGGGAATCCTCTCTGTATGATGGGCTAATTTGGGGAGTGGGGAGCAACATAGTCAAATGAGACTTTCTCTTATGTTTTCAATGCAGATTGTTATTCAGTTCTGTGAAACACACAGGTGATCCAGTCTTATTCTTTTATTTTGGGAATAAGGTGTTTTTGTCTGGGGGTAGTGACAGTAACTAGACACAGGGATATCCAAACTTTTTTTTCCCTCTGCCACATTGGAAGAATAAAAGTTGTCTTGGGCCACATGGTAAATACACAAACACTAAGGAAAACTGGTTATCAGAACAAAAAGTCTGTGCATATTTTTAGTGATAACCAACACTACAGATAAAGAAAAATAGTCCTCACAAAATCAGCTTATGACCTCGGGGCTGCAGGTAGGACACTCCTGTCTCTAGTTGATCTTTTTTGTGGGACCTCCTATTGCGCCATCTTGCTGACTTCCAGGAAAAATGCTTTGTAAAACTGCCACAAACTCAGATAAATGTCCTGAAGAAACCACAAAATGCTTGAATGTATGCATTGATACATCCGTGATTGCTGTGTCAGAGTAATTTGATTACACAATTATGTACCTCAGGACAAACTAGCAGCACCTTTTAACTGCTTTTGATTCCTTTTGTGCCCATGTTAATTTTGTATTTTTTTAAAGAGGACATTCTAAAATTTGTATGAACTCCAGGTCTCATAAGACCTAGACATGCCCTAAGCAGGCCGACTCACCCAATACCCTATATGAAAAAGGAGTTGCGCAGACTGTCCACTCTCTTTATCCTTTTGTCTAAATAATAAAGAATCATACTCATTTATGAAGAAAGAGGTGAATGAGTAGAGGCTCTATCATTATGGTGGTTCTCCTGTTCTCCACATGTCTGCTCCTTTTTCAGTCTGTCCAGATGCCAACTGATAAATTCTTTCCATTCAAGTTTGAATTGCTAGTGTAGGGTGTCTAACTCACCTTTTCATGCCAGGTCATAGTACAGGCTATTAAATAGCCTACAAGTTGCCACCCTTCTACTCCAGACAATGACTATTCTGTGTGCCTCCCTGGCGTTCCTGGGAATCTCGCTGATTATCTATAATTTATGAATATAAAGAGGATTCATGGGTTGCGTTAGGCATCCTGCTAAAGTTAGATATCATGCAGTGCAGCCAATCTACACATCTCTATGTTTCTCCAGCAGCTCCCACTCTCTGGGCACAGGCATGGGGAAGGCAAATTGGAGTACTGTGGTGAGAGCGAACACCAGGCAATTAGACCATGAAACTATTGCAAATGGTATCAACCACATGTCCAGCTTGAGCAGAGAAAGAATGAATGCTAAGAGGAAATGAGAAGACTGAGGAAGCAGAGGTATATAGGAAGTAGATAATTAAATGATGTTTAAAATGAGAAAGGTGAAAGCATGTCCAGGAGCATAATGATCTGAGCATGAGAAAGTGGAATTTAAGATTTCAGAGGTGACACGAGGTGTTGTCCTTAAAGGGGAAGGCTGAAGTGAGATGAAGATTCACTCCTTTGAATGTACAGGATGAAAACCCATAGGTCAGGTCTGGATATTGGTCGCTTCTAGGGTATTTCCTACAGGAGAAGAGCCGCCCTACCCGAGTATGTGAGAGAACCAGAGAGAAGGAGACGGCAAGGTCAGAACAGGACGGCAATGAATTAGGACAGGTGGTGTTATTCACAAGCAGCATCCTCTGGAGGAAGGTGCTCTTCTGCAAGAAAACTAAGTAGAAGGATTGAAGCAACAGTAAGAAGAGAAGATAATGCCCCACGAGAGAACACTGGAGGATGGGCTTTTGTCTCCCCTGGGATTTAGTTATTCCTCCAGAGGTGAGGACTTGCTTTTGCCTTGGCAGCCTCTTCAAGAACCATTTGGATGTCTGGCAATGAAGTGAAAGTCATGAATCAGCTATAACCATTTAGGAGTGCAGTTCTCTCTGAAAATTTAATTTAGTCTTGGCAAAAGCAAAGGAAGGGTCCCCTTGTCATGGTGACCCTTGTTATGCAAGCATTTGCAGGAGGGATTCTCCGAAGTGGCACTCTAGGAGCCTGGTATTTTCTGAAAACCCTGTCAGGATAAAGACAACATCTTGGAGACAGAGCTCATCTCCCTAAGAGTCAGGGTGCCTGAGAAAAGCCACATTTTCAGAGTAGACCCCAGGTAATTATATCAACTAATGGCTTCTTCATTCTATTTTTTGTTGGAAAACAACTTAGCAAGTGACCATCCTTGACTATGAAGTCCTAAAGGCCTTTGTCAAAGTAGTTTATCAAAAAAAAAAAAAGGTGATGTTTTGGCGATGGTGCCTTTGGCTGCACATCCATTAGCTGCTTTGTTTCTGTATTGGCCACGCTGGTCACACGCCGCAAGCAGTGCAAGGTGCTTCCTTTGATCTATCATGTTACAGAGGTCTGACTAAAAGAACACACTTCGAAGTGAGTGTCATTTTTAGAAATAACCACTCTCTCCCAGATCTGTGTAGGGTTTTTCAATCACAGGCCACAGCTGACAGAATGTTCCTCGTCATTCTTGTTTTTCTGTGTCCCGTTATCCTTCTCATCTTCCCCCTGTGAAGGGTTGACACACGGTCTTAATCTCTACATCTGGGTTTTGAAGGGGATTCAGCAGTCGTTTACAACATCCCTAACAAGGGAGCAAGATCCTAAAAAACAAAACAAAAACATAACATATCATGGCGTGTCTCAGTTCTTTCTCTCATTGCCTCCCACCTGCTCTCCATTACCCAATTTATCTCCCGTGGGGTCGTGCTGATTCAGACATCCATCTAGCTTTAATTCGGATGGCGTAACGGACCCGAACACATGTTATATGCTGAGTGATTTAGAAGACCACTCAATTCATCTCTCAGTAAATGTGTTTTGACAAGTAACCCTTATCAAATTCCTTTCATGAGCATTATTCTTTACTGTTACAAAGTGTTACTCTTTGTTGTTTGCAGCTGATTGTTCTGATTATTGTTTGATTGGGGTGGGCATGTGGTCACATTATGGATAATTTTACATTAAAAAGCCACAGAATTATATTGGCAATTATAATCCCTAATTAAATGCATTCATTGACATACTTGATGTATAAAATGAGCTGAATTAAGCCTTTTTAAATCAGAAAATTCATTTCATGCAGGAATAGCAGTTGGAAACATAGACATTTATCTCCTCTAATGGACAACAATGGGTACAATTTTACAGATATAGCGGCAAGAACATTCTGTGCCTTTGATCCAGCTCTCCGCTGCTCTTCCTATGACCTGGAGAACTCACTCATGGAAGAGAAGAATTCAGTTTTGTAAAAGGATATATTCTTGAGACACGAGTAGGAGGCCTGAATTAAATAAGCTAACATCTTAGATGCAATGCTCTGTCTTTAAAACATCAAAAAAAAAAAAAATTACCAAGGAATAGCTTTAATCACCACTGCTCGGCTTGCTCCCAGAGGAAGAAATAAAAGCACAGGTTGCCAAAAAACAAAAACAAACCAAAAAAGCTTTGGGAGAGTGGCAGGTAGGGACTAGAGAGAAAATTCTGGGTCTGACCTCTACAGACAAACGGGAGATGGCAAGCTTTACTCCTAGAGCCCGAGAACTAATGTCAGCTCCAAAGCATGGTACTTTCTTATTCCCTGCTTATCTATTTTGTCTTGCCGACTAGACGGTAAACTCCTCTGGGTAGTTGTGTCATTCTTGCAAAGCTAAGCACCTGCCATGTTCTTCTATATGGTGGAAATACAGCTGCAGACAGTTTATGCCAAGCCCCTGCCCTAGGACCTCCTAACTTCAGTTCAGTATTTGAATGAATAAAAAGCACTATAAAATGTTCTTCTATTCTGAAAGCATTGAAGGGGTGACTTACCAATGAGCTGCCCATACCCCAAAATATGGAATAGCCCTCCAGCCTAAGGTGACTGGCTCAGTCATGGATTGGGAAGGAGGGGGATAATCATTCTAGTGATGCCTCAGGGAATACGGTAGAAATCAGTAAAATTAATATCAAGGGCAGCCTTGAGGAACATGGATTAAGTGTGCATAGTTGCAGAGTTAGAGGGAAAGTTGGAAAAGGAAGGTGAGGGGATGTGGCCTTACTAGGGTAGAAGAGTAAGATCTTGAGGCTACAAATCTCAGCTCATTATGCACCAGCTCAATCATTCCTGAGCCCTGTGGGCTACTTTGTGTCTTGGCAGTCCACCAGGGCTGCTCTGACAAAAGCACCAAAGAGTGGGTGCTTAAACAATAGACATGTATTTCCTGGGTAGCCCAAGGTCAAGGTACCGGCAGATTTGGTATCTGAGGAGGGCTTTCTCCTGATTCATAGCTGGCATCTTCTTGCTGGGTCCTCATATGGTGGAAGTTACATAAGAGTCCTCTGTGGCTTCATTTTTAAGGGCGCTGACCCTCCCAAAGGCCTCACCTTTTAAAAGCATCGCCCTGGGGGTTAGGATTTCACCCTATGAATTTGGGCGGAGGTAGGGATACAAACCTTTGGTCCACTGCCCCAGCTGTGTGTAGAGAGAGAACCCAGGCAGGCCAGCAGCCGCCTCGGGGGCAGCATCTGTCTGAAACAGCCACCAGGAAGGCTTTGAGCTCTCAGCCACCAACACTTGCTGTGCATTTGAGTCAGACCTTCCCTCGGGGCCAGAAGGGGCTCAGCTCTTGACCAAAGCCTAGAAAAATGACAGGGCTTCAAGCACCTGAGTGGAATGTGAGAAAGGAGACGGACATGGAGAAGAAAGAATAAAGGTATAACGAGAGGAACGAAGACGAAATAAGCCAATGACTGAGTGTCCATGCATTTGATTTGACTTACCAGGTTAGAAGAGCCTATGTGGGGAGAATTGGATGCAAAGGTCTCCTCTAAGGAACCAGCAATGTCCAATTTTCTTTTTCTTTTGTTTTTCTTTTTTTCTTTTTTTCTTTTGAGACAGAGTCTCACTTTGTCACCCTCGATAGAGTGCCATTGCTCACAGCAACCTCCAGCTCTTGGGCTTAGGCGATTCTCTTGCCTCAGCCTCCCAAGTAGCTGAGACTACAGGTGCCCGCCACAACGCCCAGCTATTTTTGTTGTTGTTGCAGTTAACCCGGGGCCGGGTTCAAAACCACCACCCTTGGTATATGGGGCCAGCGCCCTACTCACTGAGCCACAGGCACTGCCCAGCAATGTCCAGTTTTCCTCACTGATATGGACTCTGCTCTCCTCTCTGCCAGAGACTGCATCTCAGAGCAGTCTTTAAGCTCCTAGGGATGGTCCTAAACTCTAGTTTTCTGTCTCCAACTTGTAGAGTTTACCCTAGCAAACCCTCATCTGCCCATGTCCTTCCATTCTGACAGCCATTGCTCTGCTCACATCTGGACAGTTGCTAGCAGTGTCCCAGCTGCTCAGCCTTCTTTTAGAGTCTCTCTGAACGAGTCCTTCCTTCATAGCACAGACAGATTACCGTCCCCAGCCGTCACTGAGATCATCAATGTATTTTCATCACCATCATTGTGGCTAGCAGTACTGTGTGGCAGGAGCTATGCTGTATCCTTCGTGGACATAATCTCATTCACACACGCATACATCAGCTTTACTACCATTTAACAGACGGCGAAACTGAGACTCGGACAGCAAAGGTCACACAGGTGGTGAAAGACAAACTTGGTTTTCAGCCCTAATCCAACTCCAATGCTCATCTTAGCCACTTTTCCATTGTGCCTCCTATTTCTCTGTTTAAAAACTTAGTCTGCGGGGTAATGGAGAAGCACTAAGTGTGTTTGAACATACTACTTTTTTTTTTCACTTCTGGCCAGAGCTGGGCTTAAACCTACCACCTCCGGTATGTGGGAGCTGGTGCCCCACTTCTTGAACCACAGGTGCTGCCCTGAACATACTACTTTTTTTACCAAAGAAGGCCTTCTTCTACATATTTCCACCTATATGTGTGTGTAAATTCTCCCTAAATTCCATTTCCTCCATGAAAACTTTTCTAATCACTAACTGTGCTTAATACCTCTGTACTCAGCCAGACAGTGTGACACTTCATTTTAAAGAATGACTATATAGAACCAGGATGATACAAGAGAGAGCACAGCTCCCTAATAACCTCTTTTATTTTAAAATAGTCTTACAGAAAACTTGCAGGTGTAATATTAAGAACTGTTTTTCTGAACCACCTGAAAGTAAGCTGCCCCATCCCACTGAATTCTTCGGAGTTTATGTCTTTCAAAGGCATTCTCCTAATAACCGCAAAAGGCTCTTCGAAGTCAGAAATTAACAGTGATACATTACCTAATCCTCAGGCCCCACTCAACATTCACCAGTTCTGCCAAGAATGGCCGTAGTGAATGCATCCAGTACAGAATCACGTGACTGGATTAAGTTGTCATATTTCTTTACTGTCTCTCGTCTTTTCTTGACTTTCGTGACCTTGATGCTTTTGAAGATTTCATGCTAGCTATTTTCCCAGTTTGGGTTTGTCTGACATTTCCTCGTGACTAGAATCTGGTTATGTTCTTTGGCAGGAACATCAGAGAATCCTGCTACCTTCTCAGCGCCTCCCGTCAAGTGGTGCGAGAGTCCATGTGTCCCATCGCTGAGAAGGCTCAGTGTGATTCCTTGAAAAGGTGTCTGCCGAGGCAGGCGTCTCTATTTTTTCTTTAAGTACTTTGTGAGGAGACGCTTTGAAACTCTATATTGTCCCATTCCACATTTGTAGTCTCAGCAGTGCCGGGTGGAGCTCCTGGCATCTAGTTTTTTAGCTAAATTAATGGAGAGCTGTAAATCACCAAGAGAAGAAATTTTGGAGTTGTTCTACAGCAATCTGTAGTGATGATAAATTTGAGGGTTCTGTAGAGACATCGAAAGTATTGTAATAGAATGATTAATGGGACAGCACCATACGAGATGAATTAGAACAGGAATTTAAAGTGGAGATTGGGAAGTTGAATCTTTACGTGGTTAACTAGACAAATGTTTCACATTTACCTGTTTATAATGTGATTTCAAGTCATGAGGGTTTGGTGTGCCAAGCTCCCATCACTCTTCCAATGAGAAGGATTTATTTTAAAATGTAGGTGGGTAAATGGTTTGGGTCATGAATGGAAAAGTAGAGAAAGGGGCTAATCAAGGGCAGCTTAAAGATGCTACGTCCCAGGTGGAGAAGGGGCTCTGAAAGGAACGTGGGGAGCAGCCTAGTGACCCATTTCCATTTTGTCTCAGCCCCTAATGTCAGCTGGTTTCCCATTTAGAATATTAATACCCACCTTAGAAAGTCAGGAACAGTTGAAAAAGCAGAAAACCTCAATTCCTCCCATTCAAGCCACCTTCTCCCCTTTTCGCCCCCGCTAGAGGAGAATAAGAAGGAGTGATTCCAGGGCCCCGCATTCTGTGCCTCTTCTCCCGTGGCCCCTATTAACACGGTTTATTGTATCATACAAAGGCTTTCTGTATCACGGGGCCCATTGCTCTGTGCCCCCATGGACATCAAAGGCCTTGCCGAGCACAGATAACTCATCTCCAGCTCTGGAAAGCTTTGTATTTCTCCCTAGCACATATTGTAATAAAGGATAAGAAGTCTGTGAAATCCAATTTTATGAAAATGGCCCTTTGTCCCACTGAGGAAGACTGTATATCAGATTAACCATGCTCAGTGTCATAAACAGTGTCTAGCAAAGCAGACAAAGCCTTTTTTTTTTTTTTTAGAAAAGCAGTGTTCCTTTGGTAATTACAGTGTTCTCTCCATTTCATTGCTCTATGGTTTACAACCACAGCCCTGCCAAAAGCAGATCTGGGAAACAGAATTTGTTTTTCTGTTCAACTCATCAACGATAGGAAAGCCCCAGTGTAGGATCCCATGTTTATGAAGCTACAAATGTCCCATTTTGCTGCCTTCTCTGAATGGTTTAGAACATGATGCCTGCAGGGTGCTGTGATATAGATGGAATTTATACCAAGGTTTGTCAAGGCCTTCAAAGGACAAACAGAATAGAATAAATAAGAAAGGTCTTTTATATCTGCACATGTGCAAAACTCAAGTGGGCTTGGGACATTGACAATAGACAAAGTTGGGTCTCCTTTTCCTAAATATCTAAGTCCTCTACCTCAGAAGGTTATCATGAACATGGGGCAGTTCAGGGGTTAGCAGGCAGGCTAGCGTTACTGTCCTGAGGCCGACATCACAGATACAACGTTCACCTGTTTTCCTAGGGTGTGTGTCGGGCAGTGGGGCGGAGTAATAAATGCTTTCAGTGGGAATAGTATAAGACCTGGATAATATGTTGGTTGGAAAATTATTCCCTGAACAATCTAGGCAAAATTTCATATTGATTTCATCAGGTCACAGGTACATAAATATTAAATGGTTTAGAAACCAATATTATTGACAGTATTGCTATGGTAGAACAAGAATGTATCAACATATGGGACAAAGAGAAATTTTAGCTGACCCTTATGAGATCCAGCTCCCCAAAAGTCAGAATGTTATTAAACCGGTCCCTAAACAGTCCTTCCATGGCACTGTGATAGTCAACCCTCTGACTCACCTGTGCCCCAGAAACATTTTGAAAAGCAAAGTGAGTCAACATGAGGATGGTAAAACTTCTTGGGCAGATATAATTTGACAGGGCTTTGTTAAAGCATGATTTCATCAGTTTCCCTGACTCTTGCACTTAAATTGTTGATTATTCAACAGGATTATACCTTTTTTCTCTTGTGTTAGCGTTCAGGGCTTATTTACAGGTATCTTCAGGCTTATGATAGAGTGAGGCCAGATGGGATGAACTGCCATAAGACTGCAGGATTTGTGTTGTACATTTGCCTAGATCAAAGACATCAGTGAGCTGTTTGCAATAGCTCTTCTTCATTCAGACAGTGTCTTGCATCAAAACTATGCTTAACCTACCCAGTGCCAAACTCTTTTTCCCAGATGAATTCCTGTGGCACATGAATGGTCCATGCAATGAAAGTAGTCGCTTGGATAAAATGGCTCATGCCTGTAATCCTAGCACCTGGGAGACTAAGGCAGGTGGATCACCTGAGCTCAGGAGTTCAAGACCAGCAAGAGTGAGACCCCTGTCTCAGCAAATAGAAAAACTAGGCAGGCGTTGTGGCAGGCGCCTGTAGTCCTACTCAGGAAGCTGAGGCAAGAGGATCTCTTGAGCCTCTGAAGTTCGAGGTTGCTGTCAGTTATAAGGCCACAGCACTGTACCCTAGGCAACAGAGTGAGACAAGAAAGAAAGAGAGAAGAGAGAAAGAAGAGGGGAGGGTAGGGGAGGAAAGGAGTGGCCTACTCAGTGGTCCTGAGTAGGCTTAGAATAATGGAAGTCACATATTTAGCTCATTTGAGTTTCTGGTTTCCCTTTTAGGATAAAAATAGTAATCAATTTCCATTAATTGGTGTATTTCAGACAGTACCGAAAGCTAAATTCGTCATGTGTTCAATAAATACTTAAAGGGGTAGGAGAGTAAACAAGATTGATAAGCCCTCACAGAGTATACTCTGTTCTGATCTGCTCTGGTCACAGAGAAGAAAATCATCAGATGAGAAAGTCATCAAAGCAGTTACAGATGTGGTAAATCCTGTGAAAGAAATCAGTAGGATTATATAGAGAGAATGGAGTTCTTTGGATGTTCAGAAAATATCTCTCTAAAAAAAAGTGATACAATAACAACAACCAAAAAAAAAAAAAAAAAGCATGATACAAGGTAAGAAAGTAGCCATGCAAAGGCCTCAAGAGAGAATTCTAGCAAAAATCATAGCAAGTGCAAATGTCATATTTTCCTAGCTGGGCCCAGCTGTGTGGTGACAGGAATAAAGCCAGTCTGGCTGGACTGGAATAAACAAAACGGAGAGCAGTAAGGCATGAGATCTGAGAGGTGCAGCAGGCAGACTTGTACAGGGCCTTGGACAACATGATAAAAACGTAGCGTTTTGTTCCAAGGGCAACAGAAAGCCATTAGAACTCTTGTTTCTAAGCAGAGGGCTGATGTGATCTAAACACTCTTGCTTCTAGGAATGGGCAGTCTCAGCTATAACACAAAACCAATGTTGAAAGTGGTCTACCCCAAGGCTCAGTAACTTTGACTAGTAGCCTACTTTCTCCTAAAAATTTAGTACAAACTGTATTTAGTGTCTATGCCACACACAACACTGGCCTCATGAATAAAGGGAATAGATTAAGATTATTAAAATTTAAAAGCTTGCAGGAAGACCCCCAGAGAGCCAGAATTTCTTCTCCCTCTGAGAGTGGAAGGAGTGCCAGCCAGATGGTACTGGT
Source organism: Nycticebus coucang (assembly GCF_027406575.1). Taxonomy (NCBI): domain Eukaryota; kingdom Metazoa; phylum Chordata; class Mammalia; order Primates; family Lorisidae; genus Nycticebus; species Nycticebus coucang. The sequence continues at coordinate 18,095,075 of NC_069792.1, read as the reverse complement.
CCCTCTCTAAAGTTGCACCATGCTGCTGGTTCTGAGAGGTAGAAAAAACTGCACAATGAATCCAACTCTTACTGCTGGGACCAGCTAATGTATATGAGAAGCTGCAAAGCAACATTCTTTTTAGGGAGTGATATGGAAGCTGCGTACATCACTTCCACTCACATCCTATTGGTCTTATAAGCATGAGCTGGTTTGGGAATAAACACAACCCACTCTTGATAAGCATCAAGTCAACTGGCGGGAGCAAAGGTGCACAGCTGTTAGATCAAGAACAGCCTCCAGGAGGACTCACCTTCCAACAGGTCTTGGATCTAGTCAGTTTCCTTTACAGGAACATGGAGAATGTCCATTAATCTGGCAAATCTATTACGTGGAGTATGATTAGGTCCATTCAGGACACTCTCTGACCTCCAGCAGCACTCAGGCCTCAATAGGTGGCTTTATCTCCAAAAGTGAAGAATTCCGTTATATGAAGCAAAGATAAAACAAGAGAGCGCCCGTGGCTCAAAGGAGTAGGACATGGGCCCCATATGCTGGAGGTGGCGGGTTCAAACCCAGACCCAGCCAGAAACTGCAAAAAAACCTTAGCCCGCAAAGAAACACGAAGTGAGTGAGATGGCATGAGAAGCGAAAGTGGCATTTAGCAGGAATATGAGCTCTTTTTTATCATCTTCACTCCCTCCATCCTGACAAGGTCTGGCGGGACCAGGTAAGGACACCTGGAGAGAGGTGGCTTAGTGAAGCTCAGCTTCAGACTTAAGTGAAAAAGACACGCCTTCTCCTCCATGATCCAAGAGCTAATCTCAAGGGCCAAGATCACAATGGTCCTATATAAAAAGCCTAAGCAGCAGACTGTCAGCCTTGCTCTTGTCTGGGGCTGGGGCTGCAGGAAGCAAGATGAGCTTGATGTTCAGAAATAGTCCCTTTCTGTTCACCAGACCAGTCCAGGACTCAGGAGCCGAGCTCTCACCTGCAGCAGAACACACCTTCTTTGCTGGAGTGTTCCTCCTAGCAGGTGCACTTTTAGATGTGTCAGTCTAGCGGAACTGGAGCTAAACTTCCCAGAATTCCCATCCACATCTGAGCTAGGCTTGGCCTCTGGAGAAACTGCCAGAGACTTGGAAGGTAAAGGCAAAGAAGCAGCCAGCCTCTCTGAGGCGGCATGGATGGGGACAGACACCTGCAGCTTATATGCACGATCACTGACCTCCCAGCCAACACGCCTGCTGAGTCTCCTCCTTCACCTTCAAGTTCCGGGCAGGTGTGCATGCAGTTCTGCAGCACATGATGTCAGCTCCTTCTGCAGACAGCCATGCAGTGGAGGTGGGGCTGTGAGACAAGTGGCTCCAGCCCTGCTGACCTGCAGTGGCTCTGGGCCCCCCACCACCAGACCAGAGGCAACATCTTTCCTAGACTTGCTCCCGAGCTCTCATGAATATATAATCTCCAGCTCCCATAATAAAGCTTTATTCTGTATCACCTGCACCTTAACTCATGTAATAAGCTAGAGAGGCCAAGCTGTGATGGCATGCTACACCCAGACCTTAGCAAAAGGTTTATTTCTTGCTCATGGCCGGTCAACAGCTCCTCTGCATGGTCTCCACTCTGGGACCCAGGCTGAAGGGCAGCATCTGTTTAAAACATTGCCAGTCATCATGGCAGAGGGCAGAAAGGCAGGGACCACACCTTGCTTCAGGGTCTCCCTGGCAGGGACTCACACTTCTTTGGCAAAAGCAATTCCAACAACAGTTATGAATTCAACAGAAAAATGGATGAACATATGATATGGTATATGTGTGTTTCTGACACCAAATACAAGTCACTTTTCCATCCCAATGCTGCAATTCTCTAACACGAGCTGTGTGCCCAACAATTCAATCCTGCACATCCAGAGTGAGTACAGACCTTGCAAGTTAAGGGCTTGGTCCCTCAAGATACCAGCTACAAATGGGGTGCCAGGTTCCACACCTTTGCCTAGCTGACTATAAATTCAGAGGGCTTCTTGATCCCCTCCTCAGATTCAATAATTTGCTTGAATACTCACAGAATTCAGGATAATGCTTGACTTAAAATTACCAGCTTACATTAAGAGTACAAGTCAAGAGCAGCCACTAGAAGAGACGCACAGAATAAGGTCTGGGGGAAGGAGAGGTGTGCGGAGCTTCCATGGCCACTCTGGGGCACCACTCTCCCAGCTCCTCCAGGCACTCACCAACTCTAAGCTTTATGAAAAGTGTCATTTAGGGGATGTTATGAAGGTTTAATTATGTAGGCTAGATTGACTGAAAAATTGGCCTTAAGTGGCTCAGTATCCGGACCCTCTCCCTGTCTTAGAAGTCTGGGGACAGGATGGGAAATTTCGAACCTCTAATCATGTGGTTGGTCTTTCTGGTGACCAGTTCCAGTCCTGAAACTATTTAGGGTCCCCCATCACTGGGAGTCCTCTCCTTAGCATACAAAAGACAAGAAATTCCAAGGGTTTATAGACCTCTGTGATCCTGGAACTGGGGACAAAGATAAGCTATGTATTTATTGTGATGTTGATTGGGGGGGTGTCAGCTTGCTGGGATTAGGGATATTCAATAGCTGGTAAAGCACTGTTTATTCTGTGTGTGTTAGTAAGCATTCAGATCATCCCTCTCTACTGAAAGCAAAACCAGATGGTTTGCTGATGATGAGAATGACTGGACTGCTCCAGGAGAGTCTGAGAGGGTGTTTCTGGAGGAGACCAGCATGTGAGTCAGTGGGCTGAATGGGAAGGATCTGACTTCAGTGTTCCAGGTGACATACAACAGGCTGGGGCCCTATACAAAAAGGCAGAGGAAGGAAGAATTCAGTGTCTCTCTCTCTCTTTCTCTCTCCCTCCCTCCTGAAGCTGGGTCGCCCTCTTTCTCCTCCCCTTGGATGACAGAACTCCAGGTTCTCCAGCCTTTGGCCTCTGGGACTCACACCAGTAGTCCCCTCGGCTCTTAGGATTTGGGCTTGGACTGAGAATGATAACATTGGCTTGCTCGGTGCTGGGGCAATTTGTCATAGGCTGAGCCATGCTGCAGGCTTTCCCCTTCTCCAGCTCACAGACCACCTACTATGGGCCTACGTGGGACCGCTCGGCCTCTGTAACCAAGGAAGCCAATTCCCCCTAATAAGTCTCTTTTCATATATCTCTCTGCATGCCCTATCACTCCTCACTCTCTGGAAAACTCTTACTGAAACATTTATTTTTTATTATACCATATGTCACAATAATAGATAAGGAGACAGACAGACAGACACACACACACACACACCCTTCGGGAATCTAACATAGTTCGTTGCAAGCCAAGGATAAGGATTTGAATACCACCATTGTCTCTCTGTCAGAAACACCTAACTTTATTCTTTATTCAGCAATATTTGGGGGACCTGAATCTGGTGCAAGCCCTGTATTTAGAGTGAAGACCAAATTATTCATATTCTTTAGTCCTGTTATTTTTGCATTATTCTGCATTTTATTTCAGCAACAAAATGATAAAATATTGATTGAAGAAATGCATGAGTTAAATATCGGGTCACTTCTAAATCTTAGACCTCAAAATGTCTCAAAATAGACAAATCTTGGGACTTTAATGTCTCAAAAATAAGTGGCTATGAGGGATTGATATTATAAGAGCTTGACAAATAAATTAAAGGACTATTACAGTTTATTTTCCATATGCTCATAAAACTATCTATAGTTTTTAGCTATGGTATAATCAATACCCCTTGTACATTGATATTACCAGTAGGTTTCTCCTTATATTTCAAACAAACAGAAAGTTAATTTGAGAACTAATAAGATCATTACTCTTTACCTGTAAAACTTGATTTCTCTGTTTTTCTCCTGCGAGGCTATAAACGTATTGAATGGATTGACTATATCATGTTCATTTCTGTATCCCTAGCAGTTGTCACAATACCTGGTACAGAATAGATACCAAAAAGGTTTATTATATTGTGACATTTTATCAATTTTAAGATGCACACATTTTTCAAAGTTTAACATGTCTCTGAATCTCTGAAATTGGGATGCATCTTTTAATTGAAAGTGGCATAAATCCCCATCAGCCAAGTGTGGAAAGTCTTCATTTCATACCTCCTGGTAAAATCAAGAAAGCATTAACTTCACAACATATTAAATTTGATGATGTGGGTAATTAATAAATTATTACAAGGAGTTGATTATTATAATATTGATTCGAACATATTCTATAAAAGGATGTCATAGGTATGACATTATCATTTTGCAATTTTACAGCCTCATAAATAACAGAGTTTAACTCGAAATCTACTTTTTGTCTTCCTTTTTATTTATTCAAATAAAAATACAACTCTATAAACAGAGCTTATCCTTTTAACCAAGTCGATTGCCTTTATCCTTTATCCTACCTTATAAGTAACAAAGAGGCCCTTCTCTTCAGAGATTTTATTATTCTCTTCATTCATGCTTTTTATAATTCATTCAAATGTATTAGAGTGTGTTTTACATGAATCTGTGTTTTGTATTAATAATTACAAATTATTAATAATATATTGAGTACTAATAGTGAGCAACATCTTCTACTAAAAGCCGTAGGGGTATTAGTTACTTTTTTAGCACTCTGGGAGGTCAAAGTTGGAAGATTTCTTGAACTCAGGAGTGTGAAACCAGCCTAAGCAAAAGAGAGACCCTGTCTCTACTAAAAATAGAAAAATCAGCCAGGCATGATGGTGTATGCTTCCAGCTACTCAGGAGGCTGAGGCAAGTGGCTCACTTGAACCCAGGAGTTTGAGGTTGCTGTGAGCTAGCCTAGGGCAACAGAGTGAGACTCTGTCTCAAAAAAAAAAAAAAAGAGTGTTTTTTTCTCCCCATGTCATCTGAAACCCTTTAGCCACCAACAAAGCTTCCGTAAGCTAATAACATATCATCTATCACATAAAGCAGCAGTCACCACATTATGACCAACACTCTCCTGAGTGGCCTACAACTGCTCCTATTTCACTTCTGAATATCAATTTACATAGAGGTGTGTGGCTGCCTTGTTTTATCTGATTCCTCACTTGTGAGCTCCGTTGTCTTAATAGCTGGGGGACAAAAACATTTATTAGAAGCTGCATGACTTTATTTAATTTGGAAAGATTTCAAAGAAAGTGAACAGTAGGGATTTTTTTAAAAAACAGTGTATTTATCTGTTACATATAAAATGTATAGATGAAAGGGAGGAACAGAAGTCCAATTTTCCAATTCAATTTTTCTGCCACCCACATATTTTCCGGCTCTTATTTATTTGGGGCTAGAAAGAGGTTGGTAGATTATTTGTAATTATCCTACAGTTTAAAAGAGTAAAACAAAGCAAAACAGACAGCCTTCGGAATGGGAGAAGATTTTTGCATGTTATGAACGTGACAAAGGCCTGGTAACTGGAATCTACAGAGAATTCAAATTAAAGAATAAGTTAAAGTGCAAACAGCCCTCTCTATAAGTGGGCAAGAGATTTGAATAGAAACTTCTCCAAGGACGACAGAGAAATGGCCAACAAACACATGAAAAAATGCTCTTCATCTTTAATCATGAAAAAAATGCAAATCAAAACCACTCTGAGAAGCTTGGTGCCTGTAGCTCAATGGTTAGGGCACTGGCCACATGCTCCAGGGCTGGTGGGTTCAAACTCAGCTAAGGCCTGCTAAGCAACAATGACAACAACAACAAAATAACCCGGCATTGTGGCGGGCGCTTGTAGTCCCAGCTACTTGGGAGGCTAAGGCAAGAAAGAGAATCACTTAATCCCAAGAGTTTGAGGTTGCTGTGAGCTGTGATGCCACTGCATTCTACCAGGGTGCCAAAGTGAGACTCTATCTCAAAAAAAAAACACTCTAAGATCTAAGATACCACCTAATCCCAGCAAGATTAGCCCACATCACAAAGTGCCCAAACACAGGATGCTGGCACGAATATGGAGAGAAAGGAACACTTCTACACTGCTAGGATTGCAAACTAATACAGCCTTTTTGGAGTCAAGTATGGAGAATCCTTAAAGATCTAGAAGTAGACCTTCCATCTGACTCTGCAATACCACTGCTAGATATCTACCCGAAAGAACAAAAATCACTTTACCACAAAGACATTTGCACTAGAATGTTTATGGCAGGGCAATGCATAATTGCCAAGTCGAGAAAGCAACCTAAGTGCCCATCAACCATGACTGGATCAACAAACTGTGGTATATGTACACCATGGAATATTATTCAGCTATTAAAAAAGATGGAGACTTTACATCTTTTACATTTACCTGGATGGAGCTGAAACACATTCTTCTTAGTAAACTATCACAAGAATGGATAAATAAATATCCAATGTACTCCATACTAATATGAAATCAATATATAAATAATTACATGCTCATAAGAACAATAAAACACTAATATGGTCTCGTTGGGGGTTAGAGGGAAGCGGGAGCGGGGAGGGGAGAGGATGTGTGGCAGAAGGTGGGATCTCACCTACTGTGCACATTGTGAGGGTGTATAACACGCCCCCTGGGTGAGGGGCTCTTCTACAAATGGAACTTTACCCTGGAAGTAAGAACAACATAACCTAAATATTGTACCCTCATGTTAATTTGAAAAAATAAAAAATACTCAAAATAAATAAATAAATAAAAACTTTTCTTTCACTGGAAAAAATAAATGAATAAAAGAGAAAAACATAAATAGGAACTCACTTGATGATTTTATTAACTATTTTAGGTTACATAAAACAATTCAAGTGTTTTGTTTTTGCTTATAATTTTTTTGAGTGTGATACTTCCTGAAGCAAGTCCCAGGATTAAATCTTCCTCTTGCACATCTCACAGTAGGAAACAGTTTCTCTCCTCCCACCTTTCCCATTTCTTCTGCTGTAAACCATGCAATCCTTTGTTGATTTTTTTTTTCATTTTGCATTATAAAATGCATCTTCCCATTTAGCCTTTCTTCCGTGTCCAAAGATGATGATCTACTCCTCACATTACTCATAAGCTGAGTGATGAGACTTCTCCTGTCAGAAAGGTGTGTCTGCACTTTTTCTCCACTCTCCTTCTTTTCTAACGAGTAAAGGACGTAGCTGTTCCCAGCTGCAACTTCCATCAGCCAGGAGAATAATGTTTTCTACCATTTGCCTCCTTGTAAAGCTATAACATCCACAGTACTGATCAGCCCTGTCCACTTCTCCCATAAACTTACTGTATTATAAAATAACTTGATTTTTCAAATTGAACTGGATGCTTCTTCCTATAACTAGGGATCAACTGTGTTTGAGGGCCAAAGACTGTCCTCAGCATTGTCACTAACCTGTTGTCATGGAATGAGAGGCACATCATTTTCATGTCACATGGATAGGCACATAATTCATATTCCTGAAGTTTCTTTTTCAGATCACTTGGAAAATCCTTCCTAGAAGCCATAACTGTTCCTGTTACCTGTATTTTCATCTTATGCAAGTCTTGAACAAGTTGAGGGTTTGTGTGGACCCTGTTGGTGTAGATGTGACAGCCTGAACCACTCACGTGTACTTGCAAAACTTGTGCCAAATGAATCACTGTTTGAGACATAAGTGACAAATCAGGACAAAGAAGACTTTCTGATGTTGTCTTGCCATGACACAGTACGTGAGAAAACACGTAACAGTTTTCTGAATCACACAGGCAAAAACGCAACGAAAAAACATGTCAAATGTCTTTCAACATTAGAGAAGAACAGGAAAATCAGTATGCTGGCCTTCATGTGACATAGGATTGGAAAGGGTTAGAGCAACAATCTTCTTGTTACTGATGGTCAGAAGTGCCAACCTGAATTCTTCACTGACCTACTTCATCAGCTGCAATCATAACAGGCTTCAATATAATCTCAGTGGTCCATAAATTTACATAAAGGCAACTCCTTATATTAAACATAAAAAGAATATTCAAATGTGTGCACTCTTTGTCAATTTTTAATTAAAAAATTGTTACATGTTCAATGTACACCAAATATGTACTCGTAAAACGCTCACCTACTTGTAGTTGATTATTGCTATGTAGCCACAATTTGGAGCAAGTCTAAATGACTTTACTTTTTCTGTAAGGATAAGAATTGTCCTCAGTAGTTCAGGACAGCTTTCCCTTCTAAGACAGTGTGTGTGCACAAATTTAAAGAGATCGATGTTAAAATAATTTGCACTCTGATGAGAACATATATTCCACTGACAGGGACATAGAGATGGCAAATAAGTACATGAAAAGATGTTCAGCATCATCAACCAGTAGAGAAATGCAAATTAAAACTACAATGAGGTATTGCTGCCCACCTAGCAGAATGACTAAAATTAAAAATAGGGATAACAACAAATGCTGGCAAGGATGCAGAGAAGTTGAATTACGTACACCTTACTGGTGGGAAGATGAAATGGCTCAGCCACTCTAGAAAATAGTTTCGTAGTTTCTTATAAAGCCAAACATGCACTTACCTTATTTACCAATATGATTATACTCCTAGGCATTCATCCCAGATAAATGCTTATAGTAGCTTTATTCTATAATCGCTAAAAACTGGAAACAGCCCAAACGTCCTTCAACAACTGTTTAAGCAAATTGTTACGTATTCATACCATGGAATATTATATAGCAACAAAAAGGAACAAACTGTTGATATATGCAACTATTTGGATGTATTATAAGGGAATTATGCTGAGTGGAAAAGGTCATATACTGTATTATTCTGTTTATAAAAAATAGGGTAGATTGCAAGACCAGCCTGAGCAAGAGCAAGACCCTGTCTCTACTAAAAAATAAAAAAAAACCTAGCCAGACATGGTGGCACACACCTGTAGTCCCAGCTATTTGGGAGGCTGAGACAAGAGGAGGAGTTTAAGGGGAGTTTGAGGTTGCTGTAAGCTACGACACCACTGCACTCTACCCAGGGCAACAGTGAGGCTCTGGGGCAGATTAGTAGTTCCCAAAGCTTAGAGATGGAGGTAGGAAGCTATTTATGGCTATAGTCGGATAGCGTGACCAAACCCTGTGGTGGCGAAACAAGTTTTATATCCTAACCGTGGTGATGGTAACACAAATCAACATGTGTACACAACTGCATAGGACAATATAGAAATAGTGACACGTGAATTATCCTGGTTGTGGTATTATCCTATAGGTTGTCCTATAGTCAAGCAAGATGTTCCCACTGGAGGAAACTAGGTGAAGGGTACACGAACCCCTCCTTGTTTATTTATTTTTATTTATTTATTTATTTTTTTGCTATTTCCTGTGAATCTACAATTATGTCAAAATTCAGTTTTTTTAAAAATCCTTCTGCATTGACAAGTGGGACTACATCAAACTAAAAAGCTTCTGCAGCAAAGGAAACAAAGAGAATAAAAAGGCAACCTGTGGAGGGTTATCCAAAATATATAGCGAACTTCTATGACTCAATATCAAAATAATAAATAGCCCAATCAAAAAATGAGCGAAGGACTTGAATAGACATTTCTTCAAAGAAGACATACAAATGGCCAATAGGTCTATGAAAAGATGCTCAATATTTATAGTCATCAGAGAAATGCAAATCAGAACCACAGTGAGTTATCATCTCACCCCAGTTAGGATGACCACTTAAGAGAAAAAGCAGTGAGAGTGCAGAGAAATTGGAACCCTTGTACACTGTTGGTGGAAATGTAAAATGGACCAGCTGCAATGGAAAATAGTATGGAGTTTCCTCAAAACAGTTAAAAATAAAACTGCCATATGATCCAACAATCCCACTTTTGTTTACCCAAAAGAATTGAAATTGGAATCTCAGTGGGATATTTGCATTTTCATATTCATTGCAACATTATTTACAATAGCCAAGACACGGAAGCAACCTAAATGTCCATTCATGGATGAATGGATGAAGAAAATGTGGTTTATGTTCATACAATGGCGTATTATTCAGCTTAAACAGGAAAGAAATCTTATGACAACATGGATGAGAACTTTCAGAACATTATGCTAAGTGACATAAGTCAGACACAGAAAAGCAAATACTACTTGATGCCACTTACATGAGGAATCTAAAATAGTCGACTTCATAGAAGCAAAGAGTTAGAATGGTGATTGCCAGGGGCTGGAGAGAGAGGAAAATAGACAGGTAATCAGTCCAAGGGTACAAAGTTTCAGTTATACAAGACAAATAAGCCCTATGGGTCTCCTGTACACTCCAGCAGAGTGCCTGCAGGTAATGATGTTATATCACATCCTTAAAATTTTTCTGAAAGAGTAGATCTTGGTGTGAAGTGTTTGTATCACACGCACAGAGGAAAAAAACTAAAGGAGGCAAGAGGTCACTTTTGGAGATGAAAGACATGGTTATGGCATGGATATGGTGATGGTTTCAAGGGTATATACTTATATGCAAATTCATCAAGTTGTATAAGTTAAACATGTCAACCATACCTCAATAAAAAGGTTTAACACCTAAAACAAGATAAATGATACTATAGGTAGGATTGCCTGAGCTTCATAATCTTTCAAAGTCTCTTTTTGCTTTTTTCTTCTCTCTTCTTTTTTTTTTTTTTTTCATTTTTTTTTTTAATTGTTGGGGATTCATTGAGGGTACAATAAGCCAGGTTACACTGATTGCATTTGCTGGGTAAAGTCCCTCTTGCAATCATGTCTTGCCCCCAGAAGGTGTGACACACACCAAGGCCCCACCCCCCTCCCTCCTTCCCTCTCTCTGCTTTTCCCTCCCACCCCCATGACCTTAATTGTCATTAATTGTCCTCATATCAAAATTGACTACATAGGATTCATGCTTCTCCATTCTTGTGATGCTTTACTAAGAATAATGTCTTCCACGTCCATCCAGATTAATACGAAGGATGTAAAGTCTCCATTTTTTTTAATAGCTGAATATGGAAACAGCCTAAATGCCCCCCAACCCAGGAATGGATTAACAAGCTGTGGTCTATGTGCACCATGGAATACTATCCACCTCTTCTCTCTTCTTTTCTTCCTTCTTAGAAAATTCTCTACGTGGTTGGATGAGCCAAAGCGATGTATTTCTGATTATTTCTGTAGGCATAAGTATAATTGCTCTAAAACTTTAAAAGCCTTTCCTTTTTGAACTAATTTTCTTTTATTCATAAAATTTTCTTAACATTATTCTTCACTTCAACTTGCCTCTGTCATTTTCCTTTGCTTTTTCAAAATTAGTCTCAATATCATTATGAAGATCCAACATCATAGAATTTAATATTTCATTTGCCATATAGAACATTTTTCTTACATTAAAAGCTTGTGAGTAAGATTTTACTCAAATTTCATGCCATAGTTCTTCCTTTATTCTTTGTTATTTTTATTATTAAAAAAATAACACTTTTTTTTTTTTTTGTAGAGACAGAGTCTCACTTTATGGCCCTCGGTAGAGTGCCGTGGCCTCACACAGCTCACAGCAACCTCCAACTCCTGGGCTTAAGCGATTCTCTTGCCTCAGCCTCCCGAGTAGCTGGGACTACAGGCGCCCGCCACAACGCCCGGCTATTTTTATTTTTTGTTGCAGTTTGGCCGGGGCTGGGTTTGAACCCGCCACCCTCGGCATATGGGGCCGGCGCCCTACCAACTGAGCCACAGGCGCCGCCCAAAAAAAATAACACTTTTTTGCTAGAACAAGAATCTGGCAACTTTATTATGAAATCTTTTCCTGAGTACTGTATGAAATATATAATATAGGAAATAGGCTTGGTGCCTGTAGCACAGCGGTTATGGTACCAGCCACATACACTGAGGCTGGCGGGTTTGAACCAGGCCCGGGTCAGCTAAAACAACAATGACAACTACAACAAAAAATAGTCCCAGCTACCTGGGAGACTGAGGCAAGAGAATCGCTTAAGCCCACAGGTTTGAGGTTGCTGTGAGCAGTGACACAATGGCACTCTACCCAGGGTGACAGAGTGAGACTGTCTCAAATAATGATGATACTAATAATAATAATAATATAGGGAATAGTCTGAATCTTTAAAATTCTACTTATTTCCTTCCCTTCCTTTTAAAACATGGTCTAGGGGTAGGAATATGTACTTTTTATTTGCAAATTAATATATAATCACACAGTAAATATTTATTATATTAACTACTAATAGAGAATTTCACTTTTAATACTACATATAAAGTCTATAATTTGTTACTTATTAAAAGTACAGAAAATTCGTCTTAATTCTTTTTCACTTTTATATATACACACATATACATTTTTAAACACCTACTAGTTACCAGGAATGTGCTTAGAATAAATAGGGTGTAGTTCCCATAAAACTTGGCCAACAGCGTCACCTGGGAGTTTGCTAAAAATGTACATTCTCAGGCTCTATCCCAGATTTACCAAATCGGGAGCTCTGGGAATATACCCCAGAACTCAATGGTTTAACAAACTCAAGTGGATTCTGATATACACTAAGGTTTGAGAACCATGAGTCTACACAGCACAAAAACAACTACATCAGCGGTTCCCAAGCTGTGGGTCACAGGTTGGGGGTGGAATGACCCTTTCACAGGGGTTGCCTAAATACATCCTACATATGAGATATTTACGTTACAATTCATAACAGTAGCAAAATTAGTTATGAAGTAGCAACGAAAATAATTGTATGGTTGGGGGTCACCACAACATGAGGAACTGTATTTAAGGGTCGCGGCATTAGGAAGGTTGAGAACCACTGAACTACGTGAAATGTTGAAAGTGCCATGGTAAATGCAGTGTCCTCAAAGACTATGGAAAAGGGAAAAAAATGGCCAATAGTGAACTGTCTAGGAAAATTAAGGGAGGCTAAGTAGAAGAGACGACATTTGAGGCAACCAGGAGGGTGCATGAGATTTTCTTCTTTAATTCGACAGATCTTCAGTGAGCACGTACTACCCTGGCCACGCTCTGACAGACTTGAGAAAGCTTAATAAACAACAGCTTAATAAAAGTCACTGAGCAATAATGCAGGGCCAGATCTGCCAGGAAGCTAACCAAGCTGAAGCTGCAGGCTCCCTCACTTGCCTGGGCTCCTGCCAACACCCTTTCTTGCATTTTTGTAATCATAATTGTGTACTCTTTTCCTTCCAGCAGACCCCTACCTTAAGTAAGCCTCGGGTCCCCCCCAGACTTGGACTATCCTGTGCCTGCTATGTTTAGAGGCAGAAAGGATGTATGATAAGGAAGATAGTAAGAAGCAAGCAGGACCTTCCAGCAAAGGAATCCCCCTGCCAGGGAATGGAGGCAGAGGGTGACGAGTCCCTCCCTGACATGAGCACCTGGGCAGCTGGAAAAGGTGCATGACCAGAGGCCTGGGCTGCACTACCAAGGAATTTCTATTTTATTCCCTACACAATAGATGATAGAGATTTTTTTAGCAGGAGTCTGCATTTTAACAAGGTAACTGTAGCAACTGTGGAAGGGAACAGATTGTTGAAAGGAAAAGACTAGAGCCAGGGACATCAGTCAGCAGCATAATGAAAGAGACCAGCAAGAAAATGTGGAAGATGGAGGTTCTGGCAATGGAGGGGGATTTAAGGAACACTTCAGAGAGGCGATCTACCTGGAGACCCACTGGAAGAGGCATCGAAGGTGACTTTTGTAGTTTGAGTGCATTATGATTTGGATAAGAAATCTCTCAACTCAAAGAAAAATACAGGAGGAGGAGTGAGTTTCATGCGGAAATTAATGAGCTGCATTTTGGATAAGTTGAACTTGTGCTACACTGTGCTTCTATCCTTCCGAAAACATATGTATGTAAAATTCTACTTTAACCATCTACTTTTTGAAATGAGCTACTACACATTTGAAAGGAAAATCACTTATACATAACCCAGTGCTTGTTATATTATATCATCATTCAAAAAATCATATATAATGATTCAGTGATGGCCATTAACTAAATTGCCATTTCTAAAAATACACAGGCAAAAAAGTCTTTCTTGCTGATAATATCTGAATCAACCAGGCTTTACCATAACTTGGCACCATCTTTGATAGCCAAAAAGATGGTTCTGAAGTATCTGCAAATAGCTTCAAGGATGAAGAGGGTCGGAAGGCTTCCCCACTTATGTCATTATCCAGAAAGTCGCCAAGTAGGGATGGAGGGGAACAGACATTAAACTCTGCTTGAAGCCCAGTGGAGGTTGGGGGTTAATGGAAGAAAGTTTAAAGTTGCATATAAGATGTATTTGGCAGAAGCAGTGAATTATATCTTCAATCCACATCAAAGAATACAGAACAGATTTGGTACCTTGATAAAATTACTTGAATTAGACATTCAGCAGAGCATAAAGCAGCATGATGTCTCAAGAAAAAGGTCATCTAAATGTTCCTCTAGGACTGTTCACTGAGATTATTCTGAAGAGTAAACTCCTCGAGGATGAGGGACATCTGTTTCTGGTGCCTGAGCTTTGCAGTGCCTATTAGATGTCATGATTTATTCATTGCCATCTAGCAAAAAAGCAATTGCCGGGGTGTCCCACTCCTAATTTAGTGCCCTGTTTGCTGGGCCATGACACTGCTGTACATAACAGAGAGAAGAAATGGATGCTCCAGAGTTGCCATCAAAGTCATCCAGATAGGTTACCATCCATCAAAGAGTTCCTTTCTAGGGATTATGAATCAATACACCTGGGATTCTGACTGTACATCCTGACCACATTTCTGCTCTTAAGATTAGAAATGTTTCTCCCTTTTCTTGCATTTATCTCAAACTTAGTTAAAGTTAATACCCCCAGTTCTCTAAATATTTTTATGATTCTGCAAGCTAAAGTCTATTTTAGGTATGTGTCGAGTTACCATTTGTTCAATTAGCAAACAGTCAGGAATTTTTAAAATGTTAGTGGGGTGCGGGGAAGACAGTTGCTTGGGTATAGATGCAAAAAGTTCTGGAGAGCTGTTTCATAACAATGTAAAGAGTCTTAACACTACTGGACTGAATACTTAAAATGGCTACATAGTAAAAAGAATGATAGTGGAGTAAAATTCTCATTCTTAAAATATATTATGCCACAAGAAATCCCCAGGCCACTGATGGATACCTCAGAACTTCAGAATTCCCTAAGGAAATCTACTTCTTTTTTTCCCATGCCTTTTCTGTACAAAGTTTCTAGTCTCATTCTTGGGTGTATAAGTGTATATTTGTCAAACAGAAACCGAGCAGCACCTTCAACCGACAGGCATACAATTTGAAGCTGTATTAAAAGAAGAATTATGTATCTGCTGCCATAAGAAGTTGTGTGATTCCATAAACCAAACCTGTTAATGTGGTGCTGAAAAGCAAGGTTTGGTGATTCCAAATTCAAAGCCAAAAACTGTCCATTATTTCTCCCAGAGAAAGAGAAAAATTATAAACTATTTAAAACCCACCTATATGAAGACAATCATTTCTATGTTGTTTGAGAATATAGGTGGTTTGGCTATAATGTAATCTATGCATGGCAGAAAATCTTATCTTCTGTCCCGTTATCCACTAAAAATAGCACAGCTTTTGAGAAAAAATTGGATCAGCCATGGACCACTCAAACCTATACAACTTTACAAACAGAATACTAAAAAAAAAATCCTAAAAAAATACTAACAGTTTAAAAGATTGTGTTAAACACCTTGATGAACAAATACTACCATACTAAATGCAGATATAATATTTATTATAGTAAATTACTGTAACTTGATAGAAAGCGGTGTCCAGAGGATTGAGGCCACCGAGCTTTGTAGCAGCAAGGATGTCATTAAGGAAAATCAAGAAAAATCAAGCGAAGGGGATTTCCAGGACAAGCAGTGGCCAAGCCAAGCCAAGAGTGGGAACGTGGGGGGAGTGCAGGGGACCCTGAACAGCCTTGTTCCTCTGCGCCTTGCTGAGCCCCCTCACAAGAGGCAGTATGCTTTACCTTCCACTGCTATTACTTGGCAACATGAAATTAATTAAAGTGCTAAGAAAAATCACATATGATCCATGGAAATTTGGTATTATTTTGACATTACCCTATATCACCAACCATGTCAAAGCTCCTATGAATTATGTAAATATACGTTCTACCAGAACAGACTGTACCTACATTGCACATTTTTCTGAAAAAGCAGATAAGGTGTAGATTTGACTTGGGAAAAATGAGGAACTGACTTAGTTCCTACCCCTTCATCAAAAGCTCCCTGCAAATCCTTCTCTGTAGCCAAATAAGTAAGTTTTCCTCTAAAACTGGTAGAAGATGCAACCTTTCTCAGAGAGTTGCTGAAACTGAATAGAGTTGTGCAACTGAGGGCTTCTGGATGTACAAAGTAAGCAAAGGAAGTTTCGGTGCCTTCAAAACTGTAGTTAAATTTGGTGTCAATTTGTCAGTAATAACCATTTGAAAATAGCACTCATTAAATGCAGAAGCCTTTCATAAACCCTGGTCCTTGGCCAACAACTTCAGAACTGCATAATGGCCTTGTTAAAAAGGCAGATTTTCTGGGACCCAACCCAGGACCAACATGGTAGGAAGTCCCAGAAAGCTTTGTTTTGTTAAGATATCCAAAGGACTTTGGTGCTCTCTAAGTTTAAGAAGCTGTGTTATATTGGTTTCCAATGGACAAAATGGATAATATTTGTCTCACAATATATGTTTCAAAGCATATATTACATCCTCATGACAGGCACTGGTTGAGGAAGGCATTGCAAGAAGAGTCTCAGGCAAGTGCTACCTGATACTGCTGAGGGACATTATACCTGAGACAATGACCTTCAGTGTGTGTCTCTCCTCTGGGCATTCAGGAGAGCATAGGTTATTTGCATCTTGGGCATAGGTAAGTTCATAACCAGGATCTCTAGAATAGTTGAGAGGGACCAGGAGGAGGTCTGTGTACATACATTAACCCTACACACACCTGTATAGCCAGAGAAGTTTGATAAATATTGAACTACTTCCCTACTGGATGGTTAATAGCTAAGGGCTCTGCAACCTGGATCCTTCTCTGAACAATTCTGCCAAAAGCTAAAATCCCAGAGCACAATGAGCTTCCAGAACCCTATTGCAGGCATGACAGCATGTGCTATGATGGGGCAGTACCCACGACGTATTCATTAACTTTTTTAATACCCCACATGCCCAGGAGTTCCCTGAAGAAGGTGCAAGCTGCTTGAAGCCAGCAGGACCTTCATCACTGGATACAATGTCATTGGCAACTTTGCTTTCCAACTGTACTTTCCTCAGCTGTGAGGAGTCTACAAAGGCTGTGCCTCCAGCTAAGAATATGCCCTTTTTCTTTTTTGTCTGGTTCATGCAGCCATCTCTGCCCAGAGAAACTTCCTAATTCTTTACCATTTAAGACCTATCTTACATTTACCTGTCTCTTGGCATTTTTTTTTTTTTTTACTGTATGGGATTTATTGAAGGTACAAAAAATTAGGTTACACTGGTTGAATTTATTGGATAAAGTCCCTCTTATATTGTATCCCACCCCAAAAGGTGTGCCATACACTGTTACCCTCTATTCCCCCTCCTCTCCTTTCCGCATTCCCTCATTCCACTACCCCACCCCTTGTATTAGCTCATCTACTGGCTTCATATTAAAATTGAGGTTATTGGATTTTTGGGGGGTGGGGGGAGATTCATTGAAGGTACAAAGAATTAGGTTGCCCTGATTGAGGTTGTTAGGTAAAGTCCTTCTTGTAATTGTGTCCTGCCCCCAAGAGGCGTGCCATACACTGTGACCCCCATCCCTCTCCCTCCTCCCCATCCTCAGTCCATCATTCCCGGACCCATCCCTTGTATTAACTCATCTACTACCTTCATATTAGAATTGAGGACATTGTATTCTTGCTTCTCCATTTTTGTGATGCTTTACTAAAAAAGAATGTGTTCCACCTCCATCCAGGTTAACACAAACATGTAAAGTCTCCATCCTTTTTAGTGGCTGCATAGTATTCCATGGTATACATATACCACAGCTTGTTAATCCATACCTGGGTTGATGGGTATTTAGGTTGTTTCCACATTTTGGAAATTGTAAATTGAGCTGTGATAAACAGTCTAGTGCAAATGTCCTTAGGATAAAAGAATTTTTTTTCCCTAGGTAGATGCCTAATAATAGGACTGTAGGATCAAATGGGAGGTCTAATTTGATTTCTTGGAGGATTTACCATACTTCCTTCCAAAAAGGTTGTATTAGTTTACAGTCCCACCAGCAGTGTAAAAGTGTTTCCTTCTCTCCACATCCATGCCAGCATCTGCAGCTTTGAGACTCTGTGATGTGGGCCATTCTTACCAGAGTTAGATGATATCTCAGGGTTTTGATTTGCATTTCTGGGATGGTTAGGGACAATGAGCATTTTTTCATATGTTTGTTAGCCATTTGTCTGTCTTCTTTAGAGAAGGTTCTATTCATGTCTATTGCCCAGTGATATGTGGAACTGTTGGGTCTTTTTTTGTTGATTAATTTGAGTTCTCTATAGATCCTAGTATCAAGCTTTCATCTGATTCATAACATGCAAATATCTTTTCCCATTCTGAAGGTTGTCTATTTGTTTTGGTTGTTGTTTCCCTAGCTGTACAAAAGCTCTTAATTAAGTCCCCATTTATTTTTGATGTTGTTGCAATTGCCATGGAAGCCTTCTTCATAAAATCTTTTCCCAGACCAATATCTTCAAGTGTTTTCCCCACACTTCCTTTGAGGATTTTTATTATTTCATGCCTTAGATTTAAATCTTTTATCCATCTTGAATCAATTTTTGTAAGTGGTAAGAGGTGCTGGTTCAGTTTCAGTCTTTTACATGTGGTTATCCAGTTCTCCCAACACCATATGTTAAATAGGGCTTCTTTTTTCCAGTGTATGTTCTTGTTTGGTTTATCAAATATCAGGTGGCTATAAGATGTTACTTTCATCTCATGGGTTTCTATTTGGTTCCAAATGTCAATGTCTCTATTTTTGTGCCAATGCCATGCTGTTTTGATCACTACAGCCTTGTAGGATAGCCTGAAGTCTGGTAGGGAGATATACCCAGCTTTGTTTTTATTGCTACAAATTGCCTGGGCTGTTTGGAGTTTTTCTGATTCCATACAAAAAAAAAAAAGAATTATTTTTTCCAAATCTTGAAAGAATGATGATGGTATTTTAATGGGGATTACATTGAATCTGTAGATTGCTTTGAGAAGTACAGACATTTTGACAATGTTGATTCTCCTCAGCCATGAGCATGGTATGTTCTTCCATTCGTTAATATCTTTGGCTATTTCTTTTCTTAGGTTTTGTAATTTTCTTTGTAGAGATCCTTCACCTCTTTTGTTAGGTATATTCCTAGGTATTTCATTTTTTTTTTAAGCTACTGTGAAGAGAACTGTGTCCTTGATTAGCTTCTAATTTTCTCATTATTGGCATGTACAAAGGCTTCTGATTTGTGGATATTGACTTTATATCTTGAGACATTGCTGTATTATTTGCTCACTTCCAGGAGTCTTTGAGGTTCTTTAAGTATGAAATCATATCGTCAGCAAAGAGGGAGAGTTTGACCTCCCCTGCTCCCATTTAGATACCCTTTATTTCCTTCTCTTGCCTGATTGTATTGGCTAGAACTTCCAGTGCTATGTTGAATAGTAGTGGCAACAGAGGACAACCTTGTCTGGTTTTAGTTCTAAGTGGAAAAGCTTTCAGTTTTACTCCATTCAGTAAAATATTAGCTGTGGGTTTGTCATAGATAGCTTCAATCAGTTTAAGGAATGTGTCACCTATGCCTATACTCTTCAGTGTTCTAATTAGAAAAGGATGCTGGATTTTATTGAATGCTTTTTCTGCATCTATTGAGAGAATCACATGGTCTTTGTTTTTGCTTCTGTTAATATGGTGAATTACATTTATGGACTTGCATATGTTAAACCAGCCTTGCATCCCTAGGATGAAACCTACTTGATAGTGATGAATGATTTTTTTAATATGTAGCTATAATATATTGGCTAGGATTTTGTTGAGAACTTTTGTGTCTATATTCATAAGTGAAATTGGCCTGAAGTTTTCCTTTTTAGTTGGTTCTTTTCCTGATTTTGATATCAGGGTGATGTTTACTTCATAGAACATGTTGCAGAAGATTCCTTCCTTCTCAATTTTTTGGTATAATTTCTGCAGTATGGGTATAAGCTCTTTTTTGAAGTTTTGATAGAATTCTGGTGTGAAGCCATCTGGACCAGGGCATTTTTTTTTTTTTTTGGCTGGGAGATTTTGAATTGTTTCTTCAATCTCAGTTCTTGAAACTAGTCTGTTCAAGAGAGCTATTTCTTCTTGATTAAGTCTAGGGAGAGGGTGTGATTCCAGGTATTGATTCATTTCCTCTACATTATCAAATTTCTGGGCATAGAGTTTCTTGTAGTACTCAGAGATGATCTCTTGTATCTTTGTGGCATCTGTTGTTATTTCCTCTTTATCATTTCTGATTGAGGTTATTAGTGATTTTACTTTTCTGTTTCTTGTTAATCTGGTCAAAGGTTTGTCAATTTTATTTATTTTTTTCAAAAAACCAACTTTTTGTATCATTAATTTTCTGAATGATTCCTTCATTTTCAATTTCATTAGTCTCTGGTTTAATTTTGGTTATTTCTTTTCTTCTGCTGGTTTTGGGATTAGATGATTATTCTTTTTCTAATTCCATAAGATGGTTCATGAGTTTCTTGATGTTCTCTCTTTCTGTTTTTCAAATGTAGGTGTCTAATGCAGTAAATTTCCCTCTTAAGTCTGCTTTCTCTGTATCCCACTGGTTTGAGTAACTTGTATCTTCATTGTTGTATCTTCACTGTTGTTATGTTTGAGGAATTGAATGATTTCTTCTTTAATCTTTTCCTGAGTCCTACTATCATGTATTTTAAGGTTGTTTAATTTCCATGTCTTTTTGTGGGGATCACGTTTTTGTTGAAGTTGAATTTCACCTTTATTGCCTTGTGGTCTGAACAGATACAAGGTGTAATTTCTATTCTTTTAATTTTGCTGAGATTTGATTTGTATCCTAGATATGGTCTATTTTGAAGTATGTACCATGGGCTGATGAGAAAATGTATATTCTTTACCTTTGGGATGGTGTGTTTGTATGTGTCTATTAATCCCATTTGTTCTAGGGTCACAATTAAGTCCTTTGTATCTTTTTTCAGTTTCTATTTAGAGGATCTGTCCAGTTCTGTCGTGGGGGTGGAGGGTGTTAAAGTCCCCAACTTTGATGGTGCCATAAGATATCATATTGCTCAGACCCATTAAGGTCTGTTTTATAAATCTGGGAGCATTTAAGTTGGGTGCATAAATATTTAAAATTGAAATGTCTTCTTGTTGTATTGTTCCTTTGAACAGTATAAAGTGTCCATCTTTGTCTTTCTTAAATTTAGTTGCTTTGAATCCACTTGTATCTGAAAACAAGATTGCAACCCCTCATTTCTTCTGATTTCCATTTTCTTGAAATACTGTTTCCCATCCCTTAACCCTGAGTCTTGATTTGTCCTTCAAGGCTAGGTATGCCTCTTGGAAACAAGATGTGGATGGTTTGTGCTTTCTTATCCAATCAGCCAGCCTGTGCCTCTTCGCTGTTGAATTCAATCCTTTGACATTTATAGAGAGAATTGGTAAGTGTGGTGGAGTTCTATTCATCTTGTTTTGTGAAAGTCCATTGTGTAGTTTTATCCTTTGCAGCACTGTGAACTAAGTTTCGATCTTTAGCTTCTGGGTGTTTACTCTGCTGGTGGTTCATTGCAATGGTCAGTATTGAGAATAGGTCTAAGTATTTCCTGTAGAGCTGGTCTCATGACAAATTTCTTCAGTGTTTGCATACCCACAAAAGATTTGATTTCTCTATCAATTTTAAAGCTTAGTCTACAGGATACAGAATTCTGAGCTGAAAATTGTTTTGTTTAAGAATGTTGAAGGTGGATGGCCATGCTCTTCTGGATTGGAAAGTTTCATTTAAAAAGTCTGCTGTCAACCTAATGGCTCTGCCCTCGTAGGTCAGTTGGCACTTACTCCAGCTGCATGCAGAATTTTTTCTTTCATCTTGATTTTGGACAAGTTCATTATGATGTGTCTTGGAGAAGTTCTGTTTGAGTTGATACACTCCATCTGAAAGGAGTGTATCAGGATCATTAGTAAACCTTGGAAAGTTTTCATTTGTGATAGTCTCCAGTAGGGCTTCCACTCCTTTAGGACAATCTTCTTCCTCTTCAGGGATCTCTATGCTGCTTTCTCTCTCTTCTGTTTCTTTGACTACCTGGGTTAACTCAAAAACTTTATTTTCTATCTCTGAGGTTCTTTCTTCTCCATATTTGATACTTACCTATATTTGATGCTTTCTACTGCATCTTTACATTCCCTAATTGTCTTCTTCATTTCTTTAAGCTCTACCATATATTTTCTATATTCTACATATCTCTCATCTGAATTTTGGCTCCGTCTTTCCAATTTTTTTGTCCATTCCTCTTATTGTCTTTATCATACATATTTTAAATTCCCTGTCAAATTTATTGATTCTTTATAGATGAAGTCTTGTGCAGTAGCAGCCTCATGGTTCCTTTGGGGAGTTCCTCTGTTTTGGTTTTTCATGTTGCCCTAATTTTTCTGTTGGTTCCTCCTCATGTGTTCTTTCTACTTGTTCATCTCCTTGTCCTCCATTTTTCTTCTTGCTTCCTTCTTTGCTTCAAATTACCTTGTCCCAGAGCTTAAGTCAAAAGGAAGAGAAGGGTAATGGGCAAGCAGGGAGAATCAAGAGAAAAAGAAAGAAAGATGAAAATGAAGGAAAGAGAAAAATAAAAGAAAAAGATAAAAAAAGGAAGGGAGATGACAGAAAAGAAGAATAAGACACAACAAGGACAGGAAGAGAGAATGAGAGTGATAGAAGAAATGGTATTGATTGCAACAGTGTTAATGCCATATCTGTAATTCAAGAATATTGAGGGGCTGCGCTGGGTGGGTTCCTCAAAATCAGGATCTCCTTACCACCCTTAGCTTAGCCAAACTCTTCCTCATGACCAAAAATACAGGAGTCCTTTCTCTTGATGAAAGTGAATATGGAAGTTAGGAATTGAACCAACCAAATAAATTAGCAAAAACAAAACACAACAAAACCAAATCAAAAAAAGCTCAAATAGCCAAAAACTGTAGCAATCTCAGCAATATAGAAAAGTAAAAAATAAAGAAAAATTTAAAAAATACTTTTAAAAATTTATATATAGTGGAAGAGACCAACTTTAACCAGAATATATATGTTGTAATATGTCACCAGGACACCAGGTGACACTGTGGCTTTTTTAGAAGATCGAGAACACAACCAGCAACCTCTGTGGTTCTTATTCCTAACTTAGTTGCCCTCAGTGATCACCTAATTGTTTCTTCAGCATTCAGACCCTGCTGAGTTGGGATCTTAAAGCTCTCTGGAATCCTTCAGAGGCAGGTCTTACAGTGCCCCCTGACTCCAGTTCCCATTAGATGCAAGAGTACCTCAACCTGTCCTAAGAATTGAGTTTTGATCCCAGCAGGTGGCACCCGTGCTTTAGGCCCCTGCTAAGACCTTCTCATGACCTTCCCACAATGGCAACTCCCTGGCCACCAAGACCTTCCCAGTATGTCTATCTTACCAGCCACCAAACTGATGGCAAATCCACTCTAACCAGTATTCAAATCTGTTTTCTGTACACTGTTCAAGTCCACCCTCTCTTCCAAGCTTTTCATTCAACAAGAAGCTTCCCCCCAAAACCAAAAACTCCTGAAAGGCTTCCTCCCATACTGAACCTCCGTGGAGGGAGTTGGGGGGGTAGCCTATCCTGACAGGTTGCAATCACTTGCCTAATGTATCAGATTTCCTTCACTCCAGATCCCACGCTCACCACTACCTCACTGTGCTCCCTGAATTATGACTCTGGGTAAGGTCCCCATGCCAGGTATGGCTGGACTGTCTCTTTTTCCCCAGTCATACTAGGAGAGCTCAGCTGAATGATCCTTCTGGTCTGCCATCTTGCTCTTCCCAACAAAATGGTCTGTCATCCAGACCCTTTCCAAATCCATTTCCTTCAGTTCAAGTTGCAAGAACCTATATAGTTCCAGAAGCTGGGAAATCCAAGACCAAGACACCAACAGATTTGGTGTATGGTGAGGACTTGATGTCTGGTTCACAGACGGCACCTTCTGGCCATGTTCTCACACAGTGGAAAGGTCTTTCTTGATGTCTTTTCATCAACCAAATCATTGTTCTATTGTGACATAACCACATAGGAGACCCACTTTATTTGGAAAAGACCTGTATGAACTTCCTTAAGACAGAATAAAACTCTTCAGGCCTTGGTACTCTAAGCCAAGGTTTCACATGATGAGGAGAACTCCTCTACTTGTTAAGAAAGTGAGGTTCCCTAGGAAAATCCCAGAAAGGTTAGAGAGCAGAAAGATTTGGCAGAATAAAAATATTGAAAGGATTTTAAATTGTTTGCCATGAAGAATGCAACATGAATTCCTTGCTTTATCCCCCTTATGAAAGACTGAAGTTTATCTTGCTCTCTAATGTTCATGCAAAGAATTCAGTTCTGCAATCAGAGAAGGTACAGGTGAAAAATAAAGGCTACCTGTGTGGACACGATAGCAGCCTGAAAGAGGATAGGACAGCTGAAATTCAAATTTTGGCACCTGGATTCATTTAGTAATTAACTCATTTGTAGTTTATTCATAATTGTAGCATTTAAGGAGTACTTTGGGGATCATTTTGTTTAACCCCCCTATTTGTAATTAAGAGAATTAAGGCTCTGAAATGTGATATATCAAAGTTTAGATAGAACCAGGAAGAAACCATTTCTCTTATTTCCAAAGCTGGGATTTGCTTTTTTAACTAAACCAAACATGAGTTTTGTTTGATTTATTTGTTTAATACATAGAAAAAATCTTAGGGCAACATCTGGGAGAGAAAGTGCATAACAAAATCTAAAGTGATTTTTATCAAATATGAGACCCCAGAAAAGAACCATAATTTTTAAATAATTTTCATAATAATAACCATAATTTTTGTTGAGAACACCAAATGGAACATTTCTGAATGTAGTAATCAGATGTCATGAAATTATCAATGCTAAAATTATAAGTCACAAAAAAGGGTAGAGGAAAATCTCTATTGGTTGTTTTGTTTTGTTTTCAGACAGTCTCACTCTGTCACCCCAGGTAGAGTGCCTTGGCATCATAGTTCACAGCAACCTCAAACTCTTGGACTCAAGTAATTCTCTTGTTTCAGCCTCCGAGTAGTTGGAACTACAGACATCTGCCACAATGTCTGGCTATGAAATCACTATTTCCAGACGAGATGCGACCCAGGGGTTCTTGCCTTCGAACATAATTATCTGTGGGTCTCTAGGTAATGTGCCAGGTGGTCTCCAATTAGTTCCATCCATTTCACTACAGAGACAGGCTGACAATGGTAACTCGATTCCCAGGTATGGAATTATTTGAAACTACCAAAACAATGAAATGTTATTTCTCTCATCTAATATATTTCCTAAGTGGCTTCTAAGTGCTTGGAGCCTCTAGTGTAGAAGTCAAGGACCTTTTCCCAAGGACTTTTATTAGAAGTCTTCTAATATACATTTAGACGGCAGTAATTAGGGTGGGATTGACTCTATTACATGAAAAAGGTGGTGTATCAGTACTACAGAAAGATGCATGGTGCCAAGGTCAGATGTCACTATCTTCCTAGTTACCCTGGGTGGACCAGCACAGATCTACATCCTTATTCCATAATCCCAACCTGTGTACCCCCAAAAGTACTCCCAAGCCACCCTTGCCTGATAATGCTGAGAGTTCCCATCCATCATCTATCATACCATTAGTTATCAGATGACCTAAATAGACTAGTAACTATCATGAAAAACAGAAGTGCCAGCCTGACAATAACAGCTGAACCCTGGTGCTCCCAGGAGCTCGTCTGGCTTTTATCTCTGGACCATGGTGTGTTCTTCTGTTGAATCTAAACCATTTCATAGAACACCAACATCAGACAAGAACACTCTGTGTTCACCATGAAATAAGACAAAAAACAAGACCATTGTGATCATGTCTAAACACAGACAAGGGGAAAAGAAAAATATTGTCTATTCCAAAAAAAAAGATCAATCATACTCCTTTTCTGGCTAATAGAAATGACTACCACTGCTCATCAATTACAGCTTTAGGCCCACTCTGTCTCTCCTGCCTTCTAGATAAAATTATTAGTATAAAATATCAAATGATAGAATTATTTCCCCTCCTCACAGCATTTAGTTGAAAGAAAAACCTCAATTCCCTAAACCCTTCACAAATCACCTAAGGCAAGCCCAAATCTGATAATTAGTTCTTTCTACACCTCTTACTGAAATTGCCCATTGTTTCCCATGTTTTCTTGTCCTCCTTTTTGCAACAAGTCAATGAACCATTTTCTTTTGACTATATGTGTGTATTGAGAGTCTTTAACAGGCTTTAACAATCCTTTTAGATTGGTGAATGTACAAATAAGAAGTTCAGGGAAAGGTTAAGAATCATTTCCGTGTGTGCTTTGTTTTGATCAATGAGAAGTACGATCCAGTTATAACAATTGGCATTCGAACTTGAAAAGCATTAGGGGAAAAACTTGGGTACCCGAACAGTTTTACCAGACCTTCCACTTTTACCTAATGTGGGAGTCATGCTGCCTGATGACTGGTACTCAGGCTAGTAGCATTAATTGCTGTTTTGTTGAAATTTACATTCTTAAGCAATGCTTTCATTTGGACTGGTCTACTTTCATTCTACCATTTGGCTCCCACTACATTTTATAATTATTATAATGTCAAATTATTTTTTAGTTGATATATTTCTGTTTTTATGTAATGGCAAACAACTAGAACCTTAGTTACCTAAATCTTTGGGTCCTGTAGGCAAGAGACTCATTCTGTTGCCCAAACTAGGGCAGTGGAGTAATCATAACTCACCGCGGCCTCAAACTCCTGGGTTCAAGCAATCATCCTGCCTCAGCCCCTCAAGTAGCTGGGACTAATTTCTGAAACTTTCTGTTGGAATTACTAGGGTTTTAGGAAAGTGATAACTCGCAAATTGCTTCTGTGGTTAGAGAAAGGATGGGGCTAAGTAAAATTAGCCCCAGAATTTTAACAGCCTACCAAATGTCTTTGGTTCCCAGAAGACCATAGTTTCTGGCCAAGTTTCCCTTCCAGCAAAGCAATGATATTTGAAATGTTGACAAGTCATAAGTAGAGCCAAGGACAAATAATACAGTGAAAAATGAGCATTTCTTTAAAACTATGCAACCAAAGTGGCCATTATAGTCATCAGAAAGAATGTGGTACTGTGGGACGGCGCCTGTGGCTCAGTGAGCAGGGCGCTGGCCCCATATGCCGAGGGTGGCGGGTTCAAACCCAGCCCCGGCCAAACTGCAACAAAAAAAATAGCCAGGTGTTGTGGCAGGCGCCTGTAGTCCCAGCTACTCGGGAGGCTGAGGCAGGAGAATCGCCTAAGCCCAGGAGTTGGAGGTTGCTGTGAGCTGTGTGATGCCACGGCACTCTACCGAGAGCAATAAAGTGAAACTCTGTCTCTACAAAAAAAAAAAAAAAAAAGAATGTGGTACTGTGACTTAAGAAGCAACATAGTTTAGGATTAAACCTAAATGTGATAAAATTCACAACTACGTTCAGAAATGGGATGAATGGACAAAATTTGACTAAACCACCATATCAATTTCTCAGTGAGGGAAATTAGAATTAGGAATTTCTAGAGCAATTTTAGAGTAGATATTTGAAGAAAAAGGAAAGAGATAAATTTATTCCATCTATAAAATATTTAGTGCCTATTTGTGCCAGCCATGACTCTAAGCACTGGGAATACAGTGTTAAGAATGGAGCAGGGAAGTCCCACAGTCTTTACTCTTCTAATGGGGAAAACGGATATTAACATGTCAATTGTAATGGGTTGAAATGTGGCTCCCAAGAGGTAGTCCGTGTAGTAATGGGAATATGTGAACGTGACCTAACTTGGAAAGAGAGTCTTTTCAAATGTACTTAAGGATCTCAAGATGAGAACATACTGGATTGCTCTATATCCAATGGTAAGTATCAAGTATCCTTAGTAAGAGACAGAAGAGAAGAACAGGTGGAAATAAAGGCAGAAAATGGAGTGCTGTGACTACAAACCCAGGACCCCTAGAGTCACCAGGAAGTAAAAGGAAGGATTCTCCCCTAGAGCCTGTAGAGAGAGCCCCGCCCTGCCAATATCTTAATTTTGGACATTTGGTCTTCAGAACTTTGAGAGAATAAATTTCTATTGTTTTATTTTATATATATATATTATTATTTATTGTTTGAGATTCATTGAGGGTACAAAGAATTAGGTTACACCGATTGCATTTGTTAGGTAAAGTTTTAAACCATCCAGTTTGTTGCAATTTGTTATGGCAACTCCAGGAAACTCAAATAACAATTATTGATACAAATGAGATATAACTAAAAGTTGCAGACTATGACACACGATTGCATTAAGCAGATAACAGAGGTACTTGACCTAAACTTGGCCATCAGAGCAGCTTTCTAAGCTGTGACAGCCCAAGATCCTAAAAGAAGTTCCGAGAAGGCTAAATGGATGCAGACCAAAAAGACAATTTTAAGAGTTAAAAAAAAAGAGGACACTTTGCAGGGTGTTAAGATTTTGTGTGTACCAATATGTAATTCATATGATTATGAAAGTTAAATACTGATTAATGACAAACTTAAGATCAAGTTTTTGTACTTAGAAACCTATGATGTAGCACAAGTACCCTGCCAAACTAACACTTTTCTAAACTAACCAAAAAATAGAATAAATATAGAGCAGAAAAGTTCTCCTCTTTTCTTCTGTGTTATTTTGGGCAGCTTGGAGGCAGGCCATCTGTTACCAGGTCCAAGGAGCACCTCAAGTGTCTTCCCAATCCCCACATAGGACTCACCCCGAGGCTGCTGGAGGGCACTGGTGACACCTGAGCCAAGTGTGTGTTCAGCCCTGAGCCCAAAGACAGGTGGAGTGCTTCTCAGAAGTAGGGCAGGCCGGTAGGTGAGCACAGCACAAGAACCAGAAAAGCCATCATATTAGTGCCAGATTGAATTATGACTTCTTTTAATTACAAAGAAATTATGTTTAATTTGAATGATTTATTATTTAATAAATGCCCCTAAGTCACCAGCCTCTATTTTAAACACTTTGTGTATATTAACTCATTTAAGCTTAACAAATCTATGAAAAACTATAAAATATTCATAATCCTATTTTATAAGTGAGGAAACTGAATTTCTAGAGCAATTTTAGAGTATATATTTGAAGAAAAAGGAGAGAGCTAAAGTAAATTTCTAGAGCAAATTCAGAGTATATATTTGAAGAAAAAGCAGAGAGCTAAAGTAAATTTCCCATAGTCACACAGCTAATAGGTGGAAGCAGTGGGATTCAGACCCAAGTGGCCTGCCCCTAGAACTCACGCTTTTAATCACTACATTTTCTATTATCTCTCAAATCTCAATAAAAATTTAAAAAATGATAACCATCAACATTATTAAAGATTGATCAATAAGAAAGATATAACTATCATCTTCATTTACCAAGAAAGGAAGCAAGGCCCAGAGAGTCTAAGAAACTTGCACAAAATCACACAGATACTAGATGGAAGCCTAACTTTGATCCCACAGAGTCAAGAGCCCATGGAATTAACTACCACTATAGAGAATCCAATCCCAACTGCTTGCCTTTGTGCTGGGAAACTGTCCTGCTTTGTTCATATTCTTGGTTTAGTTATTGCTTCCTGCTCCCGTATGCATAAAGCCAAATCTAGGTTTTAATGTGCCTAATAAAGGCATTCACCTTAACCATACAAAGTGGAACTTTGTCTTAACTTCTTCTAATTTCTCTATTCATATACTTTCCAAATAGCAATAATAAGAAATAGCTATTATTTTTTGAGCTCTTACCATGTGCCAGACCCTCTATTATATGATTTACTTTGACTATTCCAATGGATCTTCCAAAAAATCCTGTGGGTAGTTGTTTTGTTTTGTTTTTTTTCCATAGTACAGATGAGGAGACTAAAGCTCAGAAATGTTAAAACCTCCCCCAAATCACACGAGGTGCTACCAGAGCTGGAATTTTAGCCTAAGGCTGTCAAATTTCAAAGTCTATACACTTGGCCATGACATAAACCACCCTCACTTCTTAAATAGATCTGAATATATGTTATTGGTAATCACATAAGAAAAGGACACATAGGGATAACCAGAGGCTCTGCAAAGGAACATCCTTACCCATGGAATAGCAGGTGGCTATTTGCAGCACAGACCTGCAATGGCTGGCAAATTTCTTGAGGCTATCGGTACTTTCCTTATGCTATGGTCCAGCATCACCTCATCCAGATGTGATCTGCCTTCCCTGAGGAAATGATGGATAAGAACCTATACACAGTAGGTAGATTGGAACCTTGAAATATCTGCATATCAATTTATAGGATAAATAAATTATAAGAAAAACAGGGGTGTGAGACCTACTGACTAAGTCCACCTCAAACTCAAAGTCAGGAAGTTGGAAGATGCTTATTCTTTGGGAGTATTTTCAGAACATCCTGAAGATATATACTGACTGGGTCAATAAATTATGGGCACTGGAGTAAAGCATACCCTGTACTCACATCAGCCATTTTGCACCTGTGCATCCTTGGGAAAAGTGACTTAGCCTCTATGAACCTGAGTGTTCTTATTCATTAAAAATGTATCTACAAGGCTGGGCACTGTGGCTCATGCCTATAATCCTAGCACTCTGGGAGGTCAAGGTGGGTAGATTGCTGGAGCTCAGGAGTTCAAAACCAGCCTGAACAAGAATAAGACCCCTGTCTCTAAAAATAGGCAGGTGTTGTGGCAGACATCTATAGTCCCAGCTCCTGGGAGGCTAAAGCAAGAAAATTGCTTCAACCCAAAAAGTTTGAGGCTGCTATGAGCTATGACGCCATGGCCCTCAAACCCAGGGCAATTGAGTGAGATTCTGTTTCAAAAAAAGAAAAATGTTTCTACAATTATTTCTTATCTCAAGGTAGCATTGAAAAGATTAGCAATAGCTTTTAAGTAGGAGATACTTTAGAAGTCTCAAATGGTCACACAAATGCCCTGTGGTTTGTTTGGTTTCTTTTTTTTTTTTAAGACAGAGTCTCCATCACTCTGGGTAGAGTGTTGTGCCCTCGTAGCTCACAGCAACCTCAAACTCTCAGGCTTGAAGAGCCTCTGGCCTCAGCCTCCTGAGTAGCTGGGATTACAAGTTTGTGCCACCATTTAGGGGGCCAGCTCCCACACAACCCGTGGGTATCCCCAGTGCTTGGCAGAGACGAGAGAATGAAAGAAATAAAGACAAAGAAATAAAGTTAAATTTAAAAAGAGTGGGCCCAGAGGACCAACGCCACCAATGCAAGAGACAGCAAAGGCCCCATGCTCTGGGTTAACTCAGTATTTATTACACACATTATGATTACTCAGCAAATGAATAATCACAGCGGAAACTGAAAACCCTGTACTATCATTCTTTGTGGTACTTGCAATTTCAACTAAACTACTCTTTAACTAACTTTACTAACTTTTTAATCTTTACTGTTCTACCTTATACTAATTATAAACTAAAAAAATAGAATGTCATTTAGAGAACAAAGAACTGGACTTAGAAGCAGGATGTCAATGCAGTTGGCAGGTTTGACCACACACACAGTTTCTACAGGAGGCAATTAAGTCTCTGGGTCCCTGTGGGGCAGATAGGCTGACACCATACCTACAGGGAGAGGGGAGGAGAAAGAAACTGTTTCTCCTATCTAACCCCAAGAGATTGTTTCTCTTATCAGAGAGCCAGCTGCCTATACTGTTCCCATTCGTTCCCTAGAGACCTTTGTACAGGCTCTCTGTGGGGGAAAGGTCAGGCCTCAGTAAGACAATTATTGTCCTATTTTCCAAGGCCTGTGCTATTGTGTTCAACAGACTTCTGGGGCTCCTGCTACACACAGTGGTCTCCCTACACACATACTCTCTGAGATGGCCACATCTTCTATCTTTATCTCTAGCCTCACAATCTGCATTCCCTAATTGTTAAAATACTTCATAAATTCCCATCTAAATAAATCCTTCAAGAGGACTCTGCTTCTACTACTCAGCCCAGTTCTCCCACATTTCCATCCACACCACCACATCTGGCTAGGTTTTCTACTGTTAGTAGTTATGCGGTCTCACTTTGCTTCAGGCTCTCAAACTCCTGAGCTCAGACAATCCACCTGCCTTGGCCTCCCAGAGTGCTGGTATTATAGGCATGAGCCATTGTACCCAGCCTGTCCCCTGCCTGCCACCTGACTACTTATCCAAACACCCTTTCCCCCAAAACATGACTGGAGAAAAATTGATAATTCACAATTTAGTTTCCTAATATCACAACAAAATACAATTCTTTATTTTGCGAATTCTTTTGTGTCCATTGTCCTTTAGACCCACTGCTTTGTGATGAAATGTTAGTTTCCTAAGAAGACTTCTCCACATCTTTATGCAGGGCAAGTTCCTTTGAACCTGGCTGTGGGGAAGCTACTCTCTTCTGCAGAATGAGGGTTCTTATTTTAGCATGTACCCCAGAAAACAGCACTTAGACTCATCTCCAGAGTAGTAGTTATTTCTGGTAGAGGTATCTAAAATAATATGAAGGTATGTCTCTACCCTCTGCATACAGCAAAATTCCCTCACCTCTACTAGCATTAAAGGATGGCAGCAAACTGTTACCTCAATGTCAAAAATCTGTCTGTGTAATGGATTTAGGGGAAAGTCCCAAAGATGATTATAAAGGATTAGAAAACCTAATGTGTACGGAAAAGGGAAAGGTAACAACATTCTTTATTTATTATAACAACATTCTTACAGCTATCCCTCACTAAAGGCCAGAATACACACACACACACACACACACACACACACACACACACACACACACTGTGTTCCAGTATAAGGGATTAAGAAAAATATCTGAAAATCATGTTAATTGTGAATATGAGTTAAATTAAGATGCTCTCGACTCTCCTCTTTGGAGAAAAGACGTGGTTTAGACACATCTACTGGGGACCGTTTGGTACAGTCCTAGATGTGTCCTTGCCCAAGGGCTGACAGATGGATTGAATGACCTCTCAGCATCCCTTCCAGCCTTACACTTCTGTTTTTCTATGATCGTTGGACTGGCATGTTAGCTGAGTCGGATTTGCCCTTGCAAGATAGTAAAGTCAGTTGCTTGAAAATAAACAGGTAGACTCTTTGTGCCCCAAATAAAAGCCTTTCTACCTTGTTCCAGATTAAATTATACCATTAGAGGTTGATTTCCTTGAGTCACAAAGTATTTTTGGTCTTCTGGGGTTCCCTAATAG
Organism: Nycticebus coucang; assembly: GCF_027406575.1. Classification (NCBI taxonomy): domain Eukaryota; kingdom Metazoa; phylum Chordata; class Mammalia; order Primates; family Lorisidae; genus Nycticebus; species Nycticebus coucang. The sequence continues at coordinate 18,061,702 of NC_069792.1, read as the reverse complement.
GATGCAAACACTAATGCCAAAGTGATAACTAAACTGTACCAAATAAGGGATGAGCAGAGGTTCAGGCCCCGCAACAGGACCAGGACTCAATATGCAGAAGAGGAGACCCAAAGCAGGCAGGGGAGACAGAGGCAGGACTGTAAAGACAAATGCGCCACATTGGAAATGTTGCCCAAAGCTCCCGCAGAAATAGCGCTCTCTCTCCTCTCTCCTGAATGGGTTTTGTGCTGCTTTTGATGAAGGCAGAACTCTACCAAGTGCGGAACGCTGGCTGAGGCATGGAGGATACTACAGTAAGGCGACGCTTGCTTTCCTGTGAAGTACTGAACACATAGTGAGTGTGCACTGGATTACTACACGGGAGGAGCCTACACTCATGCCAACAAACAGGGATTGGGAGGCTGATGTACATGAGGCACTATTCCAGGCACTTGGGGGGGTGGCCAAACTCACAAGCCCTTTGCCCTCCCAGAGCTTATATTCTGGCAAGATGTTAAGTCATGAAAGCAGCACAAGTTGCTCTAAGACAAAGAGACCTACTCTAGTGGCCAAGTCCTGCCTAAAAAGGGATGTTTGTGTTGACATGTGAAGGCTGAATAGAAATTGGAAAAAAGTGTGTGCTGGGAGAGGAGCACCTGGAAAATGGTCATTTAAAGTTACCAAAAGCAGGCTCAGCGCCCATAGCACAGTGGTTACAGTGCAGCCACATAACACCGAGGTTGGAGGGTTTGAAATCAGCGTGGGCCAGCTAAAACAACAACTAAAACAAAAAATAGCTGGGCATTGTGGTAGGTGCCTGTAGTCCCAGCTACTTGGGAAGCTGAGGCAAGAAAATCACTTAAGTCCAAGAGTTTGAGGTTGCTGTGAGCGGTGACAACACAGCACTCTACCAAGGGTGACATAGTGAGACTCTGTCTCAAAATAAATAAATAAAATAAAATAAAAATAAATAAATGTAAATAAAAATAAAGTTACCAAAAGCAATTCAACACAATTCCCATCAAAATAGCAAAGTCATATTTCACAGATCTGGAAAAAATAATACTATGCTTAGCTAGGAACCAAAAAGGAGCCTAAATAGAAAAAGCAATCTTAAGCAAATTGAACAAAACTGGAAGAAGCATATTACCAGACTTCAAACTATACTGCAAGGGTATTGTAACCAAAAGGTCTCTATTTTGCATGGTCAAGGTCTCTATTTTTGCATGGTCTCTAATAGAGACCTTGACCAATGATACAGAACCGTCTATTGATAAGCAACTGATCTTCTACAAAGCAGATTGCAACATACCTTGGAGAAAAGAATCTGTATTCAATACATGGTGCTGAAAAAACTGGATATCCACATGCAGAAGAATAAAATGGGACCCCTACTTCTCACCATTCACAAAAATTAATTCAAGATGGAAAAAAGATTTAAATGTAAGACATGAAACCATAAAAGTTCTAGAGGGACATACAGTGAAAATTCTTCTAGATGTCAGCTTAGGCAAAGAATTTATGTCTAAGACCCCAAAGGTGATTATAGCACAACAAAAATAAATGAGACTTGATTAAATGAAAAGGCTTCTGCATGGCTAAGGAAATAATCAACAGACGGCTTACAGAATGGGAAAAAGTATTCACCAACTATACATCCAATAAAAGATTAATATGAAGAATCTGCAAAGCACTCAAACAAATCAGAAAAAAAAACACAAAACAACCCCGTTAAAAAATGGGCAAAAGGGCTGGGCACAGTGGATCACACCTGTAATGCCACCCCACTCTGGGAGGCCAAGGCAGGTAGATCGCCTGAGCACAGGAGTTAGAGACCAGCCTGAGAAAGAGTGAGACCCCCATCTCTACTAAAAATAGAAAAACCAGCCAGGCATTGTGGCAGGTACCTGTAGTCCCAGCTACTCTGGAGGCTGAGGTAAGAGGATCTCTTGCATCCAAGCATATGAGATTGCTGTAAGCTATGACACTACAGCTCTCTACCCAGACTGACAGAGTGAGACCATGTCTCAAAAATAAATAAAATAAAATAAAAAGTGGGGAAAGACTTAAATAGAAGTTTTTCAAAAGAAGATAGACAATGGTCAATGAACATGTGAAAAATGTTCAATGTCAATAATCCTCAGGAAAATGCAAGTTAAAACCACAGCGAGGTACCTTACCCTTGCCAGAATGGCTATTGATAAAAAGTCAAAAAATAATAGATGCTGGTGTGGTTGCAGAAAGTTAGATCTAGGCAATGGGCGCTAAGGTAAAGTGGGTAAAACTGTTGAAAATCTGGAATGAGGGAGGGAGAAGGGAACGGGTAAAAACTTCCCTAATGGGTACAACAAATACTATTTAGGTGATGGGCACACCTAAAGCCCTGACTCCAGTATTGCAAAACCTATCCGTGTAACAAAAACATTTGAACCTCTGTAATATTTTGAATTTTTAAAAAATAAGATAAAAGTTACCAAAAGCTGTTCCAGCTACCACAAGTTGCTTGCATGGAAGGTTGCAGGCTAATTTATATCTTTCTTTGTTATACTTACTCTAATATTTGCATATGAAATCATTTTAGAACAATATCAAACTTAAACCTATTTTGTCTCATTTTTACCTTCGCACTATTGATCTTCAAATGATTACTTGTAAACGATGATCTAATTCTCTATGGATATGCTATACTTTGAAGCCCAAATTCAAAATCAAAGAGGACTTTTATCCTGATGATACAACCATCGAGTCTCATCCAAAACTGTCCGGTGTTGCTGAGTGGAAGCGAGATGGTGTGTTTAATTAACATTGTGACATAGATTTCTCCCCGCCTACACTGAGTATGAATGACGGGTTGGTTCCTGCACTGCAGGTGGACCTGTGGCGGCCCAGCAGTGTCTCCCGTGTATCAGAGGGAACAGTTACTGATGTCCACATTCCCCAGAATGGTTCTCGAGCCCTGTTAGCCTTCTTACAGGAAGCCAACATCCAGTACAAGTAAGCATTCCTTTTCACTTGCTACAAAATTCACTTCTATTAGCTGCGTGTGGTGGTGTGCGCCTGTAATTCCAGCTACTCAGGGCCTGAGGCAGGAAGATCACGTGAGCCCAGGAATCTTTGAGGTGGCAGGGAGCTATCAGGTCTGACAATTAAGTCTGTGAACTCATCCTAGAATAAGTGCTATATATTTCATGACTGAATATCACTACAGCCACCTTTGAAGTCCTCCCTTGGCCATCTGGTCAACACAGGGATGTTCAGCCAGGAGGGGTGTGGAGTTCGCAAATGTTGTCAGGTCTCATACAATGACAGCTGTTACAGCCATTTCAGAAAAAAGTTCCAAAACTGCTGTGAAGGGTGGACTAGGCACCAGGGCATAGCTTCCCAAGGGGAGTCCCTCAAAGGTGACCCTAGTGATATTCAGCAATGAGGTGCGTAGCACTTTTTCTGGCATGAGTTTCCGAACTTAACTGTCATACCTTTATACAATAACACCACCCCACACTAGCCTGGGTGACAGAGCAAGACCCCATCTCAAAGAAAAAAAAATTGATTTCTATTAAAGTGAAGTAAATGATAGCCACAGTCAGGTTTTTTATCAAGTGCTTACAACCGCGTTTTAGGTGTAAGATTTCTTATTGAGAAAACTGACAGGAATAGATTCACCCTGAAGAACTGATTAGTCTAATGGGGGATGGGCACAACCACACGGACAGATTGTTTCACAGTCACCACTAAGCAATGGATGTAAACACAGACTGTCTCTCTGTGAAGATGGGGAGCAGCCCGCCATGCAGAGGGGAGCTTGGGAAGGCAGGTTCACAGAAACGGTGTCAGCTGGACACAGACCAGACGAGGACACGAGCAAAGGAAAGGAAAGCAGAGTTGGGGTTCAGCACCAGGAGTGTCCAGTGCAAGCCGGAGAGCAGAAGAAATGATGCTGGAGAGGCGGTGCGGCCAGATTACGCGGAGTCGTGTGTGCCGGTGTAAAAGCGCTCACCCGCCTTGTGGATGGGGCAAAAGAGCCACACGTCAGTGGGGTTTTGGAGGTGGGGTTGGGAGGACAGCAATAGGAAACGATACTAATAGCTCCGGTAGGAGATAGTGAGGCCTTAAGTTAGGACAGCGTACTGGGAACAGGAGAGCATTCAAAAAAAGTCAGGGGTAAAACCACTGGGCCCTTCTCTTCATTGAATGCTAAGTCGGAAAGGGAGACATCGAAGTATGACTCCAAATTTTCTAGTTTGGGTGGCTAAGGGACAGATTTGAACAGATTTGGGTATTTTGAAGGCTGTTTTTTAAAAGGAATCATTGAGGCATTAAGAAGAGAACAAATATCAGTGAGCAGGGCGCCGGCCCCATATACCGAGGGTGGCGGGTTCAAACCCAGCCCCGGCCAAACTGCAACAAAAAAATAGCCGGGCGTTGTGGTGGGTGCCTGTAGTCCCAGCTGCTCGGGAGGCTGAAGCAAGAGAATCGCGTAAGCCCAGGAGTTGGAGGTTTCTGTGAGCTGTGTGAGGCCACGGCACTCTACCCAGGGCGATAAAGTGAAACTCTGTCTCTACAAAAAAAAAAAAAAAAGAAGAAGAGAACAAATAGAAGATGGTCATGGGGGTTAAAGAAAAGGAAGCTTTGGAGAAAGCGGATGGTCCACATTGCCAGGGCTGCAGTGACGTCCAGCGAGCAAAGGACCAGTTTCCTCTGGATGTGGCAATGGAAGGTACACTGATAACTCCAATAGCAGGATGAGAGTGTTAGCCGTGGATGACAGAGAAGCGGACAAGAGGTGAGAACACGGAGCAGGTCTTGGCAATTAGAATAAGGAGAGAAGCAGACAAGGAGAGGTGGCTACCAGAAGATGCAGCGACGGTGACCGCCGGGAAGCTCTGCGATTTGTAGAGGGAAATTGCTGTGTGTGTTGGCCCAGGAGAAGGACCTCCAGGGAGAGGAAAATGATGATGCCGGGGGAATCCACAGGTGCAGGAGTGGGTGTCAACAGCGGGAAGGATGCGTCCTCCTCCCAGACTGAACAAGAAAACGTGGCCCTCCTCACCACTGTACACAAGGGAGTGAAAAAATCACAACGAATGGCTGAATTTTCTGGATGAAGAAGCAAAATTACCTACTGAAGGTGAAGAAATGGGTTGAAGAGTATTGTCAAGAGGAAACGTGGAGTAAGGACTGGAAGAGAGATTGCAGCACTGCCGCAGAAGTGGGGTTTCACTGGACTGGACAGTAGAAAGGCCAGGGTGGCAAGGATGTTGAGGTTCCCAGGTAGATGCCAGGTCAAGTTTTCATCCTTGGGGGCTAATCTGGATGGGGAGGCACAAGGGGGCACATGGAAGAACCATGTGCCCAAGGAAGGCCTGGAGGCCCTCAGACTAGGTCTTGAAAACAATGTAGCGTAACAAGCAGGAAGGAAGAAAATTCCACAAAATCTGGGTTGTTAGAAGCCAAGAGTTCTGGGGTAGAATGTTTCTAGTTGGTGACAAATTCCAGGGTAGCCCAGGAGGGAAATAATTAAAGGGGAGCCTTGGGTGCAGGCCTTTGAGGTTGGTACAGCCAAGAATGGGTGTGCAAAATCAGCAGGAATCACCATGGCAGGCTTGACTCTCCTCAGCTCATGGCAAGTTTTGAGGAGGAGGGAGAAAATACTCTCCCAGGGTAGGGAGGATGAGCGGTCCAGAAGTTAGAGATTAGCAGGAAAGCAGAGGAGGGTCCGGGAGAAAACCGCCCTCCTTCCCTCTGAGCCCACGGTGGGGGGGGGGGGGGTGGGCACAGACGGAAAGCCACAAAAGAATGTATGTCCTTTAGAGTCAAATATCTGATGGCCAAGGACATGAGAAAGGCCAGGCTTGGTGGCTCACGCCTGTAGGCCCAACACTCTAGGAAGCCGAGGTGGATGGATGGCTTCAGCTCAGAAGTTAGAGACCAGCCTGAGCAAGAGCCAGACCCCGTCTCTACTAAAAATAGAAAAACTAGCCAGGTGTTGTGGCGGGCACCTGTAGTTCCAGCTTCCGGGGAGTTGGAGGTTGCTGTAAGCTACGGTGCCACGGCACTCTATCCAGGGCGACAGAGTGAGACTCTGTCTCAAAAAAAAAAAAAAAGAGAATGTGAGACAAGCAAGTTCTCAGAGAAGACGGGAGCAGCGCTCCTGGTCAACCCAGGGACGAGGAGTCGGTGGAGGGAAGGGGTGAGGGCGGAAGCTCTGGGAAGAGAAGTACAGTGTGGGGAATTCGTTAGACAACGGGGAGTGACTTGTCCTTCTCTGGGAATCCCAGGACTGGGGGTTGAGAGGCAGGATTATGAATGACTACCCTCAGTTACCTCTCCCTTTTAGCAGCTTATTGTGCTATCCAAATGGGCACATGGGTCCCTAACGGCACCTGGGTTGGGCTGATGGCTCTATGAGCCTGTGATGAGGGCCCTGTCTCTCTGAAGGGCTGGGCCAAGGGGCACCAGATGGCAGACACCCCTGGACCACACAGAGACCACCCTGCCAGAAAGATATTTACTGACTGCTTAAGGCTGTCATTTGCTTTTTGCAGAAAGGTATCTGATCTGTGCTTCTCTAGAACAAAATCACAGCTGTGCATAAAACCATTGTTCAGGCTGGCACATTGTGGTGGTGGCTCAGCTTTGAAGGCATCCTCTGATTCTCTCCATGCCTGTCAGGAAAGAACCCGGCAATTATACCTATAGGTGCTGAGAAGCACCGGGCATGCTTCATCCATTATTATTCAGTAGAAAAGAATATACCATTTGGCTTAACAAGTCTCTATTTCCTGCCATTAAATTTAGGTTATGTGGAACGGATATAGAATAAAATATCGCACTTTATGTCATAGAAAATAGAATCTAAAAAATGAGTGTTTAAATCCGTTGCTTCCTCGTGGAGAACAATCATTTAGAATTATTCGTTTTGTTGGTCCCAAGATAATAATAACGTAAGAGTCGATTAAACTCCACGGGTCCAGTAGGTAGAGATCATTTTAATTGACTTTTAGTGTTGTAGCCCGGGTGTTTTCAAAAGACTATCATTTACTCTGTAAAGAATACTTAATCTATAGCTGCAGTGATTTTGAAAGTGGGGATAATGTGACCCCATGTGTCTCTCCGCTAGGTGATCCATCCCTCTCTATGACTCATCCTGCCACAAAAAAATTTTTGATCATTTTAAAATATAAATATCTGTTAAAAATGACAATGAAATCTGGATTTTTGAGGTTTCCTCCCCACCCCCAGAAACTTTGGGGAGGTGATTTTGTACTGAGTGCTGACATCACTTGGAAAGTTCTTAATAGTTCTGGTCATAGCTATAGGAGTATACACAACCAGGGTAGGAAAAATAACAAGCCATAAAAGTAAGAAAATACCACAGTTTATAAAGACCACTTTGAGTGTCCATCTTACAGTCTTCTACTGGTTTTTAGTCAACAACTTGACTAGGAAAATGAGATTGGTCCTCCCATATCACAATTATTTTTTAACTTAACCTTGGTCCTTTACGTCCTGTACTAGGGTACAGTGTAAGTTACTAAAAAGAGACCTGTTTTAGTTTCCTAGGGCTGCCTTACTAAAGTACCCTGGGTTTATAAACTGGAGATTCAAAGGAGATCCTTGTATGGATTGCTGGCTTTGGCAAATTGGTCTACCTTTTCATTTTCCCCCTTTAGTTTCCTGGGATGAGAAAACGTCAGCAGAGGTAGATAGATGATCCTGGGGAGGGAGACACACATGGAGCTTACCTGCAGTACTGGAATATGTTGACAGCTTACCACCATCTCAGCCCTAACCAAACTTGCATCCTTCTGGACCTTCCCAGATTTTCCCCTCACATAAGGAGGTTAGGACGTTGACACAGAGGTTCGTTTGGCCCAAGACCTATCTGAGCAATATTGTAAAGTTATTCATCCCACAGAAACCCCATCATCTGTAACTTCTTACTGCAAGGAGAGAAAGAAAATGCTAACACACATGGTGGTAACGTTCCATTCACGTTTTGAGCCACAGCAAACAGCTGCCAGGAGACGTGGCCAAGCTTTGAGCCACCTCACCTTATCTTGACTTCTAAAGTGTTTCCAGTGTTAATAAAAGGTTGAAACAAAAGAACAGTTAAGTCCATAATCAGTTCCTAAGTAAATGCTTTGTCCACAGTGGGCATTCAATAGATAACAATAAGTAAATGAAAAAGAAGGTCCTCTACTCAGTATGACCCTAAGAAAATTTATCTCCTTAGTGAACCAAAAAGTATGTATTCAAATGATTTAAAGTAATTTTTAAAAATTAAGTAGCTTATATAGATCAAGATGCTCATTAAAATTTCTTTTAATAGCCATTAAGTAATAGGTTCCTTTGGAAAATAAAATAGGAAGACGCAGCTTTTTAACCACCTGCTAGGCCCAGAAAAATTACCAAGGGACTTTGTAACATCTTCAAATACTGCAAATGAAGGAAGTGCCTTGCTACTTTGTGCTCTAGTTAGTGGAGGCTGGTGAGCACTGGAAAGACAAGCCAATATCTGGTTAGCTCAGATGTCACATCAAGAACACGAGTGACTGGCCTGGTGTAGTGGCTCACACCTATGGTCCTAGCATTCTGGGAGGCCAAGGCAGGTGGATTGCTTGAGCTCAGGAGCAAGAGCAAGACCTCGTCTCTACTAAAAAATTTAAAAACAAAAAAAACTGGCTGGGCATCACAGCAGGTGCCTATAGTCTCAGCTACTCGGGGGGCTGAGGCAGAAGGATCACTTGAGGCCTAGAGTTTGAGGTTGAAGTGAGCTATGATGATACCACAGCACTTTACCCAGGGCACAGAGTAAGACTCTGTCTAAAAAAAAAAAAAGAACACGAATGACTCCACCCAGAGCTAGTCCCACACGGCCTGGAATCCCGCACCTGGCCTCAGCCTTTCACTTCCAAGTGTTTTCCCTATACTGAGTTGAGCTCCTCTTCTCTTGGCGTGCTTGCTGCTGGCAGGCAGTGAAATAGCTTTTTCCAACCCTCAGTAGCTCCACTCCTTCCCCTTCTCTCTCTGACTTTGGTTTGCTGGCAGTGACCTAACAACAGTGTGTGGGTGACGGACAGGCTGTGAATAGGTGGCCACAGCTGGAGAGAGGACATGGCAAGGGCATGACACAGGACCTGGGAAGAGCAGCCTGTGCTCAGTTTTCATCATGTCACTCTAGACAGGGAATCCCAAGATTGCAATTTGGGTTCACTTCCCAAGTTCAAACTTAGGCTCTGCGCTGATCAGCAGAATGACATCTTAACACTTTTGAGGCTTGGCTTTTTCATTTTTAAAATGACGATAACAACAGAATCTACTGTGAAGGGCTGTCAACTTACGATCATGTGTATAAAATACATAGCACAGTGCAGGCTCCCAGGAGGTATTAGTAGTACCCGAATTTAAGTGTCTGTAACCATCATTTGGATGTTGTAGCTGCTCAATCAATAGTAGCTGTTATTACTCCTATTATTATTTGGGTACATCTGCCTACTTACACTTTAAATTTATTACACCACTTAACAGTTTTAATTTCCTGAAAAAGAACATTTTCCCTGTATTTGGTATTTTTATAAATATTGATCACCGTAGTCATAGATACATATGATTTTCTTTGAACGTTGCCTGATTTGTGTTTTATTTCAATTGATTTTTCATCACATCTATCATTTCAAATCCAGGATCCTCATAGAAGATCTTCAGAAAACACTGGAAAAGGGAAGCAGCTTGCAAACCCAGAGAAATCGAAGGTCCCTCTCTGGATACAATTATGAAGTTTATCACTCCTTAGAAGAAGTAGGTAACCAAAGAAGGGTTTGTTGTTTTTTTACAAGCGTATCTTTATCATTTGTGGGAGAAGCATAAAGTCAGGGAAGGGGCTACATGCAGAATGTGTACTCACAGCGGTCACAGGGCCTACGCACCACAGTTCATTCATCCCTTCCATGAAGTTTTTTTGTTTGTTTTTTACGATTTTCGGCGAGGGCTGGGTTTGAACCTGCCACCTCCAGCATATGGGGCTGGCGCCCTACACCGTTGAGCCACAGGCGCCACCCCCTTCCATGAAGTCTTTTACTGTGACATGGGAAATAGCAAAATAATTTGAATTTCCATCTGCTTTACCCAACCCACCCCTACAAAGGACATGGGATGTTCAATGGGAGAGTCAGGGCATGTTGTTATAGAAGCCATGGATAGTAAAGCGAGTCAGCGTTTGAAGGCAGTGGTTTGGCAGGGGGTGGAGAGGACTTTGACACTTGCTCCACACGCTCTGCATAGTCGAGATCTCCCAAAGGCCAAGCTTCGTGTGTGGCGTCTCTGCACGTCTAAATTTGCTTATATCTACTCTACCTGGAAACTCACCGCCTCTGTCCTCACCACCATATCCTTTACTGTTCATCTGGACAACTTGTTATTCTTCAAATTTTAGCTGAAAGAAGAAGATGGTTGTTTCTACTCTCCCAGACTGGATCAAACCCCTCCCTCTACCTCCACCACCCACTGTGCTACGTGCCCCCTCTGCACACCGTGGGATGCCTGTCACGGTTTTTAATTATGTAATTGTATGATTCTTTGATGACTGCCTTTTTCTCATAATAAGCTGCAAGTTCCATGTTGGCAGGCCACTTCTCTCTTGTTCACCACTATGTCCCCAGCGGCAGGAAAATAGAGACCCTCAAATAGATAGATGTTGACAGGGTGAATGAATGAGTGAATTCACATGTACATTTTCCGTGCTTCCCCTGAACTGAACAAAGGCATGCCAGGCATGAAATTCATGATAACTTCTTCTTTTCTTAAGAGTATTTTGTGTTATCTTGATGACAACTCTCTTCTCAAAATTATTTCCACATATTTCATGTCTCAACATACATTTTAGAAGCTTGAACTTAGAAGTAAAGGAAAGGTTTTAGATAACTTGGCACACGAAAGTACTGTTAACATGCACTAGATAAAAGTCAAAGTTTAAAAATATAATATAGATATGCATATACATGTGAGATGTATGTATATATAACTACATCCTGCATGTCAGATTAAATGAGAATAGAAATGAAAGAAAATATGGGTACTTTGCAAAATACATGTATTTTTTCAGCACAGACCCTTTTACATCAAAGAACAGTAGAACATTTTTGTGTTACTTCTTTACTCCTTTGGGGGCTTTTAAAGTCAGAAATGAAGCAGCTTGTTTGTCCATCTCAAATATACCTTCTCCTGATGACAGATAAGTATGTGTGAATGGAGCAATTCAAATGTGCCACTGTCACTGGAGCAATTATTCAGAGTATGTCCTCCAATATGCGGCTCGGTAGAATAATCTTCTAAAGCAAAAGATAATCCCTTTTTCTTAGCATCCCATATTCAGTGGCAAATTCTAATATACGGAACTTTAAGAAACACTCTCGAGTAGTTTGGGTAGTTTTCCTGAAGTTGTTTTATTTCTTTTCCTCTTAAATACTTGTGAGAAAATGGAAATAAATTTTGTTTCAAAATGAAACCAAAACATGTCAATTACTATTTTTGTAAAATTCTACCATTAGATATTGATGATAAATGGTAGTAGAAACCATGCTTCAAAGCAGGCCCAATATAAAGACGAGTATCATATGCTACTCAATGTAAAGGCAGAAAAGGTGATTTTTAAGTGTTCCAAAAAGAATTAAAAATACAAAATTGGGTTTTTCTTCAATTTTATACTCTGTGCGTTCTCTTTGAATTATGCGACCTACTGTTCTGTTTTTGTTACTTTTATTCTCTGAAAGCTCCATCATCATGAGAGGGTCTGACATGGTTTTTATTTATTTGCCCTTAGATTCAAAACTGGATGCATCATCTGAATAAGACCTACTCAGGCCTCATTCACATGTTCTCTATCGGAAGATCATATGAGGGAAGAACTCTTTTCATTTTAAAGGTAAAAATAAAAAACTCCAAACTATTATAAATACAAAATACTGACCATTCATCATTTTCATCTTTGATGTATGATAAAAGTAAATGAAATGGTCTGTCATGGAGTCTTACATGTAACATCATCTGATAATTTCAAAAATATTTTCCCTTAGGTTTTTAAGCCATGCTTCATTTTTTCCATGGGCTATTATAGAGAAAACTGTTACTGACATGTTTGTGAGTTGGTGCTACTTAAGATGAACCAATGCAAAATGACATAAATGTGTAAGGTGGGCTTCACTCCCGTCCTTTGACTGTGTATTCTCTTCTAGCTCCTGACTTACAGCTCTCCAACCCTTCTCAGCAAACTTCTAAAAAGATTCACCTATAGTAGTCATCTCTACTTTTTCACTTCCCATTCAGACTTTGACTGCCCAGCCTTTGCCCCAACATACTTCTGAAACGCCTCTTTCTAAACTCAGCAATGACTCCTACTTGATTTTCCTTCTATCTCTGGCCATTTGGGTCTCATTCCCTGGCTCCTCTTGCCCTGCCCTTTCCTTAGGTCCTCGTAATCAATGCCCAGGACTATCCTCAGCTCCGCTTTTATGCCATAAACCTCTAAATAACCGTGGGTACATCTGCCCCACGGTTTCAACAATCATCCCAGACTTTTTATCCCAAGGAATCCACTCTCCGGAGCCTTAAGTTCATGCCTCATTGCCTCCTTGACATTCTTACCTGCACATTCACAAAAGCACCTCAGATTCAGACAGGTACCTCTCTCCCCTCAGTCCAGAAACATGAGCATCACCTTAAATTCCTCTCCTTTATGTTAACCGCTCACTTTCTATTTACCACAAGCCGACAATTCTTTCTAATAAATATCTTCTGGGTCTGCCCCAATCTCGTCTCTTGCCCTCATTGCTGTTGCCCTGACTTCCTGGCTTCCCTCTGGGTCTGTTCTCCCCGGACTATTGCAGTGATGGCCTCGGTGGTGAGCTTCCTTGGAGCCTCCATCCTCAACCTTCTCATTTCTAATCCTCCCTCCACACTGCTGTCGCTGTGAGCTCTCAGACACGAGCGTGCACTAACACACATGCATAAAGGCCTCTCACAGAATACAGGAGGAAGCCACCTCGCTTTTATGTGCTACCCGGGGACTTCCACGTTCAGCTTCATGGGCCATTCCTTGCTCAGACTGCAGAAGCACTTTCTCAAATATGATGTGCTCAGATTCTCCTCCAAGCTTAAGATGCCTTCCTCCAACTTGTCTGCCAGGCAAACATCAAGTCTTGCTCAAGTCCTCAAGTGCTCCTCTTCTGAGAAGCCTCCTTTGTTCCCCAGGAAAATTCAGCATAGCCCTCAATGTTCCCACGGTTACTTATAGATACTCACGTCATAATGGTTGATTGATGGCTTCCATGTCTGCCCTCGCCACTGATGCAGACGTGGTATCAATTACTTGTCTTTTCATCTTTCTATCTCTAGGGCTGAACACTTGTCTGACATTTGTAAAAGGGATTTCCTGAAATATTAGATGAGTGAATTCATGAATCAATGAAAACTAGATCCCCTATGAATATAAGATCAAGAACTGACTATTGATTACTAGGTTAGAAACTAGGTTAAAAGTAATATTATAGTAGGGTTGCAGAGAATAATCTGTCACCTGATTCCACAAATGAAGTTGTTTTCTGTTTCCATTTTGTGGTGCAATAAAGGTGGAATTTATCCATCCATAAAACATAGCTACTACATACTTCTTTAAAAAATATTCCTTAAGATGAAGAGAGAGAAGGAAAAGCAGGGGGCTCGGGGGTATTTAGCTTTTTACTTAACTGTCACATACTATGTTAACATGGAGAAGCAATCCTACTTTAGGGATGTCCCCTTTCCTTTTGTGTTTTCTGTTTCTTTGATTATAAATTAGGGCAATTAATATATTGTTTCTGCATAAATAAGCCTGGACTTCTGAAGTAGATAAGAAATCTCTTTATCTTTTTTATGCATCACATAATGAACCAAACTATAGTGAAGAATTATGCCGAAGCCTTATCAAACTATGGTGGTCAGTGAATCCAAAAATAAAAGCCTGAATTGGTTACTGTGAATATTCTTGTTTTCAGCTGGGCAGAAGATCACGACCTTACAAAAGAGCTGTCTGGATTAACTGTGGTATTCATGCCAGAGAATGGATAGGTCCTGCCTTCTGTCAGTGGTTTGTAAAAGAAGTAAGTTAAACCTTTTCCATTTCAGCCAGCCAGGGCTTCCTTGTGTGTGTGTGTGCTTAATTCTGCTCAAGGAACAAAGCAAGATTTTAAAGTCAGCCCTACCCAATTGAATGACTATAACACCTTGAATTTGTGGGTTGCTTTCATGTGTACAAACACCTCTTATACCCGTGGCTCAGATTATTCTCACCGCTACCCTTGGAAGTTGGATTTGACAGCCCTAATTAAGAGAAAGAGTCTGAGGTTCCAAGGCTTTATGGATTTGTGACAAGTTAGGGTTGAACCATAAGAGTGGATATATAGCAAAAGACCGAAAATCCAAATCATGGAGTTCTAGAGCAATTTCTTATATGATACTCAGGTCTGTATCACTTGATAGTCCCCCTCAAAATGATGTCACTTATGCTAAAACAATAAAGATGCGAACCAGGGACTGTGTTGTGCCCTCTCGCTGTAGGTCTATTAAATACCAAAAGAGCTTTAGCATCTGTGGATTTGACATCCTCAGTTTCAGACTCAGTAGTTTCTCCTGTCCTGGATGCTTCATGTGAATCCTGAGTCCTCTGAGCTCATGTTTTGAGTGGGTCCCTATCCAAGAGTGGGCCAGCCTCTTGGACTAACACTTAAACATGTTCTATTAGTTCTCTATTCATTGTCAAGTGTATAATGACTTTTGAGTTTAAAAAAAAAAAAAACTCTTCAAATGAAAATGAAACCAACCACTAGTAATGAAAGTGAAAAAAAATCCAGGAATAAAAGTGAAAGAAAATCTAAGACAATGATAAAATGATGAGTCGTGGCCAGAAAATAACCCTACAAATTTCTTTAGTCTTGCAATTACATAAAACTATTAAGAATACAAGGGATATTTAAACACATTAGTTATATATTACTGTGTTTTGGGGAGAAATTACATGCTCTAGTAGAATTGTGGAATTTGAAGACTCTCCCAGGTCTTAGAAAACATACCTCACAAATGTTCAGAATGTGCTAAGTTTACAAAATCTGTCTCTCAGCCACTCCCAAACCCACAGAAGAATCCATAATTTTATAATTATTAGAGAATAAAATTTTCTAATTATTCCTATTCAGTTTACTGAGTAATTCACTTTCTCTTATTAAAACATCATTTTATCCTGCTAAGATAAGTACCAGAGCTAATAAGAAATTAACTCTATTACCTTGTAGCAAATGTCCAATGATTACATAGCAATTCAGTGTCTGCTGTTTTAAGATTTAGGAGGAAAAAAGAAAAGAAGGAAAATGGTTAAGCACAGAACGTCTATTGTTTATGGTCATGTGCATTACGTAAGAATGTATTTCCCAAATATTCCAGCTAAAGTTTGACAGTCTTACCACCCTCCCCACTGTGTGCAACCTCTACTTTACAACATACAAACTTACCTTGTTTACGTGTTTAGCACCAGTCTCATTCCTGCACCAACTCCAAGGGAAGAGACTCTGTCCTTCTTCACTTCCAAACCTCCAACGTGGTTAAGGTTATGGTAATAACAGATGGTAATTAACAGATGTTCAAATCTTTGTTAAGATTTGAATTGGAATAAGGAGAATTCAGTGGTAATGACTTGGAAAATTTCTGGGCAATGACTTATGAAATTATCTCACAAGGTATGGATGGTACATCTGGATTTTTGCAGTGCACAACATAGACAGCAGCCCTGTCATCCTGAATTAAAGTTCCAAGGAAGAGAAGGGCACAGTGTAGCCATAGGAAAAGGGAGAGGCATATACAAAGGCAGTTGACTTTGGGGGAAAAACAAGAGCCATCAATTAAGATTAAGCTTCATTTCCAAAAAGATGACTAAGGAAAGGCTTCCCTTCCTACCCCTCCCTGCCCTGCCGGGCCATCCTCACGTATGCAGATGAGTCAGGACATTACTGAATGTGCCTCCACGACCCTCCCTGCACCTCTTTCCCTCCTGCTGGTCATGACTGCCATTCACCACTCACCACTTACATTTCCCATCTGAGTGAGGCAGCAACCAGAAATGGGAAGGAAGGACCTAGGTCACTCACCCAGTGTCTTTGTGGGAACAGTGGTGCTGCCGACATGTGACAGCTGTGCAGTGGCAGTGACAGGAGACAGTCAACACATATTATGTGCTTATGAAAAAACAATGTTTTCATCTTGCTTCAGTCTCCATTTCCATTAAGAGTGGTGGTGGAGTCAGGGAGAATGGAAATATCCAATAACCTTGCATCTGCCAAGCATTGGCACATCATCTTTCACACTAACTGGGTCCCTTTGTTAAACCCTGAGTCTTCCAGGGGTGGCTGATGCAAAAGGGGCTCAATGCTGTGCCGCTTCTGCAAAATCACCACCCATCTCACCACAGAGTCCCAGGACTGGCTCTTGGGCCCTGAGCTCATCAAATTTCTGTGTCCCTTCTAGAAGCATCAGGGGACCTCTGCCTCCCAGGAGCCCAACAGGCTCAGAATGCCATGTCCAGCCCCTTCTCTGCTGATGCGTGCTGTTTGTCCTCTGCTGCCTTCACCCTCTTGTTGGTACATGGGAATCATGTGAGGTGATATTCTTCCGGAGAGACACATGTGAACAGGAATCAGGTCCTTTCCTTCTTTTGTCCCCACTCCCACCCCTAGTAGGGGCTTCTGTCATCTCTTAACTTCCTTGGAATTCCAGCTACAGGTGGCATCAGAAGCAAAAAGTCTGGCTTCCTGCAACTTCTTTCTCTTTGTTGGGTGCTTTGCCCAAAACTGAGCAGCTTAAAACAGCAAGCATGTGTCACCTCAGTTTCTGTGTGTCAGCAATCTAGGTGTGGCTTGGTGGTGCTGCCCGTTCGGGGCTCTCCCAGGCTGCAGTAAGGTGTCAGCAGGAGGCCAAGGAATGAGGACATGTGGTGTGACTAGGGGAGGATGTTTCTAAGCTCATTCATGTTGGTGGCCTTAGGTCCTCGCTGGCTGTGGACCAGAGAGATCACTTCTTTGCCACAGAGGCCTCTCCCTAAGATAGCTTAAGACATGGCCCCTGGATTTCCTCAGAGCAGGTAAGGGAGAGAGCAAGAGAGAACAGGCCCAGATGGAAACCACAGTCTTTTTGTAACCTAATTTTGGAAGTGACTTTCCATAACTTCCGCCACATTCTGTCCATTGGAAGTGAATCACTACATTTAGCCCATACTCAGGGGAAGGGATTGTATTGTACAGGGCACAAATACTAAGAGACGGGAGTCATTGGGGACCACATTAGACGCCACATCTTGGTAGGACTTTCCCTGTAGCCACTACTTTACTATTTGCATCCTTACTCAAATATGAACTGGGTGAAAATGTATCAGCCCTTCTGGGATCTTGATAGAGAAGCAGATTGCGTGTGGGTTACACACACACAGTTAAACAACCCTGGACCAGAACGTCAGCTCTGCTACTTACTCTCTGTGTGATCTTGGTGGGAAGTCACTTAACCTCTCTGAGCCTCAGCAAAATGAGGGTAGTAATAGTCTATGACACCTTAGGTTACTGGGAGAGTTAAATGATAGAATGCAAAGTAAAGATTTACAGGGTGTTTGCATATAATAAGCACTTAATGAAATCAACACATTACTCTCAGCAGTTTGGTATGTTTAAATAAGCACCATGAAGAGAACAATTAGAAAGTCAGCAAGGATGTAACAGAACTCAACAACACTATCAACCAATAGGATCTGTGAGACCACCCGGCAACTGCAGAATACACATTCTTCTCAAGCACCTAGGAATATATAATCTAAGATAAACCATATCCTGGGCCAAAAAACAGATGTCAACAAATGTAAAAGAATTAAAACCATACAGAGTATGTTCTCTGACTACAATGAAATCAAACTAGAAATTGATAGCAGAAAGGTAACAGGAAAATCTCCAAATGCTTGGGAATTAAAAACACTTCTAAATGATCCATAGTTCAAAGATAAAATCTCAAGGGAAATAAAAAAAAATACATTTGAACTGTATGGAAATACAGCATATCATCTGGGCATGGTGACTCCTGCCTGTAATCCTAGCACTTTGGGAGGCCAAGGTGGGGATTGCTTCAGGTTCGAAGTTCAAGAGCAGCCTGAGCAACAGTAAGACCTGACTCTACTAAAAATAGAAAAAAATCAGTATCCAATGTACTCAGCTCTGCTCTAAAGCTAAATTATAGCTTTCACATGAAGGCTAAAGGAACAAAAATAGCGAATATCACTAAAAAACCAGCATATATCAAAAGAATAGTAAGGGAATACTATGAATAACTCTACACATACCAATTTGACAACTTAGACAAAATGAACCAATTAATTGAAAACACAAACTGTTACAACTCATGTACTAGGTATTAGATCATTCGAATCTCCCTATAACTATTAAGGTTATACAAAATAAGGTTATGTAAAATACAAAATAACTATAACTATTAAGAATATTGAATTTATGATTTTTAAATTCCCCAATAAAGAACTCTTAAGGCCTGGAAGCTTTCACTGGAGAATTCTATCAAATTTTTCAAAAAGAATGAACACCAATTTAATCTCCTTCAGAATACAGAAGACAAGGGAACATTTCCAATTCGTTTTATGAAGACTGACACCAAAGCAGACAGAGAGATGAAAAGAAAACTCAGCCCAATATCCTTCTCAAAAAGTAACTCAGAAATCCTTAACAAAATGCTAGCAAATAGAATTTAGCAATCTATAGAAAGAATAAGACACCATGACCAGACCAAATGAGATTTATTTCAGGGATGCAAGCTCAGTTGATTGATTTTATTTCCATATAAAAGCAATGAACACATAGATGCTGAAATTCAAAAAATACAATATCATATATGATTACTACAAAAAGTAAAATACTTGGCTATAAATCTAACAAAACAAACATAGGACTTACAGGCCAAAAAATACAAAATGCTGGTGAAGTGTGAAAAAAAAAAAAACTAAATAGACAAGAGAGCCTTAGCATATTCATGGATTGTAAGACTTCCTATAGTAAAGATGGTGATTCTCCCCAAATTGATATACAGATTTAACACAATTCCTATCAAAATTTCAGTAAAATGTTTTTATAGATATAGAGAAGATTATTCTAAAAATTATGTAGAAAGTCAAAGAAACTAGGAGAGCTTAAAACTATTTTGCAAAAGAAGAATAATGAGGAAGGACTCATGCTACCCAATTTCAAGACATATTATACACCTACAATAATTAAGAGCTTGTGATATTGGTGAAGGAATAGACATAGATAAAAGTAACAGATAGAGAACCTACAAATAGATCTATACAAATCTATCCAACTGATTCTGGCAAAGATTCAAAAGCAATTCAATGAAGGAAAAACAGCCTCTTCAACAAATGGCGCTAGCACAATTGGACACCCAGAGGCAAAAAAAAAAAAGAGCCTCAACCTAAGTCTATACTTTTCCAAAAATTAACTCAAACTGGATCTTGAATTTAAATGTAAAATTGTAAAACTATAAAACCTTTTGGGACATAAAAGCATAAGAGAAAAATTTTCAGACCTAAAGCTAAGGCAGAGTTCTTAGATTTGACACCAAAAGCGTGTTCCATTAAAAAAAAAAAAAGGGTGGTGCCTGTGGCTCAGTGAGTGAGGTGCTGGCCCCATATACTGAGGGTGGTGAGTTCAAACCCAACCCCGGCCAAACAGCAACAATTAAAAAAAAAAAGTTAATAAATTAACTGTACCTGGCCAGGCACAGTGGCTTACACCTGTAATCCCAGCATTCTGAGAGGCCGAGGCAGGCTGATTGCTTGGCTCAGGAGTTTGAGACCAGCCTGCGCAAGAGCAAGACTCTATCTCTAAAACTAGCTGGGCATTGTAGTGGGCACCTATAGTCCCAGCTACCCGGGAGCCTGAGGCAAGAGGATCTCTTGAGCCCAAGAGTTTTAGTTAGCTGTGAGCTGTGATGCCACAACACTCTACCTAGGGCAACTGAGTGAGACTCTATCTCAAAAAATAAATCAATGAAATGAAATGAAATAATTAATTATATCTTATCAAACTTAATCAATGAAAACCTTGCCTGTGAAAGATTGTGTTAAGAGAACAAAAAAAGATAAGCTACAGACCAGGAGAAAATATCTAAGAACCGCATAGCTAACAAAAGACTCATATTTGGAATATATAAACTCAAAACTTGACAATAATGAAGCAGGTTATTCAGTGAGAAAATTAGTAAAAGACATGAAGAGACAGTTTACCAAAGCATGCAGCATAAAGACAGCAAATAAGCACGTGGATATCAGTAGAACCACAATGACTGTCACTACACACCTATCAGAGTGGCTAAAATTAATTATGTATAAAAATACATCTATGTCCACAGATCAAAAGGTAGATCTAGACATATAAGGGTATGTATCACCAAATGCCAAGGAGAATGCAGGAAATTGGATCACCTGTACATTGCAGGTGGGGGGTGTAAAATTGAAGAGCTATTCTTGAAAAATTGTTGGCCGTCTCTTATAACATACAACTACCACATGACCCAGTAATTGTACTCCTGGCATTTATCCCAGAGAAATTAAAACTTATGTTCACTCAAAAACCTGTGCACCAATGTTTATAGCAGCTTTATTTATAATAGCCCCAAACTGGAAACAATCCAGATATCCATCAGCGGCAAATTGTTACATAAACTATAGTACATCTTTACCTTAGAAAACTACTCAGTAATAAAGAGAAACCAACTATTGACTCACACGACAATCTCGATAAGTCTCCAGAGAATTATGCTGAGTGAAAAAGGCCAATTCCAAACAGATGCTTCCTGTATTATTTGATTTATATATTATTATTGAAATGACAGAATTACGGGAATGAAGAACAGGTTAGTGGCTGCTCAGGGCTAAGGAAAGGGTGGAGGTGGGAGGAGGTGAACGTGGATAAAAACGCAGCATGAGAGGTCCTCATGGTGATGGAAATGTTCTGTATTTTGACTACATCAATCCCAATGCCCTGATTGTGAAGTCGTGCTACGGTTTTGCAAGATGTTAACAGTGGGGAAAAATGGGTAAGGAATGCGTGGTATCTCTTTGTATTATTTTGTATAATTACGTGTGGATCTACACTAACCTCAAAATAAAAAGTTTATTATGAAAATAATAGTCAGGCTCCATACTGCTGGTTTCTGTTCTCTTTGGAACCTAGAGAACTGTCTCTTGCCTAGAGAAACCGAGGCAATCTCATCCCAGTTCTCCTGTATAATCCTCGTTGGCCAACCCCGGCATGGGAGCCAGAAGTGGCAAGACGCGGCTCTGGCTCCCTACATTCATCTCTTCAGCGCATGACTGTCCCATGCCATACCCAAGAGCCACTTCCACTTCCGCCCCAATCCCCAGTTAGCAGATCCACAGGGGTCTATTCTGGAAACACAAAGCTTAGGAAACAGTGATGCAGAAGCAAACTACCAGGATTAACTGGTAAGATGGGCTCGATTATTTTATTTTGAAAAATGCTTAAATGAATTTATTATCTCAACAAATAACTGATAGTTGGATAAATTGATAGACATTTTTAAAATGCAAATACACCATAAAACTTGTGGGGTTTAGTCTTTGAAATTGACAATCATTTCATTCTGATGAAAAACATGGAGCCACCACTTTTCCAATTTCAATACTCGCTACCTCTCTTTATTTCCTCACATTCACACATCATAAATTTTTTATATCTTGTAAGCAGGTACACTTGGATTGCGACGTCTTTCTCTTGTTGAATGCTTGCTTATACTGGGTTAGCAGGGCCGTTACTGATGTTGTGTCATATTTATGGTACCACGGGGGGTTTGGGCAGGAGGAGGAGGAAGAGGAACACTGACACAATGGGCTTACTGCTGAAATGGTGCTGCACCAGCTCCACCATAAAACTAAAAGGCAGCTTTAAAAAATTCTCCCTTTGGGACTTAATTAAGCTAAAAAGCTTCTGCACAGCTAAGGACACAGCTATTAAAGCAATAGACAACCTTCAGAACAGGAAAAGATATTTGCATATTATGAATCGGACAAAAGCTTGATAACTAAGATCTACAGAGAACTCAAATTAATCAACAAAAAGACTCAACAATGCCATATATCACTGGGCAAGAGACATGAATAGAACCTTCTCTAAGGAAGACAGACGACTGGCTAACAAATATGTGAAAAAATGCTCATCGTTGGCTCGGCACCTGTAACTCAGCAGCTAGGGCGCCAGCCACATACGTACACCAGAGCTGGCAGGTTCAAATCCAGACCGGGCCTGCCAAACAACAATGACAACTACAACCAAAAAATAGCTGGGCATTGTGGTGGGCACCTGTAGTCCCCGCCACTTGGGAGGCTGAAGCAAGAGAATGCTTAAGCCCAAGAGTTTGAGGTTGCTGTGAGTTGTGACACCACAGCTCTCTACCATGGGCAACATAATGAGATTCTGTCCTATGGCTCAGTGAGTAGGGCGCCGGCCCCATATACCGAGGGTGGCGGGTTCAAACCCAGCCCCGGCTGAACTGCAACCAAAAAATAGCTGGGCGTTGTGGTGGGTGCCTGTAGTCCCAGCTGCTCGGGAGGCTGAGGCAAGAGAATCCCTTAAGCCCAGGAGTTGGAGGTTGCTGTGAGCTGTGTGATGCCATGGCACTCTACCGAGGGCCATAAAGTGAGACTCTGTCTCTACAAAAAAAAAAATCATTCAAATCAATAAAAGCAGAAGAAAATGAAGTACTAACACAACCCACAACATTGATGAACCTTGAAAACATCATGCTAAGTGAAATAGGACAAACATATTGTATTATTCCATTTATAGGAGATACCCAGAATAGACAAATTCAAAAAATTGGAAGTGGATTAGTGGTTGCCAGGGGATTGAGAGAGAGGGAAATTGGAACTATTACAAGGCTCTTTGGGAGGGGGATGGAAATGGTCTAGAATCAGATAGTGAAGATTGATGTGCAACATTGCAAATATACTAAAAACCACTGAACAGTACACTGTAAAATGGTGACTGTTATGTGACACTAATTATATCCCAGTAAAAAAGGAGTAAAGCACTGATGTATGTACATGAGTGAGCCTTAACAACATGATAAATGAGCAAAATCAGTCGCGAAAGATCATGGACAAGCTAATTTCATATTATGCAATGTCAAAAATAGGTGATTTTATACAAACAGAAAGTAGATTAGTGATTGCCTGTGGCTAGAGAAAGCATGGAGAATTGATGGTTGAATGTATGAAGTTTCTTTTTTACATGATGAAAAGATTATGAAATTATATTAGTAATGGTTACCCAACCCTGTGAATATATTAAAAACCACTGGATTGTACATTTAAAATGAGAAGGTATGTGAATTATACCCCCTAAAGTTTGTTAATTCTAAAATTAGGGTTAAATAGGGCTGCCTTAAAAGATATCTATATAAATCAATTCAATAAATTATTTTTGATTGCTACATTTTCAGCACTCCGCCTGCATTAATGGGGTCAGCAGAAATATAAGTAATGGAACCTATACTTCAGGAGTCTACATTCTATTTGAGGAGAAACATTTATGTGCAAGAAACCACATAAAATAATGTGTCTTTGGAGGCCAAATCATACTGATAATAGTATATGAAGGAATTAAGGAATTAGAAAAATCTAGGAAGGGACTGGGTGCAATGGCTCACACCTGTAATCCTAGCACTCTGGGAGGCCAAGCCTGTCCTTACTAACATGGAAAATAACGAGCCAGGCATCATAGCGGACACCTGTAGGCCCAGCTACTTGGGAGGCTGAGGCAGGATGATCACTTGAACCCAGAAGTTTGAGGTTGCTGTGAACTAGGGAAATGCCACAGCACTCTAGCCTGGGGCAACTGAGGGAGACTCTGTCTCAAAAAAAGAGAGAAAGATTCATGAAGACTTGAAAAAGACAAGCTTTGTGGAAGAATTGAGTCTCAAGTAAGGCATTGACTGAGACATCGGAATTTGATCAGGGAAATAAAAGTGTTCCAAGAAAAAGGACTAACGTGGAGAGTAGACATGGTATCTGCATGATCGTAGATTAGTGAGGCCACAGCCTATAGTCTGTGTGAGCAGATTCTAATACAATATGAGACCGACTGAAAAATTATAGTAAGCCTTACACGCCAAGTAGAGTTTGGTCCAACTGAGCAAAGTGAGAAAACACTGCTAAGTAGTGATAAACACATGTCTTTGTCAGGGAGTGTTAAGATGAAAGGCTGTGATGTAGGAATGAAATGGAGAAGGCAAAGTCCAGAATGAGGGCCACCAACTTGACGTTTTTAGGAAAGAAATTTACACCTGGGCAGGAAGAGTAGATGTAGGAATGGAAAGTAGAAAAAGCGTGTTTACAATCGCCAAAATGTGGAAACAGCCTAAATGCCCACCAACCCGGAATGGATTAACAAGCTGTGGTATATGTACACCATGGAATACTATTCAGCTATTAAAAATAAAAAAATGGAGACTTTACATCCTTCGTATTAACCTGGATGGAAGTGGAAGACATTATTCTTAGTAAAGCATCACAAGGATGGAGAAGCATGAATCCTATGTACTCAATTTTGATATGAGGACAATTAATGACAATTAAGGTTATGGGGGGGGAGAAAAAGCAGAGAGAGGGAAGGAGGGAGAGTGTGGGGCCTTGGTGTGTGCCACACCTTCTGGAGGCAAGACATGATTGCAAGAGGGACTTTACCTAACAAATGCAATCAGTGTAACCTGGCTTATTGTACCCTCAATGAATCCCCAACAATAAAAAAAAAAAAAAAAAAGGGCAGTGCCTGTGGTTCAAAGGAGTAGGGCACCAGCCCCATATACCGGAGGTGGTGGGTTCAAACCTGGCCCTGGCCAAAAAAAAAAAAAAAAATGCAAAAAAAAACAAATAATAAATTAAAAATAATAATAATAAAAAAGAAGATTCAAAGGGACAAAATCACTTACTCATCCTTCCAAATGCTTACTAAGTACTTCTTTTTATGTGAAGGCAGCATAGTAAGTCCTGTCATGGTATAAGTACTGTACTCCAGGACACAAGACAGCCACCCCTTCCTCAGTGCGTTTGCAGTTCTCCTGGGGAGATGTGACACAACCTGGAAGAAGGCACCGGTGGAGGAAGTCTTCAGGATCAGGGATCAGCTGGACATGAGAATGAAAGAGGAGGATGGGTCAAAGATGACAAGATACCCAAGGGAGTGATGGTGTCACTGAAGTGTTGGCAGTACCATTAGTTTGAGGGGAAGTACCCAGTGCAACACTACACTAAGCAGGGAAAATGATTGATGTAGTCAACAGGTAACTAAGTGCTTACCATGCACCAGACCCGGCCCTGTTAGGGTACTGCGGATACTGGGTAGAGAAAGAGACTGTCAAAAACTGCTCTCATGCAACGTGGGTCCATGAACCGAAAGAAAGACATTCTCCCTGATGATAGGTGGGAGACAGAGCAAGCAGCCAAATGAATAAATGCTTGATTCACAGGCCTAACATGGGCAACAGACAACCAGGAGTAAATTCCAATGATTTCGTCCACAGTAACAAAGTGTTTTGGTAAGTACTTTTCTATTTTTCTTTCTTTTTTTTTTTTTTTTGTTCTTTTTTATTGTTTGGGATTCACTGAGGGTACAAAGAATTAGTTTACACTGATTGAATTTGTTAGGTAAAGTCCCTCTTATAATTGTGCCCCATCCCCAAGAGGTATACCATACCCTGTGACCCCCTCCCCCTCCCTTCTCCCTTCTCCCCATTCCCTTATTCCCCTGCCCCCACCTTGTATTATGTCAACCACTGCCTTCATATTAGAATTGAGTACATTGGATTCTTGCTTCTCCATTCTTGTCATGCTTTACTAAGAAGAATGTGTTCCACCTCCATCCAGGTTAATATGGAAGATATAAAGTCTCCAGCTTTTTAAATGGCTGCATAGTATTCCATGGTATACATATACCACGGCTTGTTAACCCATTCCTGGGTTGGTGGCATTTAGGTTGTTTCCACATTTTGGCGATTGTAAATTGAACTGCGATAGTCTAGTGCAAATGTCCTTATGCTAAAATGATTTTTTTCTTCTGGGTAGATGCCTAGCAATGGGATTATAGGATCTAATGGGAGATCTATGTGAGTACTTTTCTTACCTGAATGACCTAGTCTGATAAAGAATAGACAAGAAAAGGTCTGAAGCTGTACCAGTTAACCACTGAGACTCTGATACAAACTCAGGGGAGAAAGATTTACACATAGGGTAGTCACATGATTTCTAGTAGCAGCCCACTTTTACATCTTTTGGGGTTTTTTAAATGTGAAAAGGCCACTTTAATGTTTTGTTGCCAATGCAAGTAGAATAGCATTTGATTCCTTTTTTAGAATCATCTACACTGAATGAGGCAATTTGGGCTTTGTTCACTTTCCAGTGTTTGAAATTGTCAGGTCTCCCAGATGGAGTAGCTCAAGCCATGGCTGGTGATTGTTGGCCCAGGGTTATAAATAGCACTTAAATTTTTCCTCAGATAGTTCTTCAATGGGGGACAAATTTGACCAGCATTTTTATTCATATAGTAATTAGAAAGTAATTCAGGGAAATATTTATTTGATTTCTAAGCAAGAAAGACATTGCCAAGCATAGAAGCAAAGGAGGAAAACATCGAGGAAATGATTGCTAGCCAAGACTACAGAAATATATTTTAACGGAGTATTTATTTATCAAAGAAACTGTTCAGGACATGCTGCTATATCAAAGATAAAAACACAGTTTGAGGGAAAGGAGTGGGAGAGGAGAGAGGGGGACTGGTAAGCTCTCACCTAAGGTGAACAATGTGAGCCCTTCACCGTCCCTCTGGGAAGGGCTCCATGACAACTTGAACTCTACCTTAGAAACACAAACAATATAACCTAATCATTTGTACTCTCTTATTAACTTTAAATAAAAAAATAAAATAAAAATTAAAGAACACCGCATGGACATTGCAACTTCAATTTTGTAAACTCTACATCTGAGATATAGGTACACGATACATATGACAAATGCTAAATGAGAGAATTAGGGGTGATTTTTATTTTCATGATAAATATGACAAATGCTTAAAGAGAGAATTATGGGTGATTTTTATTCTCTTCTTTATGCTTTTCTGAATTTTCCGTACTTCCTATAGTAAACAGGACCAAGAATAACTATATTTTTAAAATAAATTTAACCCAGACAAAATTAAATATATTTCATTGTCAAACTAAATATATGCTTGAGTCATATATTCCTATAGGTATTTTAGAATCAGTGGTTGAATTCTGTTTAATTCAGTGGCAGACCAAAGATAAAGCAAAGATTTGTGGAAAATAAAAATGTTGGGGGGCGGCGCCCATATGCCAGAGGTGATGGGTTCAAACCCAGCCCCGCCAAAAACTGCCAAAAAATATATATAATAATAATGGGGACTAAAATGTTCTGAAATGGAAAGTTCTTCCAGATATTGAAGATATATAATATACAGGTGGATCTAAATTGTTCCTGTTACAGCAGCACAAAAAAAGAAGAAAAAGAAACACTAAAATGTCCTTAGTTCCCCATATGAGCCACAGTATCCCTCTTCAGTCTGCATAATATGAAACCTCACCCCTCCAGGCCCAGCTTGATTATACTGGAAAACCATCTCCATTGCACTTTTCCACCCGTCTACACTTGGCACCACAGTGATGGCTGATCCTAAGTGCCAAAAACTGGCATGTGATTCACATGTCCTAAGTAGATGATTCAAATACCCAAAAATAGGAATAGGAGACATTCAGGGAAGCAAGCGATTTTCCAGGCAAGGTAACTAGTAATGCTTGAAGGCTATGATGGGTTGCACAGGACAGAGCTCTAAGAAGACTTGGAGCAGTGGTTGTAGAAATCTGCTACCTGGGAAGTCATTCTGGAATGGGAAGAGTCTTTCTCCCAGGATTCAAAAGCTTCTGGATAATCATCCCTTTCAGTCTCTGTATCCCTTCCTGCTTATTAAAAGTAAAAAATATAGGGCGGCGCCTGTGGCTCAAGGAGTAGGGCGCCGGTCCCATATGCCGGAGGTGGCGGGTTCAAACCTCTTCCCGGCCAAAAACCAAAAAAAAAAAAAAAAAAAGTAAAAAATATAATACAAACCCTCAAATGTAAGTGTGAAACAATCAAAATTTTGGTTAAGAAATGTAACCCTAAAAAATAAATCTTTTTAAAAAGAGAACTTAAATTGCATACATGAAAGGTGCCAAATGCCTGGGGAATAAAGAAGGAACTCAAAGGGGATGGTGCCTGTGGCTCAAGGAGTGGGGCGCTGGCCCCATATACCAGAGGTGGTGGGTTTGGCCCTGGGCCAAAAACTGCAAAAAAAAAAAAAAAGTAGCTGAAAGGATTAGCAAACCCAGATCAAATATCTAAGAAGATCAGCTGAGTAAGCAAATACAGCTTTGTTCTTAATTACATAATGGAAAACAGCTCATCATATGAAACGATCTCCATTTTTTTTTAATTGTCTGACTTTGACCACTGACCTTCCTAGTAATTACAATATTCTGATTTGCTTTCTCCTGACCTTCTGGTACCTTTAGCTCCCTCTAATCTCTCACCTTCATTCTCCCCAATCGTCTCTTTAAACTTCTACATCCTCCAAGATCTCCAGCCCCTTCTGTCAAATTTATAATGTCTTACACATAGCAGGATCTATATTAATATTTGTTTTGTTTCAATTGAATTAAATTGAAATCCATCACATCCATTGTCCTCCCCTCCCTAATGATAGAGACAGTACGGGCCATCGTTTATATAGGCAGTGGTCGCTCTCACAGGACCGCTGGACTGTAACAGTGACCACGCTAGTTGGGGCAAGACAGAGCAATCTTATAATCAATGAGAAAAATCATTTGTTCTGTGACCCTTACAGATTTTTATCAAAATATCAAAACCTCTCCTACTCTCAGTTATGAATACATAAATGATTTCTAAATGGCAAAACTAATAATTAGTATGCTGTCACTTAAATCATGAGAAATATTGAGAATCAAAATGTCTTATTTCTTTGTTAAAAAAAAAAAAAAATCCTCGACAAGAATAGTTTGGATTAGTGCTTGCCTTCTTTTTTTGTAACTTACAACATGAAAGGAGCATCTTTTTAAAAATTCACCTTGGCAGATTGTCACGATCCTTTCTTGGTTGGATCAACTTTCAATATGTTTTTTCTTTGTACTTTTAATGTCATGGAATATCTCTGAGAGTCCCTTTACTGTGAAGTGCTGCCAGCCTCACTTCTGCTGGAACATCACCCTTTTGAGCACAAGCACTTTCCTCATCTATGTTGGTAGGTTGATCTTCACTATTTCCTGCATTTATCCAAAGCTAAGTGGTGGCAGTGTCAACATTCCAAGTCAGCTGTTGGTTCCAAACTCCATTTACATTTGACTTAAATTTCACCTCCACTATTATCACTTTTCATTTCTTTGCTGCACTTTCATCTTTATTGGACAATTTCTTCTATTCCCATTATCCATTTTTGTAAAATACCATGTAGATTTATCACTGGGAAACAAGAACACAGCAGCACAAAAAAAGAAGAAAAATAAACACTAAAATGTCCTTAGTTCCCCATATGAGCCACAGTATCCCTCTTCAGTCTGCATAATATGAAACCTCACCCCTCCAGGCCCAGCTTGATTATACTGGAAAACCATCTCCATTGCACTTTTCCACCCGTCTACACTTGGCACCACAGTGATGGCTGATCCTAAGTGCCAAAAACTGGCATGTGATTCACATGTCCTAAGTAGATGATTCAAATACCCAAAAATAGGAGTAGGAGACATTCAGGGAAGCAAGCGATTTTCCAGGCAAGGTAAGTAGTAATGCTTGAAGGCTATGATGGGTTGCACAGGACAGAGCTCTAAGAAGACTTGGAGCAGTGGTTGTAGAAATCTGCTACCTGGGAAGTCATTCTGGAATGGGAAGAGTCTTTCTCCCAGGATTCAAAAGCTTCTGGATAATCATCCCTTTCAGTCTCCGTATCCCTTCCTGCTTATTAAAAGTAAAAAATATAATACAAACCCTCAAATGTAAGTGTGAAACAATCAAAATTTTGGTTAAGAAATGTAACCCTAAAAAATAAATCTTTTTAAAAAGAGAACTTAAATTGCATACATGAAAGGTGCCAAATGCCTGGGGAATAAAGAAGGAACTCAAAGGGGACGGTGCCTGTGGCTCAAGGAGTGGGGCGCTGGCCCCATATACCAGAGGTGGTGGGTTTGGCCCTGGGCCAAAAACTGCAAAAAAGAAAAAAAAGAGGTAGCTGAAAGGATTAGCAAACCCAGATCAAATATCTAAGAAGATCAGCTGAGTAAGCAAATACAGCTTTGTTCTTAATTACATAATGGAAAACAGCTCATCATATGAAACGATCTCCATTTTTTTTTAATTGTCTGACTTTGACCACTGACCTTCCTAGTAATTACAATATTCTGATTTGCTTTCTCCTGACCTTCTGGTACCTTTAGCTCCCTCTAATCTCTCACCTTCATTCTCCCCAATCATCTCTTTAAACTTCTACATCCTCCAAGATCTCCAGCCCCTTCTGTCAAATTTATAATGTCTTACACATAGCAGGATCTATATTAATATTTGTTTTGTTTCAATTGAATTAAATTGAAATCCATCACATCCATTGTCCTCCCCTCCCTAATGATAGAGACAGTACGGGCCATCGTTTATATAGGCAGTGGTCGCTCTCACAGGACCGCTGGACTGTAACAGTGACCACGCTAGTTGGGGCAAGACAGAGCAATCTTATAATCAATGAGAACAATCATTTGTTCTGTGACCCTTACAGATTTTTAACAAAATATCAAAACCTCTCCTACTCTCGGTTATGAATACATAAATGATTTCTAAATGGCAAAACTAATAATTAGTATGCTGTCACTTAAATCATGAGAAATATTGAGAATCAAAATGTCTTATTTCTTTGTTTTTTTTTTAAAAAAAAAAACTTGACAAGAATAGTTTGGATTAGTGCTTGCCTTCTTTTTTTGTAACTTACAACATGAAAGGAGCATCTTTTATAAAAATTCGCCTTGGCAGATTGTCACGATCCTTTCTTGGTTGGATCAACTTTCAATATGTTTTTTCTTTGTACTTTTAATGTCCTGGAATATCTCCGAGAGTCCCTTTACTGCGAAGTGCTGCCAGCCTCACTTCTGCTGGAACATCACCATTTTGAGCACAAGCACTTTCCTCATCTATGTTGGTAGGTTGGTCTTCACTATTTCCTGCATTTATCCAAAGCTGAGCAGTGGCAGTGTCAACATTCCAAGTCAGCTGTTTGTTCCAAACTCCATTTACATTTGGCTCAGATTTCACCTCCACTATTATCACTTTTCATTTCTTTGCTGCACTTTCATCTTTATTGGACAATTTCCTCTATTCCCATTATCCATTTTTGTAAAATACCATGTAGATTTCTCACTGGGAAACAAGAACACAGCACAGCTACATGCTTTGCTGTCTGTGCATAAACTGATTGAGATGCACAGGGACCAATCACCACTGACAGATTTTCAAAGAAATGACACAATCGGTCCCAGATCTTGATGTGCTTCGGTTATTTACATAGTGATTTGTAGACTAAAGATCTAGTAGTGGTAGCTAAAATTTGCACTGTGTGTGGGAGGACTAACTAAAGTTGTGTATACCAGAGCTGTGCAGAGCAAGCACCCCTGTCCTTTCTTTTTTGGTAGATAAAAGATGCTTACACAGCAGATGTTAATAATGCCAAAGTTGGTCCTGGTTTCTTCTCAGGATTAAAATGCAAGTAATCATTGTTCATTGGGTTATTTGAGTGTAAAAGTTCTAGAGATATAAAATGATAATTACTTAAGTTATAGGATAGGCATACATTTGATATTATATTCTTCCTGCTTACACAAAATATTTCAAATATTTACCTATATCTCTTACTAGAAATGTAAATTGATAGTTAGTATTTTTCGGTCTTCACCTGCCCTGTTAGATTAGTCACTCTGGGTGGTTCTAAGCATAAAAGTAACTAGAATTTACAAGATTAACATATGACTTGAAGTTCTTTCATTCACAGATCCTTTTGTTCATGTTGTTTTCAACATTATTCAGTTGACCATTTGTATTAAATGAGCTCATATGGTGTGACATCAATTATCTTTATAGAGGCGGCGCCTGTGGCTCAGTGAGTAGGGCGCCGGCCCCATATGCCGAGGGTGGCGGGTTCAAACCCAGCCTCAGCCAAACTGCAACAAAAAAATAGCCAGGCGTTGTGGCAGGCGCCTGTAATCCCAGCTGCTCAGGAGGCTGAGGCAAGAGAATCGCTCTAAGCCCAAGAGTTAGAGGTTGCTGTGAGCCGTGTGACGCCACGGCACTCTACCGAGGGTGGTACAGCAAGACTCTGTCTCTACAAAAAAAAAAATTATCTTTATAGAGTCAGCACCAGTTTTTCTTCTGATTTCTCCCAAACTCTCCCCTACTTCACTAGTATTGAATTTTTTTTATTTATTTTTTTATTAAATCATAGCTGTGTACATTAGTATGATCATGGGGTACCCTTGTAGTATTGAATTTTAAATACCTCCTTTGGGGCCAGGCATGGTGGCTCACACCTGTAATCCTAGCACTCTGGAAGGCCGAGGTGGGTGGATTGCTTGAGCTCACAAGTTCAAGACCAGCCTGAGCAAAAGCAAGACCCCAACTCTACTAAAAATAGAAAAACTGAGGCAAGAGGATCAATTGAACCCAAGATTTAGAGGTTGCTGTGAGCTATGACACCATGGCACTCTACCCAGGGTAACAGCTTGAGACTCTGTCTTTAAAAAATAATAAATAAATAAATACCTCCTTTGGATAGAGATGTACCCACTTTGGTGCAATGATGTTTTTCCATAGTAATAATTTTACTCCAATCCAGTCCAGATGAAGCAATTTTGTGCCACCTCCTTTGGCTTTAGCTTAGTTCTCCCTGTGTGCCCTTCATTGGATGGGTAGTTATTATTATTATCATTATTTTGTACAGACAGAGTCTCACTTTATCACCCTCTGTAGAGTGCTGTGAAGTCACAGCTCACAGCAACCTCCAACTCCTGGGCTTAGGGGATTCTCTTGCCTCAGCCTCCCGAGTAGCTGGAACTACAGGTGCCCACCACAATGACCAGCTATTTTTTTGCTGCAGTTTGGCCGGGGCCGGTTCAAACCCGCCACCCTCCGTATATGGGCCGGCGCCCTAACCACTGAGCCACAGGTGCCACCTGGTAGTTATTATTTTTAAGGCCTCTGTGTGGCTTCTAGAAAAAAAGAAACAAAAATGAAGAAAAGTTTAAATGCTTTTTAAAAGCCATTTATGACAATTCTCCCTCCCAAAAAAATGACCCCCACATTCAGGTTGTCAGGAGCTCTAAGAAAGCTACACCCAATCAAATAAATGCAAACACAATGAAAATGAGGGAACCCTTCTACCCAACTTTGTTATACCATACAAAGACTTTAGGAACCGGAAAGTATGTCTCGATTTTGACAGAAGTTTATTTGCTAAATTCCTAAGTATGACATGTATACTCGTGTTGTGTATAAGAAAGCCATTATAGTCCCGGTAGGTGGTGAATACCAAATAGATTCATTCTTTGTGTTCATTAACTTCAGAAATGCCCCAACATAGTACCAATCATATCATTTGCCTGGCAAAAGGTAATACTCAAAGGTTCCTTTACCATCTTTTCATGGAAGATCAAAATCAGTTTTGATGAAGCATTTTTAAAATGAAGTAAGGGGGTGTAATGCCTAGGGACCGCCACACTGAGGCGTGTGGTGCATTGTTTTGTGACTGGCTTTCCAATCAGGACTACTTAAGTCTTGCTCATAAACAATAGTAATCAAGGGATTAAACTTTCAAGGTAGGTCCAGATACGAATTGATTGGTAGGCATCTCCTTTTCTATGTGTATGGGTGATGTATGTGGATTGAGAAAAAGCGCTCTACGCGTTAGAAGAAAAGCATAACCCCATGTTCTTCATGGTCATCATATGTCAGAATAATAGGAAATAGACATATGGTCATGTTCTTTCTAGAAACCCCCACCTAAACCATAAAAGAGAAATGACTTTGTGCTATTATTTAAAGCATTCATGCAAGGAGGTCTCTCAGATGCCCTGTTTCGTATTTAACAGTCATCACATCGTGATCATTCTTGCTTTGTCTGACCAGATGGGGAATAGCTGCAATTCTTAGAGAGTTATAAAAATCACAAATATAGCATATGTAATATAATGACACCCGGCTTGTTTGTCAGAGGAAGAACACATTCTGGCAAGTCATAAAAATTAAATTCATTCCAGAATACTATGAACAGCTTCTTTCATTAATATATTGTTTAGAAATGAAGATTTTTAAGTGATGTTAATGGCCTCAAAATATATAAAACAAAAATTGACAGGATATAAGAAAAAGCAATGAACTCTAAATAGCATGTTTTTAGCACGATTCTCAGTGTTTAAGACAGCACAGTTTAGTAAGAATATAGATGATCTGAACAACATAATAAACTTAATCAAATGAACACATTTAGAATCCCTACCCAATAATTAGAGAAGGTATATTCTTTTCGAGCACAGTTGGAACATCCACAAAAAATTGACTATACTGGGCCACAAAGAGAGTCTGCACAACTGTCAAAGAATCTGTATCATGTAGGCTACATTCTTGAACTGCAAGGTAGTTGTTAGAAATCATTTACAAAAAACATAACTAAAAAACTCACATATTTAAAAATGTGTAAATATAAATACCTCATTTAAATCAAGGAAATGTTCCAGTATTTAGGACAGAACAGTAACAAAACTACTGTACATCAAGACATGGAATGCAACTAACGTAGTATACTAAAGGGGAATTTATAGTTTTAAGTAGATATATTCAAAAAGAATGAAGTCTCTATGTTAGTGAGCCAAGCTTACAACTCAAGAAACTAGAAAAAGGACAAAACAGTCAGCACCACTTTAAAAAAATGATAAAGAGCAAAACTCAATGGAATTGAAAGCAAAAGATTTATTTTTCCTATTGTATCTCTGTTTTCTATAAATTTCCACTCTAGGACTAGATAATTTTAGAGTTGAATTTGACTATTCAGGGAGCTAATAATTTGAATAGATTAAAAATACTTTCCAAATATGTATTTTTTTAATACTCACCAAATCACATTAGGATAATATATAACTGGTATCAAAACCAGAGGAGGACAAAATAAGGAAGGGTTATGGGCCTATATGTAGAAATGTAGATGTAAATACAGTCATGTGTCACTTGATGACAGGGATATTATCTGGGAAATGTGACATTAGGCAATTTCATCATTGCACGGACATGACAGAATGTAGTTACACAAACCTTTTTATGTGAAACCAGATGTCCCAGCACCATTACTGAATATCATTTTCCCTACTTGATTTGCAATGCCAGTATAAAGTGTATATGTCAGATTTATATATGTGTTCCACTATAATCTTACAAAACCACCATCATATATGCATATCGTCATTGGCCAAAATGTCATTATGAGTCACAGGACTGTATTAGCAACCTGAATCCAGCCATATTAAGACTACACATCATAACCAACAGGCTTATCCCTAGAGTACAAGAGGTTTAGCAATAAGAAGATTATTTACTGGCATTTATCACCACAGCAACCAGATGATTGTGTCAATACATGAAGAAAAATCATTTGCTGAAATTCAACATCCATTAGTGACAAAAACAACAGCCTAAATATAACACAGGACATATTTGATGTGATCAACCTTGATTCCAAAATTACTATGCGGAGAGAAGGGTCAAAAATAGTCAACATAAAGAAGCACACCATCTCTTCTCCAGTGTTTCTTTATTTTGAAGATAATGCAGGGGTCATAGTAAACAATAAAGGCAAAATAAAAGGTTCTGCCATTACAGGACTAGTTGCAAAGGAGTGCACAGACTTGTGACCAAGGATGCCTCCAATGTTGGCAGCATTGCATGATTCTCCAGTATATTTCTAGAAAACATTAAAACATGTGTGATCAAAAAAAAAAAAAATAGCCAAGATAAACTAAAAAACTTCTGCACAGCCAAGAACACAGTAAGTAAAGCAAGCAGACAGCCCTCAGAATGGGAGAAGATATTTGCAGCTTATGTCTCTGACAAAGGTTTAATAACCAGAATCCACAGAGAACTCAAACATATTAGCAAGAAAAGAACAAGTGATCCCATCTCAGGCTGGACAAGGGACTTGAAGAGAAACTTCTCTGAAGAAGATAGGCGCACGGCCTACAGACATGAAAAAATGCTCATCATCCTTAATCATTAGAGAAATGCAAATCAAAACTACTTTGAGATATCATCTAACTCTAGTAAGATTAGCCACATCACAAAATCCCAACACCAGAGATGTTGGCGTGGATGTGGAGAAAAGGGAACTTCTACATTGCTGGTGGAATGCAAACTAATATGTTCCTTTTGGAAAGATGTTTGGAGAACACTTAGAAATCTAAAAATAGACCTGCCATTCGATCCTACAATTCCTCTACTAGATATATATCCAGAAGACCAAAAATCACATTATAACAAAGATATAGGTACCAGAATGTTTATTGTGGCCCAATTCATAATTGCTAAGTCATGGAAGAAGCCCAAGTGCCCATCAACCCATGAATGGATCAATAAATTATAGTATATGTACACCATGGAATATTATGCAGCCTTAAAGAAAGATGGAGATTTTACCTCTTTCATGTTTACATGGATGGAGCTGGAACATATTCTTCTTAGCAAAGTATCTCAAGAATGGAAGAAAAAGTATCCAATGTACTCATCCCTACTATGAAACCAATTTATAGCTTTCTTATGAAAGCTATAACCCAATTATAGCCCAAGAAGGAGGGGAAAGGGGAGAGGGAGGGGAGGGGAGGAGGAAGGGTGGAGGGAGAGTAATTGATGGGACCACACCTACTGTGCATCTTACAAGGGTACATGTAAAATTTACTAGGTGTAGAATATAAATGTCTTAACACAATAACTAAGAAAATGCCATGAAGGCTGTGTTAACCAGTTTGATGAAAACATTTCAAATAGTATATAAAACCAGCACATTGTACCCCACGATTGCATTAATGTGCACAGCTATGATTTAATAAAAAAAATAGTCAAAATAATTTTGAAGTGAAACAATATGAGGAGCTATATCCTACTAGATTTGTCAGAATCTAGGGTTTGCTGAATGGATATAGACTAAGTGCATAAATGCAATTCCAACCACAAATGAAAATTTGTTATTTGACAGAGGTACTATGTTAATACACTCGCATTCACTGCAAATGGGCATGTTTACTGATACAGAGAAAAAAATGACAATGGTAAAGTTGAAGGCGTGTAAATTCATGTCCCAACAAATCCTTTGCTAGACTTGTATTACAAAGAAACTCTCATATATGTCTAGAAGAAATGTGTAAGAATGTTCATTGCACATTATTATTACAACAGTGAAATATGAGACACAGCCTAACCTATCCATCAAAAAAATAAGGGATCAATATATTGTGTGTTGACCTATAATGGAATACCATTTGCAAGTCAAAAATGAATAAATCCTCAACTTAATAAATTTCAAGGCTCGGTGCCTATAGCACAGTGGGTACGGCATCAGCCACATACACTGAGGCTGGCAGGTTCAAACCCGACCTGGGCCTGCTAAACAACAATGACAACAGCAATAAAAAATAGCCGGGCGTTGTGGCAGGTGCCTGTAGTCCCAGCTACTTGGGAGGCTGAGACAAGAGAATCACATAAGCCCAAGAGTTTGAGGTTTCTGTGAGCTGTGATGCCACAGCACTCTACCGAGGGTGACATGGTGAGACTCTGTCTCAAAAATAAATAAATAAAATTTCAAAAATATAATGGGGGAAGCGGACCGCAAATTAACACATAATGATCTCATTTGCGTAATATTTCAAAACATACACACAATATTATATGTTGTTCATGAAACCACCAACATGTATACAATCATGTATGAGAATGATAATGTCAAACTTAGGGTAGGAATTACCTTAGTGAAGGGGAAAAAATGAAATCAGGGAATGATCAAGGCAGGAGGGTTGTTTTCCCTGTAACGTCTCAATTTTCTAAAAAACGATTTGATAAATGTAGTAAGATGTGTTGATGAGCAGGCTGTTCTGTATTTTTTTCTACATGCTTAAAATATTTTGTAGTTCTTTTGAAAAGGAAGTTGGCAATATTCTTTTAAACATAAAACTATGGAGATCACTTGTACTAGAGAAGACCGTGGGATCAAATGAGAACATTCCCATGCAGGTGTCTGGCAATGTCGGCCATGCAGGTACCAACATGCACCCTGCTTGAGAAAGATGAGACTTCCCCAGTAAGGATGGAGACACACAGCTAGGGTCCCCAGTGCTGGGAAGGCAGGGAGAGAAATGACCATGGCTTTTTCTTACTCCTCCTTTCCTGCCTCGGCCAGCTCCTTTCTCCTGCTGTCTCTTTTCTCTTCTTCTCTAGAGTGGTGTGGAAATCTACAGCTGTCAAACTTTAAGAAAGAAATGTGGCCAACCATCGACCATATAGCTGTGCCCCACCATCCCAGCAGAAGACATCCTCTAAGCACTGGAGAATCTCCACTTAGGAGAAAAAAAACAAAATTTCAGAACTTGTAAAATTGATCATGTAACAGGGATTTCCCCCTAGTTTGAAGCACTGGACAGTCAAGAGAAACTCAAGCATACAAGAAAGTTCTACTGAAGCTAACTGACCAACAACTATTACTGAGCCTTAAACAAAAGGAGAACAAGAGAGAACGTCACGGACGCTTAAATGACGTGTAATAAAGTTGTATTTACCTCTGATGTTCTTGAGTATATCCCTATCTCTTCAACATTATTTCTAATTTAGTGATAGGTAGAACGAATTGTATGATTGGCTTGTTCTCTATGAATATTACTAGAAGTCTCACCATATAAATACAAAATGCTGCTGTGATGGGTTCAGAAATCCAACTTAACCAGATGTAAAAGAGGATTTAAATTTTAAGGATTTAATTTTCCAAGGCTGTATATACATAATTTAAGAATTCTTTTATTTTGGGAGGAGGGGGGAAAAGGAGACACAACGTTTCAGTAAAAGAATTAAATAAACCCTGGAGATCTACTCAACAGCACAGTGGCTATCATTAACAATACTATATTTTATACTTAAAAATTTACTAAGAGACAAGAATGGAGAAGCATGAATCCTATGTACTCAATTTTGATACGAGGACAATTAATGACAATTAAGGACATGGTGGGGGAAGGGGAGAGCAGAGAGAGGAAGGAGGAGGGAGGGGTGGGGAAAGGAAGAGCCAAGAGAGGGAAGAGGGAGGGGGGTGGGGTCTTGGTGTGTGCCACACCTTTGGGGGGCAAGAGACGATTGTAAGAGGGACTTTGCCTAACAAATGCAATCAGTGGAACCTACTTGAATTGCCAATAATTTAAAAAAAACATTTACTAAGAGGCTGGAGCTTATGTTGCGTGTTCTTATACCATAAAATAATAATGATGATAAATGAAAAGGACGAGAGGAATCTTTTTGGAGGTGATGGATATGTTTATGGCATAGATTGTGATAGTGATTTCACAGGTATACAGTCATTTCAAAAAACACCAAGTTGTATACATTAAATATGTACATCTATTTATATGTCAATCATACCTCAATAAAGTGATGGGGATTTTTGGAGACAGAGTCTCACTATGTCTCCCTAGGTAGAGTGCTGTGGCATCACAGCTCACAGCAACCTCAAACTTTTGTTTTTAAGTGATTCTCTTGCCTCAGCCTCCCAAGCAACTGGGACTATAGGCTATTTTTGTTGTTGTTGTTGTTGTGCAGTTGTCATTGTTGTTTAGCAGGGCTAGGCCAGGTTCGAACCCACCAGCCTCCGTGTATGTGGCTGGCACCCTACCCACTGAGCTTCGGGCACTGCCAAGGGATTTTATTTTAAAGATTTGTTTTTGTGTTTTTCATATGGTGAGAACTCAATCCAAACAGGTATACAATGAAAAGTAATTCTCCTTCCTACAGATTGTCCCCCACGCCCCCAGCACAGAGGCAGCCATTGTTAGAAATTTTCTGTGTGCTCCTCCTCCAAGATAGTCTATATGTGGAGAAATATGCCTCAAAAAGAACTTGTTAAAAAGTTTGTTCTATAGGACTGGTGTTTGAAAAAGTCCGTATTCTTGACTTAACACATAACAGCACTTTCTTATTCGAGGCCAATCTATACTGCAGAATCCTGACTTGGGGACAGACACAGGAGAAGTAAAACTCAATCACAAGAGCAAGACTTCAAAGGAGCCATAAAAAAGATGGCAACGATGTTCTATTGTCCATTAAATGTTTTACAGAAAAGTAAGGAGAAAAGAACAGAGTCTTCGTGCAGTAAAAGTTCCAAGGCTTAAGGCTGGTACCAATAGACATAAATAATTAAGTGACATTTTACTAGTCTGTTCTATGATGTATCATGTAGAGCTAGGTAATTACATTATCCAGAATTGAATGGAATCTCGAAAGAACTGATTATACAAAAGCATACTTACGTTGTTACTTTCTTAATCAGCCTAAAAATTTAGCCCTCTAAAATCCTGTAAGAGGCTGCCCAATTAGCTTGTTTTAATGGCTTTGCTAAGAAATTATTGGTGATAATAAGTTTAATTCAGACAGAAGTCTTAATAGAGAATGTGTGATGTCAAAGAGTACCACTCATGAAAGCTTATTTCTTTTTAACCCACAACATTTGCTGTTTCTCATGGGTAGAAAGGATTTCTCACACTTTTTTTTCCTAAACCTGTTTTCGGAAGCAATTTATAAGAAAAATGTCACCTTTCTCTTTTAGGCTCTTCTAACATATAGGAGTGACCCAGCCATGAGAAAAATGTTGAATCACCTCTATTTCTATATCATGCCTGTGTTTAACGTTGATGGATACCATTTTAGTTGGACCAATGTAAGTCACTTTTGCCTGTCCAGTTGAAAAAAAGGACTGAATG
Source organism: Nycticebus coucang (assembly GCF_027406575.1). Taxonomy (NCBI): domain Eukaryota; kingdom Metazoa; phylum Chordata; class Mammalia; order Primates; family Lorisidae; genus Nycticebus; species Nycticebus coucang. The sequence continues at coordinate 18,020,500 of NC_069792.1, read as the reverse complement.
TGTCATAGAAAACAGAGCCACAAATTTCTAGGACAGAAAGGAAGCTTGGTGGTGGGTCAGCTGAGTGATTCTAGAGACGCAAAAGAGGGCCTCACTCCTTTTCTGATCAGAACACCTGCCATTTGATTTCGTTCTTACATCTGCCTTTTACATAAGATTTCATGTGAATAAAGATTTCCCCTTCCAATAAATTGTAAAAAAAAAAAAAACTGATCGGGTGGCGCCTGTGGCTCAAGGAGTAGGGCGCGACGGTCCCATATGCCGGAGGTGGCGGGTTCAAACCCAGCCCCGGCCAAAAAAAAAAAAAAACTGATCTAGTCCAACCCATTCAGTTTTGCCTGTGAGGAATTGAAGCCAAGAGAAAACAGGGAGACAGGAAGTTCATGGCAGAAATTGAAGCCTGACCCTGGATCTCGACTGCTAACCCAGTCCCCTTTCCACTCCCAGGGCTGGTCTATTCACAAAAGGACTCTCCCCTCAGTGGTGTGACTTGTTCCTTGATTAAGCTACTAAAATGCATCTGAATAACCCTCTAAGTATTTTTCTCTGCACCTGTTTTCTTAATTACATCTAGGATCGATTTTGGAGAAAAACAAGGTCAAGGAACTCAAGGTTTCACTGCCGAGGAGTTGATGCCAATCGGAACTGGAAAGTGAAATGGTGCGGTAAGTTTGCGACTAATTGGGATTCCGATCAGAAGCTTTCTGCAGTTTTTACTCTGCAAAATGATGAGCCTATTAGGACTCTAATGGGAGACTCATGTTTTTCTGTATGTGGAAACCTACCAAAAAAAGGCACGGATATGTGCATTAGAGCTGGAATTTGCAAAAAGAACTGAAAGAGTTCTTTTTTAATGCATAAAAATCAGAGATTTAAATCTGTTGGCTCAATCCTGAAAATTGAAAATTTGCATGCAGGTGGAAAAGCAGAAAACTAAGAAATATGTTTTATTCACAACATTAACACAGGAACTATGGTTCATGGTAAGGGTCTGGTTAAATGCTTTCATCCTTTTCACACAAGTAACACTGATCCTGTCTTCAGCTGTCCGTGCTGGTCACAGCTGCTGGGCCTTGTCCAGAATCCCTCAATCTGCCAGTCAGACATCTACAGGCCCCTCACTTGGGGAATGTATCTCTGTTGCTTTCCGTGTTTCACTGATATTCACCTTTCAGGTAAAAGGAAGATATCATTTTAAGGAAGAAAGCCCTTTTACAGAATAAAGAAGCAGGCAACTATCAGGGGAGAAAATGAGAAAATTAGTCATGGCTGTATATTTGCAGCAGATAAAAGAAGGGAGGGAAAGTATTGCCAAAATTCCGTTTTAAGGAGCTGCCCTTTTCCAGCTCCCTCAAAATCCAGAACCTTGGGCGGCGCCTGTGGCTCAAAGGAGTAGGGCACTGACCCCACATGCCGGAGGTGGCGGGTTCAAACCCAGCCCCAGCCAAAAACAACAAGAAAAAAAAAAAGAAAAAAATCCAGAACCTTATATAATGGAAAACTTCCCAGTTGAGTCCCTTAGAAATGAGATTTATCACTAATTCACTAATTCACTCATTTTACAATGAATTGGGTTCTGTATGAGATGCCAATCCTCCCGTCCCCCCAGTGGCAGCCGGAATAACTGGGCAGGGCCTCAACTTCTTGCATACGTCCCTCCAAGCAACAAACCTTGGTCAATTGGAACTGGCAAATAAGGACACGACACAGCTGAAAGGATGTGGCTCTAAAACAAGACACTTGGTGATTTGGGCAATTTCCTTTCACCTATGAAACTATAATAACAGCCACCTCATAGGGTTCTTATAAGGACTCAAGGAATTTACATATGTGAAATGTTTTATTTCATTCCTAGTTCCAAACAGGGGTTTTCCGTATCGGTGACCCAGTCCTCCTTTCCTAACCTCCAGGACAGCCAATTCATCTCTGAGCCTCAGATCAGTTGACGAAATAGCCTCTTTCCTTCAAGTGGGTGTAGTAAGGATGAGCAAAATGTAAACTTAACACATGTTTGCACCTATGGGAGAAGAAAAAGAATTGCATAAACCGTAAAACACAGTAGTATGCATGCCTAGATTATGGAATTGTTTTCTCCAGCACAGACGGAGACAGCAAACATGTTCATGTTAACTCCTGAAATCCACTAATTTAAAAAAATTTCCATTTCCCTTCTCTTTGAGGGGGCTATTTTACATACTCGTAACTGGGGGAGGAGGTTTCATATCTGGCAGGGAGTATGCATGTCACCTGTGAGCCCATGGTGGTCTGTGCGGGTGCACTGGGTGGGTAACCCTAGCCGGCCAGCTGTGCCTGTGGAAAGTTAGACTCTTGTTTGTATCTGGTGGCAAGTGCAGGTATAGGTCCCTTTGTTCTTCCTCCACCAGGTCGGTTTCCTGCACACACAGGCCTTCTTTAATGTTTTAGTTTCAACTGCAGTCCCAACTAGAATTCCTTTAATTCTTCCCCGTTTTAATTGGTTCTGACTTTTCCTGTGAGTCAGCACTCAAGATATACGTGTCCAATCTTAGGTGTACATATGTATATATCTCCAAAAGAAATGAAAACGTTCATCCACAAAATGGCTTGTATGTGAATGTTCACAGCAATATCATGCGTAATAGCCAAAAAGTGGAAACACACCAAACAACTATCAACTGATGAACAGATAAACAAAATGTGATATATTTATACAATGGAATAATGTTTGGCCATAAAAAAGAATGAAGTACTGATGTATTCTGCACTTTAAAAACATTATGCTAAGTGAAATAAGCCAGTCACAAAAGACCAGCTGGTTCTGTTTATGTGAAACATCCAGAACAGGCAAATCCGTGGAGAGTACAGTGGTGGCTGCCAAGGGTTGGGGAGAGGGGAAACGAGAGTGGTTACGAATGGGTAAAAGGTTTCCCAGGGGGATAATGAAAATGTTCTAGAGTTAGATAGTGATGATGATGATGAATATACTAAAAACCATTGAATTGTATACTTTAAAAGGTACAAGCAAAAAAATAAAAAATAAAAAGTACAAGCAGGTATTAAAAAATACAGCTGTTATAAAATTGTTTAATTTCTATTTAGGAAAAGGTTAGGCACTTATGCAAACATAATAACTCTTTTTTAGAACACTCAGTCGCCTAATATTGTAAATTAGACGTAATATGTAGAAAACCATGTGTTTTAGCAGCCCAATTACATATGCCTTTCTATACATGCCTTTCTCTTGCAGCCAGCTTCTCCCCCATCAAAAAAGGGATGTGTTCTGGTCAGGCAATTACTTTGGTAGATCAGTTGGGATGAAGGGCAAACCCACTACATGATGGTGGTTTTTAGCCAGTGCCTGTGAATGACCGTAGATGACCACAGCCCGCTTTCCAGAAGGATGGTTCCTCCAGCTGAGTGGCTTTTGTTTGGTGAGAGCAATGCTGGCCAAATTGCTAAGCTGAATTGTGCTAAAAATGTAGGGAATTCCAGAAACTAAATGTGGGGCAAAGGGAGGGAAGAAAAGAGAGATAACAACGCTGGACTGTATGGTGAATCAAACCCGTAATTCTAGCACTCTGGGAGGCTGAAGCAGGTGGATTACTTGAAGTCAGGAGTTTAAGACAAGCCGGAGCAAGAGTAAGACTCTGTCTCAAAAAAAAAAAAAAGTAGCCCAGCGTTGTGGTGAACTCCTGTAGTCCCAGCTACTCCAGAAGCTGAAACAAGAGGATCATTTAAGCCCAAGAATTTGTGGTTGCTGCGACCAACCTGCTGTAAATCGGGATTCCCATCATTATCCCCCTGGTTGAATAAATTTGCTAGAGCAGACCACAGAACTCAGGGAAACTTTTTGTTTATGTTTACCCATTTATTATAAAGAGTATTATGAAGCATGCAGATAAACATCCAGACAGAAGCAATACACAGAGCAAGGTAGCTGGAGAAGACATGAGCATCCACCCTCTCTGGGTGCACCAGCCCTCCGCGTGCTTCACTACCCAGACGCTCTCTGAACCCAATTGTTTTGAGTTTTTATGGAAGCTTCTTACATAGACATGCTTGAATATCAAGTTGATCGACCTTTCCCCTCCCAAGAGGATGGGGGAGGGAGGGACCCAACCCTCTAATCCTGCCTGGGGCTTTTCTGGTGACTAGCCCCATCCTGAAGCAACCCAGCCTCCAGTCTTCTCATTAGCATACGAATAACGCTCCAGAGAGTCGGGGATTTTAGGAGCTGTTTGCCAGGAAACAAGAAAAAGATCAAATGTCTGTGTGTGTGTGTACTACATATATATATAAAATGCAGTACAGTATCAGACTGCTGGTGTGATGAAGTGCTAAGACTGGCTCAAGGTAAGCTCAGGGACAGAACTAATCCACATCAAATTTTCAGAGGCATGGAACTCACAGCAAGAATGCACTATCTCATAAGAGGGAATTTCTGTCACTGGAGACTTAAAGACCATTTATGGATAATTTCCAGCTAGAATGACATGTTGCTAGAATTTTCTGGCTAGAATAACCAGTTAGTTAATGTTAAATAAACATTAACTGATCGGCTGAACTAAACCCTTAAGATTCCTGCCACCTGTGCTAGTGATGATTTTTAACATGCACTGTTGTAATTTTAAATCAAAACAGATATATTGAGTACCTTCTGTTATTCAGAGTACTGTAAATTGTATCAGAAAGTTCTGACGGACTCTGGTATCTGTTTCTAACCTCTAGCCTGATTCCTTAGGGATCAACTGGCCATGAATAATTTCTACTGGGCCACTTGATTAAAGAGTTAAACAATGTTCGGCTGCCCAGGAGTAGATTAGGTCTCAGAAGAATAATTAGGAATGGGACTGTTTCATCCAAAACAAAACAAACAAGAAAAAGTAAGAGGTTGGGAATGCACTGGGAAGAGGAAGATCTCCCAGCTGCAAGATGTGATCTGGGGCCGCTGCAAACCGTGCAGGTGGTTTAAAATTACAAACCCATGTGCTGTCAGGCATAGTGTTATGAAATCTCCAGGAAGGCTATTTTTTCTTCCCAGCTAGAGCTCAGCATCTTCTTGTTTTCTTGATTTTCTGGTAGCACACACCTTTTGAAAGCATCTCGCTCTGAGGGCCCCAGGTGTATGTCTGGGTCTTGCTTCTCCCTCCCTGCCTACTGAGGACCCACATCCTGCCCTGCCTCCGCCCCCTGTGGCTGTTGAAGGAAGCCTCTGTGTCAGAGATCAGTGAACACTCCCAGCACAGCTATGGCTTCCACTTTAGCTCCAGGAATTCTCATTCCAGCTCCTTCTTCATGCTTCAGGAACCTTTTCTGGAACTTTGTCGTGTATTTAAATGGACTTCTTGATCCTTTAGATGTGTTTGTAGTGAGAGTTTTTATCACAAATCCACCACAACTCCCTCATATTGCCAGAAAACCCAGCTCTCATTTCAACATTAATACTAATTAGATCTAATGTTGGCCTGGCTCCTCCACGATGCTTTAGGGCCTTCTGTCATCACCAAAATGTGTCTAAAATGATCTTACCAGCACTTGATCATGTAGAACTCATCATTGCCAGGCAATGTTTTTCTTCTTTGCTGCCTTCTACAAATAATCCTATGGTAAGAACAATAATATTACAGTTTCAAAATAAAATTATGCAACTTTAAAGTATTTCTTATTCTTATTTATTTATTTATTTTTGTAGAGACAGAGTCTCACTTTATGGCCCGCTGTAGAGTGCCGTAGCCTCACACAGCTCACAGCAACCTCAAACTTCTGGGCTTAAGCGATTCTCTTGCCTCAGCCTCTTCTTATTCTTATTTTAAATGTTGCCTTTCAAATTCTGTATAACAGTCCTTTTGATATTTGGGGAGAGCTGACAATGAGTGTTGAAACTTAGGAAGTGCCTGTTTTTAGCGATGTTTGTGCTTTTGTTATTTCCTGCGTTTTCCCCTTTTTCTCTTAGAGTGAAGTCTGTAGAGCATGTTAACCAACCATCCCTATCCCTGTGTAGCTTGCCTTCCTGTACTGCTGAGGCCAAAAAGATAAAAGTTGCATTCCCCAGAACTCACTAAGCTAGGGATCTGGTGTGACTTTGGCTGTACCCCAGTGGTGCATTCACCTGAGGGTTAGAGCATGGCAGCACTGCCAGCATTGGGGTGCACTGTTGATCTAAGGAGGCTTCCCCTTCTTGGTTCTCTCCTGATTGTGCAGCTTCCGCATGTTAAAAGAGTTAGGATCCCTCCTGGGAATCCTTATCATGGGTTACCCTTGAAGTCGTCTAGAAAGGCTCAAACTAGAGTGCCTTTCCCAATGGTTTCAAAAGACATTTAATACTTTGCTTTAATTTTTTTTTGTTTGTTTTTTGTTTTTGCTTAAACTAGCCATGGAGATTTTGTTCCCTTTCATGAAACCTTAGCCAATACGGTGTCTTTTTTTTGTTTGTTTGTTTTTTGTTTTGGGGGGGTTTTTTTGTAGAGACAGAATCTCACTTTATGGCCCTTGGTAGAGTGCTGTGGCCTCACACAGCTCACAGCAACCTCCAACTCCTGAGCTTAGGCGATTCTCTTGCCTCAGCCTCCCAAGCAGCTGGGACTACAGGCGCCTGCCACAACACCCGGCTATTTTTTTGTTGCAAGGGCCGGGGCTGGGTTTGAACCCGCCACCCTCGGTATATGGGGCCGGCACCTTACCGACTGAGCCACAGGTGCCGCCCCAATACGGTGTCTTTTTAATAAACATTTTATGTTTCAGTTTCTATCTATTACTTTGGCCAGGAATTCTACTCTTACCTGACATTCAGCTCGGTTTTTCTTTTTCTTGGTATTCATTCTTGCTACTATCCCATCTTTTCATATTCTATTACCCTCTATCATGCTAATTTGTCCTTTTAAAATAATGTTCCTATTAGAAATACTAGTAGGCTATTATTCTCTATCCCTTCAGCATTACTTAGAGAGAGAATATATTAATTCCTTTCAGCACCCCTCTAACTCATCAAACTTAAACGTGTTTTCACAGACTTCTTTCTTTCCAGTACAGGCTAAACTGAAAATCCTTTGTTTCTAAGATTTTTTAAAAAACACAAAAAACTTTCCTTTTCTCCTTTGCCTAGTCCAATATATTTTCAGCCACTACACCACTAAAAAGAATTAGTCTATTTTATCTTTTGTGAAGCCATGCTTCAGTTCTCGTTTCCTAATCTAAATACTGATTATATGCAAAAATCATTCCATCTCCCTGTTTTATATTTCATTTCCCTATGCCAGACATGCCCAAATGCTTTTTAAAATGAACTTTTTGTAACCACAGATTATAAATAATGCTTGCAACTAATTGCGTGTGTGTATACACAAAATGCTATATTGTTTTGTTTCTCGATCATTCTTGGGGGTAAATATGGAAGAATTTGCATTTGAAGAATAATATTTAGGTTATTTATAACATCCCTGCCAACATCATCAACAAATACCTTTGTTGAAATGTTTCATCATGATATTGCCAACGAAGTTAAATAAAACCTTTACAAATAGCTCAGTTTTGTAAGTCACTGAAGTAAGCAGCATATGCAAATGGTATTTTGGAAGTGAACCAAGCAAGAGGTGACAGAATCCTTGCCTTGGCTCTTGGGACACTAAGCTCCTGATTTTTCATTTGGTACTGAATTTTAAGCCCAGTAATTTTATTGCACCTGTTTCAGCAGGTAACACGCCCATGCTGCTCAATCTTTAGGAAGCCTCCTATCTTTCCTTGGGCATATGAGCAAGGTTTTTAAAAAGCTTTTATCTACTAATTCTTTTTCCGCTATTCTGATTGCCTTTCAACATTATTGCTTTTCTGATTTCACTGGAAACAAGCTACATCTCTCTGATAATTTTCCTCCAGCTGTATCTTTGCATTTGAGAAGTCATGTTATTTTTTATTTTCATAAATTTCATGCATATCTAACTCCTTTGATTTTGGGGTCCTTGCTACCCTTTTTAATATCTTATAAGCTTTATAGCATTATTTTCCTTCTGAGTCACTAATGGTATTAAATACTTTCCTTGTTTTCAGGTTCCCAATTTCCTTTCAATTTATATGATGATTTTTTTAATCCAAACTCCTTTTGAAGTAATTTTTCTGTTCTATTATTAAAACAATCTTTTTTGAATGCTATTTTTACGTGCAGATATAGGTAAGAAATTCTATTCTTTTTTTTTTTTTTTTTGAGACAGAGTTTCATTATGTCGCCCTCAGTAGAGTGCGATGGTGTCACAGTTCACAGCAACCTCAAACACTTGGACTTAAGCGATTCTCTTGCCTCAGCCTCCCCAGCAGCTGGGACTACAGGCATCTGCCACAAAACCTGGCTATGTCGCTTTTTTATTGTCAGTTGTCATTGTTGTTGATCAGGCCCTGGCCGGGTTTGAACCCACCAGCCTACGTGTATGTGGCCAGTGCACTAACCATTGAGCTATAGACACCAAGCCAGAAATGATATTCTTTTTATCTACCACTTCTTATAATTGTTTAAAAAGCTATGGTATGTTGAACAATGACAAGAGACAGATGGATGATTACCTTGCTTTTATACTGTTTTCCAGAACAGCATTTCTCAAAATGCACAAAATCCTAGTGAATTTTAAAACTCTAGTGTGGACCAGAAGAAGTGAGAAGATGCCAAAATAATAATAATAATAACTGATTCTAATGACAGTAGTATTTTGAAACGTAAAACAGAAAGATGTTTTTACGATGTAAAGAAAAAACAAATACATCCTATATCTGGTAGTTGTCACCTCAGAGGTTATCAGATGCATGACTGAATTTAGTCATTTATTGAACTCCTGTTTATTGAGTTGGTTACTGAGAAAAGAGGATTGAACAAAGCAAAGAAAGTCAGGTTGTGAGATGTGCTCTGAAGAAAAATGTAACACCAGGAAAGAGAAAGAGTTGACAAGGATGGGGGGATTAGCTAGTATGGGTGACCTTGGAAGCCCACTCTGGTAAGAGAACAGGTTTGGGAAAAGAGAAATGCAGATAGAAGGAATAACAGTGTAAATAGTAGGGAAAAGTTGGGGCATCTTGGTTGTATTTAAGGAAGGGAAAGGAGGACTTTGTGGCTAGATTAGAAGGTGAGTCAGAGGAGTAGCCAGGGCCAAGAGATAGGTCCCATGTCATAGGAAGGACTTTGGTGTAGCAGCCCCTGTAGCCTATGGCTAGGAAGAGTGAGAGTTATAAGATACACTATATAGCTCAATAATGGAACACCTCCGTGGAAAGGGCATGGAGAGGGATTTAGCTCTCCTAACAAGCATGAGAGCTCGCGAGATGAGAGCAGGGGTGAATTGGCAGTGTCTACACCTGTGGTGTTGAGAGGCACGAGATCAGCCTTATATCAGGCTGGAGGAGCAGGCAGTCGGGAGCATGCGCATTCTATCACGGACCCGCTTACTCTGACTCTGTCTCCTCTCCTGCCTGCAGAATGCCAGGGCGGTGTCTCTGCTGAAGATCACCAAGCTCTGTTAAAGTCTAAGATCTATCTTTCTAAGAAGACTGCTTTACTCTCTCTAAGACACTCTCTCTCCAGCTATAGTTGATAGCCCTCAGGCACCTAACAGACCTGAGCAAGGTAACTTAGCGGTCCACGTCCGGAACCCAGTTAAGCCAAGCCCGAGACCTGGCCAGTTCTGGGCCCTGCCACTTTGGATTTTGCTCTGAATGGGATGGGAAACCCCTGGAGAGTTTTGATCTGAGGAGCCTTGCTGTTTAAGAGAATCATTCTGGGGCGGCGCCTGTGGCTCAAGGAGTAGGGCGCCGGTCCCATATGCCAGAGGTGGCAGGTTCAAACCCAGCCCCGGCCAAAAAAAAAAAAAAAACACACACACACACACACGCACAAAAAAGAGAATCATTCTGGCTATTGTGTTCCAAATAGATTGTTGAGGACAGATATTTGGATTCAAATTATACTTTCTCTTGTGAATGCATTGTTTTTAAAACACAGTAAAAAGCCTAAGAATGTTATTATTCAGATCTTTAGAGAACTATGGCATATACCACAATGAACTCTAAATGTAAATATATCTTTATTATATAAAGAATTTTAAAGAGGTACCAAAATAGAGATAAGCAACCATGTGAAAATGTATATTTGTAACAAGCTGGATGTGGTGGCTCATATCTATAGTCCCAGCTACTCAGAAGGCTGAGGCAGGAAGATTGCTTGAGACCAGGAGTTTGAGGCCAGCCTGGGCAATATAACAAGACCTCATCTCTAATATATACATATATATGTGTGTGTGTGTGTGTGTGTGTGTGTGTGTGTGTGTGTGTGTGCAGCAAATACAGCAGGAAAAGTTTCATTATCATTTTATATAAACACTCAAGAATCAAACATTACATAATAAAAATAGTTGTAAGAGTTCATATAAAATACAAAGAAAAACTCCAAGACTCTTGTAAGTTAAAAAATGTAAAAAGCATTGAGTCTTAAACCAAGAAAAAAACCTAAGAAAAGAGGCAGCCTCCTAGTGATCAAAAATAATATTAAAATAAAACAATGTAACATTGTATCTATTAAATTACTGCCCAAAATGTTGAACGTGATACCCTAGAAGCCATGTAAAACTGACCCGGCACATATCTTTTAGGGGGTGAGAAGGCAACTTGGTGAGTCAAAGCAGAACCATAAGCCTGTGTGTCCCTTTTGGTCTCGACATTCCACTTTGAAATTACAAGAAATTATCCTCACCCAGAAAAGGATAGTGACTAAAATGTCATTTGTAGAAATAAAAGAGTGAAAACAACCCAAATGTTGAACAACCAGGGCGCTGGTTAAATAAACATGTACTCAGTGAAATTTTAGGAAGCCACAAAAATAGATAAGTTCATGTTTAAATAAGAAGCTTATGATATAATATTAAGCCTAATGCTGGGGTGGTGCCTATTGGTCAAGGAGTAGGGCACGGGCCCCATATACCAGAGGTGGTGGGTTCAAACCCGGCCACGGCCAAAAAGTGAAAAAAAAAAAAAAGCCTACTGCTGGCTCTATAATTACTTTTAAACTGTGATTGCAATTCTATAAAACATATTAATGATAATGAATCTATATGTATATGTGACAGATATGATATATACACATTTAAATACACAAGGGAAAAAAGACAGATAAATACACTAAAATTATGGAATCAAAATACAAATATTGTTTTTCCTTTTTAAAAATGTTTTCTAAAAATGCCTCTTTTTTTTTTTGAGATAAAGTCTTCCTTTATTGCCCAGGCTAGAGCACTGTGGCATCAGCCTAGCTCACAGCAACCTCAAACTCCTGAGTTCAAGGAATCCTCCTGCCTTAGCTTCCCAAATAGCTGGGACTACAGAGGCCTGCCACACCACCAAATTTCATGTGTAGTACAGACAGGGTCTCACTCCTGCTCAGGCTGGTCTTAAACTCCTGACCTCAAGCGATCCTCCTGCCTCAGCCTCCCAGAGTGCTAGGATGACAGGTGTGAATCACGCCCAGCCTAGAATTCCTCTTGAAAAAACAAATGTGTCTTTAATAGTATATATTCTGCATTTATTTTTCCCATGCCATCTACAGGTGGTTAGCCAAATGACCAATTAAGCTGAATTACTTTTTTAAGATCCGTATATTTAAATGAACTCAGAAATAAATACTCTGTAAATATAAAATCTTGCTGCCACTATAAGGCTTACAAGTTAAACCAATGACTGAACCACTCTGAGAATTTAACAAAACTCAGTAGAGCCTCAGGAGCCCTGCAACTATTGATTGAGTGTGTAATATATGCAGGCATCTGCTTGAGGGCTACTTTGGGATGTTTCTTTAACCAGTATTGAAATCAAAGTAACAGGTTCTAATTTTCTTCTTCAACTGTGTGGTTTTTTTCACCTATCAATGCCCAATGATACTTAAAATGAAAACACCATTTCTGACAACTTAATTTGAATCTATTGACGTTCTTATGATATTATTGTACACCACAATTATGTATTGAGGGAGAGAGGGAATAAAATTTGATTGACATGGGAAAATAGGCAATATGATACTTTGAAACAGTGCAACTTCCACAAAGGGTATTTGGCGATGTCCATCAGGAAAAAAATGTCCCTTTTAACTGCATAATTAATTCTTTTAGGAATTTATCCTAGGCTATACTCACATATGTGAGAAGTAATATATGTACAAGGATATTTATTGCAGCACTCTAGATAACAGCAAGAGACTAGAAGCATTCTAAATACCTATCAACAAAGGTGTATTAGGCTCCAATTATACAGTAAAATACTACATGGTCAGAACGCAAAAGCTATTTTATGTGCTAATATGGGGAAATCTCCAGGATTATACACACACAAAGTTGAACAATACAAGGTAAGATTAATATACATTTTTAAAACTACCGCTGTTTTTATAGGAAAGATTTTTTTCACAGGTGGATATAGTAAAAACTGGCTTTTTGCTTAAAAATACATAAGACTATCCCTGCTTGTTCCAGGGATATTCAGTAAATGATGAAAAGGGAGGAAAAATGATTGCTTGGTGGGAAAAGGAACAGATGGCTAAACAGAGAAAGGAAAGAGCAATTTGTCTGGCATAACCATGTATGTCCACTGGCCATTCAAAAACATTTTTGAATTCTTTTTTGAAAAACCTGAAAATAGAATTTTAACCTAAAAGACTATAGGTTAAATAAGACTATAAGACTTATAGACTATAGTCTATAAGACTATAGAACATACTACCACTATTCAAAATGCTCCTCTCTCTCCATATTAGCATTTGTGTTCAGCCTAATTTGTTAGTATTAGTAAAACAGGGAGGGGGGCAAAAGGAGACATTCACGGGCCCACAAAGAAATCCTGGTCTACTCCCTCCATAACCCTTTCTCATTGCCTCACTCACCATCCCCACCAAGTGAAATTAGACTTCCCACTTATTACATATTATCTAATCGAATAAACACCAAGTACACGGCCCCACACCTCTGGCTTCTGGCCTCCCCTCCCCCAACCTCTCCTGGCCTAGAGGTGTTGCCTATGAAACACATTGAGAGAAAGTTAACAGTTGTAGATTGATTCAAAACATTTTACAAAATTATGTGGTTTTATTATGTATATATAAATAGAACACATATATCAAACAAAAAAATTAATATGACATTCTATTTCATCAGAATGCAAGATGTTTTATTATACTGGCATCTATTTAAAATGGGGCTCTGGCATGCCATTCTAACCTTCATAACTCTGAGAGGAAGATTCCAGAATGTCCTTCTAGCATGTTCCACAATTAAAAGAAAGAAATAGCACTAATTCATCTCATTCTCCACCCCTAGATTGGGAAGGTACATTGGCAACAACCAACGACAAAGTAATAATATGATTCAACACTATTGATTTCTTCCCTTTATTATCCATTTGTTTTCCCGGTATCTCTCTGTTTATGGGCACATATTTTAAGAGTATGCCATAATGCTAGAAAACAGTATCATTGTTCAGGCTATTGCCTAATCTCTTAACTTTTATTATAACCTTAAATTATAATAACTGACCTTACAATATAAAACGCAAATGGAGTTTTGATGTGATAGACTCAGAGGGACCTTGCTGTGGGGCAGATTGATTCACGTAATAAACATTTATGGAGCCCCTGCAATGATCAAAGCACAATGGCAGGCCAACAGGAATTACATTTGGTCCTTGTTCTTAGGAGCTAGCAGTCTGGTGAGGCAGACTGGCATCTAAACAACCAGCTGCGATGTGAGGCCACATAGAAGCTGATAAATTAGAGGCATGAGGGTCACACTCCAAGAGGAAGGTGAGAGGGGGAAAACTGCAGACAAGTAGCTTTTTACCACAAGGCTTTGTAAAAATTTTAGAACAGTTTTTGATTCATAGCAGAACTAAGAGGAAAGTACAGAGAGTTCCCATATACCACTTGCCCTACAGCTACATAGCCTGCCCTGTTGTCAACATCTCCCAACAGGGTGGTGCACTTATGACAGTGACACATCATGGCCCAAAGTTCAAAATGGACATTGGAGTTTACGCCTGGTGTTGTACATTCTATGAGATACACATACGTATGCTTCTAACATTACATTACCATACATAGTCTTCCCTGCCCTAAAAATCCTCTGTGCTCTGCTTGCTCACCCCTCCCTCCCTCCAACCCCTGACAACAACTAATCTTTTTACTATCTCCAGAGTTCTGCCTTTTTCAGAATATCATCTAGTTGGAATTGTACTATATATAATTACTGGGTTGTATAGTAAGAGTATGTTTCGTTTTTATAAAACTGCCAAACTGTCTTTCAAAAGGACTGTACAATTTTGTATTACCACCACCAATGAATGAGCATTCCTGTGGCTGCGTATCCTCACCAGCATTTGGAGTTGTCAGTGTTCTGGACTTGGACAGTACCAATAGTTGTATGGTGGTATCTCATTGTTGTTTTAGTCGGAATTTCCTTGATAACAGTTGATGTGGAGCATTTTTTCATATGCTTATTTACATCTGTATATCTTCTTTGGGGAGGTATCTATTAAGGTCTTTAGACCATTTTTTAATCAACTTGTTTGTTTTCTTACCACAGAGTTTTAAGAGTTCTTTGTAGGCTGGGAGTGGTGGCTCACGCCTGCAATCCTAGCACTTTGAGAGGCCGAGGTGGGTGGATTGCTTGAGCTCACAAGTTTGAGACAAGCCTGAACAAGAGCAAGACCGCATCTCTAAAAACTAGCCAGGCATCGTGACAGGCACCTGTAATCCCAGCTACTTGGGAGGCTGAGGCAAGAGGATCACTTGAGCCCAAGAGTTTGAGGTTGCTGTGAGCTGTGACACCACAGCACTCTACCGGGAGCAAGAAAGTGAGAGTTGGTCTCGAAAAAAAATAAAAAGGAGTTCTTTGTATATTTTGGATAATGGTCCTTTATCAGAGGTGTTTTTTGCAAAGGTTATCTCCCAGTTTGTGGCCTGTCTTCTCAATCTCTTGATACCATCTTTCACAAAGAAGAAGTTTTTGGTTTTAATTAAGTCCATCTTATCAGTTGTTTCTTTCCCGGATCGTGCCTTTGGTGTTGTACCTAAAAAGTTATTGCCATAGCTAGACTCGGGTAGGTTTTATTATTGTGTTTTCTCTTATTGTGCAAGGGAGGTATTTACTAGTCTGAATCACAGTAATAAATTAATTTATTTGATACATATTTTAAGGGCAGTATGCAAGGCACAAAACATATAAACATAAAAAAGACATCATTTCTCCCCTCAAGAATGATAACTTAAAATGCCATTTTATTATATTGCGATAAATGCTGTGTCGAGATAAATAAAGGGTGCTGCTAAGTATTTATTAGTACTCTATTGCTGCTGGGACAAATTACCACAAACTTGGTGACTTAGAATAAGACAAATGTATTTGTTGACCATTCTGGAGGGCAGAAGTCCAAAATGGTTTCCTCCAGGCTGAGGAGGAAAGCCATGCCCCCTCAGGAGGCTCCGGGGGGCATCCAGTTCCTTGCTTTTTCCAGCTTCTACAGGCCCCTGCCTGAGAGCTCGTCCTCCACCATCAATACCTGTGCCATGTCCCCTTCTCTCTCTGAATCCGCCAGCCTCTGCTTCTGTCACATAGCCTTTTCTTCTGTCCGTAGTCAAATCTCCCTCTTATAAGGATACTTGCAATTACATTGAGGGCCTATTGGATAATCCAGAATAATCTCTCATCTAAAGGTCCCGAATTTATCATATATGCAAATTCCCTTTTCCTTATAAGGTAACATTTATAGCAGGGGCCCTCAAACTATGGCCAGAGGGCCACATGAGGCTGTGTGATTGTGTTTGTTCCCATTTTGGTTTTTTACTTCAAAATAAGATATGTAAAGTGTGCATAGGAATTTGTTCATAGTTGTTGTTTTTTTAACTATAGTCCAGCCCTCCAGCGGTCTGAGAGACAGTGAATTGGCCCCATTTAAAAAGTTTGAGAACCTCTGATTTATAGTTTTCATGAATAAGACCTGGCAATTTTGAGGTATCATGATTCAGCCTACTGCAGAGTATAGAGGGAAGACCCCTAGTCCAGCCCTTTAATCTTGAAGGCCATGGTGAGCCATTATATAGTTTTATGCAGAGAATTACACAGTAAGATTTGCATTTAGTAAAATGAATTTGGAACTTCTGAGGATACACATTGAAGAACAGCCTGGAGTCTGGGGACCTGCTGCAACAATTCAGGAAAGGTTTAGCTAAGATGATAATAGTCGGTTGAGTGTATTAAAAAGAAATTAAGACAATAGCACAGCTCTTTGTGAATTGTTGGAAGCAATAGATGATTTTTGGCTTGGGCAGTCCAGTGTCATATACCAAGATTTGTAATATAAGAGGAAAAGCAGACTTAGGAAGGGATCAGAGGATATTGTGCAGAGAAGGAAGTTTTATCTAAGGAAAAGTATATTCTGAGAATTAAACAGTTTGCTTGCAAAATAAGTTTT
The DNA here is from genome assembly GCF_027406575.1 of Nycticebus coucang. Lineage (NCBI taxonomy): Eukaryota > Metazoa > Chordata > Mammalia > Primates > Lorisidae > Nycticebus > Nycticebus coucang. Next base: position 18,004,042 of record NC_069792.1, on the reverse strand, counting down.
AGAACGCAGTCCACCCTTGGAGAAAACCTCTAGGAATAAACACAGAAATCAATTAAGTAACAATTCCTTTTATTTTTTTTTCAGATTGATATGAGGTTATAAATGTTTAGATTACATTGTTTTCATTTCTAAGGTAAAGTTCAATTTGTAGTTGAGGCCTTCACCCAGGGGACATGCTGAATAGCCTCACATTGTGCACCATAAGTGAGATCCCATCAATCATTGTTACTCCTCCCCCCTTAACTCTCTCCCTCCCCCCACCAGACTATACTTGTGTTTTTCTTTCACGTGGACATGGAGTTGTTTATATATTGGTTTCATATTAGTATTGAGTATATTGAACCCTTGCTTTCCATTCTTCTGATACTTTACTAAGAAGAATATGTTTCAACTCCATCTCGGTAAATACATAAGGTCTCCATCTTTTCTTACAACTAAATAGTGCTCCATGGTCTACATATACCACAGTTTGTTAATCCATTCATGGGTCGATGGGCATTTGGGCTGATTTCACATCTTGGCAATTGTGAATTAAGCCACAATACCATTGTAGTGCAAGTGTCCTGGCAGTAAAATGTTTTATTTTTATTTCTGGCATTGCAAGATCTAATAGAAAGTCAACTTTTAGTTCTTTGGGAATTCTCCATACTTCTTCCCATAGAGGTTGTTTTAGTTTGCAATCCCACCAGCTGTGCAAAAGTGTTCCCTTCTTTCCACATCCATGCCAGCATCTGCAGATTTGGGATTTTGTGACGTAATATAACTCTTATTGTTAAGTTTTATCCTCAGATCTTTAGTACAGAATCTAAGGATATTAATGGAAAGTTAGTGTGTACTTACTTATGTTGCAATTTTTTTAACTGCACTGAAACTACAAGCTGCCAATGCTATGAAAGTCTCTGCAATCATTTTCTAATCCAATAGTTAGATTTTTTTCCCCTACTTCATCCCCAGCTGATAATGACAGCACATTCCTATGGTCAATTCCAAGCACACCCACACTAATTTCACTTTTTCTCTCCCCCCCACCCTTTTTTTTTTTTTTTTTGAGACAGAGCCTCAAGCTGTGGCCCTGGGCAGGGTGCTGTGGCATCACAGCTCACAGCAACCTCCAACTCTTGGGCATAAGCGATTCTCTTGCCTCAGCCTCCCAAGTAGCTGGGACTACAGGCGCCCACCACAATGCCTGGCTATTTTTTGGTTGTAGTTGTTGTTGTTTAGCAGGCCCAGGCTGGATTCGAACCCGCTGGCTCTGGTATATGTGGCTAGCGCCTTAGTCACTTGAGCTACAGGCACCGAGCCTTTCTCTCCCCCTTTACAAGAGTATATTAGAATAAATTGAGAGTTATTAGGAGCCGAGTGCGGTGACTCACACCTGTAATCCTAGCACTCTAGGAGGCCAAGGCAGTGAGTTATTTGAACTCAGGAGTTCCAGACAAGCCTAAGCAAGAGCGAGACCTTGTCTCTACTAAAAACAGAAAAACTAGCCAGGCATCATGGTAGGCAGCTGTAGTCCCAGCTACTCAGGAGGCTGAGGCAAGTAGATAACTTGAACCCAAGAGTTTAACATTACTTTGAGCTATGATGACGCCACGGCACTCTACCCAGGGTGACAGAGTGAGACTCTGTCTAAAAAAAAAAAAACAAAAGAGTTAGTAGGATAACCAAATTCATTTTATTCTTTGACACAGAGTCTCACTATGTCACCCTTGGTAGGGTACCGTGGCGTCACAGCTCACAGCAACCTCAACCTCTTGGGCTGAAGTGATTCTCCTGCTTCAGCCTCCCAAGTAGCTGGGACTACAGGTGCCTGCCACAACGCCCGGCTATTTTTCTGTTGCAGTTCTCATTACCTGGCCTGGGCTGGATTTGAACCCGCCAGCTCAGTGTACCTGGCCAATGCTATAACCACTGTACTACCAGCGCTGAGCCCAAATTCATTCTTTTAGATAATTTTATAACACATAACTAACTACTGTGAGACATCCCTCACTATTGGTAATAACACATCATCTCAACACCAGAGTGAGAACTACCAGGTCATTTCTCAAGTCCACCAAGGACAAGTCCAGGCAGAGTGGTGGCATGCCTGTCACTGAGCTGATTAGTGGCGTGACTGAGGCCCAGCCCCATGGCTTCCAGCCTCTTGCTGCTTCTGGCCCCTCTCCCTTCTTCCTTGCTTATCTACAGCTCAGGTTCCCCTTATTTTATCATCCAGAAAGGCCAGGATTCATAAAAACAACAAAACCTTTTCCTTTTTTTTTTTGGTTATTTATTTTTTAAGTGAAATCCTATTTTCTTGAGTTCCATCCATCTTGCATTCCATCAAGTCTCTTCTCTGCCATTACAGTTTCCCCAGGGCTCCCAATCCGCCCTGCTCTCTCTCCGTCCTCGCTGCTGCAGTCTGCACGGCGCACTTTCCGATTGTATTAGGTCCTGCTTTGTCTTGTCCTCTAATTTTCTCATATGTGTATGTCTTGTCTCCTTTCTAGATTTGCGAGGTCCTTGTAGAGTTTTACATCTCAATACTCAAAAACTAAAAAGGTGATGTATGGCGTGGAAGTTAAATCACTGAAGTGTTCAGTACAGAGATGTAAGCTGTTTTATTTGACAAGACGAAAATCCCCTCTCCACTCTGCACTGCAGAGATTCTGTGATATATTCTGTGGCTGTTCTGCATGCAAAGAGGAGAAAGAATTTTGTCTCAGTTTCAGAAACAATATATTTGCTCCAGTAAACTAAGGGAAATTAATAACCCTTAGATTCTCATATGAAAACATTAAGAATGATGTTCCTCTCGAAGAAGCAGATTTCCCCTAAAAGAAGTCTATCACTTCCTGATATTAAGTTGTTTTTTCTTATTTTTTCCCCTTGTTTCTTTGAAATGCTATGTCCGGATGCTTTAGCTTTTTCCCCTTGTTTCTTTGAAATGCTGTGTCCGGATGCTTTAGCTTTTTTGCTGTCTTGATCTTCCACAGTAGTGCTGATATTTCTGATCAGAATCTATGTAATTAAGGCCAGACCTGGACAGGACTCTTCAGATAATTTATCCAACACAGCTACGTAACATCCCACAGGGATTTACTGTTCAGGAATATTTGTGAGCTGTGTCTTTGCATTTTAGCAAAACCTGGATAGTGCCCCCAAAAGGCTATAAATAAAATTAGATGGTTTTAGTGGTCTTCCTTCCACCTGAATTAATTTATTTCCATGGTAGAGACCCAGCTATTCGGAATTGTGATTTTCATTTTATAAAGACATGGTTGATATAGAAGATGAGTTGGGCAGAAGTTCGGAAACAAACACTGGTAAAAAGAGTTTTGAATGTGATATTCCATTCTGCTGCTAAATCAATACTTAATCTGCGGTAAATAGCATTGACAGGATGCCAATTCATTAAATAAACCATAAAAAGCTATAAAATAGTCCAGTGTCTAATGTGCTTCTCAGGCAAAGAGCATTAAATCAAGGCATGGCCCTTCTAAATATTATACAGTTCAGCTCAGGTGTGATAATAATATAATAATGAAATAAAATGCATTCTCACTTTATTATACACCTAATATTAGTCAAACACTGTGCTAACCCCAACAGAGTTGGGAAATCCTATTGCAGGATATTAAGTTTTTGAAAAACATGGACAGTTTAATGGGCATATATAGGACAACACCTAACCCAGCCTAACAGCACTGGAGAAGATCCCGGCAGGTCCTTTATTCTCAGCCTACTTTGTTGGTCCTCTCCTCCTACCCACACCCTGAGGCTGGGATGCCTGGGGCTCGACCCTGGTCTCTTTCTCTTCTCTATCCACATTCATTCCCTTACAGCCGTCATCCTCTTCCATATGCCCATGAGTCCCAAATGTACAGCCCAAAACTCTTTCCCAGCTCCTGTACACATGTCAGAATCTCTTAGCATCTGCACTGGGGTATTTAACAGACATCTCAATGCAAAATATCTTAAACTGAACCCCCGATCTTCACTCTGTAAAATCTGCTCTACCCTTAACCGTTCTCAGCTCAGTTGATGGCAACACCATCCTTTAGGCTGAGGCCTAAAACCGTGGAGTAACCTTGAACATCTCTCTTTCTCTTATACCTGCATCCAACCCGTCACAGCATCCCTTTGGTTCTGCCTTCAGAATTGCTCCAGGGTCCAACTCCTTCTGACCATCTCTGTTATTATCACCTTTGTCCAGGCTACCACCATCTCTCACCTGCATTGCTGCATGAGAACTTTTAACTGGTCTCCCAGATGCTGCCCCGGCTTTCCCCTGCACACACACTCTCTATTCTCAGCTGTAGCAAACCTTTAAAAATATAAGTCACATGATGTTTGTCATTGGCTCAAAATGTGCCCCCATTTTACTTACATAAGGATGTAGAACAGCCCATAAACTCACATGATACGGGCCCCGTTGATTGTCTGATCACATCTATTTCTGCCATCCCCTTATCACTTGGCTCCAGCCACACTGGCTGTTCCCTCTGCCTAAAACACTCTTTCCCCACACTTTATGGGGGCAAGACATGATTGCAACAATTGCAATCAGTGTAACCTGGCTTATTGTACCCTCAATGAATCCCCAACAATAAAAAAAAATAAAAAACACTCTTTCCCAGAAGCCCTGGTTGATTCCTTATATTCTATACGTCTGCTCAAAAGCCAGCATCTAAGAATGCCCTTATCACCATCTATAACATTGCAACCCACTTCCCCAGTATTCTTGATCTTTCTTATACTACCCTCCTTTTTCTTATTTCCATGGCACTTTTCTCCTACACAGGAGAAGTCTCACTTCACAGTGTTTAGTGAGTCCCCCACCACCACCACTGGAATTGAAACTCTATAAGGCAGAAACCTTTTCTGTGCCCCAGTATGTGACAAATGGTGTGTACATAGTAAATACCTGTCAAATAAATTAAAGTACCAACATGTAAAGAGTAGCTGAAGGTACCATGATCCTTAAAGGGAGAGATCACCAAAGAACATGGCTAATGTCAGAGCAGCTGGGCACCCCTTCATTTAAGAGACCAACAAAGGACTAATAGCCCCTATCAAGGGGACTGAAAAGGAAAGACCTGAGGTTGGAAGAGAAGTATAAGGGAACAGTGTGTCCAGGGCCAAGGGAGGACAATATTTCAAGCAGGAGGTCAAGTCCCCTGCAGGATGGCCAAAGGTAAGAGACGCCCTTTGGACATCCTGCAGCCACAGCCTCAATTTGCTGCTCCTCATCCGATCCTATCCCTTTTGTGGCCCAACCCCTCCCCCTCATAATTCTGCCCTCTCTGCATGTTCCATAAAGCCTTCCTGTTGTGAATGACCCTCTCCAGTTACACATATGTCTCTCCATTCATTCTTCGGAGGAAAGCTCACCAGCACACAGCTACAGTTTTGATGCAGTCTAGGAGGATATTCAAATGGCCTTATTTTCTCTGTGACAACACTTAGTCATGAAACTATCCCTCTGTATTTTGCTGGGAATAAGCAGAGATTTGTACCCATCTACATAAATAATTTGGGACTCATATATACGAGTCCTCATATATATTAAGTACCTCATTTTCTTTCTGAAATGTAACATTTGTTAAAGTACTTAGAACTCAGGGAAAGCTCACAGTTTCTGATTTGACGTTATTCAAAAAATATTTAGGTAATACGATGTCCTCATGGACCAACAGTCTTATCTGATGACATTTTGTGTGGTGTTGGTGTTGATGAACCTTATATAGCCTCAGTCTTCCATCGAGATGAACTGGAATTTAGTTATTTAATCAATAACCTAAATGTTGATGAAACAATCCAAGATACAAGCACCTTTCCTGAGCAGAGTTAGCACCATTTATTCATTTAACTAACATTTAAAATGAGGGTGTCTGTTTTTCTGAGTACTAGGAAATAATAATGTATGACCTCTATACTCAAGAAGCTCACTCTCTAAAGGAGAAGATAGTCTACAGAAAAAAAATAACCACAGTACAACATCAGTGCCACCAGATTTACAGCCTTCTATAGGCAAACACAACTGTATTTATAAGTAATCTGTATGCTGTCTTCTGCCAATCTTCCTACACCGTGTTGCTCAGGTCTGTACAGACCCACCCAGTCTAGTACGGGATGTTATAAAGACCCCAAGCCTACTTGGAGAAGGTTGATGTTGGCTTCTACTGAGAAGCCTATGTATAAGGCAAGCAGCCTGGGGTCAAGAGATATTGACACAAGACAAGATATATCACCACGCACATCTTCACCTATATTCTGAATATTCTCCATTCCAAAAAGGAACAATGGCACTGTTTTTTCCATATAAGATAGTTATCTTTCTTGCTACTCGATCCTGAGGGAGAAAATCAATGTTTGATTTTTCTTTCCTTAGAAAGGAATGAAAGACAGTAATTCCCACCTTCTGTTAGCTGAAAAACAGGTAAATCTTTTAGCCTGTATGAAATTCATTAGAGCAGGCATCTTCAAACTGCGGCCCGCGGGCCACATGAAACGGTATGAATTGTATTTGTTCCCATTTTGTTTATACTTCAAAATAAGATATGTGCAGTGTGCATAGGAATTTGTTCATAGTTTTTTGTTTTAAACTATAGTCCGGCCCTCCAACGGTCTGAGGGACAGTGAATTGGCCCCCTGTTTAAAAAGTTTGAGGACGCCTGCATTAGAGCTTTAGAAATGGTTACAGCCTTCAGAGAGGATGAAAATGAGGTTACTGCTTCTTTGATTGTCATCTTCTTTGGCACCAATAAAGTAAATAATTTATCTTCAGCAACTTAGAATGTTTAGAAGCCTGTTTTTGTAAGGAAATATCAATAGAGCTGTTACTTGTTATCCCAAATTTGAAATAAGCATATCGCCTTAAAGAAAAGTTGTCAGGACATTTTACAACTCTCAAAATACTGTATTTATATGGTATATTAAATACAAAAATTTGTTCAGTAGGTCATATCTTTTGATAGCAAATAAGCCTCCAAAATGAAGTTTATAGAGATGGTCCAGATTACCTCTGAGGGAGGCAGAGGTGGAGGACAGAAGGGAGAACGTGGAAAGAACATTGAGGGTGTCACAAAGTGGCCCCTACCTCACCATTCTGAGACAACCATCTGCAAAAGTTGTCTGTTCACAAAAATGACAACAGCAACAATAAAAAAAGGAAAAATTACAAATGAAGAACATAAAAGACAATATGAACAAATGGAATGGCATGTAACCTGTCCTTGGGATTGGGTGTCTCAAGGTAATAAAATATTCCCCCAAATCAGTATACAATGGTTGCAATTCCAATTAGGATCTCAATGAAGTTTATTATTTTTTCTTTTTTGTATTCTGCTTTTAGGAATTGGATAAAATGTTTCTATGGAAATGTTTCTATGGAAAAATAAATTGACAAAATAAAGCCAATAAAACTGTGAAAAAGAAGAATAGGGAGGACAACTCATTTTGCCTATATCAGACCATACTAAAAAAATACTGCTGCAGATTGCTAGGAATATAGGAAAAGACACACATCAGCAGAACAGAACAGAGAATCCAGGAATCCATCCACATGTGCAGTATGCTTTAATACAGAGTGGCCATGAAGTTCAAATTTACATTGCACTATTTTGCCAGGTACGGTGGCTCATGCCTGTAATCCCAGCACTTGGGAGGCCAAGGCAGGTGGATTGCCTGAGCTCACAGGTCTGAGACCAGCCTAAGCCACGGTGAGACCCTGTCTCTAAAAATAGCTGGGCATTCTGGCAGCCGCCTATGGTCCCAGCTACTTGGGAGGCTGAGGCAAGAGGATCGTTTAAGCCCAAGAGTTTGAGGCTGCTGTGAGCTGTGACACCAAGGCACTCTACCAAGGGCAACAAAGTGAAACTCTGTCTCAAAAAAATAAATAAATAAAAATAAAATAAATTGCACTATTTTAAATTGCATGCGAACTTTATGGCCACCCTGGATATGACAAAGGTAGTATTTTGATTCAGTGGGGAATAGATGGGATATTTAATAAATTATGTTGACAGAATCGGGGTCCATGTAGAAGAAAACTGAACATATAACCATGTGACATATATACAAAAAATAAATCCAGAAAAATTAAAAAAATGAAATGATTAAGTTCTGTAGAAGAAAAATCTACTTAAAGCACTTAACATCTTTAAACATAGAAGAAAATTTCTTAACCAAGACAAGAAACCCAAAAGCCATTTTTCTAAAAGACGTAATAATTATATGAAATTTAAAATGTCTAAAATAATAAAAATCGCCATATACAATTAAATAGGAACATTATCGATTTAAAGACAAAATGCCACGCAGATGGCAAACAATCTATAAGAAGCACATTTATATATGAGTAGGAAAAAGATAAGCAGACCAGGGGAAAATAAAAAAATAAATAAATAAAATGAGCCGAGGACATGATTAAACAATTCAGAAAACAATTGGATGTAGGTGTTTGTAAAGTACAGTTACGGGCATGTGTGTTTGTAAACTTTATAAACACCTACACCCAGTTGTTAACATGGGTTATTTGAGAGCAAGTGGACAGTACGAGGTGCCAGAGAAAAAGACTTTTCTTTTAAAGAAGACAACAATTTTTAATGGCATGTGGTTCATTTATGAGGAATTTGAAAACGACAAATGAAAAGCAAAACATAAAAATATAGCCAATGAAAACTTGTCGCAATAACTCTGACCTCCTGATACTGCTCACTGTAGGACGCAGCTGCACCTATCAAGTCAATTTCTACAAAGGCTAGTTGCTACAAAACAAAGAATAAAACCATACTTGTCTACCATTTTTCTGTTTTTACTTATCTCCCTTTTAAGAACTTAAAATTGTTCTTTGTAACAACTATTTCTCAGATCTCTATTTTTTCTTCTTAACATTCTTTTTAGTTGTACAATTGCCATTGTATTACAGAAATAAAACATTGGCAAAAATGATTAGCATATTACCAGCTTAACAAACTACCATTCTTTAGTACATTTCCTTTTTTCTCTCTGTGGGTATTTTTAACCTTCTCATTTATACAATTACATGTTCTTTTTTCCACTAAATATTTAATTATGACCATTTTTCCCTGTATTTATTGAATTCACTCTAATGGCTATTTTTAGAGAAATAAATTACTTTTTGGAAAAAAAATGAAGTCCAGAAAAACTGCAGATTGCATACACATTTTTTTTTTTTTTTTGATTTTGGCCAGGGCTAGGTTTGAACCTGCCACCTCTGGCATATGGGACCGGCGCCCTACTCCTTGAGCCACAGGCGCCGCCCATGCATACACATATTTTTACACAAAAGTTTCTGTTAGGAGATCAACCAAGAACTTTTTGCATTCACATCTTTCATGTCATCATTTACATCATAGATTCATTTAGGAAAAACAATACTTAGCTGGGTGCAGCAGCTCATGCCTGTAATTCTAGCACTCTGGGAGGCCCAGGTGGGAGGATCACTGGAACTCAGGAGTTCGAGACCAGCCTGAGCAAGAGCTAGACCCCCATCTCTACTAAAAGTGGAAGAATTAGCAGGGTGTGGGGGTGTACACCTGTAGCCCCAGATACTCAGGAGGCTGAGGCAAGAGGATTGCGTGAGCCCAGGAGTTTGAGGTTGCTCTGAGCTAGACTAAGGCCATAGCATTCTAACCTGGGTGACAGAGCAAGACTCTAAAAAATAATAATAATACTTTGACACTCCTGCAGCAGTTTAGATTTCATCTATTTTTCTCATCTTTATTTTAAGAGAATTAATGTCGTTCTGCACAATTTATTAAAAATTAACAATGTTTAATGACTATTTAACTCATCTCTAAACCATTCTTTCTAAATATTATTTTTATATGTTTCATATATTGGCTTACAAACAAGACATGTTAAAAATTCAAAATATAGCAGGAGCTCCATCGTCAATCACCCCCCTACATTAACCACCTCCTTACATTGACCTAATTTTCATAGACCAGACATGCACCCCACATGTGCATCAGTGAGTACGCTGAGTTCCTTATCTTGGCCACCTCTGTATGCTGACCAGTTTGTTACAGTCCCTTGGGTGATCAACTTACAGAGGTTCTACTGTACATGTCAAGAATACACATAAAGTGTCTTAATGGAAGAATTAGCAGGGTGGTGGGTGGTGTACACCTGGAGTCCCAGATACTCGGGAGATAGGATACTCTTAGTGATGGGATGAGCAATCAAAAATGTTTGGAGGAAACAGGAATCTGAAGTTGCTTCTATGGTGCAAGGCCTAACTCTCCCTGGTTGTTGATCCCACCCATTCCATCCTTCCCAGAACTTTCTCCGATCAAGTAGTCTTTCTCCTCTTTTCTTGCTCTGTGTTTGATTGCTCATTGTTTGTTCAGACATCCCTAAAAAACATTTAAGTCTTCCTCTTACCCCCAAGTTTCCTCCTTTAGATACCATTCTGTAACCTGCCTTCCCTTGTGCACCATACTTACTAAGAAAGACAAAGATGTCACCTATTCCTTTATTCCCCTTCCTTCTTCTCAGCGCATCTGGGATGTCTTGTCTTTGCCCTTACCATTCCACTGATTTGTCTAGAGGAGAAGTTCCCAGTTATTTTGTTACTACAAAGTTAAATACATTTGCATTCTGCATTGTACATGCAGACCACACTCTTCTCTTAAAACTATCAAGTCCCTGGTTCCCTTGACACCAGCATCTTGTGGTTTTCCTGCTTTCCTCACAATTCCTTCTGACCATGGCTTAAAACTCATTATGGTTGAGAGAAAGAGAAATGTGAATTGACTGCTGATAAAGTATAAGGTTTCTTTTTGGAGTGATAGGAATGTTCTAAAATTAGACGGTAGTGATGGTTACACAGATCTGTAAATGTACTAAAAACCACTGAATGGCACACTTCAAGGGGCTGAATTTTAGTGTATCTAATTTATATCTCAATAAAGTGTTCATAAAAGAACAAAAACCTTCACAGTTATGTTAATTCAGGACCTCCAAGAGGCATTTGGTTCTGAGGCATCTCCAGAATGAGATTTAAAGGAGGGACACAGCAGTTGCTGAAAGTTTTCCATCTGAACTCTGGGCTCCTATAACATGAGCTACACTTAACATCCTCACTATGTACCCCCTTTAACTTAGTTGTCTTTTCATGTTCAGTAGAATTAGACTATGTCACTATGTCAAACATTGTCCATTAGTTTATGAGAGAATTATTGTTTTCCAGAGGTGGAGGAGACAGTAATGGACCCAAACGGCAAATCACTATGGAGAATTTCTTAGAACTGTAATACTTTGTGGCTGCTACAGTGATTCTTATTTTCCTTCCTTCCACAGGCTTCATTTTTTTTTTTTGAGTGAAACTCTGTCACCCTTGGTAGAGTGCTGTGGCTTCACAGCTCACAGCAACCTCAAACGCTTGGGCTTAAGTGTTTGGGCATCTGCGGTGCCCAACCACAGATGACTTCTTCTTTCTTTTGGCTGGGGCTGTGTTTGAACCTGCTACCTCCTGTATATGGGGCTGGCACCCTACTCTTCGAGCCACAGGCACCATCCAACCACAGACTTCTTAATACGTATGCCCTGGGTGGTGCCTGTGGCTCAGTGAGTAGGGTGCTGGCCCCATATACCAAGGGTGGTGGGTTCGAAACCGGCCCCGGCCGAACTGCAACCAAAAAAATAGCCGGGTGTTGTGGCGGGCGCCTGTAGTCCCCTACTCAGGAGGTTGAGGCAAGAGAACTGCCTAAGCCTAAGAGCTGGAGGTTGCTGTGAGCTGTGACACTACAGCACTCTACCGAGGGCGACAAACTGAGACTCTGTCTCTAAAAAACATATATATACATATATATACACACATATATTACATATGCCCTGTATATGATTTTTTAATTCAAAAATTATTAAAATGCTGAAGATTTCCTAACCAAACTTAAACCAACCCCCAAGATAACTAGAGAACCCTGTTGGGTTTCACAAAAACTAGTCTGAATTTGCCAGTCTAAAAATATAATAGAAATTGGTTTGGCATGTTCTTTGAAATTATTTTGTGTTTTTGCTCTATCAACATTTGTATCTTATCAGACACCTTTACAGGTGTCTAGACTTTTCTTTCAATCTGATATAGACTTATTTGACAATATTTGTTGAACGTCTGCCGTCCTCAGTTCTAGCTGTGAGGTGCCCAGCACGAGAGACACAGTCCCAGCCTTCACAGAGCGTTAGCATCTAAGAACAAATCTAGATTGAATGCAGGTCCTTTTAAAGCCTATAGTCTGTAGGATTTTTTTCTGTGTTATTTCCAGTGTATCTCAGGCACCTAGAACTGTTTAAGTATTGGTTGATTGCTAAATGAGTAAATATTGAACGCTAATTACAAGTGTGTTGAATGTTATAAAGAGAAAGTCCAGGTGTGGGAAGCATGTAAGTGGAGTCTAACAAAAGCCTTCCCTTCAGAGCAGGTCCTGCAGGTTCAGCCAAACAGTCAGTACCTGCTTCCCATTCAGGCCCTCCTGTTGTGCCTGGGGACTTGAACCACCTTGGAATTTATAGTGGTGATTCCCATAGATAAGAAGTTAGATGAATTGCTTAATAGCACCATATGTTTGCAGAAATAAAGGAAAAATCACAGTTTAACAATGCCGATTTGTGTTTCTCGTTTTTTTTCCCCTCCTAGTCCTTCACCCCATTATCTTTTCTGACTTGCAGATGAAGGAGCTTCTATGCACCCCTGTGATGACACATACTGTGGCCCTTTCCCAGAATCTGAGCCAGAAGTGAAGGCCGTAGCTAAGTTCCTCCGGAAACACAGCAGGAGCATTAGGGCTTACCTATCCTTTCACGCATATGCTCAGATGTTGCTATATCCCTATTCCTACAAATACGCAACCATCCCCAATTTTAGCTGTGTGGTAAGTATTTGGCCCTGTGTGTGCGTGTAGGGCTCCAGGCTTCCTTTCTGATGCTAAGATGGTTCAAGTACTAATGATAATGGCAAACAAGTATAGTGTTTATTCTAACAGGTATTTTACATGTATGAACTCATTTATTCTTCATAACAAGAGGAGGTAACTTTTATTCTCCTCCTTTCACGGATGAGGAAACTGAATCCCAAGGAGATGAAGTGATTAGACGAGGGACACACAGCTGCAAAATGTCATAGCCGGGATTCATCCCGAGTCTAGCTCCAGAATTCTTGCTTTTAACCATTGTGCTACTTCTCAAACACAATCTTTTCAAACCTATTTACTTTCTTACCCCAGGTTATACAGGAAAGGTCGAGATGGATTTGATTAGTATTATAGCTTCAGTCACATATTCAGGGCTGTAATTAACTTTATTGAGTAAATAATTGTTCATAAATTATAGTCTGACTCTCAATAATTAAAAGCAAGTTTTTTATAAGCACTATTTGCTTAATGCTACTAAGTCTCTGGGCATGTATCTAAACAAGTTAGTACTAAGAAGGAACAGACTTTCAGGCATAAGATTGCTTATGAAAATGAAAATCCTGGGCGGCGCCTGTGGCTCAGTGAGTAGGGCGCCGGCCCCATATGCCAAGGGTGGCGGGTTCGGACCCAGCCCTGGCCAAACTGCAACAGAAAAATAGCCGGGTGTTGTGGCGGGCACCTGTAGTCCCAGCTCCTCTGGAGGCTGAGGCAAGAGAATCGCGTAAGCCCAAGAGTTGGAGGTTGCTGTGAGCTGTGTGACGCCATGGCACTGTACCCGAGGGCGGTACCGTGAGACTCTGTCTCTACAAAAAAAAAAAAAAAAAAGAAAATGAAAATCCAGAGTTCCTTTCTCTCCTCTGTCAGAAAACCAACAAGCTATTCACTATAGGGGACAATGTATCATAGAGTGAGTCATTTCAGAGCCTGTAGCATCTAAAGGCCAATAGTTCAAAGCTAAGAAAAAGGAATATATAGTATTAGAAGTCAAATGGAAATTGCCTTTGGGGATAAGGGAGGGGACCCAAGGGGGCTCCTGGGTTGCTGCTGCTGTTCTTGCTTTTGACCTGGAGGGTGGTACATGAATGTGTTCAATTTGTGATCATTCAAATTTGTGTACTCTGCTGTAGACTTATGTGAGAGCTTTTTTTGGCCTCCTAATACCAAGCATGTGGTGTCCTTTCCAACACCACTTCTTCAACACCAAGTGTTTGTGCAACAATTCAGTTCAGTGTTAGCATCAGACCCTCCAGGTTTAAGGACTCAGTCTGACGAGTTGCTGTCACTTCAGCCACCAGTCGCAAGTAGGGAGTTCCCAGGGGTTCCCCACATTTCTGTCTGACTTGGCTACAGAGTCTAAGGTACCCATTATCCCTTCTTCAAGTTCATTATTTCACTAGAATGACTCACAGAGCTCAGGGAAGGGCTTTACTTACTACTACCAATTCATTATAAAACACACAATTCAGCAACAGCCAAGGCAAAGAAAGGCGTAGACACACCATGGGGAAGGGAGTGCAGCTTCCTGCCCTCTCCAGGGGTATCAGCCTCCCGGCACTTGGATGTGTTCATCAACCCAAAAGCTCTCAAAACCTATTGTTTAGGGTTTTTAATGGAGATTTCCTTATACAGGCATAATTGATTAAATCACTGGACACTGGTGATTGAACTTACTCTCCAGCCCCTCTCTTCTCCTCAGAAGAGGTAGGGAATGGGGCTGAAAGTTCCAACTCCCGTTAAGTGCTGAGGAACCAGATGTCAGGTCCCTGTGTGCCCAGGTTCTTGGTTCCCAGTACTGAAGAACGGTTACTGGTACAGAGTCGATGGAGTAAATAAGTAGAGCAAGCAGTTATAAACACCCAAAGTGCCAAAGTTTTATTAAAGAGTAAAGATTAGCTCATTCCAAAGAAGGAATAGGCCAGCCCCCAGGAGTGGAGGGGACACTGAGTTTCACAAGATTTCTCCTTTTATGCTGACTCCCTAATGTTATGATAAAGGGGGGAGGCATGGAATATTCATGGTTTTTCTTGTAAAAGGGTAGAGAATTCCTGGAAATGGGAACCCTCCCCTTTTCTATCCTTGTAAGGCAATTTCCAAGAGTTGCCATGGTATTCGAAACTATTATGGTGCTAGTGGATGTGATTTTTACCATGTTAACGAGAGTAGTTCATTTAGGGACACATTAGCTCAACTATGCACATGCTACAAAGACCTTGTATTGAAGCCTTGACAATATCTCTGCTTTGTGGCTTCTCTGCCTCTTTCTGATCGGTCCATCCTTGGAGACCCCCCCGACATGTCATCTGTTCTTTCCTGGGAGCCCCTTTCCTAGAACCCTAATCAGGCTACTCCCTAAACAACCCACGTCAGTATGACCACATCTGTCTGTCCATGTCAGAAAGTCTCCAGGACATTAACCAGTGCCCCAAGACAACTAGCTCCCCAAAACACCCCACCAGCAACATCTTACACCAGTGAGGTTGCTCAGTTAGAACTGTTCCCATAACAACGCAGGCCAGCCTGACCCAAACCGATCCAAAATAACCTAACCGCATCCACCATTCCCCCTGCTCATGTCTGACTAACTGCTGAACCTCACACTCCCTAACTGCATGGGTTGGTCCTTCTGGCACTAGCCTCCCTCCTCCATCCTGAAGCAGGTATCTAGGGGCCCCCAGCCACTAGTCATATCATTAGCATAAAAAAGATACCCTTATTTCTCAGGCGATTCCAAGATTTTTAGGAGCCTTGCACCAGGAACTAGAGACAAAGAACCAATATTTATTTATCTTTATCATGTTACAATGTTATACTTGAATTAAAACTTTTTCTAAAACAGAAACATTCCTTTTCTCCCTGTACCTTGAACTCCAGATTTTGCACCAATTGCTTGGGGTTTCAGGAATTCCTGTTTTAGATATCCAAGAACTAGGAGGAACCAGGACATGAGGAAGCCAGGAGAAAGCCTGGGGAAGGCTTTCATTCTGTCCAAAAGGGGAACTTTGTTCTTGGCATTCCAAGAATTCTGAGCAAATTCCCTCTGTGTAGGATTATTGTAAAGGGATAGTCATCTTCTGTGGTGCTATTTTTTAGCTGGTCTGTGAGTCCCACAGCCTTTCCTTTTGTTTTTGTTGTTGGTGCTGCTGCCACTATTGTGTTGTTAAATTGGCAGCCTAACACTTTGTATCACGGTATTTCTGTAGGTGAATGTTCAATCCTCTCTTAAGAGGGAATAGCATCTATTTATATTCTTAACGACAGATGATGTAGAGTATGCAATATATAAAATTTATTACATGAGAACGTTCTTCATATTTTAAATTTACCTTTTCACAGTGAGTTAAACCTATTTTCCCTTTTGCCTTACATTGGAGGATGTGGCATAAGAATAGAACAGTGGATCAAAACCAAGGCTGAATTTGCCTCCCAATGGACATCTGGCAATGTTTGGAGATATTTTTGATTGTCCCAGTGAGGGGTAGGGGATGCCATTGGCATCTAGTGAGCAGAGGCCAAGGACGTTCCTAACCATCCTTCAGTGCACAGCAGAGCCCCCCACAGCAAAGAATTATTCAGCCCAAAATGTCAGAAGTGCCATTATTGAGAAAGCCTGGAGCGGGTTAAGTGTAAGGTAAATCAATAAAACTAAAATTACAATTCTCAGAAACTAGGCAGTCTCTGAATGTTAACCAGGGCCCATCAAATTTTATTAAAATTGTTCAAAAATATTCCATCAGTATATGTAACATAAGAATATAAATATATGAATATTCCATCAACATATGTCTGTGTTCTTGCTAATGTTTTTTTTAGTCATTCATTAGGTTGCTTTAGATATAGAAATACTTAAATAAAAAATATACTCCTTCCTTAGCTGAAGACTAGTGAGTCTTAGGTCCTTCCATATAGAAAAAAAAAAAAAAAAAAACAATGGAGAAAGGAGGGATCACTTAAGTAAACTCTTGCAAACAGGTGTCTAAGTGTGCCACCCTGGAAAATAATTCTTGGGGGAAATGATAAAGTTTTTACTTTTTGTGGACAGATTTTTTTTTTTTTTTTTTTTTTTGTAGAGACAGAGTCTCACTTTATGGCCCTCGGTAGAGTGCCGTGGCCTCACACAGCTCACAGCAACCTCCAACTCCTGGGCTTAAGCGATTCTCTTGCCTCAGCCTCCCGAGTAGCTGGGACCACAGGCGCCCGCCACAACGCCCGGCTATTTTTTGGTTGCAGTTTGGCCGGGGCTGGGTTTGAACCCACCACCCTCGGTATATGGGGCCGGCGCCCTACCGACTGAGCCACAGGCACCGCCCTTGTGGACAGATATTATCCAAACCCCTTATCAACATGTATCTGTACCCAAATATCAGAAGTACAGTGAGCTCAAAGTCCAAACTGTGTGTGTACTTTGTGTAAAAGGCAACGTTGTTGTCTTTTTCTTTCTTAGATAGTTTCCCCCTTGGATTTAGTCATCTGAAACAATGAGGAACAAAGGTCTCCTCGCCAGAAGAATGCAATAATCTTCTAAGTGTAGAAATATCTTTCCTTGCCATGGAATGTTTCTGAGACTGTTGGAGAAGATGTTAAAATCTTAGAACATTCTCCATAAAGATATCCCATTATGGTGTATACATTCCTTTCCTGTTGGCTTCTCCAAGAAGAAAGTCATCATCAGTGAGATCAATAACAAATAGTCTGCCAGATACCAGAGCCTGGTCCCTGAATAGCCACAAAGGGTGGCGTTTGCTGCAAATACTGCCTTGTGCATCCCTGAGCTGAGTGAAGACAGCAGCCTGCAGCTCAGCCCAGCACGCACCACAGTGTTGTCCAGAGTCTACTGAAGCATTAAATTATTCATAGGCAAATTGAAATGGGAGAGTCGTATACTGGTTTCAACATCCTTCTTTTCCTTTCACTTGTCATATGATACTTCTCTAATTCTTGTTGAAACTAGTGCTTTTATACTATTTGAAAATGTTTATAGGATAGTATCATTTGAGTCAAAGTATAATATCCATCCACCTTTTCGTATTTTGATTGTATTGAGTATTTTTCATAATTTTTGGCTTTGTGAAGAGTTCCACCTTAGAATTCCTGCATGTTAGCAATACGTGGCTAAGCTCTGTGGGACGCATATGTAACCTTAGAAATCATGAAGCATTCTGAAGGGTTCCCATTCCCATAAGAATAAACACATAGCAGAAGTCATTCTTACTGAATTAGAGTCTTTAATTGATCAAGATGTGTTGTAAATACTTTGTACATATCCACTGAAATATATGCTTAAGAATCAATAGGATTATCTTCATGCTTTTGTAGATTTATGCTTATTCAAAATTCATAGAAGAAATATTGGTCAAGTATCTCTTATATACAGACACATTGCTGAGTACTGGCTATGAGCTATGAGTAAGATTGACCTGGTCCCTGTCCTGCCAAACATTGTTTAATTTATACTTATAGGTATCCCTGAACTAAAGTGAAGAGAACAGAGCACTAAATTACCCTTAGAAAATATGGGTACTTAACCACTCATTGCTGAATAATGCCAGGGTACCCACTTAATCTCTCTGAGCTTTCCTTTTCTCATCTGCAAAATGGAAATATTACTGATCACTGGACTGTTTTCAGCCAAAAGAAATGATGTGTTCTAAAATATGTCACAAACATAGCATGTGACATCAGAGTACTAGAATATTATTATTTGCTGTTAGCTAATCAGAATCAGCACTGACCAGTAGCAGTCGGTTAGCTAATAATATTATTAGCAAGCTGTTAATTAAGGTGCCCATGATTGTCCTCTATGTTGGATAGAGCCTCATCAAGCCCCAAACAACATGTCAGTGCTCCTAAAAGTACCAGTGTAACATTATATAAAATTTCTCCATTTTCTCTCACAGGAATCTGCAGCTTACAAAGCTGTGAATGCCCTTCAGTCAGTACACGGGGTACGGTACAGACATGGACCTGCCTCCAGAACATTGTGTAAGCTCCCTGTGTATGTTGTTAGGATCATCTCTCTTGAGCCAATATCCTGGACCATGACTTCCTTTTAAGAAAAAGGAGAAAGTGTGTTCTCTCTGGAGTGAAATTTGTGACTATCAAATTAGCCAAGGAAGATGGAAGGAGTTTACATCTGATTATTTTTATACAGCTTGACAGAAATACCCATTTAACAAATTCTAAGCAGAGTATGCTAAGCATACCGTAGTGACTGCAAGTTGAACTGAGATGTTACGACAGTAGAGCATTCCAAAATGGGCTTCTTAAGCAATTGTAACTGTGGTGAGGGTGGAAATGGTCTTGGGAAGGTAATGAAATCAATGTTTCAGCCCTACGGCAGCTTCCCTTTTACTCCTTTCTTCCACCATTCTTGTTATGAAATGCTATTTCTTTTCTTTCTTTTTTTGTAGAGACAGAGTCTCACTAAATTGCCCTCGGTGGAGTGCCGTAGCGTCACAGCTCACAGCAACCTCCAACTCTTGGGCTTAAGCAATTCTCTTACCTCAGCCTCCCAAGTAGCTGGGACTACAGGTGTCCGCCACAATGCCCGGCTATTTTTCTGTTGCAGTTTGGCCGGGGGCCGGGTTTGAACCCGCCACTCTCGGTATATGGGGCTGGCACCCTACCCACTGAGCCACAGGTGCCGCCCAAAATGCTATTTCTTATGTAGCACCGTTAGCTGAATTTCTCTTTAAAAGGTAATTTTAGGCTCAGCACCTGTGGCTCAAGCGGCCAAGGCACCAGCCACATACACCTGAGCTGGCGGGTTTGCCTCCAGCCCAGCCCGCCAAACAACAATGACGGCTGCAACCAAAAAATAGCCAGGTGTTATGGTGAGCGTCATGGTGGGCGCCTGTAGTCCCAGCTACTTGGGAGGTGGAGGCAGGAGAATTGAGCCCAGGAATTGGAGGTTGCTGTGAGCTGTGATGCCACAGCACTCTACCCAAGGCAATAGCTTGAGGCTCTGTCTCAAAAAAAAGGCGATTTTAAAGTATTTTCTTGCATATAAAGAAAAGAAGCAACTGGATATATGAAGAGAACTTGGGCAAAGAATCAAAAGATGTGGATTCTAGTGCTAATTCTGCCAGCTGTGTCATCTTGGCCATGAGATTTATGGATAATTGGATAAATCATTACTGATGGTTTCAACTCTAAAATCCATTCATGGGACTTGGAAAGTCTAGTGAGAAGTCGTAGCTCTCTGAAAGTCTATGTAATGTATGAAGGTAAACACACACTTGTTGTATACGTACGTATGGCTAGTGACATCTGATTATGCTGCTCAGGAAAGTGCCAGATTTCTTCTTGATTTCTTTAATCTACCTATCATTATATTATA
This sequence comes from Nycticebus coucang, assembly GCF_027406575.1. NCBI lineage: Eukaryota > Metazoa > Chordata > Mammalia > Primates > Lorisidae > Nycticebus > Nycticebus coucang. The sequence continues at coordinate 17,983,783 of NC_069792.1, read as the reverse complement.
ATGTCTTTTTTTTTTTCTTTTTGGAGACAGAGTCACTTTGTGTCCCCAGGTAGAGTGCTGTGACATCACAGCTTACAGCAACCTCAGACTCTTGGGCTCAAGCAATTCTCTTGCCTCAGCCTCCCAAGTAGCCGGGATTACAGGTGCTGGCTAGTTTTAGAGGAAGGGTGTTGCTCTAACTCAGGCTGGTCTTGAACTTGTGAGCTCAGGCAATGCCCCTTCCTCCCCCCACGCCTCAGCCTCCCAGAGTGCTGGGATTACAGGTTGAGCCACTGTGCCCGGCTGTATTGCTAACATCTGACCATTCACTTTCTTCAGCCTTCAGAACAAGTGTGGTTCATCAACTAGCACTGCTTGTCAAATGATTTTTATCCTAACAAGAACTTCACAAGGAACAATAGTTTTTTTTTTCTTCAAAGTCCACAATCGTCCATCTCATGCTGATCTTCTTGGAACTATTTTTCAAATAGTCACCCTAAAAGGGGAAAAATCGTATTTTAAAAATCACACTCCTAATTATCAACATAAGATACATAAACAATTTTAAAACACTAACTTTAAAAAATTTTACTAACGCTTCACCTCTCCAGCTTCGTAAAAGGCACAAGAACAATCTGTTACCGTAGAAACGAGGTTGTCACAGCACCATGACGTAACTGCTGGTACACAATGTCTCTTGCTTTCGCTACTGCGACTACTATTTGTAGTCCCAATGTCCTCTAACCAGAGGGACACTGAAGACAGAGCCTATCTTCTGTCCTCAACTGAAACGAAGGGAATCTGAGAAAAAGCAGAGTCATTTAATTGTCATTTTCAAATAATGATTCTATCTCTAACTTGTCCTCAGGAAAACATCATAAAAAGTGGTATTATTAGAGTAAATTAACATGCCCTGGAAATTTAATAAGAGCAATAATAGGATTATATCAAGCTGGATCGTATAAATTTCAGGAAAAAAGCACACAAAGATTTTTCTGTGAAACATTTATTCATTTAATAAATGGTTTTTAAGAGTCCGTTAGACTAAAAAGTACGTATTAGGCACTTGGAGCTGTAAGGAAGCAAAATAACAGCAGCTCATATATCCTGAGCACTTTCAAGTGATTTATGATATCATTTAATTTTCATAACAACCTTATGCAGCAGTACTATATTTTTTCAAAAGGGGATACTGAGACACAGACAAATGACCCAGAAGGTGACAGGATCATCCGATGCAGCTCATGCCCATACTTGACCGCTAGTGTTCTGCTTACAACTCAGTGCTGAAAAGCTGGAGAGTGTGAGGTCGCAGGAGCCAAAAGCAGAAAGCGGCCAGAACGGCCTGTCAGCTGTGTCAAATGCTGTGAAGAGGTTGAAAGTGAGATCTGAGGGAAAACAAAAACCAGAAAGGAGACCGGGCCTGCAGTCATTGGTGACCTTCAAGAACAAAATGTAATAGACAGGTAGAGGAAAGAGGCAGATTTAAGAGTGGTTGAGCATGTAGAAGGAACATATGAGGTCAGACAATTAAGTTTGTGAACTTGTCCTAGAGAAAGTACTAACTACATAACCTCTTTGCAGAATATCACTGTGGTCACCAGTAGGCCAAGGGGAGGACTTCAAAGGTGACTGTAGTGATATTCAGCAGTGAGGTATGTAGCACTTTTTCTAGAATGAGTTCACGAACTTAATTGTCTGACCTTGTATATATAGAGAGGGGGTCAAAAATATGTATACCCATTTTAAGAAAGGAAAAAAAAACTATGTTAAAATAACACATTTGACTTCTGCAATTACAAGAGGTTCTCAATGTGACTTGTATTTATTTTTTATCAGTATAGATTATTCCGATTTCAATAGTTTTTCCTTTCTTAAAATGTGTATACATCTTTTTGGCACCCTCTGTAGATTCCGTTTTGAATTCTAAAGCAAAAGGAAGAAGAGAAAAGGACTGTAACCAGGAGTAGATGGCAGGGTCGTGAGAAGGAACTGCTCTAGGAAAGGGGTCCTTAAGTACCTAGCCAGGGTTAGGGTAGCTTTTCTGTTAAAAGGCCACATTAATTTAGCTATAATCAAAAAAGGCCATGTTCGAGACACTTCAATTAGATATACTTAAAATTGTACATTACTTTGTAAAAATGAAACTACTATGTACTTATTATTTCCAAAAATGAAAACTATTTGTTAATTTTAAAGTTAACTAATCTTTTAATAACTTTGTTGTGTCTGCTTTTTTTTGGAGAGCATTTGAGTATTTGTTTGCAGCATGGAGGTCTGCCATTTCAGTTGATCCACTAGATGGATATCGGTCATTCCTGACCTTAAGGGAGTCCTGATTTAGGTTAGGGAGGCAAATGTGGATTTGCAGCAATAAGTGGTTGAAAACCAAGAAAGCATTTTGGGGGGCCTGTTGCTGAAGGTGTGGGTACTCTACTATATTTTTCTATATTTCAATTGGCTCTTTCTTAGCATCGAACAATGACTTTAAAATGTCATCTACTAATCTCAATCAATTCTACCTTCAGTCCTTTAGGGGCCTTGATGATATCAACTAGGTGAGGCTCAAATGGTAATTTGAGTGTGATGGCATGATTCTCAAAGTCAGTGAAACTGTCCTTGTATTCTCCAAGTAATGGGTCTATAACAGATGTGTATTCTTGACATATCACATACAGATTTAGTTTTACCTTGCAAAGAAATATGGAAATTGTTTTGATTTGATGCTGCATCCCTATACAAATCTTCTTTCAATAATTCACATTGCTGATTCTGTTTTTCATAATATTTCATTTATCTCACAGAGATAAATTTTGGCTAACATTTGTCCCTATGATAGGCAATGCACTTTAGAATCATAAGGCAAATCCACACTGAATATCTCACATTCAACTTCAGTATGTTATGACACTGACAATGCCATGTTGCATTTTCACCCAATATAGTTACCAACACTTAAAACTTGTTGCAAGGTGTCACTTAAAATAGTAGCTTTAGCACAGAGATTTTGCTGATGCAAGATACCATGAAAAGAAGTGAGAGCATCTGGATCTGTTAATACTTTGTTTATGCTTCATGTTTTCCTGTCATGGAAGATGCACCATATGTACATTCACTCACTAAATCTACCAAATTGAGCCCAACTTCACAATGTTTATCTTGAAAGTCATTGAAGATGTCTATTCCCTGTGTTGTTTGCAAGAGTGCCCAAAGCAAGTAATTCTTCATAGCAAAGACAATCTTGAAAAATAAAACCTGCCCCACATCAGTAGTATCAGTCGATTCATCCAAAGTGATTGAATAACATGTATGTTCCTTTGGAAATATTGCATGAAGTTGTTCTGTTAAGTTGAAGGCTAATTCATGCTGTCAGTCAACTATGGTTCTCCTTAAAAGAGGCAGTTGTTTGTAGTTTGAAACATTATTAGGGTCTAAGCATCCTACAGCTTCAACAACAACAACAATAACGCATTCCTTCCCAATTTGTATACCACTGAATGCCCTTCCCTCTCCTCACCAAGTATATGAACTGCTTTGTACATTGTTTCAGCCACATTATTGCCACTTGAAACCCTTATTGCCACTTGAAAGAATTGTCTTTGCTTTTGTTTGTTACCTTTTCATTTCTGCAAGCCTCTCCCTCTAATTCAAAATATTCGTGGTTCTTATGAGCGCTATAATGCTGATGAGCATTAAACTTCTTTAATATACTATACAATATATTCTTTAATATACTTTAATATACTATACTTTAAACTACTTTAATATACTTCTTTAATATACTTCTTTAATATACTTTAATATACTTTAATATACAAGCAAATTATTTTATCTTTAGCAGAAACAATATTGCAATTCTCAATCCTCATTTAAAAATTTTTTTGTTTTCTTACGTTAGTGTTCTTTTGGCCTTCCTTGACATGATGTGCTATTAAGCAGACAGAATTAAAAGATACCATTGAACCACGAAACTATTCACAAATTCCACTTCAGTAGAAACACAATGCAGCGTTGTCAAAAACTGATAACAATCGCGTAGTCAACCCACACAAACTCTTGCCAACCAGACTGTAAACTCTCGCCAACCAGCCTCCTGTAGTAGTGGTGGAGTCAGGTGGAGGAAGCTAGAACTACCATGGGCATAGTAGCTGTCAATTTAGTCCTTTGGATTTACTAATATTCTAATTGTGTCAGTCAGTCTGGCAGGAGTATTTTGTTACAACTTATTTTGTTATTTTAAATACATTCATTAAAAAAATAAAAGAGAACAAAAATGATTTAGTAAAAATAAAAGGATTTGCTCTATAAAATTTTGATTCAGTCTTAAGACCACAAGTTTCCCCACCCCTGATTTGGCCAATGCAGATGAAAGAGAAAGGAGATTAACGCATGAAACAAGGTCCTGGAGGAGAGTCTCTCTCCCCATCAGAGAAGACAATAAACAACGGTACCAAGAGAGGAAAGGGCCTGCCAGGCATGGTGGCTCACGCTGTAATCCCTACACTGTGGGAGGCCAAGGTGGGTGGTTTGCCTGAGCTCATAGGTTTGAGACCAGCCTGAGCAAGAGCGAGACCCCGTCTCTAAAAAATAGCTGGGCATTGTGATGGGTGCCTGTAGTCCCAGCTACTTGAGAGGCTTAGGCAAGAGAATCACTTGAGCCCAAGATTTTGAGGTTGCTAAGAGCTATTACATATGACACCACGGCACTCTACCAAGGGTGACAAAGTGGGACTCTGTCTCAAAAAAAAAGAAAAGAAAAGAAAAAGAGAGAGAGAAAGAGAGATGAAGGGCCAATTGCAGTGGCTCAGACCTGTAATTCTAGTACTCTCAGAGGCTAAAGCAGGAGGATTACTTGAGATTAGGAGTTTGAGACCATCCTAAGCAAGAGAGAGATCCCGTCTCTACAAAAAAAATGAACAAAATTAGCCAGGCATGATGGTATGTGCCTTTAGTCTAAGCTACTGGGGAGGCTGAAGCAGGAGGATCATTTAAGCCCAGGAGTTTTGAAGCTACAGCGAGCTATGATGACACCACTGCACTCTAGCCCAGGACAGATGGAGACTATGTCTCAAAAAATAATAATAATAATAAATTAAATAAACTGTTATGAAGACCCTCTAGTGAGGCTAATCTTTTTTTTTTTTAATAGATGTGAGCTCTGGTAGCTCAATGGATTGGGCCTACAAAAATGGAATACCCTATGCATTTGCTTTTGAACTACGTGACACTGGGCATTTTGGATTTTTACTCCCAGAGATGCTCATCAAACCCACCTGTACAGAAACCATGCTGGCTGTGAAGAATATCACGATGCACCTGCTAAAGAAGTGTCCCTGAGGGAGCCTAAGGGTCAGATCACCTGCCGGAGAGAGCAAGCTGATCTGAGCAAGAGCTGCTTGGTACTGAGTGGAAATTGTTTTTAAAGAGAAGGGCAACAGCTTAGAGCAAACATGTCTATGGACTTTTAAAAGATCTCTCATGCAATTCTACACTTTGTGGCAATAGAAAACGGTAAAAATTAGGGCATAGCCTAGTTTATTATAAGAGAAATCATTCATTTTATACCCTTTGACAGTCTTTTTTGATTACAGAGGGAGGGGATGTTTTCAAATTTCTTTGTCTTAACACATGTGAAAATTAATTGAGAATTTCCCTTCAATAAACCTCATGCTCTCAATTAACATCTAAGCTAGTAATGATGTTTAATAACGTGGTTCTCATAGGACATGGAAATTTTTCAAAGGGGAAGAACCAACTATTTTTCTTAACATATTAAACATATACAACTTGGTACCTATAGCACAGTGGTTACCACACCAGCCACATACAACGAGGCCAGTGGGTTCAAACCCAGCCTGGGCCAGCTAAACAACAATGACAACTGCAACAAAAAGTAGCTGGGCATTGTGGATGGCTCCTGCAGTCCCAGCTACTTGGGAGGCTAAGGCAAGAAAATCACTTAAGCCCAAGATTGTGAGGTTGTGACACCACAGCATTCTACCGAGGGCGACAAAGTGAGACTCTGTCTCAAAGATAGTAATAATAATAAACACAATTTATCAAGACCTCAGATTATTCCCATCTTCATCCCCTGGTATTAGTGTGCCTTATACCTATAAAAATATAGCAAGAGGCTCAGCGCCTGTAACTCAAGCAGCTAAGGCACCAGCCACATACACCAGAGCTGGCGGGTTCAAATCCAGCCTGGGCCTGCCAAACAACAACTATAACCAAAAAATAGCCAGGCATTGTGGCAGGTGCCTGTAGTCCCAGCTACTTGGGAGGCTGAGGCAAGAGAATTGCTTAAGCCCAGGAGTTTGAGGTTGCTGTGAGCTGTGATGCCATGGCACTTTACCCAGGGTGACAGCTGGAGGCTCTGTCTCAAAAATAAAACAAAACAAACAAACAAACAAACAAACAAAATATATATATATATAGCAAGAGAGAGGAACTTAAACTGAGACTCTGAGAATGCCACTTTTAAAAGACACAGAATTGGGCAGCGCCTGTGGCTCAGTGAGTAGGGCGCCGGTCCCATATGCCGGAGGTGGCGGGTTCAAACCCAGCCCCGGCCAAAAAAAAAAAAACCAAAAAAAAATCATTAAAAGACACAGAATTAAGAGCATTACACTAATAATCTCACTTATTCTTCACAATACTATGAGGCAGATACTATTATTAGTCTCATTTTTCAATTGAGGAAATGGAGACTTAGAAATATAACCTAGACTTCCATATCTAGGACGATGATGGGATAGGCATTTAGACTGCTGGAAATAACTAAAACTTCTGGACAAAATATAACTTTTTTATCTTTCAAATTATTGTTAAATCATAGCTGTGTACATTAGTGCAATCAATGGGTACAATATGCTGGTTTCATATACAATCCGAAATATTCTAATCAAACTGTTCAACATAACCTTCATGGCATTTTCTTAGTTACTGTATGTAGACATTTGTATTCTGCATTTAGTAAGTTTCGCCTGTACCCATTCTAAGATGTACCGTAAGTGTGGCCCAACCAATTACCCTCCCTCCACCCCAACCTCCCCACTCCCTTGGCCTTTTACCCATATTCTTGTGCTATAGTTGGGTTATAGCCTTCATATGAAAGCTATAAATTAGCTTCATAGTAGGGCTGAATACATTGGATACTTTTTCTTCCATTCTTGAGATACTTTGCTAAGAAGAATATGTTCCAGCTCCATCCTTCTTTCATGTAAACATGAAAGAAGTAAGGTCTCCATCTTTCTTTAAGGCTGCATAATATTCCATGGTATACATGTACCACAGTTTGCTAGTCCATTCGTGGGTCAATGGGCACTTGGGCTTCTTCCATGACTTAGCAATTATGAATTGAGCTGCAAACTCCCCAGGCAATTTTAGCAGTATCAAAAATACACTACTGGGACCTGATCAAACTAAAAAGTTTCTGCACAGCCAAGAACATAGTAAGTATAGCAAGTAGACAGCCCTCAGAATGAGAGAAAATATTTGCAGGTTATACCTCCGATAAAGGTTTAATAACCAGAATCCACAGAGAACTCAAACGTATTAGCAAGAAAAGGACAAGTGATCCCATCTCAGGGTGGGCAAAGGACTTGAAGAGAAACTTCTCTAAAGAAGACAGATGCATGATCTACAGACACATGAAAAAAAGCTCATCATCCTTAATCATCAGAGAAATGCAAATCAAAACTACTTTGCGATATCACCTAACCCCAGTAAGAGTAGCCCACATAACAAAATCCCAAAACCAGAGATGTTGGCATGGATGTGGAGAAAAGGGCACACTTCTACACTGCTGGTGGGAATGCACACTAATATGTTCCTTCTGGAAGGATGTTTGGAGAATACTTAGAGACCTAAAAATAGACTTGCCATTGGATCCTATAATTCCTTTAGTAGGTATATACCCAGAAGACCAAAAATCACAATATAACAAAATATAACTTCTTAGATCATCTTGAAATCATCAGAATAAAAAGTAAGGGAATTTCAAAGCCGGCATTGAGTAAACACAGGAATTAGAAAGGAAAGTTGTGCGCTGTTATCCTGAGAGTTTTGTCAGACCAGCTGAGTGCAGACTTTGATTTTCATAGCATTTTGAGAAGTGGGGTCAGATAACAAAGCCCAGGGCCATTCTACATTGGAAAGTCTAGCAGATTCTCCTCTTCCCAGAATGCTTGGATACCAAATGGCTGTACCATGAGTGTAAATTAGAAATTAATCTCTCTGTATTACTTCTAATGGACCACAAGGAAAACTGACCATTTCAAATTTTGGCAAGGTTAGAGTGGAGAGAAATTGCCACTGAGAATGTGCAACCACAAGTCATCCCTCCCACAGGTCTGTGGCCCCAATTCAGACTACCTAAATGGTCTGATAAACCTCTAGCCAAGAACTTAATTCGATTAATCCTAGACTGGTAATACCCCTGAAGCATTTGTTAGAAGCAAATATAAATCCTCTTAAAAGATATTTGTCTGACCAAGGCGTATCATAAACACCAGGATAAAGAGATGGAACCTAAAAAAATACCAGAGGGAGAAAAAAGCACCGAAGACAGGAGGACCGGAGAAGCATGAAACTTCTTAACAGCAACATTACAGCTTGGAAATCAATGGAAAAATGCCTTCAGTGTTTTGAGGGAAAACTCTACAAAAGATCCACACCCAGCAAAATTGCCGATGAAATCTGAGCATAGAATCTAGACATTTTTATAAAAGTGAGGTCCTAAATTATTTACCTTTCTCAGAAAATTCCTGGAGGATGTCATCTCCCAACATAAGGATGTAATATCAAGAGAAAGACAAAGGAGCAGAAAGACAGGAAATCCAACGTAGGAGACAGACATGGAAAAAATCTTTATGGTGAAAGAAAAAAGTCCCAAGTTATAGCTCAATGTCGGATTTAGGGAAGAGAAGAACTGAAGACTTCAGATGAAATTACCCCAAGATGAATACGAAACAGATAGAACAAACATGTTCCCAGGTATTTTTTACTTACATTAGAGAACTTGGGGATGAATTAGTAATGAAAGTATGGAAAACCAAGCAAACCAAAAAAAAAAAAACAAGTGTTTGTTAACCAGTGAAAACAATGAGTTATAAAAGAGAAGAAATTCATACTTAGCTATAAATAATACTTAAATAGTCAAAATAAGGCTGGCCAAAAATATCGACTTCATCAAAAATTGTGATATAAACATATGAGAAGATTAGGAAGAAGTAAAATAACTGTGAGAACAGGGATAAAGAAACAGCTAAATCCTCATCTTCCACAGAAGGAAGTCGGGGGGATAATCGCTAAGATTGAAAAATCAAGAAATGGGCGGCGCCTGTGGCTCAGTGAGTAGGGCGCCCGCCCCATATGCCGAGGGTGGCGGGTTCAAGCCCAGCCCCGGCCAAACTGCAACAAAAAATAGCCGGGCGTTGTGGCGGGCGCCTGTAGTCCCAGCTGCTTGGGAGGCTGAGGCAAGAGAATCGCGTAAGCCCAAGAGTTAGAGGTTGCTGTGAGCCGTGTGACGCCACGGCACTCTACCGAGGGCGGTCCAGTGAGACTCTGTCTCTACAAAAAAAAAGAAAAAAGAAAAATCAAGAAATATCTGTCTATGCATGTTATGTAGGCATAAAAAAGTAAATAGAAGAAGTAACTAAGAAGATAAAAAATTATTGGACTAATGAGAGGAAATAAGTAAGGAGTAAGTAATTAGTAAGGAAGGAGGGAGCAGAGGACTCTTGTTTTTAATATCAGCCTTGTCATATTATTTAACCAGTTTTATTTTTTTCAAATAAGGAAATATACATCCTTTTCAAGGAAAATAATACTTGTTTTTTCAAAAACAAACTCCCAACTACTTACCACCAGCCTTTTTGATGTTGATGATTATATGGACATTGTTTCTACAAAAAAAAAAATAAATTTAAATTTAAACGAAATATTAAATGAAATTTTACCTGGAGTGCTGAAAACCGAAACTAGTCCTAGAGTGTTATAAACAATCAGTAAATACTAGTTTTGCCTATGTTTTACCAATCTAATTTACCTTTTTATCTTGTAGTCCCAGTTCTATCTCTGCAGGAGTGGATCTCAGATAGGGATGAGGGTAGGTTCTGCTAAGGAACAGTATTCCTGGGGATTCAAACTTTAATTCATCTACTCCAACACACACACGGGATCTGGGGGTGGAGGATTATATTATGCCAGTTATTCCTACCAGTGAAAGAAGCAAAAGCCAAAGTGTGCAGGCATATTCTAAGGGAAGGGCACACTTATAACTCTGGCCTGAACTGTACACAAGCAAATTATGTAATCAAAACATGTAATATTCTGAAATTTAAAAAAAAAAAAAGTGAGGCCAGGCATGCTGACTCATGCCTCTAATCCTAGCACTCTGGGAGGCTGAAGCAGGTGGATCCATTGAGGTCAGGAGTTCAAGACCAGCATGAGCAAGAGCAAGACCCTGTTTCTACTAAAAGTAGCTGGGCACTGTGGCAGGTGCCTCTAGTCTCAGCTACTCAACAGGCTGAAGCAAGTGTATCGCTTGGGCCCAAGAATTGAGATTGCTGTGAGCTATGACACCAGGACACACTACCAAGGGCAACAAAGTGAGACTCTTTGTACAAAAAAAAAAATTGTGCAGAACAATCAGGAGGGCTGGAGGCTTATAAAGATCTCCGAGAATCAAAAGGTGCTGTTTTCTCAAAGAACCTGACAAGACAACAGCAATCAGCTGCCATCTGGTGACTCTCATGGACCCTGGCTGCCAGGAAACTTTCTACTGTGATTGGGAGCTTGCTGCCACAGCCACTGCTTTGTGTCCAGATCTTTTATCTGGACACATCTTGCTACCAAACATCATCACTCTTGTGAGAACAAAATAATAACCCTTGGTATCAGAGGAGAAACAGAGTTTTCAGATAACCCACAAAATTTATTTTTCATTATATTTTTAATTTCCATCCTTATCATACCCTATGCATTTAAATCTATTAGCAAGTTAATATCAAGAACTAAAATTTACACATTCTTTTGTTTGTCCCTATGTACCACATGGTGTTGTTGCTGACAGAATTTTTTTTTTTCAAAGTCAAAGTAAGGGCAACAGAAAATACAGAATCTGAATAATCCACTAACTGCAGGGTATATAGTTGCTTTTATTATCCACAAGGAAATTCAAGATGAAACTTTGCCTTAATGAACCTCATGCAAATTCTTTTCAATGATTACTCTCACATCTCAGTAGCACTGTATATATTTTACAGATCAACTTCTATAAGTTCTATTTTAATACGAAGGGGCTATTTTCATTTTTACACGTAATCTTTTTAAACTAAGTCACAAAGTACACTGTGGGATGGATGATTTATGGGCAGGGCACTCTGCTCACTGCTGTGTGTGAGGAACAAAACTGTTATATTTATGTCAATACTTAAGAAAATAAAATTTTACTTCAACTAAAAACAGCACATGCATTTTAAACAATAGTTTAGGCAGATACTTCCCCCCCCCCCCCCGCTATTATAAAAAGTAATTTTATAAATTCTGGTTAGGTTGAGTTTTAGCCCTCAATTCAGTTTTAGTGAATATTTTAGTTTCTTAGGGCTGCTATAAAAAAAAAAACAAAAACCGTGTACCACAACTGGGTGGCTTAAAACAACACCAATTTGGCTCGGTGCCTGTGGGTCAAGCAGCTAAAGCGCCAGCAACATGTACCTGAGCTGGTGGGTTCAAATCCAGCCCGGGCCCACCAAACAATGCCAGCTGCAGCCAAAAAATAGCCGGGCGTTGTGGTGGGCACCTGTGGTCCCAGTTACTTAGGAGGCTGAAGCAGAGAATCGCTTAAGCCCAGGAGTAGAGGTTGCTGTGAGCTGTAATGCCACGGCACGCTACCCAGGGTGAGAGCTTGAGGCTCTGTCTCAAAAAAAAAACAAAAACCCACCAATTTATTCGCTCACAGTTCTGGAGGCTAGCTGTCCAAAACAAGGTGTCAGCAGGGTCAAGCTCGCTCGGAAACCTGGAAGGGAACCGCTTCTTGCCTGTTCCAATCTACTGGTCAATTGCCAGCCATCTGTAGCATTCCTTGGCTTGCATCTGCACAACTTTAATCTCAGACTTGGACTCACATACTGTTCTGTGTGTCTGTCTTTGCAAGGCCATCTTCTTAAAAGGACAGACTGGATCTGGGGCCTACCCTATCCCAGTATGACCTCATTCTAACTAATTACATCTGCAATGGCCTTGTTTCCAAATAAAGTCACATTCTGAGGTACTGGGGTTTAGAACCTCCACGTGACTTTCCTTTTTACAGAGCCAAAAAGAGATGAATCTTGTTTGAGTTTAATCTTTTGTTCCCAAGGCTGATAGGGAATAGGCACAAAAATGAAACATATTTTTTAAGTTCTAACACTCCCAGTGAGTTTTCTTATAATAGACTATTAATGGCAACAGAATGATTGCTTTATAGTTTACTTTTAAAAATAATAACATTATAGTTCAAATTGTGATGTGTTCTTCTTAGCCTAGGAAATCTGTTCATTTTAGTTAGCACCATACCTCAGGTCTCAATAATTATTTGGGGGCTGCTGCATCATAAAAAGTATTTACAGCTAAGTTATACTAGAGCAAATCTAATTGATTCAATCAGAATTCTGTGCAGTGTTAATTAAAGTATGCTGTAGATTAAGCACAGTAATTACAGGATTGATTGTATTTAATGAAATATTTTCATGAATCAGAATCAGATTATTGCATAATAAACCTGGAAACAGCTACACTGAATACCTAATATATTTCATAAAACACACTGCCCTCCCTGAGAACGGCTAAGACATTCAGATAAGGTACATGAAAACTAGGCAACTTGAAGATCTTCTAGGGCAGACCCAAATTAAGTGCTCACTTCCAGCCCTCCCACGGCCACCCCAACACATTTTTGTAGTTATGACTTCAAGGACCATTTCCTCTTTCCGCAGTGGAAGCTCTCTGGGAATCTCTGCCCAAAACATTAATCCTTGTTTCACCAGCAGGCTAGATAAAGCATCCAATTTCAACTTAAGATGTTATAGAATGCAAGCTGGAGTATTGTGATTAGCCTTATAATTTAGTTATGAGTTAAGCAAGGAGGCTAGCTTCATGACCTGCCATATAACACTGAAAAGGTGTGCTCTAAGTTTCCGACTGACTCGAGTAAATGCTTCCCCAGATGGGAAAAATTGAAAGGTAACAGCAACACCTAGGATCCCCCATGAAAGTGAGCCAGCAGTCCGCCATACATGCTCTGCAAGAAATAATTTTCAACAACCAAATGACTGGGGTTAGGTTCAGTTATTGAATTTCTGTTATAGCTATATTTTTGGCAGAGGCACAAATCCCTGATCTCCTAGACAGAATTCTTTAGTAATTTAGAGCTGTATTCAATATTCTAAGGCAAACAATCTGATATCTGCTGAGCAGAACTTGTGTTGCTGGATGTGTTTAGACCCAGCTGTCTGTCTCAAGCAATATTGGTCTGAAATATTGTGTAAAGTTTTCATTTGGTGGAGCAGCAAACGTGAACAGACAGTTTAACGGCTTTGTGTCAGGGTCAACACAATTTCATAAAAGAATGAATATTTGAAGTAAATGTCATCGCCTCTGTCACAAACTATCAAGGCAGAAATGGGAGAATATCCTAAAGGTAGCATGGAGGTAACCAGGAGCATCAAGAATCAACTATTTGTGGTAATAACAGTAACTGAGTAGCAGTCGCTCCTAAAGAATTAATTTTGTAGTGGGAATGTGGAGTAAAATTAAAGTTCTTTTTGATTCATAAGTGTGAACACTACCCTTTATCTTTCCTTTAAATACTTGAGAGTCTTTTCCTTTTTGCTTATCACCTTTAGCCAAACTGCTCTCTTATAGAAAAGACGGTTAAAGGCCCGGCACCTGTGGCTCAAGCGGCTTAGGCACCAGCCACATACACCTGAGCTGGCAGGTTCAAATCCAGCCTGGGCCGCCAAACAATGACAGCTGCAACCAAAAAATAGCCAGGCATTGTGGCAGGGGCCTGTAGTCCCAGCTACTGGGGAAGCAGAGGCAGGAGAATCGCTTGAGCCCAGGAGTTGGAGATTGCTGTGAGCTGTGATGTCACAGCACTCTACCCAGATTGACAGCTTGAGGCTCTGTCTCAAAAAAAAAAAGAAAAAGAAAAGACAGTTAGAGCCACAATCAACATTTCAACCACAGATCTTACAGCAATCTGCATATTTTGTTAAGACCAGTCAATAGTGGAATAATTGAATAATTATTAGTGAATATCACTAATAAAAGTGTCCATCCTATGACTTGTTACAAATTTTTCATTCTCTTCCCTTCCCTTTGGGGTTAAAGAGAAGTCTAGTTTTGCCTGCCTTAATCTCTTTCCTTCTTTCGTCTGCCTCCCTCCAAAGGGTTCTGGCTTACTGGACCAGTTCTTGAGATTTTGCAATGGAGAACTGGGGGGAAAGGCAAGGAAAGCCAGAAGGGGAGCATGAGGGCCTTTAGGTAAGGAACAGAAGCTTCCCAAGAGGCTTCAAGGGGAGGAGGCACCGGCAGTTGCCGTTTGTAGGACATTGGAGGAATTGTAAAGAAAGAGAATATTTTGGCTCAGTGCCCATAGCTCAGTGTTTAGGGTGCCAGCCACATACATGGGGGCTGGGGGTTCAAACCCAGCCCAGGCCTGCCAAACAACAACAACAGCAGCAACAACATAATAGCCGGGCACTGTGGTGGGCGCCTGGAGTCCTAGCTACTTGGGAAGCTGAGGCAAGAGAATCACTTAAGCCCAGGAGTTTGAGGTTGCTGTGAGCTGTGATGCAACAGCACTCTACCAAGGGTGACATAGTGAGACTATCTCAAAAAAAAAAAAAGGGAATTTAAAAAATCATTGCTGAAGATTATATATTATTTCTGTAATGTTCAAACAAAGAATTTGACATTTTGATATTACTGGCCATATTCTTTCAAATACATCATTATTTTGGGATGAACCATTTGGATCCTAGTTTTGTTAACATTAAAATCTGTAGTGGACATTTGCTATAATTTCTGTGTTTATGGTACTTTTAACTGCCCTTCAACAGGTCTAAGAATGTAAAGCCTTAGGAATCCTGCCTTGCAAAGACAAAGCCAAAAAAATGTCATTTCCTGTCTTTTTCATAATATGTCACTTACACATCCCTAATAATAATTCATTCAGAAGCGACAGTCGCTATTCAATGGATTTAAAGTTTCAGTTACGCACCACAAATAAGTTTTAGAGATCTCCTGTATAAAAACATACCTGTCGTCAGTAATACTGGGTTGTACTCCTAAAAAATATTTAAGAAGGTAGAGCTCACATTAAATATTCTTACCACAATAAAAGATATCTGTAAGAAATTTTAGGGGAACAAAGTGAGCAACCTGAGGAAGGAGGTGCCACACAGAATCCTTGTGATGGCAAAAATGACGCTGTTGGGCGAAGGAATGGGAGCAGCAGTGTCCCATAGGGCCAGCAGGGCAACACTGGGGGTCACAGTTAACCCATACTACTTCTGCCTGTCGTTGGACATTATTCTGGACTCTAAGCCTTGAGCTATTTCTCCCCCAAAGATTCACAGGCTAAACTCCTATTCTGCTTAATCAGCCAGCACCAATTTTTGATATAGGGCAAGTGTCCCTCATCTGAAATCCAAAATGCTCCAAAATTTGAAACTTTTTGACCGCAAGTGGAAAATTTCACACCTGACTTCATGTGTGTATATGTGTACCAAATTATTAAAAATATTGTACAAAATTACCTTCAGGCTTTGTGCACAGGGGTATATGAAACATACAAACATGGATTTTTGGATATGCAAACATCCCAAAGACCAAAACACTTCTGGTCCCAAGCATTTGGACAAGGAATACTCAACCTGTGCCACACAATACATTTAATTAAAACCCCAGGAGCTGAATATGCAAATTATGGTTCACTTTTCCGTACTACTCCCATTTTTATATTTAGCCTAAGCATTATTTTCAGGATGATGTAGATTTTAATCTGTAGCTTTTAGTACTAGATCATTAAGGAAAAAAAGTAAAGTTTTTTTTTTTCCAGAGGATTAATTAAAATGGCAAAAGTAGGCCATGGAACAGGTGCTTTCAAAATTGCAACAGTAATTCCTCTTGTAAAGAGAAAGCAGAATGAGACAAGAATATTTAGAAAATTGAAAATATTCTGATTGGCAGTTCTAAGTCATCTACAAGGGAAGCCTCCTTTAGGTTTTAATCTGTAAAATGGAAATAACAACACCTGTATCACAAGTATATTAAAAAAAGGTAACATAGAAAACAGCCGCAAAGTAACTGAGCCCACATTGCCAGCTCTAAGCAAGGTTATCTGAATTCTACAAATATATACGAATATAAAGTAGAGAATGTAGGTAGGTCTTTTCACTGGGGGAGAAGATATTAATCTAATAAAAACGATTGTGACCTTTATTGATTATGGGTAAACCATTGGGATTCCACCTTGATCCACTGTTCCCATTCTCAGGCTACTTGTTTAATTAGCCTGGCAAATTATGTCCACTTGGGGGAAAAAAAAGTATTTCAATAAATATCTCCTTTAACAGGATTCTACCGTAGGAGGAAATATCCCTTTTTAGCACTTTGAGGTAATAAGAGCTTTATTTTTTTATTGTTTGAGACAGAGTCTCATTCTACTACCCCAAGCTAGAGTGCCGTGCTGTTCAGTGCAGTCAGCAAGCTCACAACAATCTCTAACTCCTGGATTTAAGCAATCCTCTTGCCTCAGCCTCCCAAGATGCTAGGATGACACATGCCCACCACAACACCCAGCTAAAGAATTTTATACTTAAAAGCCTAAAGTAATAAGACTAAAATAGTCACTAGATATAATACCATTCTGTGTATATAACAAACAAGTAATCTACCAGAGAAAAATATCACAAGGGGGCCAAACACAGTGGCTCACCCCTGCAATCCTAGCACTCTGGGAGACCAAGGCAGGAAAGTCGCTTGAGCTCAGGAGTTGGAGACCTACCATTTCTACTAAAAATAGAAAAATTAGTCGGTCATTGTGGTGGGTGTCTGTAGTCTTAACTATTCCTGACGCTGAGGCTGGAGGATCACTTGAGCCTCCAGGAGTTTAAGGTTGATGCGAGCTAGGCTAATACCAGGGCACTCTAGTCTTGGCAAGAGAGTGAAAAAAAATGTCCCAAGGGAACTGGGGCATTTAGTCAATAAATGTATATTGAGCAACCATTGTGTGATTCATGTGTGGTCAAGGTAATCTATAAGCACACTTGTAAAGAAGAGAAAATTGCATCAATACTTTCTCTCCTAGCAGCGTCTCTGTCCCCTCTGGATAACCAGCATTCTCTGTTGACTCATGCTGCCAAGGAAAACCCTCACCTCCCTCTCCATCCTCAAGTGAAGGCCACCGTACCCCACCAGACTTTCCTGACAGATCTCAAACTCCAGTTTTGTCTCCATCCTTCCTACCAAAACTAGCCTTTCTGGTATGCCCCAAAAGGAGTATCTCTCATCTACCTGTCTGTTGGAAGGGTATAGGGAGCTCAGACACACCACAGCATGAAAGGATTTTAACACTTTGCACAGAATGCACCTTCCAGCAGGCAATAATTACCTGTACTTAATAACCACAGGAAAGAATTTCTAGTGATTCAGGCACACAAGTACACCCTACGTTTATCCTATCAGACCCATATCTACCCCAGCTCTACTGCTGGGCAGGGCACATTCTCATCCCAGCTTGCAGTCCTTTTGTTTTGCCCACTTCTTCAGGGATATGCAATAGGTGCCATCCACCCCGCCACTGACGGCCAGCTGTGCAGTCACACATTCATTCCCCAGGCCTTCAGGTGACAGACCATTTCTGGACCTACACCAGGCCCATGGCTTCAAGTCCATAAATAAGAAAGGGGATGTCATCGTCCCTATTCTAGCAGTAGAATGCCCTCCCGGGACTGCAGCCCAAATTTTTTAGATCAGTTATGCTTGTGTACACACAGCCATAGACACACAAGCTTGCATAATTTTACCCTTTAAGTTTTTCCCTCTGGAGAAGGAAAAGCAGTTTTAATTGCCTTTGGGGGAATTGACCACAAAAGAGTCCAAATTAAATTATATTACTGTATAGTAGACACAGACAGTATTTAGAAATCCTAAAAGTTGCTTTGCTTTCTCTTCAGAAACATAGAAAGAGCCAAGATGTGTAACATATTACTTTTTTTCTGTCCTTTTTTCAACGTAGGAGTCTGAGCAGCTGCTATCTCAGCAGATACCTAACCTAAATAACTATTCTTAAACATAAAAAAAAAGAGGAGACTTCCTTCAGGAACCTTTATTTACCAAAGATCTGCGCTTCAAGCATTTGTACTCAAAGAATTTCAACAACGGATCTTGTGATAATACCTGAAAAATAGTTAAGATTTTTTTAAAGGACATTATACTTTTCAGTAATCTGGTCATATCCCTGGAATTTAGCTAGTAACATCAGATTGCTACCTCACACAGTAAGCAGAGCTCAATAATAATTATACTTGCTAACTGATTAATTGCTATACAATCATTTGTAAAAATTGAGGCACAGAGTATTTAAGTGATTTGAATAGGGGCTCTTGTTCCATAGTGACAAAGGTGAGAATACAAGGCAAACCCTTATACTTTTTTTGCACAAGCCTGCCTGGGGAAGGGGAGTGAACCAGAGTGGAAGTGGCAGGGATTGAGGAAAATACAGCACAAAAGAAGACAAAGAAACGGAAGATGGGATGGGGAGGTCTGACTGAGCTGAGGGCTGCAGCCAGCCCCAAAGCACAAAATCAGCTTTATTTTATAGTATCTGTACAGGGTTGTACACAGGGAAGTAGCATAGACAAAAGACATATCTTTGGTTTTACAGTATGATTGGACAATGTAAATGACTTTAATAAAGACAAATAATCCTGTTAATGGTTTCTACTCAACTTTGTTAACATAGGCTAAGAAGTAAGAAGGGAAAGAAAAGATCTCAAGGATCTCTGCATAGTTCCTAAAAATTAACTAGACAAAGAAAGAGCTATGCTACTTCTGGTAGGGGGAGCATGAAGAGAGGAATATGATTGTTTTGGGAAAGGAGGAGAAGCAGTTGGGGGCTCGTTGCCTGAATGTTCCCCAGGCTGTGGGGGCCCTGATGCCTCACGGCCTGCTCTCCACACTTTTATTACTGAAATTTTCAAACATACACAAAGGTAACATAGTATAATAAACCTCGTCACCCAGCTTCAACAATTATTGACATTTCATTTTGCCAGACTGACTTCATCTTTGATCCAATTTTTTTCTTGTTGCATTATTTTAAAGCAAATCAGAGACAGTTCATTTCATTCATGCGTACTTCTGTGTATGTACATATATCTCTTAAGGTAGTCCTTAGATCTCACGTGTATTTGTCTTAGATCAACAATTTCCAAACAGTGGCCAAAGGACTCGGACACTCAGTAAAGAATTTTAGTGCCCTTCTTTCATTCTTTCCTTAAGTATTCCTCCCCTGTGTATCCCCCTTTCTCCAAAAAGGAAATCCAAATCAATTGGCCAATAAATAGAAAAGTCATAAAACAAAAATACAAAATCTTGACGGTGGAAATACAAACGTCAGCTTCAAACATTTAGAACATTCCGGTATCTTCCAGTTTTATAAATAGTACAAGCAAATGCCTCTTTTATCTTTCTCCAAGATAACCAGACCCTAGAAAAGACACAGTGTGAAAACTCAATGATGGCTACTCCAGACTGAGGTTGTAGTAAGGCCCTGTTTATAATTAACTTCCTGTGGAAATTGTGTGTTTAATAAAACATAAATAAAATTCCTGAGTGTCTCACCTTTTAAAATATTTATTTGGTATATAATTTAACACAGGTTCTCTGATATTACTCTTTTATGGGTTGATCAAAATTTTAATTCTATTCTGATTTTAATGTGGAATTTTCATTTCACACTCATTAAAAGGCAATTCATTCAGTACAGAGGCAAATAACTTATCTACAGAGTGCTATAAAGTCTGAAAACATAGGCATCTATGCATAATAAATGGTTTATTGATATTACATTATAATACATGATACGTTTGATATGTTGGCCCTCATTAGTGACGCATAGTTTAATGGGCTGGGCAGAATCACCAGGAACAGGAAACAGTCTCATGGCTTGACTAGCACATGCATCTGTGATGCATTGCCTCAGATAAGCAGTTCTCAGATGTGATCCCTGGAATCAGCAGGATCAGCAATAGGACTTGCCTAGGAATGCTAAAAATGCTAATTTTTCCAGACTTAGTGAATTAGAAACTCTGACTAATAATCTGGGTTTTAACAAGCTGTGCGGGTGATTCTGATGTAAGCTAAAGTTTAAGAACCACTGGCTCAGATGATTTGTTTCTGATTTTCCCTAGGTGGAGGGAGAAAGCTGCCCTTTTAGCATATCCCACACTTTCCAGACGGAGTATATAGAAATACAGGAGAGCACTCAATTAAATTTGAATTTCAGATGAAAACAAATAAATTTTTAGTATAATTATATCTCTTGCAAGTATGCCCCATGCATAAAACATCCCACAAATACAAGAAATATGTAAGTATCCTAAGCATACTTAAACTGAAAATTTATTTGTGGCTTATCCAATATTTACATTGAACTTTCCTTTCTTGTGTTCTAATTTTTCCTGGCATTCCTACCCATACCCAAGGGTGTTCTGATCTGGCCAGAATAGGTCATACTCCACAGAGCTACCTCATCCACTCCAATCTTAGATACTATCACCCTAACAATTCCTTACCACTCCCGGATCATGTGGCAGTGCTCGCCCCATCAACTGCTAGCACTAATTTGGTGTTCACTTAACATGGTCAAACAGAGCAAAGAGTCATCTATATTTCCAAACTTTGTGGCTACCCTGTAGGTAGAAACATTGGGTGTGTCAGCTACCAACAAAAACTAAAGAAATGTATACCGAGTCTCACCTAACTTTAACTTATGAAATGTGCAAACATTTTTTTCTCTATTCTATTTATTTCTCTATTCTAAAAAGAGTTTAATTTTATGCAAAGTCCTGGATTTCTAATAAGAAATAATTAACTATGAATAAAAATGTTTTAATATCCTTTAGCAAAAATGCGGATACGTCCTTCCTATAACTAGTCCTATTTAAGTCAGAAAATTAAAACTTAACAATATTGAAATTTAAATCTTTGCTCAATGACTCTTAACATAGTCATTTCTCTTTCACTTTTTTTTTTTTGAGACAGAGTCTCACTTTATGCCCCTGGTAGAGTGCTGTGGCGTCACAGCTCACAGCAATCTCTAACTTCTTGGGTTCAAGCAATTCTCTTGCCTCTTGCCTCAGCCTTCCAAGTAGCTGGGACTACAGGCGCCCACCACAACACCCGTCTATTTTTAGAGATGGGGGTCTCGCTCTGGCTCAAGTTGGTCTCACCACCCACCTCAGCCTCCCAAAGTGCTGAGATTACATAGCCATTTTTTTTTTTTTTTTTTTTGAGACAGAGTCTCACTCTGTTGCCCTGGGTAGAGAGCCATGGCGTCATCATAGCTCACAGCAACCTCAAACTCTTAGGCTCAAGAGGTCCTCTTGCCTAAGCTTTTCTATATTCAGTAGAGATAGGGTCTCTCTCTAGCTCAGGCTGGCCTTGAACTACTGAGCTCAAGCAATCCACTCTCTTCAACTTCCCAGAGTGCTAGGATTACAGGCGTGAGTCACGGTGCCCAGGCTTCCTTTCACTTTTGAACTAATTGACAATCTGCTTTATATCTTTAAATATGTGCAAAATAAAATGCATGGTTTAAAAACACAGCTCAGTTAGTTTTGACAAACACACACATCCACTCCCATCAAAATACAGAACATTTCTTTCATTCTAGAAAAGATTTTCATACCCCTTTGCAATCCAGCCCTCCCCCGCCCCCACCCTCCACCTTTTGTCATCAAAGGGAAGTTTTGTTTGTTCTGGCTGTGTATGGTGGCTCATGCCTGGAATCCTAGCCCTTCAGGAAGCTGAGAGGAGAGAATCATTTGCAGACAGGAGTTTGAGACCAGTCTGAGCAACATAGTGAGACAATCCCCACCTCTACAAAAAGTTTAAAAATTAGCCAGGTATGGTGGCACATGCCTATAGTCCCAGATACAGATACTCAGGAGACTGAGAGTTGGAGGTTATGGTGAGCTAAGATCATCACACCACTGCACTCCAGCCTGGGCAATAGAGTGAGACCTCGTCTCAGGAATAAAAAAAAAGTTTTATTTGTTCTAGAACATCACATAAATGGAATTGTGTTTATTTTTCTTTTTTTTTTTGGCCGGGGCTGTGTTTGAACCCGCCACCTCCGGCATATGGGACCGGCGTCCTACCCCTTGAGCCACAGGAGCCACCCATGAATTGTGTTTATTTTTCACATAAACTATATTTTGCTATCCACAGCATGGCAGGAAATTTAAACTATATATTTTTTCTCTGAAATCCCCTGTAAAGTCCTAAAGATAGTAGCCCATCCCCCATCCTCAAGGACAGAAAGGGTATTTGACATTTGCCTGAGGAGAAGCCTTAGATCTTTAGGAAGGGATAGAAAAAGGCAGATTTAGGTCAGGGATCCCTGAACTGCATCCTGAGATGGGCCCCAAATGAGGGAGCACTTGGGCCAGGAAGGGATGGATGTCTGTGAGGAGCTGAGTCAGATGGGCACACTTCCAATTCCTCAGCAGGCTCCACAGGGTGGCCACTCAATTGCCTTAGTAGCCAAAGCTTACCTGGTTATCTAGTAACAGGAATCATACCACCAGCTGTGTTCCCCAAGATATCCATAGTGAGGACAGATTACTGTGGCATCCTAGTACAGGTAGGACAGGAAAGAGCTTCTGTACTCCCCGTAGTAAGGACAGAGGAGTGTGGATCCCCTCATTCCAGCTAATGTAAGTTAAACATTCATCAAGTTATTTAATATTTTAATGCTTTTCAAAGTACCCACTGGAGTAGCATCTAATTATTTTAAAAGTCTACCACCCAGACATAACATAACATTTTAAATTCCAGCAGTATGGAGTCTAATATTATCCTCTATGGAAAAAAAAATTTATGATATTCCCTTTTACTCACATTCCTGGGAGATCCCAAGGATAACAGAACATAAATTCAAACAGCCATATTACTAGTATGGTTAATTTATACAGGCATATAGAAATGTTATCATTTGAGGCAAATTTAGAAAAATACATATGAAGAAAAATGCATTGTATGTGCATCCCGAAATATTGATGCTCATCAAAAACTCTTGCACACACACACCCGGAGTTGTTCTCCAACTTCCACAACTTACATGTTACAAATGGGCATATAAATACTTCAGTGAGGACTCTAAAGTTTCTCTAGCTCACCATAACCATAGTCCACCCCTCTCAGATCACAAGAACCCTCACTTTGTGTTTTAGGAGAAAGCTGGTAATATTATCACACATGACACAAAGCCTTGCTGTTTCACTGCTATTGGAGGTTGGGTTCTGAGGAAGCACGTTCTGATACAAAACTTGAGGAAGAAGACATTTACCAAGGATCAACACCTATAAAGAGGAGGGAGCTGAAGCAGGATTAGACTGAGGAAGCAAATGAACTACCGCGCAGACCCAGCAAACTCAGCTGTGTGCTCTGTGGTGGGTATTGTCTGGCAGAATGCCCCCTACGAGGCTGGGCCTCCGTCTTCCTGTCTCTCAGTCACCAGTCGCAGGCTGCTCCAGGAAGGCATAGCCTTGCATGAAGCCATCTCAGGAGCTGAGGCCGACCTGAAAGAGCTAAGCTGTAGACTGTCCACTGACCACATGCTCCCCAGCTGGACATCAAGTCCTTCCTGGAAGAAGAGTTAAGTGAGTGCAACTATTCTCCAACTCCTTCTGCAAGAGCCACATGACTTTCTCACAATCCCCCAAAGCACCAGGCTCACCTTTATCTTGGAGTGGGTCCATGTGCCCAGGACATTCTCCACACCCTCTTTATCGGACTATTCCCATCCTTTAAAAGGCCTTCCTTCACCTACTGCTTTATAGCACTCATCTCACTTGAAATTTGCTTAATGCCTTTATTCCCGGCTTACACAACTCCATAAAAGCAGGGATGATGTCCAACTTATTTATGATGTATCTTCAGGATTGACCAATGTGCTAAGTACAGAATAAATATTCAGTGTATATTTGATAAATAGATTAATTAATTTGATATGCCGCGCTTTTAGTTTGGGTTCCCCCAGAAGGAGACCTCAAAGCAAGATTTTGAGTGTATGCACTCTGTTTGAGAAGTGATCCCAGAAACACTGGTGGGAAAGGGGGCAAGCGATGCAGTAAAAGAAAGGCAGCCAATCACTGCCCACTGGCCACTGCCACTGTGGACAACTGGAGCTTACTCCTGCCAGGGAAATTTGAGAACCAGTATTGAGCATGTCTTGAAATTATCCATCTAAGAAATGAGGGATGATGGGTTGTACGACTCCACTTATAGGAAATGTGCAGAACAGGCCAATTCACACAGACAGAAAGTCGAGACAGAGGATAGTACTAACAGGTGTGGGCTTTCTTAGGGGGGGCATAGAAATGTTTTGGACTCAGATAGCGCTAATAGTTGTACAACATTGTGAATATACTAAAATCCCTGAATGGTGCACTTTAACATGATAAATGTTATGTGATGTGAATTATATCTCAATAAAACAAATTGCAAAAAAGGATGTTAGCAGGCTGGGATATTTGTACTCTCATTCCATTCATGAGCGAAGGCTGCTGGGGCTTAGGGGCATCAATTTCCTTAGCATTTCCTGAGCACAGACAGGCTCCAGACCTTCCAACAAAAGGTGCACTATCAGCCATTCGTGGTGTGAATGCGTGAGACACTGAAACAGGAAGATTAGGAGTCTGGGTAGGGTGCAGACAGGGACTGCTACATCTTGCAAGAGAGATGGAGACAGTGAACCTGCCCAGTGTAGTCAAAAATGAGTCATTCTGTGGGGAAGGAGGATTCCCTCAGAAGCCTCCAGATCTAAGAATTCATTATTCTAAAACAGATCGATGTATGGGTAACGTGTCTACAGAGCCCAATTATTTTAACTATAACCCCAAATCAAGTAAAGCTGTGTCAAGAAGGGAAAAAACAGTACTTTCAAGTATAGTGCCTCACGCCTGTAATCCCCTCTACTGGGGAGGTTGAGGCAGGAGGATCCTTTGAGGCCAGGAAGTTTAAGACTAGCCTGGGCAATGTGGAGAGACTTCCCTGCCCTCCATCCCCCACCCTCCCACACACACCTCTTAAAATTTTTTAAAAATTAGTCAGGCCAGCTGTCCCAGCTACTCAGTAGGCTAAGCTGAGTAAATCACTTGAGCCCAGGAGTTTGAGGCTGCAATGAGCTATGATGAGGCCACGGTATTTCAGCCTGGACAACAGATCAAGACCCTGTCTCAAAAACAAAACAAAACGGCAGTGCTTTCACTGGAGAAGGAAGTATGCTAGGCTGGGTAATGAACCCCCACTCGTATGTCTACCTTCTAATCCTCAGAACCTGTGAATCCTATGAATGTTCCCTTCTAAGGCAGAAGAGAATTTGAAGATGTGATTAGGTTAAGGATCTTTTTTTTTTTTTTTTTTTTTTTTTTTTTTTTTTTGTAGAGACAGAGTCTCACTTTATGGCCCTCGGTAGAGTGCCGTGGCCTCACACAGCTCACAGCAACCTCCAACTCCTGGCCTTAAGCGATTCTCTTGCCTCAGCCTCCCGAGTAGCTGGGACTACAGGCGCCCGCCACAACGCCCGGCTATTTTTTGGTTGCAGTTTGGCCGGGGCCGGGTTTGAACCCACCACCCTCGGTATATGGGGCCAGCACCTTACCGACTGAGCCAAAGGCGCCGCCCTAGGTTAAGGATCTTGAGGGGAGGAGATAATTCTGTGTTATCTGAGTGGGCCGGATGAAATCACATGGTCCTTCTAAGAGGGACACAGGAGGAGCCAGAGGCAGAAAAGAGGTGATGAAGGAAATAGAAACTGGGGTGATGTGATCTGAAGATGGAGGAAGAGGCCACAGCTAAGGAATACGGGTGGGGGAGGGGCAAGAAAATGGATCCTTCCCCTCAAAACTTCCAGAAGAAACCAGCCCTGTTTTTTGTTTGTTTGTTTGTTTGTTTTTTTGAGACAGAGTCTCACGGTGTCGCCCTTGCCTCAGCCTCCTAAGTAGCTGGGACTACAGGCACCTGCCACAACGCCCAGCTATTTTTTGTTGCAGTTGTCATTGTCATTTAGCTGGCCCAGGCCAGGATCAAACCCGCCACCCTCAGTGCATGTGGCCAGCGTTGTAACCACTCTGCTACAGGTGCCAAGCCAGCCCTGTCAATATTTTGACTTTAGTCCAATAACAATGATTACGAACCCGCCCAGGTCTGCCTGTATTCCTTACCTATGGCCTCTTCCCCACAATTATAGAACAAATTTGTGTTATTTTAAGCCACTAAATGTGACAGTGTCAACAGAAAACTCAAACAGGGACAATATGAGAACAATTTCCCAGAATGGGCTTAAAAAATAATCATTATGGCTCCTCTCCTAGAAGACACTGCAAAATTTGAAAGGATTTAAAATTATAAAGAAAATAAAACATTTTGTATTTCAAACATATGTTCAATGTGGTCAGTTTCTATTTTCTAATCTCTTAAAATATCACATTTATATTTGTCTTGATTTGATTCCTCTTTAGAATAAACAAATGCAGTTTGAAATTGAGAATGTGTATGGGTATGTGAGTGATCATCTTAATAAATTGAATGTTGACAATTTACCTTTTAAACTTAGATTTATAAATTTTATCATGGCTAGTAAAATTTCTTGCTAGAATACTGGCATATGAAAAAAATAGATAAGTTCCCAGACAATAACATGTTTACAATTCTAAAAATACTGAGAAATTCAGTATATCGAATAGGGGAATATTCCTAACATATATCAACACATATCTCAGCATATTCAATGTGAGTTGAAGAGAGAGGGCTGCCAGGCAGGAAGGTGAGTGTGTGAGGTTAAAGGTAAGAATTGGTAGAATAGATGGTGAATTCTTAGAAAAATAGAGGGGGGAAATGGAAGGGGTTTAAAGGACAATTTTAAAGTGAGGTGTTCCAAGGATACCTAGCATAAGGCCCACAGAGCTTATCTCTGATTCCAGTCTATTGTACACATTATCACCAGATAATAGAAAATTAAATTCGGCTTGGAGCCTGTAGCTCAGTGGCTAGGGCCCTGGCCACATACACCAGGGCTGGAGGGTTTGAATCCACCCAGGCCTGATAAACAACAATGACAACTACAACAAAAAAATAGCCAGGCATTGTGGCGGGTGCCTGTAGTCCCAGCTGCTTGGGAGGCTGAGGCAAGAGAATCGCTTAAGCCCAAGAGTTTGAGGCTGCTGTGAGCTGTGATGCCACGGCACTCTGCCAAGGGTGACATAGTAAGACTCTGTCTCCAAAAAAAAAAAAAAAATTCAATTCAATTCAATCACATTATTCCTCTTCATAAAATGTTCTGAAATTTATTAGGTTAAAAATGCAACAAAAAGCCATGCTCCATAATCTCAGTGCTATGCAAAGCCCTGGGTGCCAGCCTGTTTGTGCAACCTTGAGACCAACTATGCCAGACTCTGCCTTGTTCTTTAAACAGCTCAGTGTTTCTCATGCCGCAGGGCCTTTGCAAAGGCTGGAATGAGTCCTATTGCTCTCATACAGCACCTATTCATCCCAATCCATGTATCTTCTCAGTGAAGTTTTTGCTGGAAGAAGCAATCCACTGTGAGCCTTGAGTATCTGTCCTGTGTATTCTTTCCAAATATGCTTAGAATACAAGGCTCTGACCACTCGTCACCATAGCCATTTCTGAGCCCCGTGGTTCTTGGGAGGCATGGGGACCTGGCACCAACATCGCGCCTTTACCACTCACTGAGTATCAGTAATACAACCATGTGTCTTTGCCCTAGAAGTCACACATGTCAACATCCATGAAACATTACCAGGCTAGCTGGGGGTTAAATTTTCAGATTCTTTTTTTTTTTTTTTTTTGTAGAGACAGAGTCTCACTTTATGGCCCTCGGTAGAGTGCCGTGGCCTCACACAGCTCACAGCAACCTCCAACTCCTGGGCTTAAGTGATTCTCTTGCCTCAGCCTCCCGAGTAGCTGGGACTACAGGTGCCTGCCACAATGCCCGGCTATTTTTTGGTTGCAGTTTGGCCGGGGCCGGGTTTGAACCCGCCACCCTCGGTATATGGGGCCGGCGCCTTACCAACTGAGCCACAGGCGCCGCCCAATTTTCAGATTCTTTTTTTTTTTTTTTTTTTTTTGTAGAGACAGAGTCTCACTTTCTGGCCCTTGGTAGAGTGCCGTGGCCTCACACAGCTCACAGCAACCTCCAACTCCTGGGCTTAAGCGATTCTCTTGCCTCAGCCTCCCGAGTAGCTGGGACCACAGGCGCCCGCCACAACGCCCGGCTATTTTTTGGTTGCAGTTTGGCCGGGGCCGGGTTTGAACCCGCCACCCTCGGTATATGGGGCCGGTGCCCTACCGACTGAGCCACAGGCGCCGCCCCAATTTTCAGATTCTTTACAGACCTTGACAGCTTCCCATCTCTCAGACAGGCTTTGTGGACTCTTCTATCTGTGATCTCACAATATTTGCTCAAATAAATTATGTTATTACACTAGGGCATGAGTTTTGGCCCATAGGAGGTGTTCAGAAAAATGTTTGTCAAATAAAAGAAAACATCCCCAGTTTAGTAAAGGTCGCTGCTCTGATAGCTGCTTCATTTTTCCCTAACTAAAACACGACCCATTTTAATGGAGCAGACAAAATGAGCCTGCCCTTTCATTGTCAAAAGAGATCATGAAATGATTAATGCTGTAAAGACCTTGGAGAATGTAAAAGTGACAGTATCACGCTCTTTCAGTCTTTGCGTCAATTAAATTTGGCTGGCATGATCCTGTTAACAATTCCTAGACATTAAAAAACATTCATTTTTAAAGCATTCTTTCTGGAGTCCAGAGAACTACACATTTCCTGTCCTTTAGGGTTAAAGGTTATGTCCGTAACTTGAGATTTTTCAATCAGATTTTTTTTCTGAATGTTTTAGCTGAAAGGGAAAATTCTCATTAATTATTGAATTCTTTTTCCAGAGATTTTTTATCATATTTTCACAGCCAGGAGGCATGGCAGTACATTAATAAGCTGGAAAAAAATAAATGAATAAATAGAATCTCACTTGGTTATGAGATCATGAAGAGAAACTGGGAAAATGCAAAGTAGAAAGCAGATGCATGTATTAGAAAGCTCCAGAAATGAGGATGTTGTAAAATAACAGACATCTCTGTAGGGTTGGCTTACAAGATGGAAGCCAGAGCTACACCACTAATGAGCCACATGAAATAAGAATAATTCAAAACAAGTTAAACAGTTGTATTTAAATTAAGAAATGAACCCAGGGCAAAGGAGTGGGGCACCGCCCCCATATACCCAAGGTGGTGGGTTCAAACCCGGCCGGCCAAAAACTGCAAAAAAAAAAAAAAAGGAAGTGGGCCAAAAGTTGAAATTGAAATTAGATTTGTTTTTATGAAATGTGCATTTCATCTTATTTTTCAGGGAGCTGCCCAGAGCTGAGATCCTGCTGGAAGTGGACCCTTGCTAAATGGACGAGACCCTACGGGCACAGTGACCTGTCACAGAGGCCGTATCAAGGTAACAGTAACACAAGCTTATGCTCCACGGAGCACCAGGGACCTCACACCCAGACCCCAGGGCTTGGCAATTGTGCCAAAAGTTGAAAAACCAATTAGATGTTTTGCCAATGCATTCCAGTATTTAGAAGGGCTTGAGAGAACACAGCATGTTTCATTCAATCTTAATCTGCTTCCCTCATTTTATTCTATCTTTGAAAGTGAGAAACTAGCCTCAGGGAAACAGTTCTGGACTACCCAGGATGTGTATTTTGGCATGTTCTGTGCTGCAGCTGATTTGGTGATAGGAATGTCGATAAAAACATCTCCTGTGCCATCTTGGGTAGCTGGGATAAGTTGAGGACCACTGGCAAAGACATCATCAGAGGCACCCCAAGGAAATCTGGAGCTTCTGGCACTCGTTTAATGCATCATAAGAAAAGTCTTTTTGACCCAATTACTCAAGTTTGTGCTTGAGTTCACTAAATTGTGGGTTTGGGTTATTCTTGGGGTTTTGCTTCCTTTTTTTCAAATTGGGGAAGTAAGTATTAGAACAAGTGAAAGTTGTTTTCACTTCCTCATTGGTAGTAAGAGAAATAATAGGTTCAAAATTAGAGTCACCTATTAACTGCTCCACTTACAGGTGGCCTACTAGAGGCTGTTCCTTTTCTGTACTGCAGGTACATGTCCCAGCCCAGGGTGGCAAGGTAGTGACCACAGATACAGCCTTACAGATGTGTCTCTCAGGAGAAACGGACTCACCAGAATCCCTTGACTAGCAAGTAGTTTAGAGCCAGTAACTGACCAGCAACATCTCAGTTCCCAGGAGATGTAGAATCCACCCTCTTAGGGCCTATAGTGTTGGGAATGTTGTATATTAACGGGTTCCACAAAAATTGTAGGGAAATCAGTTTTTTTCTAAAATAAAATTGCATCTAAAGGAAATTATATATGAAACACTATGAGTAAAAAGCCAAAATACTCAGAATTGTTATATTAGAAAACATCTAGCTTCCTTTGGTTTTTATTAGAACCATGAGAACATTCTAAAGGATATCACTAATCTTGGCTAATTTATAACGAACATTGAAAACTTAATTACCCCAACCACATTTCCCATGTAAGCCCAAATAGCTGTTATTCCTAACTATTCTATTTCTATTAATGACACCAATATTCTTCTGTTCAACCGGGCATAAAATGTCCAGATCCATCTTCAGCTCTTCCTTGTGACACCCTAATTTAATCATATTGTCAAATTCCTATTTCCTTAACAAAGTGGCCTTTAATCTCCCTTTCTGCTGAAATCCTGGTCTGGCTTTAAATGGTCTCACAGACCCCAGGCCATCCTCCATCCAACCCATTTTGTAAATAGTAGTTTGGTTAATCTTTTCAAATCTTGGCTTTAGTTACAGGATCCACCTGTTTAAAAATCTTTGAGGACTTTCTATTGCCTGCAGCAATGGTTCTCATCCAGTTAAGACACCGTGCTTTGTTCCTATACCTCGCCTGCTTTGCAAACATCCTACCGCCTTTTAATCAATAGGTAACCTTCAATTTCGCCAGCATTCAAGCTTTTAAGAGCAATTTCTGTCAAACAGAATGCTGATCTGAGAAGTTTGTGGATTATTAGAGTTCAACTTGCTGTAAGTAAGAGGAAAGAGGCTTAGAGAAACATCAAGTCCATGTCAAGCGAACGATCTGGTGCTTACTGGAACTTGTAAAAACAGTGCCTCCAAGCATTCCAGAGCATGCTGTCTGGGAGTAAATAGCTCTACTCCAAAAGAAACGAGATGCTAATGGCCCAGCAGGTGAGCCGTGCAGTAACTATGGACGCATTTATGGACTCTGTGAGACTGTAACTGCACCATACTGTGGATTGTGCTATCATTGCTGTTGGTTTGCTTAATGTTTTCCATTTTAACCTTTCCCTTGTCCAGTAAAAAATTTTCATATTTAAAGATATGCCCAGAGTGTTTGTTAGTGCCCAAAGATTGAAAATTATAGGCTGATAAGACTTAAGTCAAAAATTCCTGACTTAAAGAATTCCTGAGCACAACATGAGGCCCTTCTCACTTTGAACCAAACCTTTCATACAAGCCTCAACTCCCATTACTTCCCCGGGAGTCACACTGCACCACCTTCGTCCTTTGATAAAGCCAGCTCTTCCATGTCTCCGGGACTTTGCATGCAGAGGAAACGTTCTGTTCTTCGTTTTTTTCTGCACTCATTTATCAAGACCCAGTTACAATAGCATCTCCACTGTCTTTTCTCTTAACTCCTGAAGCGAGAAGGATTGTTCTCAAAGTCCTTTGTACATGTCTTTATTAAATGTGTACACTTAGATTTGGTAACCATTGCACTATGCATGTCCCTAAGACATTGGGGATTATGTGTCCGAGTTCCCAAGAACACAGGCTTCACTTTATTCATCTCTGAATTCCCAACACCTATTATAAGTTTGCAATAAATGTTAGCAGAATTGTTTTTCCTGAGGTTCAGGCCACCTATAAGCTATTGCTAATTAAATCTTTCAGAAATTATCTCCACAACTCTGCTTTATGTTTCTTATACTCAAACCAAGCTAGAACACTAACTATTGCTCAGATATGACTTGCTTTTTCCCACCTCTACACATGTGCTGATAAGATGCAGAGGATTCTCATCCTCTTTTAAGATAGCCACTTACAATAATCCTACCTATACCTGATGACCCAGTTCAAATGCACGTTCTCCCAAGAAATCACACCTACACAGACTAAGCATTTTCTCTGAATTCGATCATATTTTGGTTCTATAGTTCTCAGGACACTTGGCACAAACTGCTCTAGATTATAGTCACTGAGTATATTTTACTTCCCTTGCAGTGGTTCTCAACCTTCCTAATGCCGCGACCCTTTAATACAGTTCCTCGTGTTGTGGTGACCCCCAACCATAAAATTATTTTCGTCACCACAGCATGAGGAACTGTATTACAGGGTTGCGGCATTAGGAAGGTTGAGAACCACTGCCTTACAAGTTTGTAATATCCTCAAGACAGGAATGGTGTTTTATTCATCATTTTCTCATTGATACCTACACCTCTGTTGCACACAGAGGGTACAAAGTTTTTTCAAACGCACAAATGAATGAAATGATGCCTGTGTTCAGTGTATCATCTGTTCCCTGTATTTTATTTACATATGCTGTCATACAATCAAATGAAAGAATGGTTTAGGTAGTAAGATAGTTACAACATTTCCTTGGTATATTATGCAGTTGTTATTCTATGTGGCAAATTCTTGTATCACACTGTCAACATTATTGCAGGCCTGTTTGCTTAATGAGATGCATTTTTAAAACCTTACCTTGATGTGTCCCTCTTACTTTGGAGTGTGAGTATTCTAATTTACAAAACAGATAGAATAATAAGTCCTAATGTCAGTGAATTATTTTTTTCCTCCTCTGGGCAAAATTAGTTTCTTCTCTTTGCTTCAGTTCATGTATCTATTATATAATAGCAATTATTTCTATTTCTCTGTAATTATATGTTTTCACATTCATCTCCCTTTCTAGATTTTTGAACTTCATAAGGCTAAGAAAAAGATTCTTTTTGATCTGCTTAGATCAATGTCACCTCTTTATAAAGCTTTCCTTGATCTTTCTTATCAAGACTTGTTCTCTCTTCTTTATTTCCGTAAGTATACTTTATTGAATGTTTTCCCTTCCACTTCATATTGGAGCTAGTTGTTTAAAAATTATTACAGTGTAAGCTTCTTGAAAGCAGCAGTTAATATTTAATTTTTAATTTTTTTTTTTTTTTTTTGTAGAGACAGAGTCTCACTGTACCGTCCTCGGGTAGAGTGCCATGACTTCACACAGCTCACAGCAAAATATTAATCACATTTATTATATATCCCTCAAGTTCCATGCTAGTACCTACAAATAGTGGATATTCAAGGCCTGCATGTTGATTGAGCTATAAACCCGCTAGATTATGATTTTAGCCATTAACAATTACAGTACAAGGGCTGTGAGTCATAGTCTCTAAAACTAGCTATGTGGCATCTGAGAAGTTGGGCTTTCAGAGAATAATATGCAACCACTTACATTTAGGACATCTCTGGAAACCATAAAACATTACATAAATTCTAGTAATTATTGTTGTAGGTTCTGAGACAAACAGAGGGTATATTGTTTCTGTGGCCCCATAGTTTAGAAATGATGGTGGCGCTCATAACTCAGGGAGTAGGGCACCAGCTGCATACACTAAGGCCTTGTGGTGGGAGGCTGAGGCAAGAGAATCACTTAAGCCCAAGCGTTTGAGGTTGCTGTGAGCTGTGACATCACAACACTCTAACCAGGACAACTTGAGCCTCTGTCTCAGAAAAAAAAGGCTATTTAAAATAAAATGTCAGGCTCAGCACCTGTAGCTCAAGCGACTAAGGCGCCTGCCACATATACCAGAGCTGGAGGGTTCGAATCCAGCCTGGACCTGCCAAACAACAATGACAACTACAACCAAAAAAATAGCTGGGCATTGTGGCCGGCACCTGTAGCCCCAGCTACTTCGGTGGCTGAGGCAAGAGAATCGCTTGAGCCAGGAGTTGGAGGTTGTTGTAATGCCATAGCACTCTACCCAGGGCGACAGCTTGAGGCTCTGTCTCAAAAAAAAAAAAAGAAAGAAAGAATATATTCCCAAGATCATTCTACTTAAATGTTCCAATGAGAACAATTTGAAGAACAGGAAACAAAAATATGGCATATGCATCTGAGTTCCAGATAGCTTTTAATGGAGTCAAATGGTTCTTCCATTTTTATTCGAAATTCTAGACTTACTCTTAATGCTTTTTGTTCAAGGCTTTCGGAGAAGCTTTAAGTCCTTCATATTTTAGCTATTCAGTAACAGTAGCACATCTAACCAAATATTGACTTACCAGTGTTTATGCTTTCCCCAGTATCATGGGAATACTTTCTAATCTTAATTCCAAAAGCGAATCAAAGCAACACAATAAGAAGCATTCCCAAAAGTCAGCACTGGAGTGGGAGAGAATTTCACACTGGGTCTGAGAAAGTGTTTGATCAAAGACATTGACACCTGCAGAAAGAGGGGGAATACAGTGAGCTTTACTTTTAAGGAATACTGTCTCCAACATGATCACCCTTTTGGTTTTTCAGTATAGTTTTTATGGGATATTATTTGAAAAGGGCTTCAAAGCATTTGTGTTTTGGAATAAGCAATAAATATAACTCTTGGTAAATGAAAATGTCACATAAGTATATTTAAATGTTTTCTCTATCAGATCATATTCCAATCTTATGTCTGGTAAATTTATTTTTATATGCCTTTTTTGTTATTGAAGTAGGAAAAATAGCAAGTATAAGTAAGCAAAAAAGGAAAAAAATAATTTCTATATTGCCACAACCCAGAGATAGACAATATTAATAGTTTTGTTTATATTCTGCCAGAGTTTTTATTTATTTTTTTTTTTTGAGACAGAGTCTCATTTATTAACCCTCGGTAGAGTGCTGTGGTGTCATAGCTCACAGCAAGCTCCAAATCCTTGGGCTTAGGCAATTCTCCTGCCTCAGCCTGCCAAGTAGCTTGGACTACAGGCGCCCACCACAACGCCCAGCTATTTTTTTGTTACAGTTTGGCCAGGGCTGGGTTTGAACCCACTACCCTCGGTATATGGGGCTGGCGCCTTAACCCACTAAGCCACAGGCGCCGCCCTGTCCTTCTAGAGTTTTTTTAAAGCAATACATAGGGCTCAGTGTGGTTGCCCTTGTCGGTAATCCTAGCATTCTAGGAGGCAGAAGCAGGTAGATTGCTTGAGCTGAGACCAGACTGAGCAAGAGTGAGATCCCATCTCTACTAAAAGTAGAAAAAAACAACCCGGTGTTGTGGTGGATACCTGTAGTCCCAGCTACTCAGGAGGCTGAGGCAGTAGGATTGTTTAAGGAACTCAGGAGTTTAAGGTTGCTGTGAGGTAGGCTGAGGCCACTGCATTCTACCCAGGTGATAGAGTGAGAGTCTGACTCAAAAAAATATATATGTAGATATATTTACATATAATATTGTATATATACACATACATATATATAATATTGTAACTTGATTTTCCTCCCAATTACTATAATGTGGACATCTTTCCACATCCACATATATTATGAAAGTTTTAAGACAGTCCGTGTTATGGTTCATGTTTTCACTTCAAAAAAAATACAGTCAACAGCGTTCTTTCTGTTTCAACTTGCTCTTGGTGTCGCTGACAGGGCTTCATTTGTTTCTGTCCACACAGGTTTTACCTTTCTTGATTTTTGTGTATCTCAAAACTTTTATAATGACCCAGTACATGTAACCATTTTTAATGGCTTCGTGGTATTCCATCACATAGATACATACCATAATTTACATACCATAATCTAGTCTCTATTCTGCATGTGTAATGATCTATTAAAACATAAATCAAGTAGGCCATTTTCCTATTGATAACTTCATTTTACTCTTAGGAAAAGAAACCCTAACTCCTCCTTGTGGCCTACAAGACCTTACCTAAAGAGGGTCCTGGCTTCACTCCAACAACTTCCCATCCCTCTTCTTCTCACTTGCTCTAGCCCTACTTGCCTTTTTCTGTGATCAGACAAACCAACAATATCATTTCTGCCTCGGGGCCTTTGAACATACCTTTGCACTGGCTGAACATACTTTTTCTGCAGACTCTTCACCATCTAGGCCTCTACTCAAGACCCCCTCCTTAGGCCGGGCGTAGTGGTGCACCCTTGTAATCCCAGCACTCTGGGAAGCCAAAGTGGGTGTATTGCTGGAGCTCACAGGTTCAAGATCAGCCTGATCCAGAATGAGACCTCCATCTCTACTAAAAATACAAAAAACTGAGGCAAGAGGACCACTTGATCCCAAGAGTTGGAGGTTGCTGTGAGCTATGATGTCACCATGGTACTCTACCAAGGGCAACAACTTAAAACTCTATCTCAAAAAAAAAAGAGGAGGGGGGTAGCTCCTGTAGCTCAAGGAGTAGGGCGCTGGCCCCAAATGCTGGAGATGGTGGGTTCAAACCCAGCCCCAGCCAAAAACTGCAAAAAAAAAAAGAAGAAGAAGACCCCCTCCTTGGCAAGGCCTTCCCTGACCATCCACCCACTCTCCCACCCTTTCTCAGTTACTTCACTTCACACTGTCTGAAGGCATCATTTATGTTTTGTCTATTTTCTGTCACACACAAGCACATATACACACACACACCAGGCTATATATGCATAAGTTCACATACTCTTAGCATGATTACCGGGCACAAAAGTTTCCTCAATAAACGTTTGTGGAATCAATTAACTTGTTCAGGATAGACACTCACCAATATTATAATTCCTATTTTTATTATCGCTTCAGAGAGAGCATTTACAGAGAAAATGTCACTAGCCTAGGAACAAACCAGCCTTCTCTCATCCTTGTCTTCAGGGAAACCTCCCAGTATCTCTGTCCTCTCTCTCTTTCCATCATCATCACACCCTTTTGATAGTGCACAGAAATTTTCCTTTGTGACATTTACCACAACTATGAATAAAGTATTTGTATCATTATTTGTTGAAAACACTTCTCCTCCAAGCGACTAAAACTCCGGGAGGGCCAGGATTGTGTCTAATTCCCTCTGGGTTTCCAGCTCTAGCAATAATATCTGATGAAAAATAAGCACACCAAGAAATATTTGTTGAGTAAAAGAAATACTAGTATTCTCTGGGCTGAAAACACTACAGTTTAAAAATGTATAATACAGGGTTGAAATTTTTATTATCTTAACAGCTGGTACCAGAATTCTTCTTAGGAAGGGAACCAGTGCCTGGGGAAATACCTTGATAAACCATTTGGAAGACAGGGCCACCCTCCCCAGGACCTAAGAAGGCGCTGAAACAAGGAGAGAAAGAGCTGACCAGTTCTGCTTGACAAAATGAGAGGAATTTGGCCTCAGAGAGGAAGGAGGAGTACCAGGTGAAACTGAGGAACCAGGTGAGGTGAAGAGAGACCTGAGTGAAAATTCCCTTGGTGAAGTCATCACTTCCATTGCTCTCTCAAATCTGTGGTGTCCACTTACCATGCAGACCACCTCCTAGGAGTGCTGTGTGTGTGTGTGTGTGCACCCGCATGCCTTCAAATGAGGAAAGAGCCTGAATGTGGTGAATGAGTTGATACCTTGCTGAACTGAAGCAGCAAAACACATGGACACTGAACTAATCCATATATGGAGGAAACAAAACTTTGGATCCAGATGTGACTTTGAGAATATAAAGTGCTTTGGAATTTCTAGCCACAAGCCTTGATATTAGAAATGGCTTCCAGTTTATCCAGACCTCAAGGGCCACATTTGGATTAAAACATCAATAAGTTTTTGCCTCTGAAAGGGTGCAAGTGACATGTCCTGCTCCTTGTCCCATCTCTGGCTTCCACCACTGCTCATACCATTGCCAGTTTGAAATTTAGGGTCTATAGGAATGAGAAAAATAAAGAAAAAGGGGGAAAGTTGGAATGAAAGACCCTTCTCCATTATCACCAGATAAGATCAACTTTACCAAAATCCCCCTTTCTACCTGTCTTTTAAGACATACCACAGTAATTTACAGATGTAAACTTTTTGAGGGAAAGGTGCTCTATAAATAAGTATATTCCTTTGCAATTATAATTAAATTAACCAAAGTAAACTCCAAATAGTTTTCTTGATTTTATTTGATTACTCAAGCAGACTTTGCCGTTTTGAAATTTCTTCTAAGGATAAATTGCTTTACTGTTTGCAATTCCCTGCCTAGAGAATCATCTATGGTGATGACTCATAAATGACCTGCCCTGACAAAAAATATCTGACATCCAATGTGTTCCTTACAATTGTGTAATCGTAGAACATTGAGGTAGGAAGAAAAGCGTTGCCTAGTCAAACACAAATTATTGGAACATATGTGTACACGGGTTCTCTTCGTTTTCACGGAGCTCAGTAAGCTGAAGCATGACTAACAGAGGGTTGTGTCACAAGTGTGAACACATCCAGGTTTCGCTATTGCCAATGGCTCCTGTTTCTATTGGAACACTCGCTGATTCTTCCCAGAAGGAAGATTTTCACTTTCTGGCCAAACATGGTGCACTCATGAGTCGACACACACTAATTCAGCCACTCCACTTCCACTAGCATCGGAAGAGGAAAGGGGGTACTTTTACTGACTCCTCAATATCCAGTTATTGTAAATATCTCTTGATTTTGGCTGAGGTTAAAGTAGAGCATGACCTACTGGTCTATAGCAACTCAGACTCTCCACCTCCTCACGTATATTATCCCACTTTAACGTGGATGAACAGCCTGTTACATGGACAGCCCTGTGCCATGTAACGACGTTTTGGTCCATGGTGAACGAATATGCAATGGTGATCTCATCATAATGGAGCATGTTGGCCGTCAAGGTCTCGGTTCCCCAAACACAGTTGACCTGGCTCAATTACTCGGCTGAGCTAGAAAGTTCAACTGAGGCACAGCAGTGGAAAGAAGAAGTGGAAACTGAAAATAAAACTGGAGCGGCACAGGCAGGTTGGATAGAAAGCAAAAATAACCTACACAAGTTTTAGCGTAACAAAGAGAGATTTTACTTAGGAAGCACAAAGAGAAAGTTTAGAGCACTTGTAAAGAGTTGGAAGTGGATCCCTCTCATGAAGGAGAGAAGGTGAGAGAGAGAGAAATAAGACACAAATGCCTGCAGGAGTATAAATTCTCTCTTTGACTCTTTGAAATTGGCTACAAGTCTTTTTTTTTTTTTTTTTTGAGATAGAGTTCTGTTGCCCTGATAGTGAGCTGTGGTGTCATAGCTCACAGCAACCTCAAACTCTGGGGCTCAAGCGATCCTCTTGCACCAGCCCCTCAATGGGACTGCAGCCACCTGCCACAACACCTGGATTTTCTTAAATTTATTTTATTCATTTTTGTAGAGAGGAGGTCTTGCTCTTGCTCAGGCTGGTGCGAGCTCCACCCTGCTTGGCCTCTCAGGTGTGAGCCACTGCTCCAGGTCACTGCAAGTCGTTCATTGGTCTCTCTGCACCTCTAAGCAGTATTGCCCTTTTCCATTGGC
Organism: Nycticebus coucang; assembly: GCF_027406575.1. Taxonomy (NCBI): domain Eukaryota; kingdom Metazoa; phylum Chordata; class Mammalia; order Primates; family Lorisidae; genus Nycticebus; species Nycticebus coucang. Next base: position 17,943,916 of record NC_069792.1, on the reverse strand, counting down.
CATTGATAGTTTCTTTCTATTGATCATTGGTTACCTAGGTTACTTCATACCCACATTCTTACCAGGCCCTCCAGTATTTTTTTTTGGGGGGGGCCCTCCGGTCTTGCTGGTTCACCAGGCCAGGTTTTCTCTCATTCCCCCTCAAGCCCCTTTCTTAGGGTGCCTTTTCAGAGCAGAAAAATTCCTATCTGCTAGTGATGTCCTAGCCATGCATTACTCACCTCACAGTTTGTGGTGATGCAGGTGTAAAAAAACCTGCTGTGCTGCCAGTTGTATAAAAGTATAACACATAAAATTACATGCACTCCATAATGCTTGATGATGATAAATGACTGTCTCTGGTTTATGTATTTACTATACTATGCTTTTTATCACTATTTTAGAATGTCCTCCTTCTATTTATAAAAATAAAGTTAATGTGAAATATCCTCAGGCTATTTCTGCAGGAGGTATTCCAAAAGAAGACATTGTCATCACAGGAGGTGACAGCTCCATGTGTGCTATTGTCCCGAAGAACTTCCCTGGGACAGGATGTGGAGGTGGAAGACAGGGATATTGAGAATCCTGACCCTGTATAGGCCTAGACTGATGTGTGTGTTTGTGTTTTAGTTTTCAACAACAAGTTTAAAAGTAAATTTTAATAGAAAAGATCTTATAGAATGAAGATATTAAGAAAAAACTATTTTTATACAGCTGCACAATGTGTTGTAAGCTCTCTCTGCACCTTGTGTTGTAAGCTAAGTGCTTATTACAAAGGAGTCAAATATTAAAACAATTAATTTATAAAGTAAAAAAACAGTAAGCTCGGGGTAATTTATTGAAAAAAGAAATAAATTTAAATAATTCAGTGTGGCCTAATAGTCCAGTGTTTGTAAAGAGTACAATGATGGCCTGCCATGTGTGTGCAACATTTTTTTCTCTGCCACACATCGGAAGAGCAAGAATTATCTTGGGCCACACAAAATATGCTAAGGAAAGCTGATTAGAAAAAAAAATCCGACGGTGCCTGTGGCTCAGTGGGTAGGGTACCAGCCCCATATACCAAGGGTGACAGGTTTGAACCCGGACCCGGCCAAACTGCAACAAAAAAATAGCCAGGCGTTATGGCGGGCGCCTGTAGTCCCAGCTACTCAGGCTGAGGCAAGAGCATCGCCTAAGCCCAAGAGCTGGAGGTTGTTGTGAGCTGTGACACCATGGCGCTCTACTGAGGGCAACATAGTGAGACTCTGTCTCTAAAAAAAAAAAAAAAAGAAGAAAGAAAGAAAAATCCATGCATACTTTTTGTGATACCTGATAGATAACCAAAAATGTCCTCACAAAATCATCCTGAGGCCCCCAGGTTGGACACGCCTATGGCCTGACCTTCAGTTTCACTCCTCACTCACCCGCTGACTCACCCAGAACAACTTCCAGTGCTGCAAGCTCCATTCACGTTAAGACCCTGATACAGGTGTACCATTGTTTATCTTTTACACTGTATTTTACTGTACTTTTTCTATATTTTAGATATGTTTAGATATCTAAATACTCATGTGTTGCAGTTTCCCACAGTATTCAGCACAGTACCATGCTGTAGAGATTTGTACCCTGGGAGCAGTAGGCTGTACTATGATGAAATTGCCTAACAATGCATTTCCCAGAATGTGTCCCTGTCATTAAGGAACACATGACCCTATTGCATATTTGCATATAGGCAAACCTGGGGAAGAATAGAAAGTCACACAATGAAATGTTTGTGGTTACTTTTTCTGAATACAGGGATTATGGGTATGCTAGAATAATGATCCCCAAGAGATATTTGCATCCTAATCCCCTAAACCTGCTAATATGTTACTGTACATGGCAAAGAGGAATTAGGGTGGCAGATATGACTCAGCAAACAGTAATCCTAGATTATCTATTCATACTGGCCCAATGTAATCAAAAGCATCCTTAAAAGTGGAAGAAGGAGGCGGATATGACTAATGATCAGAGAGAGATCAAAGTTGCTGGCTTTGAACATGGAGGAAGGGGCCACTTACTAAAGAGTGTGGGCAGCCTCCAATAGCTGAGAAAGCCCAAGAGCAGATTGTCTGCAAGAGCCTCCAGAATGAACACGGTCCTGCCAACACCTGGATGTTAGCCCACTAAGACCTGGCCCAGACTTCTGACCTGCAAAGTCCAAAATACATTTGTGTTTGTTTTAAGCTACTAATTTTTGGTAATTTGTTATAGCAGCAGTTGGAAACAACTAGAATGGGTGATTCTAGTTATTGTTTTTCTGGAGCCTTTGATGGGGAAACAGTATGATGTTTGCAAATTTCACATAATGTATATGCATTATCTTTATAGTCAGGAAAGTCTCATTTGTTATTTTTTAAAGTAAAACTAAAATGGTAATGAGGGAGATCGTAGAAAATATTAACCTTTTAGGCTCAAATCTGACGATATGGGTGGTGCCTGTGGCTCAAAGGAGTAGGGCACCGGCCCCATATGCCAGAGGTGGTGGGTTCAAACCCCGCCCCGGCCTGAAACTGAAAAAAAAAAAAAATCTGTCAATACCACAGTTGCTCCTTATTTAAGGTTTTAACCTCATTTATTGAAAAATTTGACTTATGAAGATTTACACAATAAAAAGTGGAAACTTTTATTTTAAGCAAAAGCTCACAAATAATTACGGTTAAATGTAGTAGAGATTTATTGAGAACCTGCAGACTACCAGGCACCAGCTGGATCTATCCACTGACATTCCTTAGGATGGCATTTCCTGGCAAGACAGTGTGCGGCTTCTTTCCTCCTCTTTCTCCACCTAGCTTGGTGGCTGTGGTGTAATCCTGGCAATGGGGACAGAAGCTGCAGAGCTGGGAGGTTGGGGGTTGAGGTCAGACACGGTAGAGGTGGAGTATGATGCTGTCGGGACCCATGGAAGAGGCAGTGCACTGGGAGGAGAAGGGTCTGGTTGAGTAGAGGTGATGGGCTATTTCACAATTCACTAAGTAGGACCAAGATGTCCTAACTGCAGCATGTTGATTTCTTTACTTTCCTTTAGTAATTTTTGACAGACAGGCCGGGTGGACCAGAGGAAGGGATGAAGGAAGCTATGTCTGAAGGGATGATAAAATAAAATAACCACTTTTTTCCCCATTTCCTCCAAACTCCAGGGCGTGTTACGCAAAGCTCCTGGTGCTTTGTCTAACCTAACTCTGTCTCCTGCCTCCTCTGTCCAGGAGACTGTTTGCTGGAAGCTCACCATCAGCTCTTCGTTCCCCACCCTACTCCTGAGGCTCAAGCTGTTACCATCTCCACGAAGTCCCTCCGTCTGGAGCACTCTTCTCCCTAATTTAAAATTCTTTTATCCTTCAGAACTCAGATCAAAGGCCACTCCTTCTTACAAAACCTTAAGTGAAACCACATCTGCAGCACTTTCCTATGCATTGTATTACTTAACCAGGCCATTTTGAGTCTTGCTTTCCCTTATCCGGTCTTCTGGCAGTGTGTGTGTGAGCCCAGAATCTGTCCACTATTCTGCTGCTCAAAACCTCCCCTCAGTCAGGACTCACGGCCAGTCATCCCTGCTTCTTTGCTCCCTTTGCTGCAGACATAAATCTCTGCATTATCCCACTCGTTCCCCCTGCTTCACAATTAGTTACTGTTTTGTGTGCTTGTATCCTCCCTTCTGACTCTGACCGCTGTCAGGTTCTTTGAGGACTGGCACCTTGCCTTACTAGTTCTCCTATGAGACACGTATCCATACCATGTAGCATATAATATAGTACTTTATAAGAGGCCCATATGTGCAAATAAAACATATAAATATGTTAAAGTACAGATTAAGGATTTACTCTCCAACCCATGAATTTCGACAGAGTCACAAGGTTTCAAAGAGTTAGAACTTTTCACCCTACCACCATCCCTTAATGTGGAAAGTTCAGGGGCGTGTCATAGACCAGGGTTAGGAAATCGCTGCTAAAGCTGTTGCTTGCTGCTACTACTTTTTAAAAAAGACTTTAGCTGGCTGGACCTGTTGCTTAATGAAGTGGAGTAATGAGTGTGGAAATGGCTCTGGGATTTCAAGGTGGGGTAGGAGGATAATGTCACTGGAAAAGAAGTGCGAGGAAATTATTAAGTCCAATGAACAAAAGACCACCCCTGCCCCCCCAGCTGAATTTTTGTCTTACAAAACGTAAGTTTTGGAGTGGGGGGGGAAGGTAGAGAGACAGACTCTGGGAGACTGGTTTGACCTGTTGGCTCAAATGCATGAGGCAAGGCTAATTCAAACCAGACTTGAGACTCTTTACAGGCAGTTATTAAAGAGTTTTTTCTAAGCCAAAAGTAAAAACCAGGTAAATTTCAGAAAAACACTTTTGGTCATTTGAAGAGCAAGTGGGTCTGAATAAGTCTTAAAGGAAATAAATGCCCTTTGGGAATGGTGTCTCTTGAAAATACATTGTTAGTTTGCCTCTAAGAGGAGTAAGACTCTAGAAATTGGTGTGTGTTTACCAAATAAAAATTCTGATGTAGGGCTCAGCGCCTGTAGCTCAGTGAGTAGGGCCCCGGACCAGTACACGGAGGCTGGCAGGTTTGAGCCCAGCCTGGGCCTGCTGAACAACAATGACAACTACAACAAAAAAGGTCAGATGTTGTGCTGGGCTCCTGTAGTCCCAGCTACTAGGGAGGATGAAGCAAGATAATTGCTTACACCCAAGAGTTTGAGGTTGCTGTGAACTGTGACATCATAGCACTCTACTGAGGGCGACACAGTGCAACCCTGTCTCAAAAAAAAAAAAAGAAAGAAATCCTGATGTAGGAAATACAAAGAGATGCTTCTCACCAAAATTGATGTATTTCCAAAATTCATGATATTTTTATGCCTATATGCCTCATAAGAATATTGTGTGTATACACATGTATGTGAATTATAAAATTTATTTTACCACATTGAAAGAATGATGGAGCTTTAAATAGTGAGTTCTTGGGTGGTCAAAGAATTGATACACACCACTGACGAACAAAGAGCCACAAAAACAGAATGGGTCATGGTCTTTTGTAAAAAGAGATCTAGAGAAAAGCTTGCTTGCCATCCTCGTGGGCAATCCGTCCACATTCCTGCCAGGGAGGCCTTCAAGCCACACCAGGGAGTACCCTGGCCAGAAGTTCTCAGTTGATACACCACTTCCAACCTGATGAGACAACCAGGATGAAATAAAGAGAACACGGCCACGTTAGAGTATTCAGAGTTTATTGAAAGACACAAAAAAGCTCTATAGTTAAGACAAGGCTCAACAGTAGAGGGTGCTGGGAACAGCTCACCAACCTCTACTCCAATCTTTACTTCGTATATATCTAAAAGCTGCATTTATCTAGTGTTTTTTTTTTTTCCTCAATTTTTATGGTCACAGCAACTCCTTTTCCATCCTTCTGTAAATCCTTCAAATTCGGTGTTCCTGGGAAGCATCAGAGTCTCCCGCCCTTGTCCTGGCTGGCACTTGAGATAAGACCCTGGTGCAAATTCAACACCTGTTGTGAAGGTGGTAATTCTAAAACTAGTCTCAGACACAGCATCATTCACACTGCAGGAAAGACGGCTTCCCCCATCTTCTCAGGACCCCGTTTCTGCCTGTGGTTCCGTATGCCTTTTAATAAGTTCATTCCTGGGCGGCGCCTGTGGCTCAAGGAGTAGGGCGCCGGTCCCATATGCCGGAGGTGGCGGGTTCAAACCCAGCCCCGGCCAAAAAAAAAAAAAAAAAAATAAGTTCATTCCTATATTAATCTCTGGCCCTATGCTTTGTGTGTTAATTTCTAACCATTTCCCTCAGGGCTGCTTTTTGCTTTTCAGAGACCCCCTTCAATATCATGTATTTTGTAAAAACTGTACAAATATTTAACAAAAAAAAAAAAAAGAGAGAGAGAGAGAGAATATATTTCCCCAAAATAAAGCTTCCTCATACCTCATACAAAGGTTTCTTTTTATGGAATGTGTTTCTCCATTTGCAAATGAGATGAAAGGACAAATTTTAAAAGCCATAACTTTGTCACTGGCTAGAGTAGAAAGTAGAAAACTCTAGTTGTTTTTCCTCTTCCGTCTCTCATGACCTTCCTTTCTCCATCCAGGGAGTAAATGATTATCCACTTTCCTGACACACCACCTCCTGCTCTTTGGTAGTAAGAAGAGACTAACCAAGTCCTACATATTTTACTTAATCTTCAACCATTAAAGTAGAATGGAGAAGCAATCATATATAAATATCATCATTTTTCTTACCCTGTCTTTCTCTCTGAAATATACATCTAGTTACAAAAACGTTCAGCAGGCTCAGTGCCTGTAGCTCAGCAGCTAGGGTGCCAGCCACATATACCGAAGCTGGCAGGTTCGAACTCAGCCCAGGCCTGCCAAAAAATAATGGCAACTAAAACCAAAAAATAGCCAGGCATTGTGGCCGGTGCCACCCAGCTACTTGGGAGGCTGAGGCCAGAGAGTCACTTAAGCCCAAGAGTTTGAGGTTGCTGTGAGCTGTGACACTAGGGCACTCTACCAAGGGCAACATAGTGAGACTCTGTGTCAAAAAAAAAAAAAAAAAGTTAACCAAAGGGCATATTTTAGGATATTTAGAAATTTTTAAAGCAGGGGAGGATGAGAATCTATTTTATGAGCTCCACATTCTACTCACCCTTTCTAATGGCCAATGTTGTCACTGAAGCTTATCAATTGTGTTACAATTTTAAACATAAATGATGATTTCCCAAATTTTTGGTGAACCAGGATCCTTGTAGTTCTTGTTTCAGAAAAAATATAGTGGGGAAAAAGGCAGGGGAAGGGAGTGGGACAGGAGTAGGAAGTTTTGCAGGCACATTCTTCAGGTTAATGTTTATTGACATAACTAGGCTTCCAGTCACAGTTAACAGCTAACGAAGTCTTAATTGTATAACACAGAACAAATTTAACCCCCTCTGGCAGTGGTTCTCAAAGACTAGTGCATCAGAATTACCCCTGTGCTTGTTGAAACAGAGTGCTGGGCCCTACCCTCAGTATCTCACATTCAGTAGATGGTGGCCCAAGCTCCCTTTTTTTTTTTTGCAGTTTTGGCAGGGCCGGGATTGAACCCGCCACCTCCTGTATATGGGGCCAGCACCCTACTCCTTTGAGCCATATGCGCTGCCCCCAAGCTCCCTGCTTTGAGGATACTGTCCTATAGCAATTACTCTCAATTCTGACTCTGCATCAGATGAGACTCTTTGGGAGGTTTTTATAAAATCTTGATACGTAGGCCCTACCTCAGATCCAATGAAACAGAGTCTCTGGGGTTGGTTTTGTCAAAGATAAACAAAGCTGGACACTTGTTAAAGTGAATAGTTAACAGAGAAAGGATAGATAAAATCCTTAGATACATATTATTCTTTAAGAACTATTGTAATAGGGAAGAGAGTCCAGTGTGAACTGAACTCAACTCTACTGGAATAGAAGGCAGGAGACTTTTTAAGGGTGGATGGTGCTGATGGACAGTGATGAGGGGTGTGAAGGGGGCACTGGTCCAGGGACAGGCCATCTGGAAGGTTTGTTAATTAGTGCTATCCAGCAGGGAAATAAATGTCCACTATCTTCATGATATGAGAGATAGTCGTGTATTTAGAGCATAGCATCCACCAGGGTTAGGCCCTTCTCCTCCCTAGGGACAGGATCAAGTGTGAGAATTACCTTCCTGGATATTTACATTTCAAAGAGATGGCTCTCAGGTCCTTGAGAAGACTGTTCTGGGTGGTAGATTTGCATTTCAAAGGCTAGAGAGAGGATTTATAATTGCAAGCTTTCTAAAGTAACTGCTATAAGAGGAGGTCCAGGGTCCTATCTGCTTCTTACCAGGTTATGGTTGGAACAAATAGCAAATAAATTCTCTGTGCTTTCTTAGGCAGGAACTTAAAAGGGTTGGAGTCGCCATGCTAAAGGCGTGTACTTGAGCTATTAGAAATTGTAGTAGTGGGGCGGTGCCTGTGGCTCAGGTGGGTAGGGCGCCAGCCCCATATGCTGGAGGTGGCAGGTTCAAAGCCAGCCCCGGCCAAAAAATTAAAAAAAAAGAAATGGTAGTAGTGGCTCAGCACCTGTGGCTCAAGCGGCTAAGGTGCCAGCCACATACACCTGAGCTGGCGAGTTCGAATCCAGCCTGGGTCCCCCAAACAACAATGACGGCTGCAACCAAAAAATAGCTGGGAGTTGTGACGGGAGCCTGTAGTCCCAGCGACTTGGGAGGCAGAGGCAAGAGAATCGCTTGAGCCCAGGAGTTGGAGGTTGCTGTGAGCTGTGATGCAACAGCACTCTACCCAGGGCGACAGCTTGAGGCTGACTCAAAAAAAAGAAAGAAAGAAAAGAAAAGGAATTGTAGTAGTGTGTGTTCAAGTCTCTTAGTGTGTGTGTGTGTGCGGGGGTGGGGGTTAGGAAGTGGACGAAATAATTTGTGCTGGCTCGGTGCCTGTAGCTCAGCAGCTAGAGCGCCAGCCAATCAGCCCAGGCCTGCCAAACAACAATGACAACTACAACCAAAAAATAGCCAGGCACTGTGGCAGGTGCCTGTAGTCCCAGCTGCTTGGGAGGCTGAGGCAGGAGAATCACTTGAGTCTAGGAGCTGGAGGTTCCTGTGAGCTGTGATGCCACAGCACTCTACCCAGGGTGACAGTGTGAAGCTCTGTCTCAAAATAAAAATAAAAATAATTTGTGCTGAGGGTCAGCATTTTTCTATGGGCCAAGATTGAGGTCCAGTTGAGAAAATGCTTCAGAGGAGCCGTCAGTCTGGGTATCCGTATGTTGAAACAAATCTAGAGATTATTCTAGCGAGGGTTGAAAACCAATTCCTGGCAGGGGGTGGTAGCCCAGTGGTTAGAGAGCTAAACTTGCAAATCAGAGGCCGTGAGTTCAAGCTTTGCCTGGGCTTGATTTAAAAAAAAAGAAAGAAAGAACCAATTCCTACAGTGAAGAGTTTTACAGTATTAGAACAGGGGCTAAGTTTGCTATACTTCATTAACTTTATAAGGTGTTTACACAACTGCAGATGCAATTAGCAAACAGGAAGGATTTCTGCACCACCGTATGGTGTAGACATGTGTGTAGTATTTCAGAGCAGCTGCAATTACCTTATATTTTATAAAATGGCATTTCATTCAAGTTCCAAATCACGGAAGGCATGAGACTGAGCAGTAATTGTGACAGACATCTTCAATTATTTTCTTTTGCTTTTTTTTTTGAGACAGAGTCTCACTTTTCTGCCCTGAGTAGAGTGCCATAGTGTCATAGCTCACAGCAACCTCAAAATCTTTGGCTCAAGCCATCCTCTTGCCTGAGCCTACAGAGTAACTGGATTATAGGTCCCCACTACAATGCCAGACTAATTTTTCTATTTTTAGTAGAGATGGAGTCTTGCACTCTCTCAGGCTGGTCTCAAACTCCTGATCTTAGGTGAAAGCATCTTGAATTCTTCAGCATTAGATACTTAAAGGAATGCAAACCCTACTGAAAATTGCACATGCAAGGGACCTAGGTTGCATGCTCCTTATGAGAATCAATGCCCCTCATTCTGGAAATTTGTCTTCCATGAAACAAGTGCATACCGCCAAAAGGGTTGGGGACTGCTAATTTAAGCTACCCTATCTACAGTATTTGGGCAGCACAAATTAAGGCAGAATAGCTTGTTTGTTCATTCATTCATTCACTATCCTATTTTAGGAACTAGAGATAAGGGAATAACCAACATAAAGCTCCAGCCTTTGGGGAGCCTATATTCTAGAGGGAAAAATCAAACAAACCAAAAATTAAAAATAATAGGGTGAGGAATGAGAATAAGTGATGGGGAAAAATAAATCAGGGTACGGAGGATAGAGGATGGGGAGTGGCTATTTATGCAGAGTGGTCGAGGAAGGCCTTGCTTATCTGATGCTTGATCAGAGATCTGAAGAAAGTGAACCTTGGCTTATCTGGAGGAATGGGATCCTGGGCAGAGGGAACAAGTGCCAAGTTCTGAAAGCAGAACTTGCTTCTGTCCATGGAATAGCAAGGAGGCCTTTGTGGCTGGGCTGAGCAAAACAGGGAGAGAATGGTAGAAGTTGAGTGACCATAGTGTGGGGTGTGTATGTGGTGTATACAGCCTTGTAGGTTTGTGTTAGGGCTCTGGCTCTTATTCTGGATAAAATAGGAAGCCATTTGTCTTATTCCATTTTTTTTTTTTTTTGTGCTGCCATAACAAAATACTACAGATTGGGTAATTTACAAAGAAAAGAAATTTACTTCTTACAGTCCAAGAGCAAGGTGCCAAGACCTGTTGTTGTGCTATCTCTTGGCCTAAGGCAGAAGGGCAAGAGAGTATAGCGTGAGAGAGTGCAAAAGAGCAAGAGGGTGCTGAACTCGCTTGTATAGCAAGTCCACTCCTGCAATCCTGCAATGACTAACCTACGCTTACAATGATGACATGAATCCATATTCATGAAGCTCTGCCACCTCTTATTAGGCCCCACCTCCCAAGAGTGTTACATCGGGATGAGGTTATCCAACACATGGATTTTGGAGAACACATTCCAAGCATAGCACCAATGAAAGATGCAGCACCCAGTAGTGATATGATTTGACTTCTAGAAGCAGCATTCTTAGTGTTGGATAAATAATGGTGGGATGGGGAAAAGGGCCAAAGCAGAGACTTGATTGAAAATGGGGGGCGGCGCCTGTGGCTCAAAGGGATAGGGCGCCAGTCCCATATGCTGGAGGTGGTGGGTTCAAACCCAGCCTCGGCTAAAAACCACACACACAAAAAAAGAAAAGCATATCCTGCCCACCTTTATAGCTGGGTGTTGTGGCGGACGCCTGTAGTCCCAGCTACTCGGGAGGCTGAGGCAAGAGAATCGCTTAAGCCCAGGAGTTGGAGGTTGCTGTGAGCTGTGTGAGGCCACGGCACTCTACCGAGGGCCATAAAGTGAGACTCTGTCTCTACAAAAAAAAGAAAATAGGTAGACACTTATCAAGAGTTTTGGTCTAATTTTGGTTTGGCTTTTGAGACAGTTAATGGCTACATCTTGTTGTGGGCCTCCAATGATGGTTTTGTTCATATTATCAGATTACTTATGGATTAAATAGGAAATACATTACATTTTTATTTATACCCAGGAACTAGGTTTTCCCCTTGACCTTAGATTCTAAGGTCTTTCTAAGATTCCCATTGGTTCTTTGCAAACTTCGTGGACGCCTGCTTGGTGCCCTTCTCCTCTACTGATCAATTGCCTAATAACCTAGGGCTTTGGAATCCAACTTCATCTTGCCCATTAAAGCAGTCTTCTCAGACAGTGAAGAGCATGTTAATCCTCTGGGGGGAATCTTGTTAATGTGCTGATTCTGATTCCATAGATCTTAGGTAGGGCACAAAGATCCTGCATTTCTGGCCAGCTCCCATGCTGTTTGTCCTCAGACAACACATTGAGTAGCAAGGTATCCGGAGTATTTGAAGGATCCTACACACAGTAGCATTCTTGTGAGGAGAAAAAAAACCCCAGAAATATGTGTACAATGAGAAATTCATTCTGTGCATTTCTAATGAATGTGAATGTTAGACTCCCAGAAGGAAAACGAGTAATTCTTTCTTCTTTTTGCAGGCAATTAATTAAAAGAAATATGTAGATACTCTTTATTGAAAAAGAAAGGGGAGTAATTTTAAATTTTAATTTCTTTTTATGATAGGTAAAGCATTTGCAGGGTTCAATACGTAAAAGATATAAAATGGTCACCAATAATAAATCGCAACTCTTGCCCCTGAATACCCTAATTCCCCAGTTCTTCTACATTCTTTCTGAGATAGTCTAAGAGGCTTATAAGTAAATACAAATGTATGTATCTATTATCTATGTATGTGTATTCATATGTATAAACTTCCAGCTTTTTAAAATGATAGCATATTATGCCCACTATTCTGAAGTTTGCTTTTCATATCTAATATGAAATTAACATATTAGAGATCATTCCATCCCAGTGAATTAAAAGTGTCCTCATTCTTGATTATGACTGCTTAGTATTCCACTAGCTGGATGTGCCATGGTTTATTTAACTAGTTTCAAACATAGTAGTTTTAAACTAATATAATTGCAATTGACAATTCTGAAAACTGCAAATGAGAACAAATTATAATCCAGTTTTCCAGCCACAAAGGAGACATTTACACACAGATAAAAACTAAATTGTTACTATTTCTATAATGAATTCAATATTTTCTTAAATGTTTCAAAAAAAAGTAAAAGACTTTGGTTAGCTACACATCACTGGTGATATTTTAAAAGAAAACAGTGTTGGCTTCTTCCAGTACATAAAGGATTCCCATGGGATTCTGAATGGTATGTTAGGAAACTGCAGAAACTCTTTTAGGTTGAAACAGTGGTTAAGTCATCAAAGAGAGCCTTGAAAGTATGTGTTACTAGAGAGTTCCAAAAAAATGTAACTTACTGCAGGAAAACCATTTTTGTACCTCAAGAATCTCACTGCTTATAGGTGAGTGGAATTGTGTGTAATTATGCAGAAAATTCAATCCATGGCCTGGCTGGATGAGTTAGCCCTTTTACTAACCAGACGTTCTTCTACCCAATGCTATTTATATTTTCTTAAATGTTTATATATATTTTATATTTATATTTATATAAATTTATATTTTTCTATGGCTTGATGTAGCAAACTTATGTTTCTTTTCAATGATACTAAAAAGAGAAAAACTAGCCTGGGCGTTGTGACTAGCGCCTGTAGTCCCACCTACTCAAAAGACTGAGGTAAGAGGATTGCTTGAGCCCAGGAGTTTGAGTTTGCTGTGAGTTAGGCTGATGCCACTGTACTGTAGCTGGGACAACAGAGAATGTGTGTGTGTGTGTGTGCGTGCACGTGTGTGTGTGTACAGGTTTTTCTCTGAACATAAGTTATAATTTATCTGGGGCAAATACCTAGGAGTGGGAATGCTGGCTCACATGCTAAGTGTTAGTTTAACTTTATAGGCAACCAAACTGTGTCACAGAGTTGCTGTACCATGTTGCATTTCCACCAGCAAAATACGAAATTTCAGATTCCTTTATACCCTCTCTGGCACTTGATAATTTTTTATTTTAACTATCTAACAGGCGTTTGGTTTTAATTTGCAATTCCTTAATGGGTAATGATATTGAACATCTTTTCTTATGCTTGTTTACCATTGTAAGTACTTTTCAGTAAAGTGTCTGTTCAAGTATATGATCAATTGGGTTGTTTGGTTTTTTTTCCCCTCTTGATTTTTAGGAATTTTAAAAATATGGACTCTAAATACAAGTTATTTGTCAAATACCTGATTTTCAAAAAATCTTCTCCCATTTTTTGCTCTTAACACTTTTACAAAGCAAAAGTTTACATTTTGTGAAGTCCAACTGGACTAGATTAACTAATCTTTTTTTTTTCTTTTATGGATCATGGTTTGGTGTTAGGTCTAAGAACTTTTTGCCTAATCCCTACTCATGAAGATTTTCCCTTATGTTTATTTCTGAAAGTTTTATAGCTTTACATTTTACATTTAGATCTATAATCTATTTTGAGTTAATTTTTATATAAAGTGTGACATTTAGATTGAGGCTCTTTTTTCACATATGATGTCTAATTGTTTCAATATCATTTCTTAAAAATGCTATTCTTATTCTTCACTGAATTGCTTTTGTACATTTGTCAAAAATCAGTTGGCTGTAATTCTATGGGTCCATATCAGAAATTCTTTTTTTTTTTTTTGAGACAGAGCCTCAGGCTGTTGCCTTGGGTAGAGTACCGTGGCATCACAGCTCATAGCAACCTCCAACTCTTGGGCATAAGCAATTCTCTTGCCTCAGCCTCCCAGCTAGCTGGGACTACAGGTGCCTGCCACAACGCCCAGTTATTTTTTGGTTGTAGTTGTCATTGTTGTTTGGCAGGCCCCGGTTGGATTTGAACCCGCCAGCTCTGGCATATGTGGCTGGTGGCTTAGCTGCTTGAGCTATAGGCGCCGAGCCCATATTACAACTTTCTATTCTGTTTTGTGATCTGTGTCTGTCCCCTAACCAATAGTGTTGTAACTGTATTTTGTTCTAATATTGGGTATTGTAGTTCCTCCAATTTTATTCTTCTTTTATAAAATTCTTATGACTATTCTAGCTATCTTGCATTTACATATCCGTTTAAGAATCAGCTCATCTATAACTATAGAATTAGAATTGTGCTAAGCCTACAGGTCAATTTATAATACCTTCCAATCCATGAATTTAAGGCTATCCTTATTTAGATCTTCTTTGATTTACTTCATCAGCATTTTGTTGTTTTCAGAGCTTCAATCTAAATGTCACACTTATAAAAATTAACTCAAAATAGATTATAGATCTAAATGTAAAATGTAAAGCTATAAAACTTTCAGAAATAAATGTAAGAGAAAATTTTCATGAGTAGGGATTAGGCAAAAAGTTCTTAGACCTAACACCAAACCATGATCCATGAAAGAAAAAAAAGATTAATTAATCCAGTTGGACTTCAAATATTGCTGAGTTAGATCTGCTAATATGTCATTGAGTGGCTTTGCATCTATATTCAGGAAAGGTATTAATCTATTTTTTTTTGTACTGTTTTTATCTAATTTTGGTTTTTAGGATTATGCAGACCTCAGCTGAGAAGCGTTCCCTCTGTTTTCTGAAGGAGGTGGCATTGGTGTTAGTTTTTTCTTTAAATGTTTGATAGAATTTACTATTAAAACTCTCTGGGACCAGAGATTTCTTCAGAAGATTTTAAACTACAAATTCAATTTCTTTAAAAGGCAGGCTTTTTTTTTTTTTCCTCTGCTGGAGTGCAATGGAACTCAGCCTCAAATTCCTAGGATCAATCAATTTTCTTGCCTCTGCCTCTATGTTCCATGTCATTGGGACTACAGGCACACGCTACCATGCCCATCTAATTTATTTTGAAAATTTTTTTCTTAGAGATAGGTCTCACTATATTGCTCATGTTGGTCTTGAACTCCTGGCCTCAAGCTATCCTTTAGCCTCAGCCTCCAGAGCTGCTGGGTTTACAGGCAGGAGCTACCACACCTGGCCCAAAAGGTAGGCTTTTGATAAAAAAAAAAAATTTCATTTTAAAATTTTTGAAAACATGAGGCTTGAGTTAGAATAAAAATATATTTGGGAATAAAATGTAAAAGATCTAAAAAAAATTTTTTTTTGAAAAACCTGACCTCATCAGGATTAAAGTCCACTTAATTAGTCATCAGTATTTAATACTCAAATCAATGTACTAGTTGTTTCAAAAAAAAGAGAAGATGTGGTTCTGCCTTAAAATGATTATGATAGCCTGGCAGGGTGGCTCTGCCTGTAATCCTAGCACTCTGGGAGGCCAAGAGGGTGGATTTTTTTTTTTTTTTTTAGTCATTGTTGCAGTTTGGCCGGGGCCAGGTTCAAACCCACCACCCTCGGTATATGGGGCTGGTGCCCTACTCACTGAGCCACAGGTGCGGCCCATGGGTGGATCTTTTGAGCTCATAGTTCAAGACCAGCTTGAGCAAGAGTGAGACCCATTTCTCTACTAAAAATGAGAAACCGAGGCAAGGGGATCACTTGAGTCCAAGAGTTTGAGGTTGCTGTGAGCTATGACACCACAGTACTCTACCAAGGGTGACAAAGTAAGATTCTGTCTCAAAAAAAAAAATAGCGATTATGGCACAATATTGGTGAGAAGGCATTTTCAAATAGATATTTACAAATATGTAACTAAGAAGAAAGAAATAGGATGGAACAATATTTTAAGAGCATGCATGAACTTTTACATGTGACAAACTTATATTTGGTTCCGCCACAGTGCAACCTTGGACAACTGAAATAACTTCTCTAACTTTTCTCATTTGTAAAAGAGGAATAATTTTACATACATACACACACACACACACCCCTGAATTATAAAAAGATTAAGTGACTTAATGCTTGTCAAGGGCTTCATCCAAAGTAAATAGCTCATAAACAGTAGCTATTGTTAATGTGACTTTACAGGAAAAATTACAATGTGTATAGTAAAGTAGAGAAGTGTGCTATAGATTGAAAATAAGTACTGCTACCTCCATGAAGAATTGCATAGTTTAAAGATTCTAAGAAAATTTAAGAGCGTATGCTTTCAATTTTATTATTCTGTAAAACATTTGGACTGGTGGTTTAAAATTCATGGAAAATCCTATTAACATCTAACTTCTGGCTGTAGATATGTAAATTTTTTTCCAACCACATTCTAACTTTTTGGAACATTCTCTTTGATTATCAAATACCACCTTAAGTACTTTATACAAATTTGCTTCTTTTTTCGTATCTTTTCTTCCCAAATCAAATTCTTCAATCTACCATACTACCCGCTGTCTGCCCTGCCCAGTGAATTGATACATTTCCTTTTTTTTTTGTAGTTTTTGGCCGGGCTGGGTTTGAACCCGCCACCTCCTGCATATGAGGACCACTTCTTTGAGCCACAGGCGCTGCCCCAAATTTTCCTGCATGACAATGAGAAGACTCTACCAGTTTAAAGATACATTTTATTCATTTATTTCCTTAATAAACAAAATGAAAAAAAGCACACTGCTAAAAGTAGAATATCAAATAAGCTTATAAGCCTCTTTACATGAAAAGCAGGAAAGCAGACTTGATTTACTTTGGAAACGGCTTCTATTAGTCATCCTATTATTGTGGTCTCAGCAAAATCGATTGTTTCTATGAGATCAATGTTTCTCATCTTCAGTTGCCTGCCTTGTATGCCTGGTCTTCAGACATTTAGTCTGATGAAACACTACTGCGGATGTGTAGTTAGGTGTAAAGTGTGAGGTGGAAGATGCTGTAAAACAAGGGCGGGGATAGTGCTGTTGGAGGTAAAGAAAACTTTTAGGAGGGGATGGAATTTCGAAGAGGCTTTGAAGGCTGAAGTCTGGGAAGAACAAAGGGAAGGTGGCAGCGAGGGCTCTGGATTGCTGAAAAATGAACCCAGGCGTAAAGGTGCAGATAAACTTGGTGTTTATATGGGTGTGTTTCTTGGAGTTAAAAAGAAGGAAGGAGGGGGATTTGGAGAGGGGAATAGGCTGCAACTTGAGTGCCCCCAAGTATGTCAGGGCAGGAGAGTGTGGGAGGTTACCATGAAGGACATACTCAGCTGTTACAGAGACGGGGTAGTTTGTAGAGCTGTTTGGAGCATGGCCTTTGGATTTCCAAATTGTAAATAATCCTGGCTCCACCACCTATTAAATGTATAACTTGGGCAAATGAAATTCTCCTGGCAAGTTTCTTCCTCAATAAGTTAGGGATAATAATGGAAACTTCGGGTTGCACCTGCAGCTTGGTGGGTAGGGCACTGGCCACATACACCCAGGCTAGCGGTTTCGAACCCAGCCCGGGCCAGCTAAACAATGACAATAGCAACAAAAAAAATCCAGGTGTTGTGGGCACCTGTAGTCCCAGCTACTTGAGAGACTGAGGCAAGAGAATGGCTTAAGCCCAACAGTTTGAGGTTGCTGTGAGCTACTATGTCTCAAAACAAAACAAAACAGGAAAATTCATTTGGGTTGTTGTGCCTGATTTAAAATAAGCTTTATATAAATGTTAACTATTATCATTATTATTGAGAAATTAGTTTTGAAGTGGAGGATAGAAGAATATGCCACCCCAAACATACCACTTTGGTATATTATTTTGAATTAAAAGCAGATAAAAGCAAAGTTCTTGGCTCTCCCCCTATTTGCAAAAAGTAGGACATATGTAAAACTACTCCCCCTCCTGTGTACCAGGAAGGACAGAAGTGGTCACCCCTAGAGACCCTTATCAGCCTGGAGACCCATCAAAGTAATGTTTAACAAAGTTTACTAGCTAGCTTTGATCTTCTGCTAATTCTTTCATATAGTTACCTTCCTAAATTTGCTACTCCAGAAACTCAAAGTCCTTTTCCTCTAAAAATGCATTGTACTTTTTATTAAGATGCTATATAAACTCAAGTTCTAACCACCCTTTTTTTTTTTTTTTTGAGACAGAGCCTCAAGCTGTTGCCCTGGGTAGAGTGCCGTGGCATCACAGCTCACAGCAATCTCAAACTCCTGTGCTCAAGCGATTCTCCTGCCTCCACCTCCCAAGTAGCTGGGACTACAGGCGCCCACCACACACCCAGATGTTTTTTGGTTGCAGCCGTCATTGTTGTTTGGCAGGCCTGGGCTGGATTTGAATCCACCAGCTCAGGTGTATGTGGCTGGTGCCTTAGCTGCTTGAGCCACAGGTGCCAAGCCATTTTTTTTTTTTTTTGAGCCAGAGTCTCAAGCTTTCACCCTTGGTAGAGTGCTGTGGTGTCACAGCTCACAGCAACCTCAAACTCTTGGGCTTAAGTGATTCTCTTGCCTCAGCCTCCCAAGTAGCCTGGATTACAGGCCCTCGCCACAACGCCTATTTGTTTTGTTGTTGTTATTGCAGTTGCCATTGTTGTTTAGCTGGCCCAGGCTGGGTTACCTGATCCCGAACCCGCCAGCCTCGGTGTATGTGGCTGGTGCTGTAACCACTATGCTAAAGGTGCCGAGCCCTAATCACCCTTTTAAAATACTCCTATCGTCTTTTTTTTTTTTTTATTAGATCATAACTGTGTACATTACTGCAATTATAGGGTACAATGTGCTGCCTCTATATACAATCTAGAATGTTCACATCAAACTGGTCAACATATCATTCATCTCACTTATTCAATTATTGTTTAGACATTTATATTCTACTTTTAATATATTTGATGTGTACACTTGTAATATACACAGTAGGTGAGGTCCCACGGATTACTTTTCATCCACCCACTGCCACCCCTCCTGGCTCTCCTCTTCTCTCCTTGTTTCTGGGCTATAATTGTTTTATCTTTCCTATGAAAGTGTGGGTGGTTATATTTTGATTTCCTAATAGTATTGAGTACATTGGGTACTTTTCCATTTTTGAGATACTTTACTAAGAAGAATATGATCCAGCTCCATCCCCGTGAACATAAAAGAGGTGAAGTCTCTGTTTTTTATGGCTGCATAGTATTCCATGCAAGTTTTGAATCTACATTTCCCAGCCTCCCTTACAGGTAAGGGTGACCAATAAAATGAGAGTGGACATCACTGGGTGAGGCTTCTCTAAGTTCTTAACAGTGGGCTGAGTTAGTGGAAACTGCCTCTTTTTGGCCTCTCCCTTTCTTTCTCTTAATGTGGAACACCTGTTTGGTGGCTGGAGTTTTAGCAGCCATAATGGTACAGTTAGGAAAATGCAAAAAATTGCAAAGACTTTTTTTCTTGACATCCTTGAGCAACTAACCAAAGTCAGTAACATCTGAATACATGAGAAAATAAACTCTTTTATGTTTAAATAAAAAGAAAGAAAGAAAGACTCCCATGAGTATATATGCCATGCACAGGTTAATAAACATTTGCTTTTCTCTTGCTAATCTATCTTTTGTCACTCTACTTTGCAGGGCTTCAGCCAATGAACTTTAAATGGGTAGAAGGAAGAAAGAATTTTTTTCAGCCCTTACAAAAGTCAAGGGTAAGATTAGGGAATGTTTTGAAAGCTAAGGGAATTATTGGTGAGATCGTGTAAGAGACAATTACTGTAGGCCAGGTGCAGTAGCTCATGCCTGTAATCCTAGCACTCTGGGAGGCCAAGGCCAGTGGATTGCTTGAGCTCACGAATTTGAGACCCTGTCAGTAAAAATAGCCAGGCATTGTAGCAGGCCCCTGTAGTCCCAGCTACTAGGGAAGCTGAGGCAAAGAGGATCTCTTGAGCCCAACAGTTTGAGTTTGTTGTGAGCTGTGACACCTCTATTGATGGTGATAAAGTGAGACATTGTCTCCAAAAAACAAAACAAAAAGAAAGAAAGAAAGAGACTACTATTGGAGACATTTTCATTTTTTTTTTTTTTACTTAAATGAACATGATTTTTTATGTTAACTAATATTAGCTTTTAACATCAAATACATAACAGTATTCATTAAAATTTTATTAACATTTTATTTAACTTTTATGTTACACTGAATTCGTATCTATATTTAAAAGGAAAATGATAAAGCACACCAACAAAGACACTAAAACACAGATCGAAGTCTTTTCTTTGGAACCAAAGTGGGAAAAGCCAATGCAGCCAGTATACAGCAGAGTTCTAGATGAAAGGGAAAATGATGAGGGGTAATTAGGTGATAGGAAGGTGAGATTTCAAATTGAGAGGCAAAATGGACTCAGGAAAGCAATTATATATAAGAAAAAACTTTTTTTAAAAATTGAGAGGATAATATGCATTTTAGAAATTCAGAAATAGAATTTGAGTGATTTGAAAACTGGAGGAGTCAAATTCAAGGCAATACTGAAGATAGATTTATTTAAATAGTTGTATAAGCACCAAGTAACATTACTAATAAAAAAAAAGGAAACATGTCCAGGGAAATATAATTTCATGTAAAAACTGTCTGCGCTTAACACCCCCATGCACTCATCCATTCAAGACTGAAAATATTATTCTTCCTTTTATCTTCAGGAATATTAGCATTATTCCAGAGGCTTACCCCGTTTTTGCTTCAGATCAGTTATTATCTTGAGTGGATGGAAGTGCCCAGCT
This sequence comes from Nycticebus coucang, assembly GCF_027406575.1. Taxonomy (NCBI): domain Eukaryota; kingdom Metazoa; phylum Chordata; class Mammalia; order Primates; family Lorisidae; genus Nycticebus; species Nycticebus coucang. The sequence goes on along the minus strand of NC_069792.1, from coordinate 17,923,326 downwards.
CCCAAAACTACTGCCACCACACTCTACCTCACTATGAATCACCACCACTTTTTGGGTAAAGTTCTAATCCTAGCAAAAGAGGAGGATGAATTGTCCTCTTAACAATAAAGAAGGCGGAAATCATTCCTCCTAGGAGGCTACATCATATCCCAGAGGAGTTTATTTACCTAACACTGAAACACGGAACCCCTGCCCTCAAACCTTTCATTTCAGTCTAGCCTATCTCCACAAGTGCCATTTTACCTATTCACAGGCTTTTGTCAGACACCTGGCATTCATCATGACCTCTCTTACTTTTATTCCGATCATTAATTCCTGTCCATTCTGCCACCAACGTATTCTCAAATATTTCCACTTTGCTCTGTCTCCACTGCCACCACTGCGTCCTCTGGTCTATCTCTTACGCAAATTAGAAAAGGAGCTCCTTCTCCTGGGCAAACGATGGATCTCATCCTCAGTTGCCATCTGGTGCAGGGCTTGATCAACTCCACAATCCTGCTTTGTGACCCTGAACCCAAGCCTGAGTCATCTTGCACTGGAATTGTGATCAGTACTACACTGTTCTGCCTTGATCTTCACTTGTCCCCTTCCAATCGGTTCTTCACAAAACAGAGGGATTATTTTAAAATCCCAATCTAATCACTTCATCCCCTACTTAAAACCCTTATGTGGGTTTCCACTGCTCTTAGAAAGAAATCCCAAACCCTTAACATGGCTGCCAAGGTTCCGCATGATCTGGTTCCTAGCTCCCTCTTCATCCTTACTAACACCATTTCCTCCTGATCCTAACTTCTAGCCACATTGCCTTATTTTGTTTCCTAAAACTTGCCAAACTTCCCCCTACACCAAGAGACTTTGCGCCTTAAAAGTTCTTTATGATTTAGTTTGGCTAATATCTACTCTTCCTTCAGGTCTCAATTTAAATGTTACCTTTTCAGAGAAATCATTCTTGAATCCCTAACCTAGATTACCTCACAACACTATTCTATAATTGTGCTTAACACATTTGTAATTATACTGAGGGTGCCAAAATAATATATATACATTTTAAGAGATCTTACTGGAAGTAAAATTGATCATTCCCTAAAAGTGTATGAATAGCAGGTAAAATGGATGTGCAAGCATGTCTAAATACACTTGACTAATAATGGTATCTTCAATTCAACTTCAAAAAGCAATATACAGGTAAAATATCTAGCTGGGCATGGTGATTCACACCTGTAAACCTAGCCCTCTGGGAGGCTGAGGCAGGCGGACTGCTTGAGCTCAGGAGTTTAAGACCAAGCTAAACAAGAGCGAAACCCCATCTCAAAAAAAAAAAAAAATATAGTGTTTTGTGGTGGGCACCTGTACTCCCAGCTACTTGTGAGGCTGAGGTAAGAGGATCCCTTGAGCCCAAGAGTTAGAGGGTGCTGTGAGCTATAACACCACAACACTCAACCCCAGGGTGACTAAGTGAGACTCTGTCTCAAATAAATAAATAAATAAATAAAAAGATGAAATATTTAAAAATGTGTATACAGTTTTTGACACCCCTTGTGTATTCACTGGAGATATACTTGTTTAATATTTCTTTCCCTACTATATACCGCCAAGGTCCAAAACGGCAGGTGTCAGCCTGACTTAGCTCAGTGTCATTCATTTATTCAAGTTTCTATTCAGCAAGTTCATAGCAAAGACCTTCTCTATGCTAGTAACCTAGTAGATGCTGGGCATACAGAAGTGAATAGACAAATGAGGTTCCAGTTCTTATAAGGGAAACATTAATGAGCCAGCAAGCATACAAGATGATTGGAGATTGTGATATGTGCTGTGAGGTAGATGGTGAGCTCCTGTAAATGGATCTCTGCATTGTTCATTAATGATCCCAAGCATGTTGTTTAGGATAAAGCTGGCTGCTAAACGTAACTGAAAATTTAATTTGTTCATGTAAAGTCCAAAACAGGTATTCCTAGTGGGTAGACAGTTCTCCTTCAAGAGTAATAAGTGACTCAGGCTCCTTCTAACTTGTGTTCTGCCATCCTTGGTCATGTGGCCATAGGAGGGGAAAGAGCATGGAAGATTGATTTTTTTTTTTTGCAGTTTTTTGGCTGGGGCTGGGTATGAACTGGCCACCTCTGGCATATGGGGCTGGTGCCCTACTCCTTTGAGCTACAAGCGCCGCCCAAGATTTATTTTTTTCCTATTTTTTTTAATGTATTAAGCCTGAATGGCTACATCTCACTTCAGGGAGGCTAGGGAATGCAATGTATCTCTGTATTAAGAAAGAAAAGTAAATGGATTTGGTGATCAGCTGGTTCCCTCAACAGTACCTGGAACAACACTCACATTATGAAGAAACAAAGCTAAATTAGAAATAGAGCTTGTTCTCAAAAAGTTTATAATCTATTAGACGGTACATAGAAATCGATATTATGTCTGATCTAAGAGTAGAATGAATTTTTAATTTCTAGGAATCTAGAGATAGTCTTTAAAATGAAAATAATAAGCTTTTTAGATTTGTTTCTCAGGACAATAAAGTTAAAAAAATTAATCTACTTGTCCATTTTAATTCAGGGTTTTCCGTTTTCATTTCCTATAGTTTTTAGTTTGATCCAATTTTTTTCACTTCAAGTTTCCGTTTTCATTTCCTTCAAGTTTTCCGTTTTCATTTCCTATAGTTTATAGTTTGATCCAATTTTTTTCACTTCACAGCTTATCCTTAGGTTTGGATGTTGTATTAGGACAAGACCATTGCCAAGGAAATCTGATCTAACAACAGAGAAATACACAACCTAACATTTTGGGACCCGGTGTGGATGGAGCTACACAGTAGATTGGAACTTGGACACGTGCCCATGAACACCATGTAAATTCTTTTTGGTATTCTTTATAATTTGCTGCTCAGAAGGAAACATTGCATACATTTGAGTTCTAGTCTTATACTAAAGCACATACATGGTCACGTGCGTGTTAGACTGTACTTAAAGCTTTTCCATTCTGACACTGTTTACAAGTCCTGGACTGAATCTTAATAATAAAGGCACAGAAAAAAATACAGAGCTCCAAGGAATCTCGTTCTGAAACGTTCACCTTAACTTTACAATCAATTCCGAAAGGACCTGAAATCTAGAGTTCGATTTATCCTACAGAGAGACGAAAAAGTGAAACATTTCTGAATCCTTGCCAACTGGTTTTAGCTTACTTTTCCCAAATGAGAATCCTCCCTGAGGTACTCGGGAAACACGGTCCTGGGTAGCAGTTTTGTACATAGGGGAGCGAATTCAAAGTCGAGCGCGGCAGGTGGACACCAGTGCGGCTGAGAACGGGCGAAGCAGGTGTTCCCGTGACCCCTGGACGGAAAGGACTGCACTTCCAACCAGAAAGTTGGAAAGCGGGTGCCGCGTAGCCAGGACTTCCGCTCACCCGGCGGGAGCAAGAGTGTCTGAGGCCCCAGATCTCGCAGCCAGGTGGCCTGGAGGCACCCGGAGTGCGGGACGCAGCGCCGCAGGACGCCCGCCCCGCCCCTCCCCGCAAGAGAACGCGGGAGGCGGCGAGGCCCCGCCGGGCCGCCGTAGCGTTGCGTGTCGGGCCGCTCCTCCCTCGCCGCCCTCTGCCCCCAGCCTCCCGGCGCCGCGGTAGCTCTGGGCAGGCAGCGCCGCCACCGCCGCCACCACCGCCGCCGCTTCCTCCTCTGCAGCCGTTCGGCCGCTGCGTGACGCGTCGTTTCCTCCCAACATGGCGGCCGGGGCAGGTCGGCGGTGATGGAGGCCAGTCCGCGGCCGCGGCGGGTGCTAATCCCCACGGTAGCCAGGGCAGCCCTGCTCTCGCCGGGCCTCTGAGCCGCCGCCGCCGCCGCCGCCTTGTCCCTCGGTCTCCGGCGGACGGCCGCCCGCGCCGGGCTCTTTCACCGCCGCCGGCCGGAGGGACGAGTGAAGGGGGCGGCCAAGAAGCGACCCTCAGGCCTGGAGAAGCGGAGGCCCGACGGGCGCGGCCCTCGAGGGGAGGCTTCTCGGGGTGGCGAGGCCCTCGACGCCCCTTGCCGGTACTCGGCTGGTCCCGCTCGCTCGCCCCTTGTGATCCTGTCGTTGCCCTCCACGCCTCCTCTCCACCTCCAGCCCCTCTCCTTTCTCCTCTTCCTACACCCCCCGCCCCTCCTCCAGCCGCTGGGAGCCGCGGGTCGGACGAGCCGCCGCCGCCGCCTCTGCGTCCATGTATGAGGGGAAGAAGACCAAGAACATGTTCCTGACCCGGGCCCTGGAGAAGATTTTGGCCGACAAGGAAGTGAAGAAGGCGCATCACTCCCAGCTGCGCAAAGCTTGCGAGGTGGCGTTAGGTGAGCGGGGAGGAGGCCCGGGAGAAGGGGTGGAGGAGCGCGGCCCGCTGGAGGTGGGGTCGCCAGGGAGCTCGCCCTGGGCCGGCTCCGTGGACTTCGGGGAGCCCTCGTGGAGCTCTGGGCTGCCTGGCTGGAGTGGACAGTAACTCGGCTGGATGTGGGGCAGAAGCGAGGTAGAGGAGGAGGGGCAGTTAGCTGGGCTCTGGGACCGCAGCAGGGCTTGGGATAGCGGGGCACCTGGGTTCGAGGGATGGAGTGTGAGACAGCTGTGCGGTGCGGACAGGATACCACCCTTTATAATGAAGCGGAAGATGACCTGTTGTTTATTAGCTTGGAAATTGAGGTGGGGCCGGTATGTCAAGGCTGGGGGTGGGAAGGGTTCCATATCGTAATTACGGTAACTTTTTTCTTTGGTGTGGTACTTTGGGAAGATAGGCTGAAGTTGTTCCCTTGTTGACAGTCTTGAAGGGTTTTGCAAGAGGTGCAGCCGGTTCTGACATCTCTCCGCCTCCGCCACAGGAAAAACATAGAGTAATGTATCCGACTGGGCTGACCTGGAAGAACAAGACCAATGGTTAAGGGGTGGGGGTGGGGGTGGCGGTGGAGGTGGCGATATAAAAGCAGAGAAGGAAAGAACCTTTACATAAACTGGCTTTAGGTGACAGGAGAAGGGAGCGTTTGAAATGAGGAAAATGAAAAAGACAATGACACCCACCAGCCACATGTCTGGACAGCGGCAGCTGCTCTCAGGCTTGAATTGTGATTTATAGTTCAGACGGAAGAGATCTAGTGTAATGAAGCCCACAGCAGGGAAAATCCAAACAATACCTAAAGGGAGGGTAGTCAGATAAGAAATTGTTAAAGGGGAAACACTTACCTATTGCATGCATGAAAGGTGAAATGCTTGGAGAGACCTGGACATTTAACATAAAGGTGAATTCCTAATGCTTTTTATACTTTATTTTATTAACACACAGAGAAAAGGAAGCTTGTTAAATGGGTTTTGAAAAAAAATGGGGGGAAATCCATAATAACTTAGATGTATGGTAAAATTAAGGGATAAAGATACCTTAAAAGTAGTTTTTAGTTATTAAAAAAGGCTACTATTTGCTATAATATCTGTATAGTTATTTTTTTCTATATCCTTAAAATTGGTGATATGAAAAACATGGAAAAAATTAATCTTAAAAATTTTGTATTTTGAGAATAATGGGCTTATGTTTTTTTTTTTTATCTTCATGAATCAGAAGTTCCTATTTTGTTTTTCTTGTAGCTAGAAAAAGACCATTAGTTGCATAGTGGTAAAAACTGAATTTATAACTGGGTCCTTAAAGGAATAATTATTAAATTGGAGTAGGATGAGGGAGAAAGTGATTTTAGGGTTTAAATAAAATTGTTATATGAAGGTTTATGAGTAACTTGCAAGTTAAAGAACTTAAGTGATTCAAATCGGAGTTTTAGTTTTTGACAATTCAGATTTTCCATGTTAGGATATATTTTAATATGCTGAATTGTAAGTATCAAACTGAAGAAGTTAAGTGCTTTGTGTGTGTGTGTGTGTGTATATATATATGTTCCTCTCCAAGCTGATAACATAAATAAGCATATTTTAATGGAGGGCTCACTGGAATGAGAGTCTGTGATGCTGGTTTAAATCTCAGTTCTGTTACATTGCTGTGTTATGAGGCAAGTTACTGGGCCTAAGTTCCTTCTCTGTTAAAATGAGAGTATTGAACTTAATGATTGTATGATCACATTCCCTCTAATGTGCCATGAATGTGAAGGTACTGTTCTGTCAATTCATGCATTCAATTTTCCTGCCGCTCTTGAGTGGCATCTTTAGAGGGCCTATCACTCTCTAAGTGGTCCTTGCCATTTCTAGAGGCAGAAATTACTTAGTGCTTTGTGTTGCAGCTGTACCGGTGTTATCTGTTCCAGATTTCTCCAGTTTTTACTTTTTTACCCTTTCCATATAGTTAATAGAAGCTTATTATGAAGAATGTGACTGTCCACGCAGGAGCAGAGTATTGTCTTTTTTAGTTTTTGAGACAGTCTTTCTTTGTCACCCTGCGTAGAGTGCTGTGACATCTTAGCTCACAGCAACCTCAAACTCTAGGGTTTAAGTGATTCTCTTGTCTCAGCCTCCCAAGAAGCTGAGACTACAGGTGCCCCCCACAAGGCCTGGCTACTTTTAGAGACGGGGTCTTACTGTGGCTCAGGTAATCCACCTGCATCAGCATCCCAGAGTCATAGGACAGAGTACTGTCTTCATTTGCAGTGTAGAAGGCATTTTTTTTTTTCACATTTCATAAAAGTTTCATTTAGCTTCCTACAAAGCAAAATCTCAGCATTCTCATGGTAGCTATCTCTGGTGAACTTTGTTTCTTCCTTTCTAGTTTATTCATCAACAGTATCACCAATCTTAAGTTGATAAGGGTAACCCATTTCATCTTTGCAGAAAGTATAGTCTGCCAGGAAGATGGTATCCCCTAATATGTATTATCTTTAGTAACTGTTAGAGATCTTCCTGTTCCTCTTCACTGTTGAGACCTGGGCCAGGTTCCACTTTGGTCTCTTGATAATCTGTTGCCATCATGCAGGATAGGAAAGTAAATTGGAATATTCTGATTTGTTCATACCAGACCTATAGGTTATAAGCAGGTGGGAGTTGCATGGTAGAGGTGCAGAGGCATTTTGCAGGCAGTATAAATAACCCTTCTAAATACACCTGCTGATAGTCATTTCCCTCTCAATGTTTATTGAATACCTATTATGGAGCTGAAGGGAGATAGAGAGTAAACAAGAAAATATGTAGTATGTACGACTTTTAATCCTTTTTTGTTTGAGAATCATTTTATTGTGATGTGAGTAGATTTTAGACCATTGGCATTCAAAATTAGCCACCTTTTAACATAATGGCCAATTATAAATAGATTTTCTGTAAATCATACTTATGAGATTACAGTTTATTATGTATTCTTAATTAAGAATATGTCTTTTTGGTTAAAAAAGCATAACTCGTAGGAAACATCTAGATTAGGGGAATTTTTTTTTTTTTTTTTTTTTTTGTAGAGACAGAGTCTCACTTTATGGCCCTCGGTAGAGTGCCGTGGCCTCACCCAGCTCACAGCAACCTCCAACTCCTGGGCCTAAGCGATTCTCTTGCCTCAGCCTCCCGAGTAGTTGGGACTACAGGCGCCCGCCACAACGCCCGGCTATTTTTTGGTTGCAGTTTGGCCGGGGCCGGGTTTGAACCCGCCACCCTCGGTATATGGGGCCGGCACCTTACCGACTGAGCCACAGGCGCCGCCCGATTAGGGGAAATTTTATGTCATTAAAACAATATATAAATATAAATAGGATACTATATAAAGGAACTTTTATTTTCACAAAAAGAAAAATAAACCTTTAAGGGATATATTTAAATTTTTTTCAGATTTTCTCATATCAGACTTTAGTTTGATGTGGTTTAGACAACCCTGCCCCCCTTCCCCCATTGTTTTGACTGCTGGGAAGCCTAGGAGCCAGGAACAGCTCCAGGTTGCCCTCTCTTGGTACCTGCCCTACTACAGCTCTCTGCAGAGTGAGGGAGTCTAGGCTGCCCTAGCTTAACCTGATCCATTCCTGCTCTAGAGAATCCTGAATTAAAAATAGTCTGGCCATCTGCTGGCAGATGAGATAACAGCTATTTTTAGTTTCAAAGAATTTAGGATTGTTGCGGGATTGGGTTTAAAGGTAGCATTGTTTTCTCTGGTGGGAGGATGTAGTGGGACATATTCCAATCAGCCTCTAAGTTTCAGGACTTTCTTTGATATTAAGGCTGTAACTAGTTCAACTTCTGCTTTCTGAGGTTGAATATATATGAAGATACTCTGTAGATGTTAGGTTTAGAGTTCAAGGTTGGAAATTGGCACAATAACAGAAGAGGAGTGAAAGGGGTGACCACAAGAAGGTTTTAATGGGAAAGGAGTCATAGAGGTAATGATAAGGGGGCATTCTCTACAGGTATATGGGTTGAAAAAATAAGTTTAGCTTACTGTGTGTAATCTGTTTCCATTTTGGATATTTCAATGCACATGAGCATAGTTAAGATTCTGAAAAGTTCTCCAAGAAATAAATCTGCTCAATTTTGTTTAATGAAGTTTTTCTTTTCTTTTCTTTTGAGACAGAGTCTCAAGCTGTCACCCTGGGTAGAGTGCTATGGTGTCACTGCTCACAGCAACTGTAAACTCCTGGGCTTAAGTGATTCTCTTGCCTCAGCCTCCCAAGTAGCTGGGACTATAGGTGCCTGCCACAATGCCTATTTTTTGGTTGTAGTTGTCGTTGTTTGCCAGCCCAGGCTGGATTTGAACCCGCCAGCTTTGGTGTATGTGGCTAGTGCCATAGCCATTTCAGCTACAGGTGCCGAGCCTAATGAAGTTTTTTCTAAATTCACTTGATCCGTTTCAGTATCTGTTAACTCATATAACTTTCCTGGGATATATTATTTCTTGGAACTTAACTTTGGGACACTGTTTAAAGGGAAAGAAAGGCAAAATATATACAGTAGCCCTGACTACTGATGAGACCATCCTCCAGAAGAGTCATTTTCTTTGGGAAAGTAGTAGTCTTGTTGACAGTATGGGAAGGAAAAGTAAGGCAAAAACAAGGAGCAGTTGCAATGTTCCAGATGGGAGGACTGTTTGTTGACTAGCTCTTTCTTTGCTACCCCATCTAGTGGCAGGTAACTAGTTTGTCTCTTTTGATTAGGTTAAGCATACACAGAGAAAATTGTGAATGAGATCTCTATGAAAGTTTTCAGACAGACTGTGTTACATTCCATTATCTCACTTCCAGGAAACACAGTTGACAGCATCTTTTCTGATTGACCCATGCAAGTTTCAACTTACTCGGCTTATTGTGTTGGGGTGGGGGACAGCTTCATTCATTTCCATAAGTGTGGATTTTACATTTCTTAATTTTTGTGTATCTCAAAACTTTTGTAATGACCCACGTATAATCATTGAGATGTTTATTGAACTCCTTGTATGTTCCAGATAACGGCTTCAGTGCTGGGATACGGCAGTGAATCCAATATGGCTTTAGTAAATTTACATTCTAGTGGGGTAAAGGTGATAGTAACAAATTAATGTAAGTTATATTGTCACGTTGTTATCTGTTAAGGCAGCCCTTGGAAATGAAAGTTCTTTTTATCATAACTTTTCAGATCCACTTTGATTTCTTTATTTAAGCTTCCATATATGGATTATTCTATATATTTTTTTATATAATCTAATACCATATTCAGCTCATCTCTGATTATTTCATGAATGTAGAAAGCAGTTATTCTGAGGCTTTAGTTTGTGTTAACAAGAGTCCCTTGAAAAATTTCTTAAAAAGAGTCTTGGTGCCTGGTGTGGTGTCTCAGACATGTAAGCCTCGCACTTCGGGAGGCTGAGGCAGGAGGATTGCTTAAGCCCGGAGTTGGAGGCTGTAGTGGGCTATGATGATGCATGGGTGACTGAGTAAGACCCTGTCTTGAAAAAAAAAATAACAACCCTCCTCCCCAAACCCCGAATAATCACAAAACAAAACAAACAAGTCTTGGACCTAAGTATTTAGAAATTTTGTGTTCTGCTTTTGATATTTTTGTTTTGCTTAGACTCACACTTGAGATAACTAAATTGGTCTAAATAGCATATATTATCTTTTCATTCAGAAAAGCTCATGAAAATAAACTTTAAAATATTTCACGTCACAATATTACCTCTGGCAGTATCTTCAGGAAACTCCATACGAAGTCACTAATTTTTCTTTCATCTTTGAATCCAAAAATGTACATAGTGAAACTTAATAGAACTATTTAGCAGCCTGTCTCTGTCCAGATCTTGGCTACAAAATGAAATGATAAAAATACAACAGCTGGGCGGTGCCTGTGGCTCAGTGGGTAGGGCGCAGGCCCCATATACCGAGGGTGGCGGGTTCAAACCTGGCTCCGGCATTGTGGCGGATGCTTGTTGTCTCAGCTACTCCGGAGGCTGAGGCAAGAGAATCACCTAAGCCCTGGAAGCTAGAGGTTGCTGTGAACTGTGACGCCACGGCACTCTACCGAGGGCAATAAAGTGAGACTCTGTCTCTACCAAAAAAAAAAAATAAACAGCCAAAGTAGATACCATAAAGACAAAGCACTTCATAGAGAGGCATTTACTCAGTCTATTTTATAATTTCAATAAATTTAACATTTAATTTGTATTTTTTATAAATAAATTCTACTCCAACCATGTTCAAAAGTAAAACTGGAAAAAAAGTTACCTGTGACACTAAGAGATGAAGATAATCACTGTTAATTTTTTTTGGAGGGGGGAAAAAACTCCATTGAGGTGTAATTTACATAGGTTAACATTTATTTAGTTGTAATTGTTTTTAGTAAGTTTACTGAATTATGTAGCCATCACCATATTCCAGTTTTTAAAATTTACCTGCTCCTAGTAAAATCCCTAGTGGCCATTTACAATTAATCCTTGTTGCCACCTTTAGCTACAGGCATTTACTAATGTATTTTGTCTTTAGATTTGCCTTTTTTGAACATTTCATAAAATGTAATCATACATGGTGGTCTTCTATGTCTGGTTTCTTTCACTCAGCATGTTATGTTTTTGAGGTTTCATTCATGAAACATGTATCAATACTTTTTATTGATGAATAGTATTTCATTGGTTGGATGTATTGCATTTTATATATCTGCCTGTTCGATATTGGGTCAAATGAATAATACTTCCTTGAATGTTTGTGTGTAAGTCTTTATGTGGACATAGGTTTTTACTTCTTTTGGGTAGATAACCTAGGACTGGAATTGCTGGGCCATATGATAAATTTATGATTAACTTTTTAAGAAACTGCTGAATTGTTTTTCAAAGTGTGTGCATCTACAAGCAATGTATGAGTGTTCTCATTTCTCTACATCCTTGCTAACATTTGTTACTGCCTATCTTTTTTATTTATGCTGTCCTTATTTGTAGGAAGCATTACCTTATTGGAACATTCTTAACTTTTTGAAGAACAGGTTGAGTATCCCTTATTCTAAATGATTGGGACCAATGCTTTGGGTTTTGGAATTTTTTTGATTTCAGAATGTTTGCATATTACATAATGAGGTATCTTGGGGGTAGGATGAAAGTCTAAACTCAGAATATGTACATATAGCTAGGTGGTAAATTAAACAATATTTTTAATAATTTTGTGCATGAAACGAAGTTTTGATTGCATTTTGATTATGACCCATCATGAGGTCAGGTATGAAATTTTTTGCTTCTGGCCTCATCTTAGTGCCCAAAAAGTTTTAGGTTTTGGAGCATTTGGATTTTGGGATTAAGGATTAACCTGTATTGTTCCTAGACTTTTTTCTACACACATACACAGGACCATGCACATACTTGCACGAACACATATATTCTTTAAAAACTTGAGCTATTTAATTTTTAAGGCATAGTAAGAGGAAAGGAATAGTTTATATTTATTGTTTACTATATGCCTGTACCAATTGAATACTTAATTGGTTTTATCTCAGTAGTCACAACAGCCCTATGTACTTAGGTGCTATTATAATTTGCATTTTGCAATTGAAAAAATTGAGTTTGGGTTTTGTGTTTGAGTTGGAATATGACCTTAGAGGCTACGCAGAGCTATATTGGGAGTTGTGTAGTATCCAGCTTTTTGCTTAATGCTGACCAGCATCCTTAGTCACAACACTGTATGTTTATAAGTAACAAAAAGGAGAAGAAATATCAAGAAAAAGACATTAACACAAACAGATAATAGTGATACAGGAAAATACTGCTCTGTACATTTTAGTGATAATCTCCAGGATATTTATTTTCAGTGTGTTCGTAATGGGATCCTTGGATTCTATCATGCAAAATATGATTTTAATTCTCTGTTCTGCTTAAGAAGTTAGGCAAATTCATATCTATTTTCTAAGATTTATAATATTTAAAAGTTTTAATAATTTAAGCCATTTAGAAATTTCAACTATTCTGTAACACTTCCCAAGGATTCTGGATAGGCTAGCTTTTATTGTACTTATATTTTTAACCTTTTAAAATACTTTTAAAAACTTGCTTTTTATCTTAATATTTTTATAGCATTTTAAATCATTTTAAGAATTGAAATAGTTACCTAAAAATAACAATGTAAATCTCAATGGCTTCTTCTGTAAGTATGTAAATGTAATTTATTGTATAACTGTCATGATTGTCAGTTTCCTCTTCTCTCATCAAAATTTTATGTGCATTTTCTGTGTACGTTGTCCTCCTACCTAGCATTTTAATAGTCTGTTATTAATTTAAATGTTTTTGAGTTTGGGGACATCTACATTTGGATTTCCCTGCTTAGATTTTTCTTTTCTCTCTTTTTAGTCCTTGCAGAATTCTTTGAGTGCTTGTTATGTATGTTGAACTATATAAAATCAACTCTTAAGATTGATATCATTGAGTTAGAATATGGTCACTTGTGGCCTTTGTTCCTTAATTAAGGAAAGGTTGCTATAAACATACTATGTTGTGCTAGGTACAGCAGAGCACTGACAAAAAAGGACAGGGTAGTTCTCTGTAAATTAATTGGTTTTGATTAGTTTTTCATCTTTAATTTTTCCTGTACATTTTTTTCTGTTCTAAAAGTAAAAAGCAACGACATAACAACTCTTCTTTGTAGTTAGCATTATCTACTTTTTTCCTATAAATTTTATTTGTTTTTTTCATACTTTTTTTCTTTAGATTTCTTAGGATATATCTTAGTTTGTTCAGGCTTCTGTAACAAAATACTCTTAAGGTACATGGCTATGGATGATGGAAATTTATTTCTTACATTTCTGGAGGCTGGGAAGTTAAAGATCAAGGTGCTGTCGGATTCTGTGTCTGGTGAGGACCTGTTCATAAAGACAGCATCATCTAGTTGTGTTCCCACAAGGTGGAGGAGGCAAACAAGCTCCCTCAGACCTCTTTAAAGGACACTTAATTCCATACATGGAGGTTCTTTTCTTACCAGTCAACTGCAAAGGCCCCACCTCTTAATTCCAACACATTGGGGATTAGGTTTCTACCTGGGAATTTTGGAGGGAACACAGACAACCAGACCATAGCAGAGAATGATATGAGGTATGTATTTAACAAGTTTTCCCTCCCTCCCTCCCTCCCTCCCTTCCCCCTCCTCTTCCCTTCCCTTATACACTCCCTCCCTCCCTCTTGCTCTGTTGCCAGTAGAGTGCAGTGGTGTCAGCTTACCTCATTGAAACCTCAAACTGTTAGGCTCCAACAATCCTCCTGCCTCAGCCACCCAAGCAGCTGGAACTACAGGCATATGCTATGACGCCTGGCTAATTTTTCCATTTTTAGTAGAGATGGAGTCTTGCTTTTGCTGTGGCTGGCCAACAAGGTCATTTTTTTCTCTGAATTGATTGATGTTTTAACAGCAGTTACTAAATAATTTAAAAAACATTTTATCACATCATATTCCATGAGTCCTTATTAATTTATATTAGTATAGTACTTGACATAGTATCTGATAGCATTGATTACTCTTCATTGTCTCTTATTTTTTTTTTTTAAATTGCCTGCTTTTCCAAATGTTTTTAGGATTTTCTTTTAAGTTTTCTTTTTTTCGAGACAGAGCTTCAAGCTGTCACCCTGGGTAGAGTGCTGTGGCATCACAGCTCACAGCAACCTCCAATTCCTAGGCTCAAGCGATTATCCTGCCTCCGCCTCCCAAGTAGCTGGTACTACAGGCACCCGCCACAACACACAGCTAGCCTGGGCTGGATTCAAACTCCCAGCTCAGGTGTATGTGGCTGACGCCTTAGCCGCTTGAGCCACAAGCACCGAGTCTTCTTTTAAGTTTTCTAATATTCACTCTTAGCATCTATTAACATATTACTTAATCAGTATTTATTTATTTTATTCTATTTTATTTTTTTCGAGACTGAGTTTCACTTCATTGCCCCCAGCAGAGTGCCCTGACATCATAGCTCATAGTAACCTTTAATCTTGGGCTCAAGCGATTCTCTTGCCTCAGCCTCTCGAGTAGCTGGGACTACAGGCACCCACCACAATGCCCAGCTATTTTTAGAGATGGGGTGTCCCTGTCAGGCTCGTGAGCTCAGGTGATCTGCTCACCTCAGCCTCCCAAAGTGCTGGGATTACAGGCATGAACCACTGTGCCTGGCCTTAATCAGTATTTCTTATCTTTTATTTATTTATTTATTATTGCGACAGAGTCTCACTATTTTGCCCTTTGTAGAGTGCTGTGAAATCGCAGTTCCCAGCAACCTCTAATTCTTGGGCTTAAGCGATTCTCTTGCCTCAGCCTGCCAAGTAGCTAGGACTACAGGTGCCTGCCACAACGTCCGGCTACTTTTGTTTTGTTTTGTTTTGTTGTAGTTGTTGTTGTTGTTGTTGTTTGGCAGACCTGGGCCGGGTTCAAACCTGTCAGCCCCAGTGTTTGCGGCTGGTGCCCTAACTGCTGAGCTACAGGCGCCGAGCCTCTTATCTTTTATTTTTAATATTATGTAAAAAATAATGTAGTTGGGAAGAAATTGATTCATTTAAAAATATACACCAGTGTCCAAAAATAAGTATAATTTATAGTTATTAGGGAATAGAAGTTTTATAGTAAATGCCAACTCCGTGTCTATAGCTACCTTGCTGGAAGATGTAAGTACAGAAATTAAAGTTACGTTATCAGAATGTATATTTTTTTCCTGAATGGAATAATGAATCTGTGTATTTGTATAAATGAAGTGAAAATTAATTTTATGGCTATTGGAGAAGACTTTTTTTTTTTTTTTTCGTAGAGACAGGGTCTCACTTTATGGCCCTCGGTAGAGTGCCGTGGCCTCACACAGCTCACAGCAACTCCAACTCCTGGGCTTAAACGATTCTCTTGCCTCAGCCTCCCGAGTAGCTGGGACTACAGGCACCTGCCACAACGCCCGGCTATTTTTTGGTTGCAGTTTGGCCGGGGCCGGGTTTGAACACGTCACCCTCGGTATATAGGGCCGGCGCCCTACTGATTGAGCCACAGGTGCCGCCCAGAGAAGACTCTTGAATGGCAAATTAGAAGGAAAGGCACCTTTGTTAGTAATATGTAAAAAAAAATTCTTTCCTTAAAAAAAATCAATATGCCAAGATATACTGTCTTAAAAACTTTTGTATGTGGTTGTTTTCTTTAAATTATTTTCCTTATGAAAGATAAATTTTCTCAGTTATTAATTTTCTTTTATATTTTAGAAAGCACACTTGAGTATCACAATTCTGGTTTTCTTAAGAATATGTTAGGTTCTCAAAATTATCACCATTATAATTCTTTTTTTTTTTTTTTTTGCAGTTTTGGCCGGGGCTGGCTTTGAACCCGCCACCTCTGGCATATTGGGCCAGGGTCCTACTCCTGGAGCCACAGGTGCCGCCAATAATGTGGGGTTTTTTTGGGGGGGGGGTGTGTGTGTGTTTTTTTCCAGTTTTTGGCTGAGGCTGGGTTGGAACCCACCACCTCCAGCATGTGGGGCCGGCGCCCTACTCCTTGAGCCACAGATGCCACCCTACCATTGTAATTCTTTGTGTTTTTTTTGGTTATCCTTGGTTTGAATGAAAAATGTCTTTAACCAAGATGGGTTATTTTCTGTTTTGTCATTACACTAAAATAGTGAATATTTACCAAGCAGTTTTAAGTTTTGTAATACATAATAAATTAATAGCACTTGATTTTTTTTAACTCTTCCCCACATGGTTTGTATCAGTTCAGTCTCATTGAAGCTTTCTCCTTAACATTTATAAAAGTAACATGTTTCACTAACAGCAAATAAGGACCTGCCCCGGCCCGCCGGGGAATTCAACGGGGACCTGGGAAACAAAGGGGTCAGTCGAATGAGGGGACAAGAGACACGAAAGAATGAGAGCAAGTCAAGAGTCTGATCAAGCTCCGTCGAGTTTATTTTTCAGCTGGGCTTATAAGCACACAAACGAGGAAGTAACTAAGGGCTGTTCCTAACAGGGTGGGGAGGGGGGCTAGTTTCTGAGAAATTACTAGGAGAAGGACCCTAAGGCGGGGGGTGCATTTTTGAGAAGATATGCAAGGGGAAAGTACCGTTGCTATTTACGGTTGAATTCCTGAGAATAGTTTGCTGGTAAAATCAAGATAGCAAGGGGCATTTTTGTGATATGTTTTGGCTCCCGGCAAGGACCTTTGTTTGATTTTGCTACTCATGCATGCTCACTGCCATGCTATGTAATTAAAATCTCTCTCCAGTTTATTTGACTAAAATCTTTTAATGTACAGGTTTTGTGGATTTAGTAGATTAATGTCCCCAAATATTTTGTTTAAGATAGTAGTCACCATTAATCATTTGGCTGTTTGGGAGGCATTTGGGAAAATTAAAACGTCTTTGTTTGTAAAGTGAATGTTGTCAAGAAGATTTGTTATTCTTTGTTTCTTTGAATTTTAATTCTTATTTTGGGACAGAGTCTTGCTCTGTTGCTCTGGCTAGAGTGTAGTGGCATGATCATAGTTCACTGTAACTCTGAACTCCTGGGCTCAAGCAGTCCTCCTGTTTCAGCCTCCTAAATAGCTGGGACTACAGGTGTGTACCACTACGCCCCTGCTAATATTTTATTTTTATTTTTATTAGAGATTGGGTCCTTTGTTCAGGCTGGTCTCGAGCTCCTGACCTCAAGTGATTCTCCCACCTCAGCCACTCAGAGTGCTAGAATTACATGTGTGAACCACTGTATCTGGCCCAGTTCCCTTTTAAAAATCATTCCTTTTATATTCATTTCCTACCTGACATTCCTTATCATTCTCCTTCTTTTCAAACTCTTAACATCTCTATCAGCATTAATATCAATGTATGAAAACATTCTTGATTTGTAAAGACATATTTTAAAGAAATTGAGACAAATTAAAAATAATCAGAGGGTAACCTAAAATATAAATTAGAATCTAGCTAACCTAATCAAATTAATTAACCTAGCAGTTAATTAATTTACCCTTGATGTGACCTCCCATATAACTACTAAGTTGCAAAAATGGAGAAAAATTCACTACACGGTAGGAAAATAGATTGTGGACACCAAGAAGGATGAGAAGAAGCTAAAAGGATGAGAGATGAGTTAGGTATGGAGGATAGGCAATATAAAGCTATGTAACCAAAGATAATTCATTTTCCAAAGCATAAAACAGAAATTGCAAACAAAATAATAAAGCCATACTAAAGAAAACTTCTATAATAAAAAAAAAAACTTTATGTGTGAACTGCTAAATTCCAGGAAGTAAAATACTCAATGTATAGGGACTCCTGTAAATCAAGTCTAACAATATTTTAATATTAAGTATCAGAATTAATCCCATAAACATCCAGGCATAGAAAAGAAGTTTTCAAAAAGGAGTTCTGTTTGTTAAAATTGTATGGGAGAGTTTCAGCCTAGGTAAGCTTAAGTAATAGGAGTTTGTTGAAAATAGTAGAGGAGTGACTACTAATAAATGTAGACGTTATTTTTATCTGTATGTTTAAAGAGAAGTCCTCTCACCTCTTTGTCATCTTTTTGCCTTGTTCCCTTATTTTCCCACCTTTACCTGTGTCCTTGAGCTACCCACTCTTTTTTCTCATCCCCTTTATTTCAAATTCTACTTCTAGAGAATTATTGTTAGAAAATACTCAGAGATATGTTGTAAAGGTATATATACCAGTTTGTTCATCATCATGCTATTTATAATTGCTAAAAGTTGAAAATAACTCAAGTAGTCAACATAATGATCAGTTTAAAGTCATATTCATACAATGGAATAGTACAAAGTACTGAGTAGTGATGTGTTACAGATGAATGACTAGAACAAGCAGATTATATAATAGTATTTTTCTTAGAACGAATATGTAGACAGAGAAAAACTGTTGCAAATAGAATAAAATTTTGACAAATATACCAAGAGAACATTTCACTGTCTTGTAGAACTACAGTAGAATATTTATTGTGTTCTTGGTATTATACATATTGAAGAGTCTATATACTTCTAAAGAACTTTTCTGTAAATGCAAATATATTACCTATTTTCTTTCCCAAGTTGGTGGTATTTAAATGGCGTAAGAGAGGAAAAGGAAAACACAAATGTGAAGGTAAGTAGTGAGATTCATATTGAAGTAGAAAAATAGCTCATGCCTGTAATTCTAGTGCTCTGGGAGGCCGAGGCAGGTGGATAGCTTGAGGTTAGGAATTCAAGATGCCATCCTGAGCAAGAGCAAGTCCCCATCTCTACTAAAAATTAAAAAAAAAAAAAAAAAAATTGGCCTGGTGTCATGGTGGGCATCTGTAGCCCCAGGTACTTGGGAGTCTGAGGCAGGATAATCACTTGAACCCAGGAGTTTGAGGTTCCTGTGAGCTGGGCTGATGCCATGGGCAACAGAGTGAGACCCTGTTTCAAAAAGAAGAAAAAAGTTGCTGACTTCAAATATAGGTGATTTAATGATAGC
This sequence comes from Nycticebus coucang, assembly GCF_027406575.1. Classification (NCBI taxonomy): domain Eukaryota; kingdom Metazoa; phylum Chordata; class Mammalia; order Primates; family Lorisidae; genus Nycticebus; species Nycticebus coucang. The sequence goes on along the minus strand of NC_069792.1, from coordinate 17,904,523 downwards.
ATGTCAGCCCAGTAGTGAACATAGGGACAATTTGAATATTTTTGGTATTGCTTAGAGTATGCCTAACCAGGGTCAATTAGATTGATTGTATTTTCGTATTCATTACTCATTAGCCTGTGATAATAGGAAGGAAATTATTTTGTTCTTCAGATACACTCTCATGACTATTCTCATATGATTTCTCAGAACGAGGGGAGAGTAACTGGCCTCATGTAGACTTTTGACTTGGAAATATTTATGCAGTAAGTCCTTATTTAATGTCATTGATAGGTTGTTGGAAACAGTGACTTTAAGTGAAAAATTCAAGCAGGTCCTCAAATAATGTTGTGTTATTATAAGATAAGAAATTGGTTTTATTATATGTCATTTCATTTAACCTAAAGTCATAGTTTCCAGGAACCTACCAACAATGTTAAATGAGGACTTACTATAATTTATGCCTCTGGTAATCTATGTAAGTATCATATAAGAATTATGAAGTGCTTTTGAGAGAACCTCATTGGTTGCTATTATCTTCTGAAACACAAAGGAAGCCTTAGTTTCATATCAAAGAACCCTAAGCCGAAAATGGTATGTAGGTGTCAGAAGCTATTGTTTTTATGTATGTATTCATTGAGGCCATTTCAGCATATCCAGAAAATATATGAAAAACTGATTGAAGAGCACTGGTTTTCTTTTCTTTTCATTTTTGAGACAGGTGTCCTCATAGTTCACTGCAGCCTCATTCTTGGGCTCAAGAGTGATTGTACTGCAGAGCTGGGACTAGGCATATGCCACCACTCTTGGCTAAATTTTCTATTTTTTGTAGAGATGTATTCTCTCTATGTTGCTTTGGCTGGTCTTAAACTCCTGGCCTCAAGGGATCCTCCTGACATGGCCTTCCAGAGTGCTAGGATTATGAGCCATCACACCTAGCCCAGTGCAGGTTTTCTTGATGCCTATAAAAAGCCCTGTAGGGCTACCCAGTACAGATCTACTTTCTCAAATTCTTGGCTCTACATCGTTTCTAGAGTTGGATACCAAGTTCTTTGTAATTACATATATAGAATCTGCCCTGTAGCAGGTATTTTCTTATAGATTTTATATGAGTCACAAAACAATGCTAGGAGTTACAGAAGTTCTCTTTTCTTTCCTTTGTCTTTTTCTTTTTTTCTTTTTTTTTTTTTTTTTGAGACAGAGTCTCAAGCTGTGACCTTGGGTTTAGTGCCATGGCATCACAGCTCACAGCATATTCAAACTTGGGCTCAAGTTATCCTCAGTTTTTCTACTTTTAGTAGAGATGGGGTCTCAGTTTTGCTCAGGCTGGTCTCCACCATCCTGGGCATCCCAGAGTGCTAGGATTATAAGTGTAAGCCACCACGCACGGCCTAGGTGTCCTTTTTCTCATATTTCCTGTTCATAAATTCTTTTCTGAAATGAGCAAAAATTTGTACTCATTCCTTTATAACTTGATTACAGTTTGTTTAGTTCTGAGTAGATGGACTTCTGTCTTCCTTTCCTTTCTTGCCCTTTGGGAAATTTCTCAAAAATCTCTCATATTAAGAGAGATAATATTAATATTTATTTGTACTTATTACTACCTCTTTTAAAATGTAGATAATCTTTGAGAATATTAAACATTAGTTATTCATATGCTGGTGCTGTCCTTAGATTTCTGGAGAGTGCTTTCTTGCTTTCAACATTAGCTGAGTATTGCCCTGCTGAGAGAATGAGAAATTTGACTGAAGTAAGGGAAGAGAATGGATTAATTTTGGAACATGGGACATTCCAGGATATAATAGGACTAGGATAGGCCTAATAGAGACTCCTTTATGTAACATAAATATTGCTTGAGGTTATGGGTAAGGGAGAATAGGTAGAAAGGTACAAACTTTACTTTGCACTTAGGAACAGAATGTATTATTTAAACAGTGTAATCACTCGTAACTTGTTGATGATAGTTTATTTTTTGTGTGGGGAAAATAATGCCTATTAGCTTTTTTCTGTTTAAAAAAGTGATTTTTGGCTATATGTATTATGTAAAAATTAAAATATTTTTGAGAGAATTTTGTTCATTGCTGGTATCTTCTAAAACACAAAGGAAGCCTTAGTTTTTACCTCAAAGAACTGTAAGCCAAGAGAGATATGTATGTTTTAGAATATATTTGGGACAACATAATGTTTTGTATATTAAATTGTGTTACTGTGAACTCTGAGTTTACCAGAGCTAAATCTAATATAAAGACTTTCACGCCTTCACTATTTCATTTAATGAACATTTATTGGATACTTTCAATGTATCCTACCTATGGTATTAGATACTAGAGAAGCTAGGCAACATTCTTTTTATTATTATTATTTTAAATTTCAGATTAATATGAGGGTACATATGATTAGGTTATATTGTTTACATTTGTAAGGTAAAGTCTAAGTTGTAGTTGTGTCCTTTACCCAAGAAATGTGGCAGGTAGGCAACATTCTTATGTGGTTCCTGGCTTCAAGAGGTTATAGTTTACTGGGGGGAGATGGATTTGCAATAAATAGATGTCGTAAGTGATAAATTAGGTACCATGATAGACATATGAATTGATAGAAACCCAAAGGAAGAATGATCAGTTCTTTCCAATAGTAGTAGTAGGGTGGAGTTATAGATTTGGAATAGCTATGTAGAAGAATCACCCTAGACGTAAGTCTTGGAAGCTCACCAGATGAATGTGCTGTAGGAGAACATTATAGGCAGAACTAATTTGCAGGAGCATAGAAAGTATTATAGAAAGCACGGTGTACTTAGGAAACTGCAGGGAGTTCAGACTGGGGGGGGTAGTCTGGGAAAGAAGCAGGGGCCAGATCATTGAAGATTTTTTATGCTAAAGAGTTCAGACCTTTTTTTAACACAGCAGGGTGCCAAGTAAAGGAGCGAAGTCATGATGTGGCACTTTAGAAAAATTACTCTTGGCATTCTGAAAAGTAGATGGTGGGAATTCAGAACTGCAGGCAGTGAGACTGTTATATTAATTTAACTTTTGCCATAGCCCACGTTTGGGACTTGAACCTGAGGCACTGAATATAGAATGCTTACATTATCAGTAAATCAACAGGACTTCATAACTGTTTGGTTGTGAGAAATGAGGGAAAGGAAGGCATTGAAGGTGATTCTGAAGTTTTTTTTTTTTTTTGTAGAGACAGTCTCTCACTGTATTGCCCTCGGGTAGAGTGCCGTGGCGTCACACGGCTCACAGCAACCTCCAAATCTTGGGCTTACGCGATTCTCTTGCCTCAGCCTCCCGAGCAGCTGGGACTACAGGCGCCCGCCACAACTCCCGGCTATTTTCTTTGTTGCAGTTTGTCTGGGGCTGGGTTCGAACCCACCACCCTCGGTATATGGGGCCGGCGCCCTACTCACTGAGCCACAGGCGCTGCCCGATTCTGAAGTTTTTAATCAGGTACTTTTGAGCTGTTGGATCTATTTCCCAAGAATGGCAGTACAAGAAAATAAGCACATTCGAGATAAAAGGGTTGAGGAAAAAGTGGATTCTCTTATGATTACATTGAGTTTGAGGTACATGTGGTATATGTAAATAAACATATTTAGTTGATAGTAGTTTCTTTTATTTGTCATCTATTTATCTGTTTATTTTATGTTTAAGAGATGGGATCTTGCTCTGTTGCCCAGGGTGGAGTGAAGTGGTGCAATTATAGTATCTCATTGTAGCCTCGAACTTCTGGACTCAAGCGATCCTCTCATCTCAGCCTCCTGGGTAGTTAGAACCACAGGTGTGTGCCACCTCACCTGGCTAATCTTTTCTTTTCTTTCTTTCTTTTTTTTTTTTTTTTTTGCAGAGACAGGGTCTCTGATCTCGAACTCCTGATCACAAGCAATCCTCCCATCTTGATATTCCAAAGTGCTGGGATTTCAGGTGTGAGCCACAGTGCCTGACCTGACAATAGTTTATAACAGGACAAAAGCCTAAAAGAGAGATCTTAGCTGTAGATTGAAATTTAGGTATTATCAACATAGTCACTTAGATCTTCTTGGAGAAAAGGAAACATGTATTGTTTGTTACTGGGTAAATTTATTCTATCATTTACTACTTTCCTCAGGAAATGTTAAAGTACCTGTTCGTTCCAGATTTTATGTTATGCCTGAGAAATATAAAAATTTAAGTTGTGATTTTTGCTGTTAAAGAGCAAATTGAGGGAGATGGACATAAAATAATTTCAATATGGTAAGGTAAATGTTGTGATAGTAGTAACCAGAGGAAGCTATCGGAATAGAGAAGTGTAATTATCGTAGCCTGGAAGTGCAGGAGAAGACTTCTTGGTGATGACAGGCTTTTTTTCCCTAGTAGGATGAGCGGGTTTTAGCCAGGAAAACATGAGTGGGAAAAATATTCTGGGTAAAGGGGAGTATCACTAAGGCATGAATAGCTGAAAAAACATGAAGTGTGGGAGAGAGTTACCTTGACCTAAAGAAATAACAGTAAAGATGGAAAAATCAAAATTAAGGAGTTAAAACAGGTGCTCATAGTTGGGGGTCGCTGGAGTCGTCGCCCTTGCCCTGCTAGTCTGTCCTCATGATAATCAAGTGAAAGAAAGATGAGCTTCATCTGTGGACTGCAGCCTGCTGCTAGAAACCGTGTTTCCTTCCGACTTGATTCACTAGCTAACTGGAGAAAATGCAACACATTAGCAGTGACCTCACTAGGCTATCATCAAGTACCATTTAATCATATAATAACTAAGTATCAGGGACTGGGAGTGAGTCAAAGCAAGAGGTTGACTTTTCTGCCTGGAAACTTTACATTTTATAGGACTTTGAATAACAAAAGGATAGCGGGCCTTTTGAGTGGCAAAAGTAAGAAAATCTGGATGACCACCAGAAGAGGTGCTGTATGGAAGGACTCTTCCTTGAGACAGCTGATAAAAGAAGTGACTGTAGTTCCTGCCCTTTCAGTTTTGCATCCTCTCAGCTGCTCTTCCATGAGAGCGAGCTGGTGTTTCCACACTTCTCCACGGGTTCAAGCCGCTCCAGTTCCTCTCTTGCTGATTATCCTTAAACCAGTGCAGAAGCTACTTGCAATCATTGTAGGGATGGGTATAAGGAAATGGTGGCAGGCACTTCCTCCTAACAAGAAGGAACTACTTAAAGAAAGTATAAAGAAGAATAAATGGAAGTTATTCTTTGGTTTGAGTAGTTTCGGATTATTATTCATAGCATTTTATTTTACTCACCTGGAAATGAGTCCAATCATAGGAAGGAGGAAGCTGCTAATTAATGGGGAAAGAGCATTTCAGACTTTTATCAGAGCTGGAATACAAAGCCTGGATGGAAGAATTTAAAGATGATATGCTAACTGAGAAAGACGGCCGATTTCTGGCTGTTAAAGAAGTGGTTTATCACCTAATTGAATGCAATAAAGATATTCCAGGGATCTCTGAGATCAATTGGATTATTCATGTGGTTGATTCCCCGGATATAAATGCCTTTGTGCTTCCAAATGGACAAGTGTTTATTTTCACTGGGCTTTTAAACAGCGTAAATGATACCCATCAACTTTCCTTCCTTCTGGGCCATGAAATAGCACATGTGGTCCTTGGACATGCTGCAGAAAAGGCTAGCTTGGTTCATTTACTGGATTTCCTAGGCATGATTTTTCTCACAATGATTTGGGCCGTTTGTCCTCGAGACAGTTTGGCACTTCTGGGCCAGTGGATACAGTCTAAATTGCAGGAGTATATGTTTCACAGACCGTACAGTAGAACGTTGGAGGCGGAAGCTGACAAAATTGGACTGCAGCTTGCTGCAAAGGCTTGTGTGGACGTAAGAGCCAGTTCAGTGTTCTGGCAGCAGATGGAGTTTGCCGACAGCCTCCATGGTCATCCCAGGCTACCCGAATGGCTGTCGACACATCCTTCCCATGGATATCGGGCCGAGTACCTGGATAGTCTCATACCTCAGGCTCTTAAAGGTAGAGAGAGATGTAATTGCCCACCACTTTCTGGACCAGACCGTCGATTACTGTTCAAACTCAGCATGAAGCATTTTCTTGAAGAATCAGAGAAAGAAGACCTAAATTCCACTGTGAAGAAACAGAAAATGGACACTCTTCCTACTCAAAAGCAGGAGCAAATTCCGTTAACTTGCATAGTTGAGAAAAGAACTAGCAGTTGAATTAAAATTAATGAGATGAAGGATATCTGAAAAATACAGTGATCCTTATCATTTTTATGTTACTTTAAAAAAAAAAGATGTTGAAAATGAAAAAAAAATGGCCAAATCATGTACATTAATAGATGTTACCTGAATTCTTATATTTATTTTTCATGAAATATTGATTATATTTTAATCTATTTTAAAATATCTTCAACGAGGAAAGTATCACAGAATAAATTTATACATTTAAAAAAAAAAAAGGAGTTAAAACAGAATTCTCTTCCTTGGCTATACAAATACTCCAAGATCACCCATGGACTTTGTTAAAAATGTAACAACCTACATCCTCGTTACTGGAGATCCTGATTTGCTGTCTGGAAATGGGCTTGGACAACTTGTTTTGCTTTTTCTTTTTCTTTTTTATATTAACATACAGTAAAATTGAATTTTTTGCTGTGGTATTACTTCATGCATTTTAACACATGTGAAGATCAGTGTAACCTCTACTACAGTTGAGATGCAGAATAGTTTTAGCATCCCCAAAATCTCCCTCATGCTAGTCATACCCTTCCTGACATCCCAAATCTCTGGCAAACACTGGTCTGTTTTCTGTCATTGTAGTATTGTCATTTTAAGAATGTCATACACATAGAATCATATAGTACGTAAGCTTTTGAGATTGGCTTCTTTTCCTCAGCATGTGTTTGAGATTCATCCAACTTGTTGCATGTGTTAGTAGCCCCTTCCTTTTTTATTGCTGAATAATATTCCACTGTATGGGTGTATTCATTTATTTATCCATCACTCATTGAAGAACGTTTGAGTTGTTTTCAGTTTTTGGCAGTATGACTAGAGCTGCTATAAACATTCTTGTATAGATTTTTACATGAACTTAAGTTTTCATTTCTCTAGGGTAGGTACCCAGGAGTGGGATTGCTGGGTCACATGGTAAGTATATGTTTAACTTCATAAGAAACTTCCAAACTGTTTTCTAAAGTGACTATACCATTTTACATTCCTGCCAGCAGTGTATGCAAATTCTGTTTCACAGTCTTGCCAACTCTTGGTAGTATCAGTATTTTAAATTTTAACTATTTTAATAGGTATATAGTGGTACCTTATTGTGGTTTTCATTTGCATTTTCTTAATGGGAAATGGCATTGAACATCTTTTTGTATGTTTATTTGCCATGTATATTTCCTTTTTGGCAAATGTCTAGTAAGTCTTCTGCTCTTTTTTTTTTTTTGAGACAATCTCACTGTATCACCTTAAGTAGAGTGCTGTGGCGTCACAGCTCACAGCAACCTCAAACCCCTGGGCTCAAGCGATTCTCTTGCCTCAGCCTCCCCAGTAGTTGGGACTATAGTCGCTTGCCACAACGCCCAGCTGTTTTTTTGTTGTTGTTGTCGTAGTCGTTGTTTAGCAGGCCCCAGAGTATATGGCTGGCACCCTAACCACTGAGTACAGATGCCGAGCCTTCTTGTTTTCTTACTATGGAGTGTTAAGAATTTTTTAAAAGTATGTATTATAGATGTAAGACTTTTGTCAGATATGTGATTGCAAATACATTTTGTAGCTTACCTTTGTACTTCTCTTAACATTAACATTGCCTTTCACAGAACAAAAGATTTTAATTTTTATAAAATTCAATTTTTTTTCCTTTTAAGCATACTTTTGGTATTGTGTCTAAGAACTCTTTGCTTTTTCCAAGCTCATATGCGGAGTTTCATGTATAATTCTTTTTCCAAAAGTTTTTTTTTCTCCTTTTTTTAGAGGCAAAGTCTCACTTTATTGCCCTCAGTAGAGTACCATGACGTCACAGTTCATAGCAACCTCCGACTCCTGGGCTTAGGCGATTCTCTTGCCTCAGCCTCCCAAGTAGCTGGGACTGTAGACATCCAACAGAATGCTAGGCTATTTTTCTTTGTTGTTGCAGTTTGGCTGGGGTCAGGTTTGAACCTGCCACCCTTGGTATATGGGGCCAGTGCCCTACCACTGAGCCACAGGCACTGCCCTTTTCTAAAAGTTTTATAGGTTTTCATTTTATATGTGGATCCGTGATTGATGTGAATTAATTTTTGTATAAGGTAGGAGTTTTAGGTTGAGGCTCTTTCTCCCTCTCTTTTTTGCCCCCCTGTATGTGGTATCTGACTTCAACACCATTTGTTGAAAAGATTATCTTCTCTCCATTGAATTGCATTTGTACCTTTGTCAAAAATAAATTAGCTATATTTCTGTGGGTCTCTATCTGGACTGTATTCCATTATTGTGGATTATCTTTTGATACAATCCCACATTGTTTTGATTATTGTAATTTTAAAGTCTTAAAATCAGATACAGGAATTTCTGCAGTTATTCTTTTTTTTTTTTTTCCCCCGTAGAGACAGAGTCTCACTTTATGGCCCTGGATAGAGTGCCGTGGCATCACACAGCTCACAGCAACTTCCAACTCCTGGGCTTAAGTGATCTCTTGCCTCAATCTCCCGAGTAGCTGGGACTACAGGCGCCCGCCACAACGCCCGGCTATTTTTTTTTTTTTTTGGTTGCAATTCAGCTGGGGCCGGGTTTGAACCCTCCACCCTCGGTATATGGGGCCGGAGCCCTAGCGACTGAGCCACAGGCGCCGCCCTGCAAAGTTAGTCTTTATTAGAATTGTTTTTCTATTCTAGTTATGTTGCTTTTCCTTGTAAATTTTAAAATCTGCTTATCTATGTGCAGAAAGTCATGCCCGAATTTTGATTGGCAGTGAATTAAATCCGTAGATCAATTTAGAGAGAATTGGCATCATTATTGTTTTGAGACTTCCAGTCCATGAACATGGTATATTTATCACATTTTTAAGTTCTTCTTTGATTTTCTTAATTAGCATTTCTTTCAGTATATATTTTCTATGTGTTTTGTTAGGTTCATAATTAAGAGTTTTATTTGGGGGAGCTATTATAAATAGTATTTTTTACCTTTTGATTTCCAGTTATTATTGCAAATATATAGAAATAATGATTTTTTTGTTTGTTTGAGGCAGAGTCTCACTGTGTCACCCTCAATACAGTGCCGTGGCATCACAGCTTACAGCAACCTCAAACTCTTGGGCTTCAGCGATTCTCTTGCTGCAGCCTCCAGAGTAGCTGGAAGTACAGGCACCCGCCACAACGCCCGGCTATTGTTTGTTTGCAGTTGTCATTGCTGTTTAGCAGGCTCAGGCTGGGCTCAAACCCACCACCTTCAGTGTATGTGACTGGCACCCTACTCACTGAGCTACAGGCACTGAGCCTATGATTGAAAAAAAATTTTTTTCTTTTTGAGACAGAGCCTCAAGCTGTCGCCCTGGATAGAGTGCTGTGGCATCACAGCTCACAGCAACCTCTAACTCCTGGACTCAAGCGGTTCTCCTGCCTCTGTCTCCCAAGTAGCTGGGACCACAGGTGCCTGCCACAATGCCCAGCTATTTTTTGATTGCAACTGTCATTGTGTTTTGGCAGGCCCGGGCTGGATTCAAACCTGCCAGCTCTTGTGTATGTGGCTGGCGCCTTAACCGCTTGAGCCACAGGTGCTGAGCCTATGATTGATTTTTGACAGTTGCAACTGTGCTAGTTCCCTTTAAGAGTTCTTTCCTTCATGTTTGGAGAATAGAGATCTAAAAATAGACCTGCCATTTAATCCTATAATTCCTCTACTAGGTATATACCCAGAAGACCAAAAATCACATTATACCAAAGATATTTGTACCAGAATGTTTATTGCAGCCCAATTCATAATTGCTAAGTCATGGAAAAAGCCCAAGTGCCCATCGATCCACAAATGGATTAATAAATTGTGGTATATGTACACCATGGAATATTATGCAGCATTAAAGAAAGATGGAGACTTTACCTTTTTCATGTTTACATGGATGGAGTTGGAACATATTCTTCTTAGTAAAGTATCTTAAGAATGGAAGAAAAAGTATCCAATGTACTCAGCCCTACTATGAAACTAATTTATGGCTTTCATATGAAAGCTATAACCCAGTTATAACCTAAGAATATGGGGAAGGGGGAGAGGGAGGAGGTGGGATGGGCGGAGGGAGGGTGATTGGTGGGATTATACCTACGGTGCATCTTACAAGGGTACATGTGAAACTTAGTAAATGTAGAATATAAATGTCTTAACACAATAACTAAGAAAATGTCAGGAAGGCTATGTTATCCAGTGTGATGAAAATGTGTCATATGGTCTATAAAACCAGTGTATGGTGCCCCATGATCGCATTAATATACATAGCTATGATTTAAGTAAAAAAAAAAAAAAAAAAAGAGTTCTTTCCTTCAAGATTTTCTGTTTTTTTTTACTGAGACAATCACATCATCTGTGAATAAGAACTATTTCTTTCCAGTCAACGTGCCTTACTTTTTTTTCTTCTCTCTCTTTTTTTCCCCCACTGGCTTGGATATTTAGTACAAAGTTGAATAGAAGTGATTCTATTCCTTCATTTTTTTGGATCTTGAGGGAAAGCATTAACATTTTCATCAAGTTAGGTGTTGGCTCATGGTTTTTTGTAGCTACCCTTTATCAAGTTGAGGAAGTTTCTCTTTATGCTAGGTTGCTGAGAGTTTTTATCCTGAATAGATGTCAAATTTTGTCAAATGCTTTTTTGTTTTAATTGATACGATGATGTGATTATTCTTTAGCCTGTTGACTTGGTGGATTACTGTTGGTTCATTTATTTTTTTCTTTCAATATTGAGTTAGCCTACATCTTTGGAATAGACCTCAGGATTCTAGTTGCTACCATTTAGTTGAAGATGTTTGCATCTGTGTTCATGAATGATACTGGTCTGTCTTTTTCTGTACTGTCTTTGTATAGTGCAATTCTTATTCTAACTACCTGGAGTCTGGTCACGTTTGACAGGTTAAGGGCATGGTCCTCTGCAAAACTGTTCTCACTTCAGATGTTAGCCCCAAGTTTCAGGGTTTCTGGGCCACTCAAGCTTCTGACTAACTGGGTACAAATTTGGGGGTTTCCTCTATGCTATCAAGTTCTGTAGAACAACTCACAGAATTTAGGAAAGTGTTATATTTAGGAGGATAATTTTGTTACAAAGTACACCTATCAGGACTATCCAAAAGAAGAGACTGGGGCTTCTTCCATGACTTAGCAATTATGCCTTGGGCTTGAGTAAACATTCTGGTGCAAATATCTTTGTTATAAAGTGATTTTTGGTCTTCTGGATATATACCTAGTAGAGGAATTGAAGGATCGAATGGCAAGTCTATTTTTAGATCCCTAAGTGATCTCCAAACATCTTTCCAAAAGGAATGTATTAGTTTGCATTCCCACCAGCAGTGTAGAAGTGTTCCCTTTTCTCAACATCCACACCAGCATCTCTGGTTTTGGGATTTTGTCATGGGGGCTAATCTTACTGGAGTTAGATGATATCTCAAAGTGGTTTTGATTTGCATTTCTCTGATGATTAAGGATGATGAGCATTTTTTCGTGTGTCTGTATGCCATGTGCTGTCTTAAGAGAAATTTCTCTTCCAAGTCCCTTGCCCACCCTGAGAAAGTATCTCAAGAATAGAAGAAAAAGTATCCAATGTACTCAGCCCTACTATGAAACCAATTTGTAGCTTTCATATGAAACTATACCAACTATAGCCCAAGAAGAGGGGGAGGGTGAGGTGGGGAGGGGGGAGGGTTGGTGGGAACACACCTATGGTACATTTTACAAGGGTACATGTTAAGTTTACTAAGTGTAGAGCATAAATGTCTTAACACCATAACTAAGAAAATGCAGTGAAGGCTATGTTAACCAGTTTGATGAAAATATTTCAAATGGTATATAAACCCAGCACATTGTACTCCATGATTGCATTAATGTGCACAGCTATGATTTAATTAAAAAAAGAGGAAGAGACTCATAGAGTGAGGTTTGGAAGGGCCTCCAATACAGAGCTTTTGTGTCCTCAGAATACTTTACCCTTCCAGTTTATCAATGTGTGTCACCAACCAGGAAAGCTCACTTAAGCTTTGAGTGTTCAGAATTTTTGTTGGGGTTTTGTTACATAAGTGTTACTGAGCAAATTTTGACTACATTATTGGACCCAGTCTGCAACCCCTTACCTTCTCTGGAGGTGAGGCTGTGCTCATGTGGCTCAAAGCCCCAACTCTTAATAGTTGGTCTTTCCAGTGTGGCTAATCCCTGTCCTGAAACTGTCCAGGAGCTCACTGAATAAAGAACACATATTCTTAGTTAAGCATCACAAGAATGGAGAAACAAGAATCCTACATATCAATTCTGATACGAATTGATACGAGGACATTTGATGACCTAGTACACGGTGGGAGGTGAGGGGATAAAGGAGAGGGAGGGAGGGGCATTGGGGGGGCACAGGGTATGACACACCTCTTGGGGATGGGACACAATTATAAGAGGGACTTTATGTAACAAATGCAATAAGTGTAATCTGGTTCTTTGTACCCTCAATGAATCCCCAATAATAAAAAAGAAAAGAAAAATAAGAAAATAAAGACATTTCTGTTAGGAAATGGTTTAGACCAGTGGTTTTCAACCTTCCTAATGCCACGAGCATTTAATACAGTTCTGTGGGTCGCGATCCACAGGTTGAGAACTGCTGCCTTAGACAAAGACCAACCAAATTTTTAGTTATGTAACAGTTTAATTTTGTTATCAGGACAACATTGGCCATAGGAAAAGGAGTTGAGAAATATTCTATCCTTCTCTGTTTTCTGGAAGAGATTATATAGAATCAAATATATTCTTTCTTTCATAAACATCTCATAGAAGTTTCCAGTGAAACCGTTTGGTTAATTCTTTCATAAACATCTCATAGAATTTTCCAGTGAAACCGTTTGGTCTAGGAGATTACACTTTTGGTAGTTTTTAAACTATGAATTCAATGTCTTTAATAGTTATGGGACTACTCAAATTATCTGTTTCATATTGGAGAATTGTAGTAGCTTGTGCTTTGTGAGGAAATTAGTATATTCATTTCAGTTCTTAAATTTATGTATGTAGAGGTCTTTGCACCTAATCCCTTTCAATGTCTGTGGTGATACTCTGTTTTATTCCTGATATTAGTAATTATTTGTAATTTGTGTCTTCTCTTTTTTCTTTCTTCTTGTGTGTGTGTGTGTTTTTTTTTTTTTTTTTGGTAAATCTTGCCTAGACTTTGTTGGTTCTGTTGATCTTTTCAAAGAATCAACTTTATTCATTGATTTTTTTTTTCTATTGCTTTTCTATTTTTAATTTCATTGATTTTTGCTCTTGTACTAACTTTCTTTGGGTTTATTCTGCATTTCTTTTTCTAGTTTCTTAAGGTAAAAGCTTAGATTTGAGACCTTTCCTCTTTTTTAGTGAAGCGTTTAGTTCTGTACGTTGTCTTCTCTGCATGATTTAATTGTGTCACACAAAATTAATGTTTTATTTTTATTCAATTCTATGTACTTAAAAAAAATTTCCCTTGAGCCTACCTCTTGACCCATGGAATATTTAGAAGTGTGTTAATTTTCAAGTGTTTGGAAATCTCACTCTTACTCCTTTTGATTCTTTCATTGTGGTCAGAGAATACACTCTGTATGTGCTCAGTTCTCTTAAATTTATTGAGGTTTATTTTATGACCTAGAATATGGACCATCTTGGACATTTGGAAAGAATGTGTATTCTGTTTTTGTTGAATGGAGTATTATATCCTTTTACTTCCTGCTGATTGGTAGGGTTGTTCAGTTCTATATTCTTGGTGATATTTTTTATCCTGTAGTTCTATAAATTGTTATGAAAGGAATGTTGAATTCTTCGGCTCTAATTGTAGATTTCTCTGTTGTTTTCTTTCATTTCTTTCTCTTCTAGCTTCATATATTTTGAACGCCTTTTGTTGTTCATATATTTTTATAACCCCTTTTGTTGTTATATATTTTTAGGATTACTATATTTTCTTTATGTATTGGCTCTTTTATCATCCTGTATTGTCCTCCTTTGTCCTGGTCACATTATGGTTTATTTTCAGTTCTATTTTGATAGTAATATAGCCACTCTTGGGGATTTTTAATATTTTTCCATTTGTTTATTTTCAGGCTACGTATGTGAGCATATCTTATATAATATAGTTTCATGTAGCTAGCATATAGTTGGTTCATGTTTTAAAATCGAATCTGCCAAACTCTTTGAATTGTTCTGCTTTGACCTTTTATATTTGATGTAATATTGATATGTTAGGGCTTAAATTTACCATTTTACTTTTGTTTTCTGTTATTTTCTCTGTTTTTCTTTCCTGTGTCTATTTTCCTCTCTTTATGTTAGTTTTTTGAAAAATTTTTAGAATTCCATTTTGATTTTGCTGTAGAGTGAGTGTGTCTCTCTTTTTATTTATTTATTTTTGGAAACCAGCTCACGTTTAATTGTGAAATTTTAAAATTGTACAAGTATTTTGACATTTTCCCCATATTTAGTCTCTGATGACAGGAGAATACCAATCAATCCCAGGAAGTTTACCCCTTTGGTTCCTATTTGCAGCATCCAGTGTTCCTCTGCAATGCCAGACAGACCTAGCAGTGGCAATAAATTTCTGTTCCCCCAGAGTTTAAATCAGGTCTCTGCGTTGATATTTGATTTTTAGTAGTTGTGCTAGGTATTACATAGCTTCCCATAGTATACTAACATCAACATTTTATCTTTTTGAATAACCCTTAGAAACCTTAACTTCTTTAGATCTCTTTCTCTTCTTTCTTTATAGTATTATTTTCTTAAATAGTATTCTACATAAAGAACCATATAAGACGACTGGGCCCAGTGGCTCCCACCTGTAATCCTAGCACTTTGGAAGGTCGAATTGGGTGGATAGCTTGAGCTCAGGAGCTAGAGACTTATCCAGAGCAAGAGCAAGACCCTGTCTCTATTAAAAGTAGAAAAACTAGCTGGGTGTTGTGGCAGGCGCTTGTAGTCCCAGTCCCGGCTCCTTGGGAGGCTGAGGCAAGGGGATCGTGTGAGCCCAAGATTTTTAGGTTGCTGTGAGCTATGACACATGTCACTCTACCCAGGGTGACAGAGTAAGACTGTCTCAAGAAAAGAAAAGAAGAACACATAAGACAGTGTTTTTGTTTTTAGTTCAAATATCTAACATTTTAGAAAACTTGAGAGAACAGTGTTAACATTTCTCATGTCATTATGCTTTCTGTTCTTCGTTATGTTTCAAAATTTCTTTACCATTTCACCTTCAATTCCTTTAGGATTTTCACTAAAAAAAAAAAAGTCTATCTCCACACATACATATATACACATATATGCACAGCCATACATATATGCATATATATTAACCTCTGTAGTGTCTGATGAGAAATCCACTGTCGTTCTGTTATTCCTCTACAGATATTAAGTTACTTCGTTCTACCTGCTTTCAAGATTTTTTTCCTTTGCCTCAGGTTTTCTAGAGTTTGATTATGATATGTTTTAGAATGAATTTCCTTGGATTTCTATCCTGTTTGGATTTGTTCAGCTTCTTGAATCTACAGGTATACACTACCAGAATATTTTGTATTAGTGGTTACAAACCAGTGTGGGATTGTGAAGTCAATGTTTTGGTTTATGGCTAATATTATTGTTATTTTGATTACATTAGAAAATGAGAATATATCTTTTTTTAAAGCATTTTATTATTTTTAAATTTTTTTATTAAATCATAAACACATAGATCATATATACATTAATGCATTTATTGGGTATAATGTGCTGATTTCATATAGAATTAGGAATTCTTATATCACACTGGTTAATATATACCGCATCTCGTTTACTTAATTATTGTGTTAAGACATTTATACTCTATACTAATAGATCTGACATGTACTCTTGCATTGTGCACCATAGGTGTGATCCCACCATTCACCCTCCCTTGATCTGACCTCCCCCTCCTCCTTCCTTCATCTTGGGCCATAGTTGTGATATATTCTTCATATAAAAGTATGACTGATTGTAAATTGGTTTCATAATAGTACTGAGTACATTGGATATTTTTTCTTCCATTCTTGAGATACTTTACTAAGTAGGATATGTTCCAGCTCCATCCATGTAAATGTAAAAGAGGTAAAGTCTCCATCTTTTTTAAGGCTGCATAATATTCCATGGTATACATATACCACAAATTTGTTAATCTATTCATGGGTTGATGGGCACTTGGGCTTCTTCCATGACTTGGCTATTATGAATTGAGCTACAGTGAACACTGGTACAGATATCTTTGTTATAAAGTGATTTTTGGTCTTTTGGGTATACACCTAGTAGAGGGATTGCAGGATCAAATGGCAGGTCTACTTTTAGATCCCTGAGTATATTCTCCATACTTCTTTCCAAAAGGGATGTATTAGCTTGCACTTCCCACCAGCAGTTTCAGAAGTGTTCCCTTTTCTCCACATCCATGCCAACATCTGTAGTTTTGGGATTTTGTTATGTGAGCCACTCTTAATGGGAGTTAGATAATATCTCAAAGTGTTTTTGATTTGCATTTCTCTGATGATTAAAGATGATGAGCATTTTTTCATGTGTCTGTAGGCCATGTGCCTATCATCTTCAGAGAAGCTTCTGTTTAAGTCCCTTGCCCACAATGAAATGGGATTACTTGTTCTTTTCTTATTAATAAGTTTGAGTTCTTTTTGGATTCTGGTTATCAAACCTTTGTCAGAAGCATAACCTGCAAATATCCTCTCCCATTCTGAGGGCTGTCTACTTGCTTTACTTACTGTGTTCTTGGCTTTGCAGAAGATTTTTAGTTTGGTCAGATCCCAGTAATGTATTTTTGGTGTTGGTTCAGTTGTCTGGGGGGTCCTCCTCATAAAGTATTCTCCCAGGCCAATTTCTTCAAGTGTTTCTCCTGCACTCTCTCCAAGAGTCTATAGTTTCATGTCTTAAGTTTAAATCTTTTATCCAGTGAGAGTCAGTTTTTGTTAATGGTGAAAGGTGTGGGTCCAGTTTCAGTCTTCAAGTCGCCAGCCAATTCTCCCAGCACCATTTGTTATATAGGGAATCTTTCCCCCAGTTTTAATTTTTGATAGGCTTATCAAAGATCAAATGACGGTAAGTGTCTGGGTTCATCTCTTGGTTCTCAATTGTGTTCCATACATCTACCTCTCTATTTTTGTGCCAATACCATGCTGTGTTTTGATCACTATAGATTTATAATAGTAGTTTGAAGTCTGGTAGCATGATTCTTCCTGATTTGTTTTTATTTCTGAGTAATGTCTTGGCTATTTGAGTTTTTTTCTGGTTCCATATAAGACGAAGTACTATTTTTTCCAGATCTTTAAAGTATGACGGTGGTGCTTTGATAGGGATTGCATTAAATTTGTAAATTGCTTTGGGTAATTTGGACATTTTAACAATGTTGATTCTTCCTAGCCATGAGCATGGTATGTTTTTCCATTTGTTAACATCTTCAGCTGTTTCTTTTCTCAGAGTTTCATAATTCTCTTTATAGAAATCTTTCATGTCCTTTGTTAGGTAAATTCCCAAGTATTTCATCTTCTTTGGCATAACTGTAAAGGGAATAGAGTCCTTGACTGCTTTTTCGGCTTGACTGTTATATTTTTAATAACAAAGATAATTAAATTTTTATTTCCATAAAGTATGTGTGGATTTTTTCTGGGATCTGATTTAAAGCAATTCTTACTTGGTTTGCAGTTAAAAAAGGCTTGAAAATCGTTGATTGAGACCATTTACAAGGCAGTAGAACCTCTGTAGTTGACTTTCTCCTTGTATTGACCACTTTCTTAAGTTGACCTAGTTTTCATAGGTGGTATATGCACTACATGTATGTGTCAGTACAGTAAGCCTAGTTCCCTGTGCTGACCATCTCCGCGTTGACCAGTTCATTATAGTCCCTTTGGTGGTCAACTTACAGAGGTTCAACTGTATTTTGTTTGAAGAGAAAGCTAGTGTAAGACCTCTGAATTTGAGATCGATGCTAATGAGCAAAAAGTTATTTTTTTTTCTCCAAATCACCCAGGTTTCATAGCTTGTTTCTTCTAACCAGTTAAATTATTTAAAAATTCATGAGCCTAAGTAGAGGTTAAGCTTTGTATAAACTCAAAGCAGATGGCTTCAGAAACATTCAGTATCACTTTCTTTTTTTTTTTTTTTTTTTGCAGTTTTTGGCCGGGGCTGGGTTTGAATCCGCCACCTCTGGCATATGGGTGGGGGCCTGCACCCTACTCCTTTAAGCCACAGGTGCTGCCCTCACTTTCTATTCTTAACGTTAGATACAAGAAAGTATGAGAAGGAAAATAGTAGACAATAGAAAAACAAGGAAGATTTTTTTTTTTTCCACCTCTTTTAGTTCTCCAGAATATAACATTTGTTGACTGTCTACTTACTTTGTGACTGGCACTGTGCTAG
This sequence comes from Nycticebus coucang, assembly GCF_027406575.1. NCBI lineage: Eukaryota > Metazoa > Chordata > Mammalia > Primates > Lorisidae > Nycticebus > Nycticebus coucang. The sequence continues at coordinate 17,886,012 of NC_069792.1, read as the reverse complement.
ATGGCAAGAATGCAGAAAGAAATGAAACATGTCCCTATCCCGTGCAGTAGGTCACTAAAGCATATTCTTCCTGTCTAGTTGAAATTTCATACTCTTCTGGTGCATTCTGTTATTTATAAACGAATCTCTAAAGCCAGCTCTGATTCAAGGGGAGGGAAATTAGACTTTGTCTCTTGTGGCAAGATTGCTTTGTAGAAGAGCATGTGGAATGGCAGATATCATCATGGGCATTTGAAAATACAGTCATGTTATCCCCTATCTTCAAATTTCATATATTGTGGTTCCTGCTGAACATTGCGTATCCCACAGTTGCTTAAAATAAAACATGACTATTGTCTCTTCTTCACCCCTGACACTCCATCCCTACCTTCATACAATGAGAAAATTACATTGTGTCTGTATTAATGGTACCTCTCTTATCTAGTTAGGCAAGCCAGGTTTCTTCTTCTTGCTAAGAACATCTTTCCCCATTCCCCTACTTCAGTGGTTCTCAACCTTCCTAATGCGGAAATGTATTTTCATTGTTACAGAGATTTTAAGCTACCCACAGGTTGAGAACCGCTGTCCTAGATTAATGAGATCATCCATTGTTCTTCCTTGTCCATAGAATTTACATTTATTCATTCCTGACATCACAGTTTCAGTTCAAACCATTAGCTCTTCTCTAGATAACTGTAATTCTTAACTCCTCTATTTTTAATTTTAGCTGTATGTAATATGTGTCAAAAGTCATGAGTGGCTTTAAAAAAGTAAGCCTACCAAAATTTGTACAAGAAAAGGAATGTACTTTTTCAAAGTAATCCCCTACATTTACGTAATGTTTTATACATACACACACATACACATACATACATACATATATGTATTTGGAGTCAGAGTTTTATTCTGTCACCTGGGTAGAGTGCCATGGCGTCGTATCTCACAGCTTGGGCTCACATGATCCTTTTGCCTTAGCCTCCCAAGTAGCTGGGACCACAGGCACCTGCCACAATGCCTGGCTAATTTTTCTATTTTTAGTAGAGACAGGGACCTAAGCTGGTCTTATCCTCCTGAGCTCAAGCAATCTACTTGGCTAAGCCTCTTAAAGTGCTAGGTTTACAGAAGTGAGCCACCATGCCCAGCCTATAAATGTTTTATTTAAAAATGTTTTCACATATATTGTCATAGTTTATTCAAGTCATCATTCTAAATTATAATTGATCCCGTATCATCTTTGTATAGGGTAACAAGCTACTTTAGGAATCTGAGAGCTATATACTTTTTGCTTAGAATAGTACTTGCACACACACAATTTGTGATGGATCATAGAAGTATTAAAGTTAAGAACTTTAGTTTTGAAGTCAGATTTGGGTCTAAGCCACTTAGGATTAATTGGTGGTTGATTTGATCCCTTTTCTAGAGAATTTTCCTTCTGTGAGGTTATTATTTAAAAGAAAGAGTCAGGTAGAAAAGAAGTGTGTGTGAAAGATGAATCCCACAAATCTTTTTGAATACTAATGGTACTGTGATAATTGAAACAGAGACTCCCACAGTTTCTGCTTTGAAGAAGACATCACTTTGGATGTGTAAATTCTAATGGGTTTATTAAAAATCATTAATTTGACATTGAAATCTTAGATTACCAGTTTAGTTTGCATTAAATAGCTGATGTTGCATTGTAAACACTACTGTATATTTGTGAAACAAAATTGATTTTATGAGAGAAAGATTGTTATTTTGAGTTCTTTTTCTGGCATTTCATGTATTTCCTTAAGATTGTGATCTATTACTGGAAGAATTATTATTTTCTTTGAAGTAACATGTTTCCTTACTTTTTCATGGTTGACATGTCCATACCTGTGTTGAGTTCTATGCATCTGGTGAAAAAGCCACCTCATCCAATTTTATGGAGTAGATCATTATTATTATTATTTGAGACAGAATCTCACTTTGTCACCCTTAGTAGAGTGCGTGGCACCATAGCTCACAGCAACCTCCAGCTCTTGGGCTCAAGCGATTCTCTTGCTTTGTCCTCCCAAGTAGCTGGGACTATAGGCGCCTGCCACAATGCCCAGCTTTTTTTTTAGAGATGGCATCTTGCTCTTGCTCAGCTGATCTTGAACTCGTGAGCTCAGGCAGTCCACTCCCAGAGTGCTAAGATTACAGGCATTAGCCACTGCACCTGGCCTATGGAATAGATTTTGTAGGGAAAGACTTACTGTTATGAATGGATCTTGGAGCATCAGTTTAGTGGGGTATATTGGCCTTGGTTCTAGGTGGGCTCAGTAGTGTATCCTCTTCAGAACTACTTTGAGAAAAGGAAGTGCTTTAGGAATTAGTGGTTTGTAATTTCAATAGTTTCTTTAGTTATAATCCATACTAGTGATACGTGTTTCTCAGTGGCCTAGGCTGAGAGAGTTTGTGGTAGTGGTGATATAGTTTACCATGGGTGGGTTTTCTTGGATGTTCTCAGGTCAGGGGTACAGATGTGCATATGGTAAGTCTGTCAACTTGAAGTCTGGCTTGCTGGACTTGCGGCCATGAGCCTGGAACATGGACACCTGGTTACTTAGCCAGGGGTGGGCTGTGGGGTTGTTTCTCAGGACTGGTAATCAGGCATACAGTTGTTCAGCTGGCTCAGGGACATACCTGCTAAGGGTGCTCAATAGGACTGTTTCTCAGGCTGGGGATATAGCTACACAACTCTTGATTGGCCTGTGGACATGTTTGCTTGGGGCAGCCCTGGGGCTATTTCCAGGCCCAGGACACAGTCACACAACTTCTTGGGCATCCTGAATATGTGTCTGCTGTTTCTCCTGCTTAGGATGTGGATACACAGCTGCTTGGCTGGCCTGGGAGCCTTTCTGCTGAGGGTGGCCCACAGTGCTGCTTCTCGTTAGTATTTTAAATAGTTACAGATAATATTTTTACATTATCCCCCTTCCATTTCTACTGCTGATAAAATGGAAAGGGCTTTGGTTCATGGGGAACTAGACTGAAATACTGAATATCAGGTGCCAGGCACACAGTAGGTAATGAATACATTGTATGTATTGTATGAATAAATTGTGTAAATTGTATAGCAATTAGAATTTATAGGGGATTTAATATAGTCGCTCCATCATGGAGTGTGCTCAGTGAGTGATAGTTTAAAATAATTATTAAACTTACAGACCAGTAGTTATTTATAATACCCAAATTTAACACATTTTGTGTAATATTCTTAGGTACACCTGTGTAGTAGAGTGGTTAACACACCAAGATCTGGAGTTAGATTACTGAGATTAGCCATACACCATGCCATACAGCCCTTGAACAATTTATTTAACCTTTCTGCCTCAATTTTCTAACTTCTAAAATTTAGATATGATGGTACATACCTCACATAGGGTTGTTGTGAGGCTTAAATGTGTTGGTTATACTTCATATGTTAAGTTAGTACATATTAAGTATAACTAGTGCTTGGCACATATTTGGAGGCCTTCTAAACTTTAAGCAGGCTTAGTTGGATTAACCAGGTTCTCCAATAGATCAAATTTAAGTGTCTTCTATTACAGATAGAATTTATCTAATCTATCTTACATCTTACAGTAAATAGTGAAAGGGGAAATTTCCTATTAAATTGAACATTTGTGTTTTATAGGGCTTTGTATAATCATAGATAGAAAAATTTGTGAAATATCAACACATATAAACATATTCAATAAGTTATAGTTCTGGTCAGATAATCTCTCTTCAATAGTCACGAGGAAGGTGCATTGAGGTGCTTTTTTTTTCTCTCACCCAATATATGCCTTATATTTTGTGACTTCAGAGTAGTGTATACAATATTCTTTTCTTAGTTAATGCTTCTGCTTAATGTAAATAGTTACTTGTCAAAACAGGAACTACTTTGAGAAAAGGAAGTGCTTTAGGAATTAGTGGTTTGTAATTTCATCTGTCCTTATTGCTGTGAAATGTACTTTCTTTGTAACATTTTATATTATTTGTGTAAATTTAAAAATTTAGATGAAACAAATTTAGTATATAATTTTGTGTCGAGCTTGCATTCTTTCCAATTTTTTGTAAACGTTCCAAATGAATATATGTATAAAACCTATAATCAAATTACTTAATGATTTTTCTGTTGACAAGTATTCTAATATATGCTTCTTTTTTTCCCCTCAGAGGAAATAAAAGCGGAAACTGAAAAACAGAGGTTTGTGGGATTTCTTTTGTTTAATTAAAATAACTTGCAAACTTATCAGTCTTAGGCAAAATACTAATACAATCATTGGTATTTTATTTTTTATTTTTATTTATTTATTTTTTGAGAAAGAATATCACTTTTTCATCCTTGGTAGAGTGCTGTGGCATCACAGCTCACAGCAACCTCAAACTCTTGGACTCAAGTGATTCTCTTGCCTCAGCCTCCCAAATAGCTGGGACTACAGGTGAATGCCACAACACCTGGCTGTTTTTTTGAGATGAGTTCTCGCTCTTGCTCAGGGTGGTCTTGAGCGCATGAGCTCAGATGATCCACCCACCTCGGCCTCCCAGAGTGCTAGGATTATAGGCACTTTGGTATTTTATTATGGCAAATTTTCTGCATGTGATCTTTATGGTAAAATTAAATTAAAAAATGGTTTTCAAGAAGTATAATCGTATGTATACATACAAATAAAAAAAATCTCATCTGCGTGAGTATAAAGATATTTCTGAAATGCCATGAAATAAGTATTAAATCCTTTTTTTTAAAGACTGAGTCATATTTAGAAAAAATAACTAGGTTTTTTTTTTTTTTTTTTTTTTTTGATAGTGTTAGCCTGTATGGACAAAATTGAGTAGCTCACAAAATACAGTTTGACTATGGACAAGTAGAAAGCCCATTGCTTTTTAAGGTATTATGATACAAGATTTGTTAAGAGGCTGTAAAGTATTTCTGTAATAGAAATACTTGAGATTGTATAGTTTTTGTAGACAACTTTTTGCACACAGTTCAATGTCTTGCGTTTAGTCACACCTCTGGCAACTAGCTTTTGACCTTGTGCCAAACCACTTCTCTGGGCTTTGGTTTTCTTGTGAAATATGGGAAGATGGAGGATTGGGTTAGCAAGATTCCTTTTAGAACTGAAATTGTGTGTTTCTATATGAGTTTATTGTCAATATAATAAATACAATATTCTAATCAGAGTCTTTTTTAAATGTAGTCCTCCTCATGGAGAAGCAAAAGCTGCATCGGGCACCCTTCCACCAGTGAAATCAAAGACAAATTTTATTGAAGCAGACAAGTACTTCTTACCCTTTGAGTTGGCATGCCAGTCCAAATGTCCTCGCATAGTTAGTACATCTCTAGATTGTTTGCAGGTGTGTATAAAATGGCATTATCTAAAAACTGTCTATTTTGAATGTGTTTCTAAAACATTACTCACAATTGATTCAGACATTTCCATGAAAGCCTTGAATATTCTTTTTTGTGGTAAGAAGCCAAATGGTTGCTTATATTCAAGATAGGCGATAATAGTTGCAAAAAGATGTTTCTAGATTAATGATAACAAAAATTATTTGCTTAGTGAGATACATAATCTTTATCAATAATAATGAAAGTGTTGATTTGGTTTCTTTCCGGAAGTGAAAGTTGACTTACTATGTACATTATCATTTGCAAATTATTTTACTAAATGCTTGTTCTTTCATATAAAGTGATAGGTTAATATTGACAGCTTGATATTTGCTGAATTTTAGCCATGGCATTTATTTATGTCAGAACAATTTCTGAATTATTTTATCCTGTTTGATACATACACAGAAGATTCCGTTAGGTATTTGTAAAACAAGCCTCCAGGTAGAGGGATACTTCTCTTTTCAGGTCTTTTCATTGTTTGGAAGAATTATATGTATTCAACTAACAATTCAGTGGCTAGGAAGACACCATCAGCTTTATCCTTAAAATAGGCTAAAGATAAATGTAATTGATTTGTGATTTTGTTTTCCTTAGAAAATCAGAATAATATATCTAAAGCCTTCCCTTTTGGCTGTAATGATAATAATGAATGAGTAAATTTGTGATTATTGTAGCCAGTATATGGAAAATATTTTTTTTTGTATAGTGATAGATCTAATTTGGAAAGAAATTTGAGGTTATTTAAAAACATGCATTTAGTTTTCACAAAATAATATCAATAAAATCATGTTTAGACAGAAAACGGTAAGGAATTCTAATTCATCAGAGACAAGTTCTCATGTCTTGGGCTTCTCGGAGTAGTGCCTGATGGTTTTGCTGTGGACATTGTTCTGTTTCTGTGATTATTATAAGTGTATATATATACACTTAGTGTATATATATATATATATAACATTTATAGCTAAAAAGCTGTCTACAGAAGTTGTTCATATTACTTGGGCTTTGATAATACCTTGATCTTTTTCCTTGATGTTTTTATGTAAATATTTTAATGTACATTTAATTATATATTGTTTTTAATATGTAGTCAATATATATACTTGTTAGCTTACTTAGTATCTTTATTTTTCTTCTTCATTTTAGAAACTTATTGCTTATGGGCACTTGACTGGCAATGCTCCAGATAGTACAACACCAGGCAAAAAATTAATTGATAGAATTATTGAAACAATATGTGGATGCTTCCAGGGTCCTCAGACAGACGAAGGAGTTCAGTTGCAGATAATAAAGGTACTTAATTATACATAGTGATTTTATTACTTGCAATCTATATTTTAAAAAATTAGATGCCTTCTCAAAAATGTTAAGAAAGATCATTTTAGGCAAAAAAAGAGAAAGATCATTTTACATGCATTGCAGCTACAATAGAGGTTATTTTGGATGCTTTTTAGATCCCTATGTCAGGAGATTTTGTTGTATGTCAGAGTTCATTAGAAGAAGATTATATTTCCATATTTGTTCTTCTGAAGGTCTCAAGTTAGCCCTGTTCCCCTAGTCTTCAGACTTTTTCCATTTCTGGCATTTTTTTCTTTTCTTTTTTTTTTTTTTTAATGTTGGGGATTCATTGAGGGTACAATAAGCCAGGTTACACTGATTGCAATTGTTAGGTAAAGTCCCTCTTGCAATCATCATACATATTCTATCCTTCAAGCTTTAGAGGGCAGTCCTTAAAGCTGTGACTCATCTAATTTCTTCTGTATTGTTGGGCCCTTCATAGCCTGCCCTCTTAACCCAGGGATCATCGTGAGGACTGCTTGTCTACCAGTCTTTCATTGCTCCTTCGTCCTCATCTATCTACTGAAAGTACTCAAAGTACTCAACATCTCACCTGTCCTGGGTTGGTGCTATAATTTATCTGGGCAGCTGAACTCCTGTTTTTTTGAGACAGTCTCACTATATCACCCTTGGTAGAGTGTTGTGGCATTACAGCTCACAACAACCTCCAACTCTTGGGCTTAAGCGATTCTCTTGCCTTAGCCTCCCAAGTAGCAGGAACAATAGATGCCCACTACAGTGTCTGGCTATTCTTTGTTGTTGTTGTTGCAGTCGTCATTGTTATTTGTCAGGCCTGGCCCGGGTTTGAATCCGCCAGCCCTGATGTATGTGGCCGGAGCCCTACCTGCTGAGTTACAGGCACTGAGCCCTGAACTCCTTTAGAGAAAAACTAAGTCATGTTTTTAGTCTGTTACAAATACTGATGTTGATCAGTATGTTAATCAAATCTTAATGTTAATGCTGTTGGTAGTGGTGGTGTGTTTATATTCAGTAACATCTTCATGTATTGTAGTACAGTACTTTGGAAATTGTTTTTACATGTATTAAGTGTTCCTTCATGTGGAATACAGCTCCTTCTGTGCCTTTCAGTTTACTAGCAGTATTTACTTTACAAGTTATATAATGTTTATTCTAAAAAACTGTCCAATCATTTTGGCTGGCCTATCATTTATAATTTCATGTTCCCTGTAGTTTAATTAGGATATATCCATCAATGCTGACCCTGCAAAACTCAATGTGTGAAAGTTCACTTAAGTTGTTCACTTTATTGAAGGATTCACATTAGAATTATTTTAAATGCTTTATTCTAAAATATTTATAAATATCTTTAACAGTAATAACAGTATTATTGAGTTCAAAAACAATCTCAGAAAAATTTGGAAGTGAATAAGACATAACATGCAGCTTCCAAGTTGACAATCTAGTTCAATAGATACATAATTTGAGACATAAACTGTGTTCTTTTGTGAAAGCTTTTAATGCTGCGCATTTTGATAAACTAAATTAAATAACATTTCTATTAAAATGAAACCTGGGTTGAAACAAATTAGTAGAATAGTTTTCTAGTGTTCTGAGGTTGTGAGATTATGTGGAAACTATTGCCAGAATGAGGAAAAACATCAAATATTTTAACAGTTAATGATATTCAAGGCAGGTAGAAATTGTGTGTGTGTGTATGTATATATATATTTTTGTTGTTGTTGGGGATTCATTGAGGGTACAAGAAACCAGGTTACACTGATTGCACTTGTTAGGTAAAGTCCCTCTTATAATTGTGTCTTGCCCTTGAAAAGAAATTCTGTATGTATTATCTGAAAGGGGTAATTGTTTCTGAAAGTTTTAATTCTAATAGAAAAGTACTCATTTTTGTATTGAAACTCTGGATGCAGAAAATAGCTTTAACTTTTTTTTTTTTTTTTTTTTAAGGCTTTACTTACTGCAGTAACATCACAACACATAGAAATTCACGAAGGAACTGTACTGCAAGCTGTGAGAACATGTTACAATATCTATCTAGCAAGCAAAAATCTCATCAATCAGACAACAGCCAAAGCTACTCTTACTCAGATGCTAAATGTTATCTTTGCACGCATGGAAAACCAAGCAGTAAGTAATAAATAAAGAGGGAGATTGTATAGAACACTGCAATTAAGTATAGAAAGGAAGCTCAATATGGTGGCTCATGGGTATACTCCTAGCACTTTGAGAGGTCAGGGTGGGAGATTTGCTTGAGGCCAGGAATTTGAGACCAGCCTGGGTGATAGTGAGACTTTGTCTCTACCAAAAAAAAATTTAGCCAGGTGTGATGGTTCAGCCTGTAGTCCCAGTTACTCAGGAGGAGGAAGCAGGAGGATCACTTGAGCCCCAGCGTTCATGGTTGCAGTGAATTATGATGTTGCCTTTGTACCCCAGCACAGGCAACCGAGCAAAACCCTGTCTAAAAAAAGTGGTAATTATAGTGAGATCTATGTGCCTATAGAGAAGAATGTTTTTTATTTACAGTTCTGCTTACTGGAGATTTGTGGTATTGTGTTTTGTTTTGTTTTGAGATTTACTGACTTGTTTGACTCTGAACAAAATATGTTTTTATTATTATTAATTAATTAATTTATTTATTTTGAGACAGAATCTCACTTTGTCACCCTAGGTAGAGTGCCGAGGTGTCATAGCTCACAGCGACCTCAAACTCTTGGGCTCAAGACATGCTCTTGCCTCAGTCTCCCCAGTGGCTGGGACTATAGGCGCCTGCCACAATACCTGGCTATTTTTAGAGACAAGGTCTCACTCTGGCTCAGGTTGGTCTCCAACCTGTGAGCTTGGGCAATCTACCCGCCTGGCCCTTAAAGTATGTTTTTAGTTCAGAAATGGAATGTGAAAAATATTTATTGCGGTCTTCTTCATGGAAGTATTTATGAATTCATATTTTTATTGCAATGAAGCTTAGTATAGTGTAATGTAGATTACACTAACTTTATCTTATCTGATGTAAACTCATTCATTAGGCCCTTAAAGAATAAACAAAGTACATTTCTATGTTGATGAAACATCTCTCCCCATACATTAAAGGACCATGATACCGCTTATAATACTTTACTTCAGATTGATTGGTAAGAGGTTAGCAACTAGGTGATCTTTTTTTTTTTTTTTTTAAATAATTGCCTAGATCTTTCACCTTTTTATTTGAACTGGTTTCAAACTTATAGAAAAGTTGTGAAAATTTTGCAGAGTGATCCTCTTTTTCCTTTACTCTGTTTCCCTTAATGTCAGCATCTTACTTAACCATAGCACAATTATCAAAACCTCCAAGAATTAACACTGGAGTAATAACCTCTGACTAAACTATAGACCTTACTGGAATTTCAGTGAGTAGTTTTCCCACCAAGTCCTTTTTCTGTTTCAGGATTTGATCCAGGATCCCACATTGCATTTTGTGTGCCTTTAGCTGTTTGTTTGTCTTAGTCTTCTCTAGTCTGTGACAGTTACTTAGTCTTCCTTTATCTTTCATGATCTTGCTGCTTTGGAAGGATACTGACAAATTATTTTGTTGAGTATCCTTCAGTGTGCATTGTCTGATGTTTTCTTATGAACGAAATGAGGTTGCACATTTTTTGCTGGAATACCTTTGAAACAGTGTTGTGTCCTTTTGGTGCAACATATCAGGAATTCATGATGTTGGTATGTGTCATTACTGGTGATGTTAACCTTGATATTAACCAGGTGATTCCTGTCAGGCTTTTCTACTTTGAAGTTACTAGTTTTTCTTTTACAGTTAATAAATGTTTTAGGGGCGGTATTTTAAGACAATGCAGTATTCCATTTCTCTTCAAATTCCCCCCAATTCCTTGGTTTTTGTGGATCTTACTGACAACAGTAATTACTGTGGCAACAGTTATTATTGTAGTGTTTCCCTAATGGTGATTTTCTGTTTCTCTTGTTGTTTTTTCCTTTCTTTCCTGTTTATTCATTTATTTATTCATGTCGATCTGTACTCAACACATACTTTTTTTTTATTCTGTTGGTCTTTGTCCTTCTGACAAGCGCCATCCTTTTTTGAGTGCTTCTATACTTTCTGGAATCTCAAGATGTTCCAGGCTCATTTTGAAGTTTCCCTGCTTCAGACCTAGAGTCAGCCACTTCAGTAAGGAACCCTGGCTCCTAGAAACCAAAATCTGGGTGCTAAATCTGTACCTTGTCACTGGTGTATTACTAGGCCTTGTCACCAGACAGAGTTGGGAAATACAAGTCCATATATACTAATCCCTCCCTCGCTTTCTCCCCATACCTGTATGTGACTTTCCATCTTTATATATTAAAAACCAGTTGTTTGTAACTGGCATTTCTGACTCCAGTGTAACACCATGGGGTTCATTTCAGTTTTTCCCTTTAATTATTAACTTTGAGAAATTAGAACATTTATATTTAGTTATTTCTTCTTTTTTCTTTTTCTTTTTGTGAGACAGAGTCTTGGTCTATCACCCTGGGTAGAGTGCAGTGGCATCATGATAGCTTACTGCAACCTCAGGCTCCTGAGCTCAGGCAATCCTGCCTCTGTGTCCTGAGTAGCTGAGACTTACAGGCACATGCCACCACACCCAGTTAATTCTTTTCTATTTTTGGTGGAGACAGGATTTGGTTCTTGCTCAGGTTGGCCTCAAACTCCTGACTTCAAGTGATCCTCTTGCCTCACCCTCCCAGAGTGCCTAGCCTAGTTCTTTTGGTCTTTAGCCTTTTATTACATATTCAGAATATTACTTTCAAAGTTACTTAGATTAGTTCCTTTCTTCCCTTCAGTGGGGGTAATGTTATTCCTTCATAATATAGTTTAGTTTATTTGATACTGTCTGTTTTTCGTTTTTAGTGCCTATCACGTTCTGGTTGGTTTTAATTATAGTTTTCTCTTGGTATCTGTGATAGTTTGGTTCTAGGACCCTTACTTGGATACTGAAAATTTCATGGATACTCAAGTCCCTATCTAAAGTTTGCATGTAATCTATCCTTCCATAATACTTTAAATCATCCTGGATTGATGACTTATAATATCTAGTGCAATGTAAGTGCTGTATAAGTAGATGTTATATTTTATTGTGTAGGACTCACAGGGGTGTTCAGCCTGTGGCCCACAGGCTACATATGGCTTACGTGAGGCCCTTTTTGCTTATTTGTCGTGTTGGATATCATGAAAATCATACAAGGGCCTTTTTTTCTTTTTTCTCAACAGCTTTAGTCTGTGTATTTAATGTGTGGCTCAAGACAATTTTTCTTCCATTGTGGCCAAGGGAACTTAGAAGGTTGGAAATCCCTGCTCTAGGATATACTGTAGTCTTTTAAGTCCCTGTTTTATGTATTGACATTAGGTTATTTTTAATATCTTGCAGTCATAAACTTTGTTGCTTTTTTGTGGAAGTGAATAAAGTAATTTTGTCATGTTTTAATAACGGAAATATAAACTTTATTGATTTAATTTGTACAAAGTATTTTTACTGAATTCCTAATACGTTTTGGCACTGCAGTAGGCCTCACTTATACAGTGATGAGCAAAATTGACCTGACGTCTACTTTCACAGATCTTATAAACTGTGGGGCAAAATGAACTTTAAGCAGATATCTACATAAACAGATATACAACTGAATTGTATAAGGGCTATGAGCATGTTTTTTGTTACAAAGGATATTTAGTTTTGTGCAATGGATATAGAAAAGTAGGAGAAAGAAGAAAGAGAAAATATGTGAAAAAGGCAGTTGATTTAACGTTCACATTTACTGAAATCTAAGATGGAAGTCTAATTCACTTGTATTTACTACTAACCTTCCTTGTCTCCCTCTTCCACAAAATAAAACTCTAAAGTAAGTCTTGTCAGACCTTATTATAAAAAGTTCAGTCCTCAAATTATTTCAAGTGAAAGAAATATTAATTTCTTCCCTCTAGAACAGTGGTTCTCAACTACAGATGTTTTATCCCTATAGGCACATTTGAGATATTTTTGATTGTCATGACTAGGGTGGAGAGGCTCTTACCGGCTTACTGTGGGTAAAGACTGGGGATGCTGATGATAGCCTACAGTGCATAGGACAACCTCACAATGAAATATCTGCTGGAAAATGTCACTAGAACTGATGCGGAAAAGCTCTCTGCTAGGAAGTACAGAAATGTATGGAAAATATTTAAAAGCTTTTTTCATGGAATAACATTTTCTCTTTTTTCAAGGACATCACTAACATTTTGTACAACTCTGGGATAAGTAGAAAAAGTAAGAATTTGATATCATGCTTGCAGTGATTTCAAAGCATTTACTTGCCCCACTAAACCATGGTCCAGATTGGTTGAAGTTAGACTGAGGTTGGTATTTCATTGCAAGTGTTGGATTCCTCACTGTAAATTAGGAAACTGAAAAGGCTGAAGTAGTGGTTTGAAAATTCTGTTCTGATTTTTAACTGTGCAACTAGTTGTGTCTGTAAGTTTCTTTTCTTTTTTTTTTTTTTTTGCAGTTTTTGGCTGGGACTGCCTTTGAAACTGCCACTGCATATGGGGCCGGTGCCTTACTCCTTTGAGCCACAGGCACCGCCCCACTGTTTCCTTATTTTTTAAATAAGGAATTTAGACCAGGTAGATTCTTCCTTCTAGGTGTTAACATTTTTTTCTCTGTCTTTCTTATTATTTGTTTTTTTTTTGAGACAGCGTCTTGCCCTGTTGCCCAGGCTAGAGTGCCATGGCATCAGCTCTGCTCATAGCAACCTCAAACCCCTGGGCTGAGGCGATTCTTCTGCTTTAGCCTCCTGAGTAGCTGGGGCTACAGGCATGTGCCACCATGCCAGCTAGTTGGGGTCCTGCTTTGCTCCAGTTGGTCTCCAACTCTTCACCTCAAGAGATCCTCCTACCTTGACCTCCACGAGTTCCAGGATTATAGGCGTGAGCTACTTGTGCCTGGCCTGGCATTAAAATCTTTTTTAACTTTTTTATTGTTTGGGATTCATTGAGGGTACAAAGACTAAGGTTACACTGATTGCGGTTGTTAGGTAAAGTGCCTCTTGTAATTATGTCCTGCGCCCAAGAGGTGTGTCGTACACTGTAACCCCCTATTCCCTTCCCTCCTCCCCTCTCCCCAGTCTCTAATCCAGGGGTCCTCAAACTTTTTAAACAGGGGGCCAATTCACTGTCCCTCAGACTGTTGGAGGGCCAGACTATAGTTTAAAAAAAAAACAAACCTATGAACAAATTCCTATGCACACTGCACATATCTTATTTTGAAGTAAAAAAACAAAACAGAAACAAAAACAATCACACGGCCTCATGTGGCTTGCGGGCCGCAGTTTGAAGACCCCTGCTAGATCATCTATTACCTTCATATTAGAATTGAGTACATTGAATTCTTGCTTCTCCATTCTTGTGATGCTTTACTAAGAAGACAGTGTTCCACCTCCATCCAGGTTAATACAAAAGATGTAAAGTCTCTACCTTTTTTAATGGCTGAACAGTATTCCGTGGTATACATATACCACACTTGTTAATCCATTTCGAGTTGGTGGGCATTTAGGCTGTTTCCCCATTTTGGCAATTGTAAATTGAGCTGTAGTAAACAGTCTACTGCAAATGTCCTTATGATAAAAGGATTTTTTTTCTGGATAGATGCCTAGCAGTGGGATTGCAGGATCAAATGTGAGGTCTAATTTGAGTTCTTTGAGGATTCTCCATACTTTCTTCCAGAAAGGTTGTGTTAATTTCCACATCCATGCCAGCATCTGTAGCTTTGAGACTTTGTGATGTGGGCTATTCTCAATGGGGTTAGGTGATATCTCAGTGTGGTTTTGATTTGCATTTCTCTGATGATCAGGGACAATGAGCATTTTTTTCAAATGTTTGTTAGCCATTCATCTGTCTTTGTCAGAGAAGGTTTTGTTTATATCTTGTGCCCAGAGGTAGATGGGATTGTTTATTATTTTTCTGTTGATTAATTTGAGTTCTCTGTAGATTCTAGTTGTCAACCCTTTGTCAGATTGATAACCTATAAATATCTTTTCCCATTCTAAAGGTTGTCTTTTTGCTTTACTTGTTGTGTCCTTAGCTGTGCAGAATTTTTTCAGCTTAATTTAGTCCCATTTGTTAATTTTTATTGTTGTTGTGATGGCTATCGAAGACTTTGTCATAAAATCTTTCCCCAGTCCAACATAATTAAAGAGTTTTTCCCATACTTTCTAAGCTTTTTATCATTTCACGTCTCAAATTTAAGTCTCTTATCCATTCTTGGGTCAATTTTTGTAAGAGATGAAAAGCGTGGGTCACGTTTCAGTCTTGTACATGTGGTTATCCAGTTCTCCCAGCAACATTTGTTGAATAGGGATTCTTTTCCCCACTGTATGCTTTTGTTAGGTTTATGAAAGATCAGATGGCAAGGAGAGACGGATTTCATCTCTTGGTTTTCTGTACTGTTCCATATGTCTATGTCTCTATTTTTGTGCCAATACCATGCTGTTTTGATTACTGTGGACTTGCAGTGGCCTGAAGTCTGGTAGGGTGATGCCTCCAACTTTGCTTTTATTGCTACAAATAGCCTTAGCTATATGGGTTTTTTTTCTGGTTTCATACAAAATGAAGTATAATTTTTTATAGTTCTTCAAAATATTATGTTGGTATTTTAGTGGGACTTGCATTGAATCTGTAGATTGCTTTGGGTAGAATAGACATTTTGACAGTGTTGATTCTTCTTAGTCAAGAGCATGGTGAGTTCTCATTTGTTAGTGTTTTCTGCAGTTTCTTTTCTTAGAGTCTCATAATTCTCTTTGAAAAGATCTTTCGCCTCTTTCTTTAGGTGTATTCTTAAGTATTTCATTTTCTTTGAAGCTACTGTGAAGGGAATTGTCTTTGATTTGCTTCTCATCTTGGCTGTTATTGGCGTATACAAAGGCTACTGATTTGTAGACATTGATTTTATACCCTGAGACATTACTGTATTTCCTGATGACTTCCAGGAATTTTGTGGTTGAGTCTCTGGGGTTTTCTAAGTATAAGATCATATCATTAGCAATCGACAAAGACCATATGATCCTTTCCATAGATGAAGAAAAAGTGTTTGACAAAATCCAGTTCCCTTTTCTAATAAGAACACTTAAGCACATTTCTTAAGCTGATTGAAGCCATCTATGACAAACCCACAGCTAACATCATACTGAATGGTGTAAAACTGAAAGCTGTTCCACTGAAAACTGGAACAAGACAAGAATGTTCACTATTGCCACTATTTTTCAGCATAGTTCTGGAAATTCTGGCCAATACAGTCAAGCAAGAGAAGGATACAAAGGGCATCCGAATGGGAGCAAAGGAGGTCAAACTCTCCCTCTTTGCTGATGATATGATCTTATACGTAAAACCTTTTAAGTCAGATTTATTTTATAAGTTCATGTAATTAGTTCTAATATTTCCACATAAGCTGCAATATTATTGGGATATATCAAATGTCGATATTTGATACTTAAAATATTTATCTTTGTGGATATTAATTCTATAAGAATCATTCATATTAGGTCATGAGGACCAAAAGAAAGGTGTAAAAAACAATAAAGTGCTAAAAGATGGAACCTGTGATCCTGATTCTTAATGATTTTAGCATCGTGTAAGTCAGCCAGTTTTATAAATAGTATTATCTATATAATAATGACAGATATTCTGAAATAAAATTCAGATTTGTGGATGTAATTTTTTCAAAATTATTAGATGACTGGCCAGGGTGACTTAAGCTCTCATTGCAATTTTATTAAATGTAATTTTAATATTTTAAAAATAAACAATGTTTGCCAAAGTAATACAAGAACATGCTATAGAAGGGTAAACATTGAAAAGTTCCCTCACACTCTTGTTTCCCATTTGGCCATTTCCTAACCCCTGCCTTCTATAGGTAACCATTATTATTAGTTTCTTGTATATCTTTCTAGACTTTACATATCAGCAAGAGTGAGTGTGTATGTGTGTGTGGGGCAGGGAGGGTCGTATTCTTTCATTCACATAATTATAATGAAAAGGGTATATAGTAGTGGAAGTCTTTCATCTCTTTTCATGTGCCAATTTCCAGCCACTTAAAGTGTAAACATCATTGTTTTTATTTTTTTATTATTTTTTGGAGGGGACAGAGTCTCACTTTGCTATCCTCAGTAGAGTGCCATGGCGTAATAATTCACAGCAACCTTAAACTCTTGGGCTCAAGTGATTCTCTTGCCTCAGCCTCTCAAGTAGCTGAGACTACAGGTGCCCGCCAAAATGCTGGCTGGTTTTAGAGATGGGGGGGGTCTCGCTTTAGCTCAGGCTGGTCTTGAACTCCTGAGCTCAAGCAGTCCATCCTCCTCAGCCTCCCAGAGTGCTAGATTACAGGTTTAAGCCACCATATGTGGCTTACATTATGTATTTTGTTTTTGATGGACTGTAATTTTTAAGCATAGAGATAAGATGTCACCTTACATAAAGGGTTTATAGTTAGATTTAACATTTTCTTTGCAAATATTAAATTATGTAGTTTATTAATATTAGAAAGTATTTTATTTCTTGCCAGTTACAGGAAGCCAAACAAATGGAAAAAGAAAGGCATCGGCAGCATCATCATCTGTTGCAGTCTCCAGTAAGCCACCATGAGCCTGAATCACCTCAACTTAGATATTTGCCACCTCAGACTGTTGATCATATATCCCAAGAGCATGAAGAGGACCTTGACCCCAATACAAATGATGTAGATAAAAATCTTCAGGATGACACAGAGCCTGAAAATGGATCTGATATTTCCAGTGCAGAAAATGAACAGACTGAAGCTGATCAGGCAACTGCAGCTGAAAGTAATCTTCTTGAGAAGGGAGTGTGTGGGGTGTATGTACTAAGGGGAACATGTAGGAATGAGTTTTTTTATTTCTTTTATTTTTTTAAGGAATGAATTTTTGATGAAATGTGGAAAAGATAGCATGATTTAATGGATATTAGGTACATTGTGGTAATTATGGGCTTTTTTCATGCTGGGTGATATGAATCTGACTTCAACCCAGAGGACATGTGTTAATGATATGTTGCGTTGCATTAGCATCTCATAAGCAATTTGAGACTTCCTTTGGCATACATATGTGTTTCTAAAGAGGATCATAAAAGTCCATTAGTATGTCATGTAGGAGTTAGTTTCCTACTTAAAAATAGTTTTATAGTGCTGGCCCTATGTACCGGAGGTAGCAGGTTCAAACCCAGCCCCGGCTTAACCCAAAACCCGGCCAAAAACTGCAAAAAAAAAAAAAAAAAAAAGTTTCATAGCAAACAAGTGACCTAGTAAGGTTTTTCTGGAATATGACTGAAAATGTTAGGAAATCTTTATCAGTTTAGAAAATATTATTATGGTCAAAAAAGGACTGACTTTAAATATAGAAAGAAATCTTTTTGAGTAGCCAGCTGACATACAAAAATTTTTATTTCTTTTTATATCCTGATATGTAATAGTTGCAACATTTGAGGTGTTTTCTGATAGTATTTTTTCTAAGTAGATATATAAGAAAAGGGTTTGTTTTGTTGGATCTTTGTAAAAAAATTTTTTTTAGAAAGATTATAGGACTACAGAAATAAAGTTTATTTTATAAATTTGGCCAAATGTGATGGCTCACACCTATAAACCCAGCTGCTCAAGAAGCTGAGATGGGAGGATCACTTGATCCCAGGAATTCTAGCCTGTAGGAAGTGATGAGTGACAGAGTGAGGCCTGGTCTCAAAAATTAAAAAATTTTTTCTTTGCTTTGAGGAAAACATTCTTTCATTCATTTTCAGCTCTTGATTTTTTTTTAACCACATCTTTTTTATAACTTAATAGCGGCCGTTTTACTTCTAACTTTCTGAGAAGTATACTTTTTAAAAATAGTGCTTTACTATTTATTTTAAAAGGGGTGACTTTGATAAACAAATATTCACAGTACTGAAGCTAGTAGTGAATTTGACTTTATGTGACTTAACACTTGTCCAGCCTGCCTTTTTTGCCAAAATTTCCCCCTTTTTTTCCACTGTGAATTTACAAAGTTGGGACTTAATTTTTTCCTTTATTTGTTCATGCATTCAGCAAACATTCATTGAGCATACTGTCTTAGGCACTATGTTAGGACTTGATGGTAAAAAGATGGTTGCTTTTAGTATGTTCTTAGCCTACTGGAAGGTCAGATTAGCATAAATGAGATACAATATGTGATAAGTGTCCTGAAAGTGGCATGCACAAGGTAATTCTGCTAAGGAGAGTTAGGAAATACTGTGGAAGAGAGAGAGTGATAATGTTTTATTGAATCTTAATGGATGAGGGTAGGAATAGGCTGGCTAAAAAATTGGGAAAATTTCCAGCAGAAATTGTTGGTTATTATTCTACAGAGCAATCTAACTGCTATTTGGGTATTTTATAAAATAAGGTTACTGACTTGACATGCTTATTTATCAGGTTTTCTCTTGTGACATTCAGTATTTTATAGAATGCTACAGACAGTAGATTAAGAACAGTGAAATTATGGGGAGGATAGGCATCTGGAAACCACTATTCTAAGTGGTGGTCCTTTACATTAGTGGGAGAGGAGAGGAGTAGATCCACTGTCTATAGTCTACAGTGGCTCTGCCCCTTTCCTCTCCCACTAATAGCTAACTGCATATTACCTGTGAGTGCTATTAGTGGGAGTACCTAGCACTCCCAGGTAATATGCAGTTTGATGCCATTTGGTGTAGGACAGTGGCTCCTGTGACACAGGGTCTTGGATCCCAAAGCATCCTAAAATGCTCATTGAGCTGCCTTGAGATATTTTCAGCATTTCAAAACGCCCAGTGGAAATCCTATATTTATCTGCAATAGACTATACAGCTGTCTGGAATGTCAAGTTTCATCAGTTTCTCTTGTGCTATTCCGAAGTTCTGATGAGCATTTTATCTGGGTTTTTTAAACGTTAAATTGGGTAATGAATTATTTTTTAATTTTTAAAATTTAATTATACATTGGAAGTGCAGTTTCTACTGGGGAAGAAATAACAAGAAAGACCCAGACAGCCGTATGTCTGCTTCTTTAAGGACGTCACTGTATTATAGTACAGTGTTAATCTTGTTAATATTATTGATGTGATCAATACAAGTGATCAAAACAAGCTTTAATTACATTTAATATATTATTTGATAAAGGTTACTGTTTATGTACTAAATGTGAGTAAGTGTGTGTAGGACATGTTAGAAATGTTTCATTCAAAATATTTTTAAAAGTTCAAGTTCTTAAAAGACCAATCTAGAAAATTAAGTTGAGTAATCATTTTATAGTTTGTCAAATGAACCATTGTTGAAAATGACTTGAATTTGGTAAATATTTTAAATTTTGATATAAATTTTGAAGATTTAACATGTAATTGCTTCTAATTTTATGTATATGAAATTTTTTTATTCTTTATTGTTTTGGAAATATTTTCATCATAAATGTTTCAGAGATTTTTAAAAAATTAAAATAATATTCTCTGGAATTTTTCTCTTTTTAAAGCATTATCTAAAAATGATACATTATCTGATGGAGAAAACCATGATTGTGAGGAAAAGCCACAAGACATTGTACAGAGCATTGTAGAAGAAATGGTGAACATTGTTGTTGGAGGTAGTGTACTTCACTCAAAATTATTTTTTTCTCTCTTATGGGATTTCATCTGGCTAGAGACTTTAATAATGTGTAAAACAGAAAGGGCAAAATTATACACTCTTCTCAAATTAGTAATGTGTGTACGTGTGTGTCATGTGTAGAAAAATATCTAAATATCTTTGATTATAGAGAAATACTTCTTTCCTCAAGCTTCTTTTATAATCTTTTATAAAATACCATTCTTCCCTACCCCATTAAAAAAAGATTGATCCCTTTTATTTTTTATTTTTGTTTTTGGTGGGATGGGGTAGGCATATCTTTTTCATTATCCTAAATGTGGTAAACTTTAGGATATGTTTACATTGTTTTGGTTTTTGAGTATTTAATATTTTTGCATTTCTTAAAACTTTATTATCACAGACTGACTTATAATTGATGGAGAGCCAGTTTGTGTCTACTAGATTGTGTTACAAGTTAAAGTTTGTTAAGGGCCAGATGTGGTGACTCATGCCTGTAATCTCAGCACTTTGTGAGGCCAAGGTGGAGGGATTGCTGAAGTCCAGGGGTTTAAGACCAACCTGGGTATGGGTGAGACCTCATCTCTACAAAAAATAAAAAAAAAAATTATCTGGGTCTGGCCCTACCTACTCAGGAGACTGAGATAGGAAGATTTCTTGAGCCCAGGAGTTCAAGGTTTTAATGAGCTATGGTAATGCCACTGCACTCCAGCCTGGTGACAGAGTGGGAAATCGTTTCCAAAAATAGGTAGATAGATGGGTAGATAAATAAAGTTTATTAGGAATTTTACATTTTCATAAATAGCATTATTATGGATAAGATTAGATTAGAGGCCAGTCCACTGAAGCTTATTCAATTCATATCTTCCACAGGGCTAAGCATAGTACCTTGCTACCTACACTTCTAGAAATTTGCTTAGATGTACCATGTGGATCTTGAATAAGAGTAGTACTGTTTCAGCTATACGTAAATCCCATTTATGACATGATTTCTAAGAGTATACTTCTTCCTTAGAATGCCTCTAGAATTCTAGATAAATCTGGAATAAATCAGACATTTATCTGATTGCCTTCTCATTTTTCCAGTTTTTATTCACCTTTTCATTCAGCAGATACTTAAGGAATGTGCACAGTTGCCTGGCTTTGTAGGGGGATAAAAAAATTAATCCAAGATAAGAGCATGCTCTGGAGGAGAAGGGTTATGGAATGTATGTATGTAATAGAATAATACAAGACAGAAATTGGTAAGTTTTATTAGAAATGAATGCTTAAAATCCTACTAAAATTCAGGAAAAAAGAGTGATTATTATTGGCTAAAAAGATCCAGGAGAGCTTCACATAGGAGATGACATTTCAATTTAGATTGTATGAATTCATTGCAGATAAAGTGGAGTGTTATTTCAGGTATTAAAAACCCTGTTAGCTAAAGTCAAGAGGAGAGAATGATTGAATAGATTTGGGAATTGTTAGATAGTGGTTTGGCTGAAGAATAAGGTATGTGATATGATAAAGTGGAAAATAAGATTGCAAAAGTAGTTTGGAGCCAACAAATGGAAGGTTGTGAATTCCGGGTTTAGGTTTTTTGGGCTTCATTCTAGGGCAGGTTCCTAAAAGGAAAGCTGGTGTCGAGCAAAAACCACACTATTTATACAAACAGTTTAGGCAGAGTATGCCGCTTTTATCACTAACAATAATGGGACCCCTCTCAAAATACAAGTTCCCAGGTGCTAACCAAAGGCCAATTGTGTAAGGAGTCCTTTCTAAGGATAGGCAGTCTGAGGCCTGCTATATTCCTCTTTTCTGCACAGGTGGCACTGTTGGTAAAATTGAATCACGTTGGAGAAGTTACTTGGGGAAAAAGGCACTAATAATTGACTTTTGACATACTCAATTTGACAGGTTGACTGTCCATGTGGTCATGTTTACGAAATGTGTAAAGGAAGTAGAACTCCGGCCTAGGAGGTATGAAGGCAGGTATTATATAGATAGTTATCCTTCTGTTAAAATTATTAGTGAAGCCATAAGATTATCAAGTGGGAAAAGGTAGAGACTAGAGAAGAGACCATGATCTTAGGGAGTGTGTATTTAAAATGAAAAAGAAAAAAAATATGTGTATTATATATACACACACACATACCTACATACATACACACAGAGAAGCAAGCAAGCAAGCATTATATACCCATACATTCTTTAAAAATCTAATAATATCATTAATGGATTGGCAAATTTGGTCCATTTTTGTAGGTGAAGTATTAATGTACAATAGCTATCCTCATTTGTTTCCATATATTGCCTATAGTGGCTCCTTTTGTGCTGCAGTAGAGATTGTATGACCCATGAAGCCTAAAGTATTTACTGTCTGGTCCTTCACCAAAAAAATTTGCAAACCTAGAAAAAAGTTCAAAGAACAAATACCAGTATGACCTTTATCTGTATTCAGAAATTATTAATGATTTTGCTACATTTGCTTTTTGTATCTTTACACACACAGAGACACATATACATCTTTGCTGAACCATTTGAAGAGTTGTTGTATACATCATGACATCTCACCCCTAAACGTCCTAGCATATAGCTTCTACAAATAAGGGCATTCTCACACACAACCAGAATTCCATCTTCACACCTAAAAATTTAACACTATTTTAAGAATATCTAATATACATATATTTTAAAATGTCCCCAGTTTTTCTAAAATGTGTCTCTTCCTTTTTTCTTTTTCTAAGTGCAGAAGTCAATCTAAGTGCACTCTCATTTGCTTATGTCTCTTTGTTTATTTTTGTTTAGAACAAGTTCTCTTGATTCCTTCCCCCCATCTTTTGTGATACTTAATTTTTTTGAAGAGTCAAGATTATTGTCTTGTAGAATGTTCCACATTTTGGACTGATTTGTGGATTTCTTGATAAGTGTGTTCTGATTAAACAGTTGGCAAGAATACTGCCCAGCTGATTTTAGTATTTCATATTACATCATATAAAATGGTACATAAGGATGAGTTACTCCTTTGTTGGTGAAACTATTGGATCATTTGGTTAAGATGGTGACTACCACCTCTTTCTAAGATAAAAGGACATTTTCCTCTTTGTAATTAATGAACTAAGGTACTACTTTGAGGCCATATGTAGATCTATTCACTCTTTGGCTTTAGCACCCATTAATGATCCTTGCCTTACTCAGATGTTAGGTTGGGTTGCATTGCAGTGATTTCTAATTCTAACATTGATTGACATTTTTCTATAGAGAAGAGCTCTCCTGTTCCCTTTAAAAAACTAATACCATGATCACAGATTCCTTTATTATTGAATATGCTGTAATTCTTTACCATCATTATTTTTATTCCCTATCTGCTAGTAGGAACCCTTCAAGTGAGCACTGATGTCTTTTTTTTTTTTTTTAAATTTTAAGTGTAGTTAAAGTAGCAAGAATAGAGCAAAGGAATCTGAAACTGGTTGTGATCCCTTAGTTGTAAACACCACTGTACTTGGACCAGCCATCTGTGTCCTTTTAATGTGATTCCATTAGTCTTGGTGTTTTTCTTGTAAGTAAGAAAACAGTACGATGTTCTAGATTCACCTGGTTATCCAAGGAATCATTGTTCTTTTTAGTGGACAATTGTTTTGAGAGACCAGGATCTGGATACTAGGAGTGCTCATTGCTACTGAGGTATCATTACTCGTAGGCCTTTTCAGTGGACAGATGGGGAAACACATACGTAATCACAAGTTTGTATTGATAGACCAATTAACATCCAACACCACAAGGTGCATTTGTATTTTCCTTTTCCTACATTGAAAACCTGGATTCCCTATAGCAGACCTATAGATTAAATTTCAGATGTCTCTGTAATTATATGTATGTGTCCTTAGAATAAATATATCCTACTAAGGATGAAGAAGTACTGTTCTTAAAAGTTGCTTATATTAACTATTGATTTAAATTTATTTTTAAATATGAAAAATATTTACATGATTCAAAGTCAACATTATATAGATTGTATAGAGAACTTCTCTATCAACTCATTCCCTTTCTGACACAACTTTGTATAGGTAATCACTTTCACTGGCTTCTAGTTTATTTCTTGGGGGAATTCATAGGCAATTAAGCAAATATACATATTTTTATTTCCTTTTGTTTCTCAAACTTTTTGGTAGGATACTGTGTATAAATGTGTGTATGTATTTTGCTTTTTTTCACCTAATTATCTATTTCAGCTGGTAGAAATTTTCCTCATTGTGTTTTCTCATGGCTGTCGGTATAATACTCTGACATATAAATGTATCATAGTTATTCAAGCAGTCCCCTATTGTACTTCGGTTGTTTCTAGTGTTTTGCTGTTACAAATAGCACTACAGTGAATAACCTCATGCATCTGAATTGTTTCATATTTACAGAGATTGATCTTCAGGGCGAATTCCTGGAAGTGTGTTTATTAAATCAAGTGGTAAATGAATATGAAGATCTGTTAGCTATTGCTGAATTCCTCTTCATAGGTGTACTTTTTTTCACTCTTAACCAGTAATGTATGAGAGTGCCTTTTTTCCCCACAGCTGCCAGTAGTGTAAGATTTTGAATTTTTGCTTACCTGGTAGGTGAGAAATGTGTCTCAGGTTGGTTTTAATTTGCATTTTTGTTCAGGCAGGATCTCTCTATGTTGCCCAGGCTAGTCTCAAACTCCTGGCCTCAAGTGATCCCCTTGCCTCGGCCTCCTTAGTAGCTGGGATTATAAGTGCACAATGCCTGGCTGAGAATCCTGTATGTGTTAGGCTGCTGTGATATATTTCACAAGTATTTTCTCTATTTGTCTAAGTCTTTTGAAATTGTTACGGTTATGTTTGCTCTACAAAAGTATTTTTAGTAACATTTTTCCATGCATGCCTGCATACATATATTTAAATATAAAAGGGAACATACTGTACTTATTGTTTTATAATCTACCATTTTTACATATCCTTTCATGTCATTTTGTATTTTATTGTATTGATGGGCTATAACTTATTTAAATAATATGTTAATTCTAGCATTTAGATTATTTCTAGGTTTTTACTTTTTATAAACATTGCTGTGTTATGTATTATTACAGACATCTTTTAGCATTTTAGGATAAATTTATAAAGAAGGAATAAGTTGATCACGGTTTGTGGACATTTAAATTAGTATGCAGCGCTATAATGTCACTTTACTGATGGAATTTATCTTATTTTAATTTGCATTTGTCTGATTACTTGCAAGATCAAAACATAGGAAGTAGTCAGTTTTGTAGGTCAAACATGGGCAATTTCATATAATCCAACAAACATATTTGGGCTATTTAGCTCTTTCTGACTAGCCCACTCATGTCCTTTGCCTGTTTCTCCCTTTTTTTCCTTGTTTTTTTTTTTTGTTTGTTTGTTTATTGTCAAGAGTTTTTCATACTAAGAAATTATCCTTTGTCCTGTGTAATATAAAGTTTTTTCCAGTCTTTGTTTTTTCTTTTTTTACCTTTGCTTATATTATTATTTTTCTGAGCATATATTTGATCATATAAAAAATTTAACAAATATCATCTTTTTCTTTTCATTTCTGTTTTTATCACACTGTAAGGTTATAAAAATATTCTACGTGTTTTTGTAATACTTCTCTCCTATTTTTTGAATTTAGCTCTTGAGTTTATTTTTCTGTATGATATAAAATTAGATAGCTAGATAGTAGATAGTAGAATAATCCTTTCCTAATTATCTTGAGATACCAATTTAATCCTAAATGTTTTTAAATTTTTCTGTACAGTTACCTTGAGCTATTTGTTCTTGAAAGCGTTGAATTATTTAAAATAATAATTTGGCTTAATTGTGGAACATGTATACCATGGAATATGCAACCTTAAAGAAAGATGGAGACTTTACCTCTTTCATGTTTACATGGATGGAGCTGGAACATATTCTTCTTAGCAAAGTATCTCAGGAATGGAAGAAAAAGTATCCAATGTACTCAGCCCTACTATGAAGCTAAATTATAGCTTTCACATGAAGGCTGTAACCCAACTATAGCACAAGACTATGAGGAAAGGGCCAAGGGAGGGGGGAGATTACGGTGGAGGGAGGGTAAAGGCTGGGGCCACACCTACGGTGCATCTTAGAATGGGTACAGGCAAAACTTACTAAAGGCAGAATACAAATGTCTACATACAATAACTTAAGAAAATGCCATGAAGGCTACGTTGAACGGTTTGATGAGAATATTTCAGATTGTATATGAAACCAGCACATTGTACCCCTTGATTGCACTAATGTACACAGCTATGATTTAACAATAAAAAAAATAGTTTGGCTTTATGGTATGTATTGATCTTTATAGTGCAAAGTCCCCTCATTGATTTTTAAAATACCTATTAAATATATTCTTTTAGGTGAACTTTAGAACCAGTTTATTAAATTCCAAAAATAAAGCTTATTTATCAATTGGAACTGTATTGCACTTATAAATTAACATGGGGAGATATAGCTTCTTTGCAGTGAGTCTTACACCCTCAGTAGAGTGCTGTGATGTCACAGCTCATGGCAACCTCAAACTCTGAGACTGAAGCGATTCTCTTGCCTCAACCTCCTGAGTAGCTAGGACTACAGGCGCCTGCCACACACCCGGCTGTTTTTTTTTTAGCCTGGGTGTATGTGGCCGGCACCATAATCACTGTGCTATGGGTGCTGAGCCTATTTTAACAGTTTTAAATTTAGTTATTTTGGATTTTCTAGATGAACAATGATATTTTTGTCTTTGTTTCTTTCTTTACAGTATTTGTATCTCATTTTTGTTTGTTTTTGTTATATTACGTTGTCTAAAGTGCCAGGGGTTCTCAAACTATGGGCCGTGGGCCACATGAGGCGGTGTGATTGTATTTGTTCCCATTTTGTTTTTTTACTTCAAAATAAGATATGTGCAGTGTGCATAGGATTTTGTTCATAGTTTTTTTTTTTTTTTTTAACTATAGTCCGGCCCTCCAACGGTCTGAGGGACAGTGAACTGGCCTCCTGTTTAAACAGTTTGAGGACCCCTGGAACCCTCCAGAAAATGTTGAATAATGTTATTAATGGCAAGGACTTCCTTTTTTAAAACATTATTGCAGTCTTTCACCATTAAATTTGATGATTGCTGTTGTTTTGGGAAGATACTCTTTATTAGGTAGGTTTTCTTTCTGTTTCTACTTTATCAAAGGATATTTTTATCTTTTATTTTGCAGTTTTTGGCCGGGGCTGGGTTTGAACCTGTAACATATGGGGCCGGCACCCTACTCCTTTGAGCCACAGGTGCCGCCCAAGATATTTTTATCTTTTGTGTATATATGATTGTATGTGTACATGGTTGTGACTCCTGTTTTTTTAAATCAGGAGTCACTTTAGGATTTTTTATACCATTTATCATTCTAGAAATATTTCCTACTATTACTTTGTTAGTTCTCTTCCATTCTTTTCTTTCTATATTTTACACTATACAGAAGTTGGGTATTCTAACTCATGTCCTTCATTTCTCTCTCTTTTTTAAATGGCAAGAAACTTTAATTAAAGAATGGAACTGATAGCCCCACAGTATTTTCTCATGTCCACATTTGTGAATTCTGTGGAAAAACACCTTAACTTTAAACATAAACTTTAAAATTGGAGAGAAAGAGTTGAGTAGCAGTTTTCTAAAGCTGAAAATAAGTGTGCTGAATGTTTAGGAAGATAATTTGAATTTCAAAAAAACATAGTAATAAGTGCAGTCTTTTCTAATTTCTATCATTTTGTGTTAGGGTTCTACATTAAGGGAGAATGATTATAAGGGATTTTTCAGTTTGTGAATACTTTTTAGTAATGTCCATTTTGTTGCATTTTTCTAATGTGGTTTTTATTTCAGTAATTCTGTTTTTACTCCCAACAGTCCTGTTTTTCTCTGAGCTTCTGTTCTATAGGACTTTGATCTTGTGTATTGATGCAACATTCCTTCACGTATTATTGACAGTACTCAGAACTGTTCCAGCTATGAAATCTATTTTACCATTTCCTCAGATTGTTGTGCTTTATCTTAATTTTGGGGCTGTAGACTTTACATTTTTACCTATTAGATCAATCCGGAAAGAGCTCCCTCCGTAATTGGGTATATTTCTTTTCCATTCTTCATGAGGTCTTCCTTTCCAGCATTTATGAGATGACTGTGGTCCAAAGGCAGATCTCATTTCCCTTCAGTGAGGCTGTAGTGGTCCTTGGGCTGTGTAGGTCCATCTCACTCACTTGTGTTGTCAGCACAAACCAAAGCCATACAAAGCTTGGGATAATTGCTATGAACGTTTTATATATTCTACAATAAGGGAGCGGTTCAAACTTGTTCATTGGTTCTTACTCTCCCAACTTTGCCAGAGAATCTTAGGCTGCCTTCTTTTAATTAGTGTTTTAACTAGCAGTAGTTAAGTAGAAACAGAGCGAGAGCCCAGAACTTTTAGTAAGTTTCACTATCATGTTAAATTGGTTTTCCTTTGGTGTTTATTGCAGCACTCCCAATTAGCTGTTGTACTACTCTCTCCACTCCTTTACTACGACTTCTTTTTTTTTTTTTTTGAGACAGAGCTTTAAGCTGTCACCCTAGGTAGAGTGCCATCAACAGCTCACAGTAACCTCCAACTCCTGGGCTTAAGTGATTCTATTGCCTCAGCCTCCCAAGTAGCTGAAACTATAGGCGCCCGCCACAACACCCTGCTATTTTTTTGGTTGTAGATGTCATTGTTGTTTGGCAGGCTGGATTTGAATCCGCCAGCTCTGGTGTATGTGGCTGGCGCCTTAGCCACTTGAGCTACAGGTGCCCAGCCTCCTTTACTGCTTCTGAGGTTAAGAGATCTACTGAACACATACTCTCCATTAATTACGGTTAGTGCTCAATAATCCTAGATGATCGTGGCTATGGGAAGCTCTATTGATAGATGTTGGCATTGCTTTCTAAGTTCTTCCCTGATACCTCACAGCAACTGTCATTCTGGGCTTTGGGTCTTTTAGAATCCAGATGGTAAAGCTGAACCCTGTCTTGGGAAGCCAGTTCTTTGCATGTGTTCAGTCATCAGATTGTGAACTAAATGGCTTTTCCCTTGATCTTTTTTTTTTTGTAGAGACAGAGTCTCACTGTACCGCCCTCGGGTAGAGTGCCGCGGCGTCACACGGCTCACAGCAACCTCTAACTCTTGGGCTTAAGCGATTCTCCTGCCTCAGCCTCCCGAGCAGCTGGGACCACAGGCGCCTGCCACAACGCCCGGCTATTTTTTTTGTTGCAGTTTGGCTGGGGCTGGGTTTGAACCCGCCACCCTCAGCATATGGGGCCGGTGCCCTACTCACTGAGCCACAGGCGCCGCCCCAACTTTTCCCTTGATCTTAACCATATTACATTTTCTAGGAATTCCTCAAAGTTCATGATCTAGAAATTTTATCTTTAGTTTTCAGTGCTATTGAAGACTGTGCTTCTTCCTATTTTTTCCTTGTAACCTCAGTGGGATTTGTCAAAGGAGGAAAACAAATTGGTGTGCCCAATTCACCAAAAATAGAAGTCTACATCTATGTTTACAGGATAATTAGAGGAGAAATCATAAAAGAATGATAAAATCTAACTGTATTAAGTAACTTCATGTGTATCCCAAGTGATTTTTATGTGCATTTATTCATTTGATCTTTCCCCCAATCACTGGGATTTGTAGGAACTGTTATTTATCCCCTTCTTGTAAATGAGAAAACTGACATACCTTGCTAGGAAGTGATAAAGTGAAGATTCCAGCCTAAGATAGTCTGTCTTTGGAACCTGAAAATGAAATCAGAAAATGTTTTTGTTTCTTTGAGGTATTTTCTAAGAAGGGAAGGAGAAAAGTAATATCAAAGAATATTCAACATTTCTTTGAGAAATTTAATAAAAATAGGGAGGAAGATGGACAATAGCAGGTATGGCAAGAGTTAAAGGAAGTTACTTTTTGTTTGTTTGTTTTGAGACAGAGTCTCATTATGTCGTCCTCGGTAGAGTGCTGTGGCGTCACAGCTCACTGCAACCTCCAGCTCTTGGGCTTAAGCGATTCTCTTGCCTCAGCCTCCCAAGTAGCTGGGACTACAGGCGCCTGCCACAAAATGCCTGGCTGTTTTTTTGTTGCAGTTGTCACCGTTGTTTAGCAGGCCTGGGCTGGGCTTGAACCCACCATCCTCTGTGCATGTGGCCTGCACAGTAACCATCGTGCTATGGGCGCCAAGCCAGAAGTTTGTTTGTTTGTTTTAAGAATGAAAATTTGAGTATGTTTGTTGAGTAATAGGAAAAATCCAGTTGTGTGCATGAAATTGAAAAAAATATATTAAAAGAAAATACTCAGCTGAGGACGATACTAGTGAAGAAGAGTTGGATTTAAGTCCAAATGAATGGTTTCATTTCTAAACTTATAAATGAAAGAATTACATAGGAATATTTTCCCTCATTAAACAAGAGGGAAGAAAAACATTATTTGAGATGTAAAGGAACTTTCTGGTAGTGCAAGGGAGAGTGAGGGAGCCTAGTCTTTTTTTTTAGGGAGAAGGAAAAGGAAATTTGTTAATTTGCTGGCAAATGAGGAAGCTGGCAGGCTTCTGTCTCAAAAAATACCAGCATCCAGGGGAGCCTATGTTAACTAGAAGGTAGAACTTGTTTATTAAAGGGAGATGGGTGCTCGGCACCTGTAGCTCAGTGGCTGAGACTGCCAGCCACATACACCAGAGCTGGCAGGTTTGAATCCAGCCTGGGCCTGCCAAACAACAGTGACAACTGCAACCAAAAAATAGCCAGGTGTTGTGGTGGGTGCCTGTAGTCCCAGCTACTTGGGAGGCTGAGGCAAGGTAATCACTTGAGCCCAGAAGTTGCAGGTTGCTGTGAGCTGTGACACCGTTGCACTCTATCAAGGGCAACATAGTGAAACCCTGTCTCCAAAAAATAAAAAAAGGGAGTGGGAAGAGATTCATAGGAAGAGATACAATTGTGTGCAGAGACACAGTTTTAGAAAAAGTACTTTGGGAAATGACATAGGAACTCACTTTCTTGTAATCATTGTTAGTTTTGTGACTCCTTTCAGAGTTCTCTACGTATATAAAAGCATTCTTTGTGTATTCTATGTATTATACATACAATAAAAGCTGTAATGTTAATAGTAGTTAGTGTATCAAACATTAACATAGTAAAGGTTGAAAGGTAAAGGTCCTCTGAGAAATAGTTGTGTGCAACTCAAGAGTTTTCCAAATAATATTTTATTACTGAATATCTTTTTCATGTTATACTTGGTAAGTGTAAAACATACTTTGAATTGGCCAGTTTAATATGTTGCAGGGTGTTTTAATTTTGGGAGTAGAAAGTAGCTTCAGGGAACCAGAAGCTTCTACTTCTTTCTTTTTTTATTGTTAAATCATAGCTGTGTACATTAGTGCAATCAAAGGGTACAATGTGCTGGTTTCATACACAATCTGTAATATTCTCATCAAACTGTTCAACATAGCCTTCATGGCATTTTCTTAGTTATTGTATGTAGACATTTGTATTCTGCATTTAGTAGTAAGTTTCGCCTATACCCATTCTAAGATGCCCCGTAGGTGTGGCCCTCTGCCCTAACCTCCCCCCTCTCTTCCCCTTCCTTGGCCCTTTCCCCATATTCTTGAGCGATAGTTGGGTTATAGCCTTCAAGTGAAAGCTATAAATTAGCTTCATAGTAGGGCTGAGTACATTGGATACTTTTTCTTCTATTCCTGAGATACTATGCTAAGAAGAATATGTTCCAGCTCCATCCATGTAAACATGAAAGAGGTAAAGTCTGCATCTTTCTTTAAGGCTGCATAATATTCCATGGTATACATGTACCACAATTTGCTAGTCCACTCGTGGGTCGATGGGCACTTGGGCTTCTTCCATGACTTAGCAATTGTTAATTGGGCTGCAATAAACATTCTGGTACAGATGTCTTTGTTATATTGTGATTTTTGGTCTTCTGGGTATAAACCTAGTAAAGGAATTATAGGATCCAATGGCAGGTCTATTTTTAGGTCCCTAAGTATTCTCCAAACATCCTGCCAGAAGAAATGTATTAGTGTGCATTCCCACCAGCAGCGTAGAAGTGTGCCCTTTCCTCCACATCCACGCCAACATCTCTGGTTTTGGGATTTTATTATGTGGGCTACTCTTACTGGGGTTAGGTGATCTCTCAAAGTAGTTTTGCTTTGCATTTCTCTGATGATTAAGGATGATGAACTTTTTTTTCATGTGTTTGTAGATCGTGCGTCTTCCTTCTTTAGAGAAGTTTCTCTTCAAGTCCCTTGCCCACCCTGAGATGGGATCACTTGTTCTTTTCTTGTTTGAGTTCTCTATGGATTTTGGTTATTAAACCTTTATCAGAGGTATAAATTCAAATATTTTCTCCCATTCTGAGGGCTGTCTGCTTGCTTTAATTACTATGTTCTTGGCTGTGCAGAAGCTTTTTAGTTTGATCAGGTCCCAGTAATGTATTTTTGATACTGCTTCAATTGCCTGGGGAGTCCTCCTCATAAAATAGTCACCCAGGCTGATTCCTTCAAGTGTTTTCCCTGCACTATCTTCAAGTATTTTTATAGTTTCATATCTTAAGTTTAAATCTTTTATTCAGTGAGAGTCTATCTTAGTTAATGGTGAAAGGTGTGGGTCCAGTTTCAATCTTCTACAGGTTGCCAGCCAGTTCACCTAGCACCATTTGTTAAATAGGGAATCTTTTCCCCCCTGAATGTTTTTAATTGGCTTGTCAAAGATCAAATAACGGTAAGTAGCTGGATCCATCTCTTGGTTCTCTATTCTGTTCCAGACATCTACTTCTCTGTTTTTGTGCCAGTACCATGCTGTTTTGATCACTATCGATTTATAGTACAGTCTCGGGTCTGGTAGCGTGATTCCTCCTGCTTTGTTTTTATTGCTGAGTAAAGTTTTGGCTATTTGAGGTTTTTTCTGATTCCATATAAAATGAAGTATTCTTTTTTCAAGATCTTTAAAATATGACAATGGAGCTTTAATAGGAATTGCATTAAAATTATACATTGCAACCTGGCTTATTGTACCCTCAATGAATCCACAAAGAAAAAAAAAAATTATACATTGCTTTGGGTAGTATGGACATTTTAACAAAGTTGATTCTTCCCAGACATGAGCATGGTATGTTTTTCCATTTGTTAACATCTTCAGCTATTTCTTTTCTTAAAGTTTCATAGTTCTCTTTGTAGAGATCTTTCACGTCCTTTGTTAGGTATACTCCCAAATATTTCATCTTCTTTGGCACTACTGTGAAAGGAATAGAGTCCTGGACTGTTTTTCCGGCTTGGTTATTGTTGGTATATATAAAGGCTACAGATTTATGGGTGTTGATTTTGTAGTCTGAGACATGGCTGTATTCCTTGATCACTTCTAAAAGTTTTGTAGTAGAATCCCTGGTGTTTTCCAGATATACGATCATATCATCTGTGAAGAGTGAAAGTTTGATCTCTTCTGACCCTATGTGGATACCCTTGAGCACCTTTTCTTCCCTAATTGCAATGGCTAAAACTTCCATTACAATGTTAAAGAGCAATGGAGACAATGGGCAACCTTGCCTGGTTCCTGATCTAAGTGGAAATGATTTCAATTTAACTCCATTCAGTTTGATATTGGCTGTGGGTTTGCTGTAAATGGCCTCTATTAGTTTAAGAAATGTCCCTTCTATACCAATTTTCTTAAGTGTTCTGATCATGAGGGGATGCTAGATATTATCAAAAGCTTTTTCTGCATCAATTGAAAGAATCATATGCTCTTTATTTTTTAGTTTGTTTATGTGCTGAATTACATTTATAGATTTAGGTATATTGAACCAGCCTTGAGACCCTGGGATAAATCCTACTTGGTTGTGGTGTGTAATTTTTTTGATGTGTTGTTTGATTCTGTTTGTTAGGATCTTATTGAGTATTTTAGCATCTATATTCATTAGTGATATTGGTCTATAATTTTCTTTTCTTGTTGGGTCTTTCCCTGGTTTGGGGATCAAGGTGATGTTTGCTTCATAGAATGTGTTGGGTAATATTCCTTCTTTTTCTACATTTTGGAAGAGGTTTAGTAATATAGGTACTAGTTCTTCTTTAAAGGTTTGGTAGAATTCTGACTTAAAGCCATCTGGTCCTGGGCTTTTCTTTTTATAGAGATTTTGTATAGTTGATGCTATTTCAGAACTTGATATAGGCCTGTTCAACATTTCCACTTCATTCTGGCTAAGTCTTGGTAGGTGGCGTACTTCAGGTATTGGTCGATTTCTTTCAGATTTTCATATTTCTGAGAGTAGAGTTTCTTGTAGCATTTGTTAAGGATTTTTTTAATTTCTGAGGGGTCTATTGTAATTTCACTGTTACCATTTCTGATTGATGAAAGTAGAGATTTTACTCTTTTTTTCCTGGTTAGATTGGCCAAAAGTTTATCTACTTTATTATCTTTTCAAAAACCAACTTTTGGATTTATTGATCTGTTGTATAATTCTTTTGTTTTCAATTTCATTTAATTCTGCTCTGATTTTTTTTTTATTATTAAATCATAAACTGTATACATTGATATGATCATGGGGCATCATACACTCGCTTCATAAACCATTTGACACATTTTTATCACAGTGGTTAACATAGCCTTTCTGGCGTTATCTCAGTTACTGTGCCAAAACATTTACATTCTACATTTACCAAGTTTCGCAAATACCCCTGTAAGATGCACCACAGGTGTGATCCCACCGATCCCCCTCCCTCTACCCAACCCCCCCTTCCCACTTCCCCCTATTGTTAAGTTGTAGCTGGGTTATAGCTTTCATGTGAGAGTCCCAAATTAGTTTCATAGTAGGGCTGTGTACATTGGGTACTTTTTCTTCCATTCTTGGGATACTTTACTAAGAAGAATATGTTCCAGCTCCATCCATGTAAACATGAAAGAGGTAAAGTCTCCATCTTTCTTTAAGGCTGCATAGTATTCCATGGTATACATATACCACAATTTATTAATCCATTCGTGGATCGATGGGCACTTGGGCTTTTTCCATGACCTAGCAATTATGAATTGGGCTGCAATAAACATTCTGGTACAAATATCTTTGTTATGTTGTGATTTTTGGTCTTCTGGGTATATGCCCAGCAGAGGAATTACAGGATTGAATGGCAGATCTATTTTTAGATCTCTGAGTGTTCTCCATATAGCTTTCCAAAAGGAATGTATTAATTTGCATTCCCACCAGCAGTGCAGAAGTGTTCCCTTTTCTCCGCATCCACGCCAACATCTCTGGTCTTGAGATTTTGTGATATAGGCTAGTCTCATTGGAGTTAGATGATATCTCAAAGTAGTTTTGATTTGCATTTCTCTGATGATTAAAGATGATGAGCATTTTTTCATATGTCTGAAGGCCTTGTGCCTGTCTTCTTCAGAGAAGTTTCTCTTCAAATCCCTTGCCCAGCCTGCGATGGGATCCCTTGTTTTTTTCTTGCTGATGCGTTTGAGTTCTCTGTGGATTCTGGTTATTAAACCTTTGTCAGAGATATACTCTGCAAATATCTTCTCCCATTCTGAGGGCTGTCTGCTGGCTCTGCTTACTGTGTTCTTAGCTGTGCAGAAGCTTTTTAGTTTGATCAAGTCCCAGTAGTGTATTTTTGAAGCTGCTTCAATTGCCCGGGGGGTTCTCCTCATGAAATACTCACCCAGACCAATTTCTTCAAGGGTTTTCCCTGCATTCTCCTCTAGTATTTTTATGGTTTCATGTTTTAAGTTTAAATCTTTAATCCAATGAGAGTCTATCTTAGTTAATGGTGAAAGGTGTGGGTCCAATTTCAGTCTTCTGCAGGTTGCCAGCCAGTTCACCCAGCACCATTTGTTAAATAGGGAATCTTTTCCCCACTGAATGTTTCTAATTGGCTTGTCAAAAATCAAATAACGGTAAGTAGCTGGATTCATCTCTTGGTTCTCTATTCTGTTCCAGATATCTACTTCTCTGTTTTTGTGCCAATACCATGCTGTTTTGATCACTATCGATTTGTAGTAAAGTCTGAGGTCTGGTAGTGTGATTCCTCCTGTTTTGTTTTTATTTCTGAGTAATGTCTTGGCTATTCGAGGTTTTTTCTGATTCCATATAAAACGAAGTAATGTTTTTTCAAAATCTTTAAAATATGACAGTGGAGCTTTAATAGGGAGTGCGTTGAAATTATATATTGCTTTGGGTAGTATGGACATTTTGATAATGTTGATTCTTCCCAGCCATGAGCATGGTATGTTTTTCCATTTGTTAACATTTTCAGCTATTTCTTTTCTTAGAGTTTCATAGTTCTCTTTATAGAGATCTTTCACGTCTTTTGTTAGGTAAATTCCCAAATATTTCATCTTCTTTGGCACTACTGTGAATGGGATAGAGTCCTTAACTGCTTTTTCAATTTGACTGTTGTTGGTGTATATAAAGGCTACCGATTTATGAATGTTGATTTTGTAACCTGAGACGCTGCTGTATTCCTTGATCACTTCTAGGAGTTTTGTAGTAGAGTCCCTAGTGTTTTCCAGATACACAATCATATCATCTGCGAAGAGCGAGAGTTTGATCTCTTCTGACCCTATATGGATACCCTTGATCGCCTTTTCTTCCCTAATTGCGGTGGCTAAAACTTCCATTACAATGTTGAAAAGCAATGGAGACAATGGGCAGCCTTGTCTGGTTCCTGATCTGAGTGGAAATGATTCCAATTTAACTCCATTCAATATGATATTGGCTGTGGGTTTGCTGTAGATAGCCTCTATCAGTTTAAGAAAAGTCCCTTCTAGACCAATTTTCTTGAGTGTTCTGATCATGAAGGGATGCTGGATATTATCAAAAGCTTTTTCTGCATCAATTGAGAGAATCATATGGTCTTTGTTTTTTAATTTGTTTATGTGCTGAATTACATTTATAGATTTACGTATATTGAACCAGCCTTGAGACCCTGGGATAAAACCAACTTGGTCATGATATATAATTTGTTTGATGTGTTGCTGGATTCTGTTTGTTAGGATCTTGTTGAATATTTTTGCATCTATATTCATTAGTGATATTGGTCTATAATTTTCTTTTCTTGTTGGGTCTTTTCCTGGTTTGGGGATCAAGGTGATGTTTGCTTCATAGAACGTGTTGGGTAGTCTTCCTTCTTTTTCTACATTTTGGAACAGGTTGAGTAATACAGGTACTAATTCCTCTTTAAATGTTTGGTAGAATTCTGACGTGAAACCATCTGGTCCCGGGCTTTTCTTTTTAGGGAGGTTTTGTATAGTTGATGCTATTTCTGAACTTGATATGGGTCTATTCAACATTTCCACTTGATTCTGGTTAAGTCTTGGAAGGTGGCGCGCTTCTAAGTATCGGTCTATTTCCTTCAGATTTTCATATTTCTGAGAATAAAGTTTCTTGTAATATTCATTAAGGATTTTTTGGATTTCTGATGAGTCTGTGGTTATTTTGTCTTTGTCGTTTCTGATTGATGATATTAGAGATTTTACTCTTTTTTTCCTGATTAGGTTGGCCAGAGGTTTATCTATTTTATTGACCTTTTCAAAAAACCAGCTTTTTGATTTATTGATCTGTTGTATTATTCTTTTGTTTTCAATTTCATTTAATTCTGCTCTAATTTTGGTTATTTCTTTTCTTCTACTGGGTTTGGGGTTGGAATGTTCTTCCTTTTCCAGTTGCGTGAGATGTCCCATTAAGTTGTTAACTTCCTCTCTTTCCGTTCTCTTGAGGAAGGCTTGCAGTGCTATAAATTTCCCTCTTAGAACTGCCTTTGCAGTGTCCCA
Source organism: Nycticebus coucang (assembly GCF_027406575.1). Lineage (NCBI taxonomy): Eukaryota > Metazoa > Chordata > Mammalia > Primates > Lorisidae > Nycticebus > Nycticebus coucang. The sequence goes on along the minus strand of NC_069792.1, from coordinate 17,847,901 downwards.
GAGGTTCTGATAGTTTGTGTCTTCATTGTCGTTTTGTTCCAAAAAATTGGCAATTTCTTTCTTAATCTCATCTCTGACCCAGCTATCATTCAGCATAAGGTTATTTAACTTCCATGTTTTTGTATGGGTATGCAGATTCGTGTTGTTACTCAATTCAAGTTTTATTCCATGATGGTCCGAGAAGATGCATGGAATAATTTCTATTCCTTTAAATTTACTGAGGTTAGACTTGTGACCTAAAATGTGGTCAATTTTGGAGTAAGTTCTGTGGGCTGATGAGAAGTATGTGTATTCAGTTTTGTTGGGATGAAATGTTCTGTAGATGTCTGCTAAATCTAAATATTGGATGGTTAGGTTTAAATCTAAGATTTCTTTGCTCAGCTTCTTTCTGGAGGATCGATCCAACACTGCCAAGGGAGTGTTGAAATCTCCGACGATTATGGAGCTGGAGGAAATCAAGTTGCTCATGTCTGTTAGAGTTTCTCTTATAAATTGAGGTGCATTCTGGTTGGGTGCATAGATATTAATAATTGAGATCTCATCATATTGAGTATTACCCTTAACAAATATGAAGTGACCATTCTTGTCCTTCCTTACTTTTGATGGTTTAAAGCCTACTGTATCTGCAAATAAAATTGCAACACCTGCTTTTTTCTGATTACCATTTGCCTGAAATATGGATGACCATCCTTTCACCCTGAGTCTGTATTTGTCTTTTAAGTTGAGATGTGACTCTTGTATACAACAAATATCTGGCTTGAGTTTTTGTATCCAGTCAGCTAACCTATGTCTCTTTAGAGGACAGTTTAAGCCATTCACATTGATGGAGAGTATTGATAAGTCTGGTGGAATTTTGGGTATCGAGTTTTTCAAAGGTCCAGTGGACATTTTTAATCCTTTTGCCTGTGTGGAAGTTGGAGTTTGATCCGAAGTTTCTGAGTGAGTTTACTTTTGTGGTATAGGATTGGGTTGGTCATTGTGGAGGATAGGTCTGAGAACATCCTGAAGAGCTGGTTTACTTATGGCAAATTTTTTCAACATATGAATGTCACTGAAGTATTTAATTTCTCCATCATAGATGAAACTCAGTTTAGCTGGATACAAGATCCTGGGTTGAAAGTTTTTTTGCTTTAGGAGATTAAAAGTTGATGACCAACCTCTCCTGGCTTGAAAAGTTTCAGCAGAGAGATCTGCAGTTATTCTAACATTCTTACCTTTGTACGTTATAGTTTTCTTTCGCCGGGCTGCTTTGAGAATCTTCTCTTTCATGTTAACTTTAGTGAAGCTAATTATGATATGTCTGGGGGATGACTTATTGGGGTTGAATCGTGCTGGCGTTCTGAAGCTGTCTGCTATCTGAATATCAGATTCTCTAGGCATGTCTGGAAAATTTTCTTTCATAATTTCATGCAGAAGGGCCTCTGTGCCCTTGGAGGCGACTTCATCCTTCTCAGAAATTCCTATAATCCTTATGTTGCTTTTTTTCGAATTATCTGAGAGTTCTCTGAGTGAGTGATCCGTTTTTGCTCTCCATTTCTCTTCCTCTTTGAGAGATTGGGAGCGTTCGAAGACTTTATCTTCAATGTCAGAAATCCTTTCTTCTGCTTGCTCCATTCTGTTACTGAGGGATTCTACTGTATTTTTCATATCTTTGAGGGCTGTAAGATCTTGCTTCAGTGTGTCTAAGTCTTTGGTGGTTTTGTCTTTAAATTCATTAAATTCTTGAGACAATTTTTGAATTTCTCCTCGAATTCCTAATTCCATTTTATTAATCTTGTCTGCAATCCAAATTCTGAATTCGATTTCTGACATTTCAGGCAGTTGTTTATGAATGGGATCTTCAATCATATCTGCCGTATCTTTTCTTGGGGGGTGTGATCTATTCTGGTTATTCATGTTACCAGAGTTTTTCCGCTGATTCCGCCCCATGGTTATTGTACTCCCTTTGGTTTTTCCCCTGGGGTTTTATCGAGGGCCCGTACAGTGTTGTGGCCTGAGAAACTGGGGCCCTGTCTGGTGTGGTGGAGCAACGTGGTTCTGTCTTGCTTTCAGCTGGTTTCTGTTCGATCCTATTGCAACTTCTACTCTGGCTTGAAGTCTCAGCTGTGTGGAAAAATCAGCAATTAAGTCACCCCACCCGCCCACCTCTGGCCCCAGTTGGAAAAGGAGAATCAAACCTTCCTACAATCGCACACCCAGGGCACCGCCTGAAAAGTCCTCAGTCTATTAGCCCAGTTCAAAAGGTCCAAATCCGCTGTCTCAATCGGCACTTGTCTCGGGTGGGAGAGTTAAAGAGGTCTCTGGGAACTGGATCACAGGGGCCTGGTGACTCCTCTGACACGGCTCACCCCAGTGCAGCGTGGAGTCATGAGGCGCCACCCAGCAAACAGAGCAGTCTGGGAAGGTTGACGTCTCCTTCCCCACTTTGCCCCTCCATCGGACCCAGTCACTGGTATCTCTGCAGATGGCTAACCCAATTGCCTGCAGTGAACAGACACTCCAGGGGTTTGCACCTGCCTGAATCACAAGGAAGTCTGCCTGGCCCCCGCAGACTGCCGCTATCTAGCAGGAGGAGATGGGGCCTGACATCTTTGAGTGTTTGATGCAGGTGATGGGAAGGAGGTGTTCACTCAGGCTTAGCCCCGTCCCTGATGGATGCTGCGAACAGAACAGAACAGAACAGACAACTTTGCGAGGTTCTGTCTCTGTTCCTGTCGAAATCGCCTACAGAAGACGGGCTGTTTTGAGTTCAAACGTCTTTGCTGCTGGAGATTTGCGTTTGAACACCTCTCTGGGTCGGCCCCGCCCTGGAAGCTTCCCGGGTTTGTGAGCCCTGTCACCCGGTGGCCTCCTCTGGTTGCCCAGGGAGACAGGGGGTGTGGCCTCAGAATATCCAGAAGTGAGCGTTCTGCCGTTAAAGAAAAAACGGCTGTTGATCTACCTCCAGGGAACTGCTGCTCTGGTGTGGGCACTCAGGCGACCCTTTTCTCCTCTGTCCCGCACCCCAGAGTCAGCACTGAGCAGCCGCAGTTTGTGCTGGGTCCACACCTCAAGATATACCCTAAGAATCAGAACTGTTGGGGGATGGGCCCCCAGACCCCGATTGGGAGTGGGGGTGGGGAAGCTAGAGTTTCATTCAGTTTTACGCAACACTACGGCCCGGGGAGGGCTCCTGCACTGCAGCGCAGGGAAGTGCCGCCAAGGCTTGATTTCCCCTCAGCAGAGTGCCCTCTCCTCGCTCACATGTCCCAGAGTAAGCGCTGACCTGACGCAGCTCAGGCACTGTGCACTCCCCTTGAGAAATCACCCAAGGATCCGAACTCCGGGGGGATAGGCCCTCAGACCCCGAGTGAGAGTAGGGGCTCTCAGCTCTCAGCGGGGAAGCTAGAGTCTTATTCAGTCTTGTGCCCCATAATGTTGCCCGGGGAGGGTTGGTGCACTGCACCGCAGGGAAGTGCTGCCAAGGCGTGACTCCCCTTCAGCCCGGTGCCCTCTCCTCACTCGCGCGCCTCAGAGTCAATGCTGACCAGTCGCAACTCGGGGACTGTCCACTCCCCTTGAGAAATCACCCAAGGATCCGAATTCCTGGGGGACAGGCCTCCAGACCTCAGTGGGCGGGAGGGGAGCGCCGGGGATTCAGGGTTGCCAGCAAAGGATTCCCCCAGTTTTATTCAGCCCTATATCTGGCAGGAGAACGCCACGGCACCCCAGTAGGGGAGGTAGGTCCAGTTTTTAGAAGGTCTCTCCCTGGAGTGTAGTGGGAGGGCCTTTAATTTCTGCCCGCTTGTTCAATTGTGGGGCTCTTGAGCCAGTCTCATGGGGGAGGGGGACTCCCATCCACCTGGTGGTGGATTTTGTACCTTTTGTTTGCGTCCTTGTGATCACAGCTTGCCTCAGCGGTGTTGATGTACGTTCTTCAACCTTCTCTCTTGGTGAGGCTCAAGTCCACCAGGACACCTACTAAATTCCTGTCCCTTAACTCTCCTTCTGGACGGGAGCCTCTGTAGAAAGCTGGCTTCAGTCCGCCATCTTGTCTCCCTCCTCTCTGCTCTGATTTTGGTTATTTCTTTTCTTCTGCTGGGTTTGGGGTTGGAGTGTTCTTCCTTCTCCAGTTGCTTGAGATGTCCCATTAAGTTATGAACTTCCTCTCTTTCCGTTTTCTGGAGGAAGGCTTGCAGTGCTATAAATTTCCCTCTTAGGACTGCCTTTGCAGTATCTCAGAGGTTCTGATAATTCGTGTCTTGATTGTTGTTTTGTTCCAAAAATTTGGTGATTTCCTTCTTAATCTCATCTATAACCATCTATCCTTCAGTATAAGGTTGTTTAGCTTCCATGTTTTTGTATGGGTATGCAGATTCCTGTTGTTATTGAGTTCAACTTTTATTCCATGATGGTCTGAGAAGGTACAGGGAATAATTTCTATTTTTTAAAATTTGTTGAGGTTAGATTTGTGGCCTAGGATGTGGTCGATTTTGGAGTATGTTCTGTGGGCTGATGAGAAGAATGTGTATTCAGTTTTTTTGGGATGAAATGTTCTATAGATGTCTGTTAAGTCCAGATGTTGAATGGTTAAGTTTAAATCTAAAATTTCTTTGCTTAGCTTCTTTTTGGAGGATCTATCCAGGACTGCTAAAGGGGTGTTAAAATCTCCAACTACTATGGAACTGGAGGAAATCAAGTTGCTCATGTCTGTTAGAGTTTCTCTTATAAATTGAGGTGCATTCTGGTTGGGTGCATAAATATTAATAATTGAAATCTCATCATATTGAGTATTACCTTTAACAAATATGAAGTGTCCATCCTTATCCTTCCTTATTTCGGTTGGTTTAAAGCCTATTGCATCTGCGAATAGGATTGCAGCACCTACTTTTTTCTGCTTTCCATTTGCCTGGAGTATAGATGACCATCCCTTCACCTTGAGTCTAAATTTGTCTTTTAATGTAAGATGAGATTCTTGTATGCAGCAGATATCTGGCTTGAGTTTTTGTATCCAGTCAGCCAACCTGGAGGACAGTTTAAACTGTTCACTTTAATTGAGAATATTGATAAGCCTTTCGAGAGTCCGGTGGACATTTTTAATCCTTTTGCGACTGTGGAAGTTGGAATTTGATCAAAATTTTCTGGGTGGGTTTACTTTTGTGGTGGAGGGTTACGCTGGTCTTTATGAAGGATAGGTCTGAGAATATCCTGGAGAGCTGGTTTAGTTATGGCAAATTTCTGCAACATGTGAATGTTGTTAAAGTATTTAATTTCTCTGTCATAAATGAAACTCAGTTTAGCTGGGTACAGGATCCTGGGTTGAAAGTTATTTTGTTTTAGGAGATTAAAAGTCAATAACCATCCTCTTCTAGCTTGAAAGGTTTCAGCAGAGAGATCTGCAGTTATTGTAATATTCTTGCCCTTGTAGGTGATGGTTTTCTTTCGTCTGGCTGCTTTCAGAATTTTCTCCTTCATATTAACTTTAGTGAAATTGACTATGATGTGTCTGGGAGATGTCTTATTCGGGTTGAGTTGTGCTGGAGTTCTGAAACTGTTTGCTATCTGAATTTCAGAATCTCTTGGCATGTCTGGAAAGTTCTCCTTCATAATCTCATGGAGAAGAGACTCTGTGCCTTGTGAAGCTACTTTGTCGCTTTCGGGGATCACTATAAGATGAATATTGATTTTCTTCAAATTATCCCAGAGCTTTCTGAGAGAGTGATCTGTTTTTGCCCTCTATTTCTCTTCCTCTTTGAGAGTTGGGAGCATTCGAAAGCTTTGTCTTCAATGTCAGAAATCCTTTCTTCTGCTTGCTCCATTCTGTTACTGAGGGATTCTACTGTGTTTCTCAGATGTTTGAGGGCTGTAACTTCTTGTCTCAATGTGTCAAAATCTTTGGTCATTTGGTCTTTGAATTCGTTGAATTCTTGAGGTATCTTTTGGGTTACTGCTTGGAATTGTAATTCTATCTTATTTACTATCCATATTCTAAATTCGATTTTTGACATCTCAGCTATTTGTTTGTGCATGGGATCTTGTACTGTGTCTGCCCCATTGATCTTAGTGGGAGTTTATCTACTCTGATTATTCATATTGCCAGAGTTTTTCTGTTTATTTCGCCTCATAATTGTTTTTCACCATTGCCTGTGGCCGTCCTCAGAGTTGGGGAGGTGTTTCTCGAAGATGAGACTCCAGCGGAATCACTCTATTGTTGCTGGATCTTTGTAGGGAGTTACCCTGTGTAGTTCCTCTGGGGCTGCCCTGGACAGGGAGTTCTGCTTGTGGAAGCAGCTCCAGAGTGTGACACACCCAGATCCAGTAACAGGGCGGGGGGGTGGTAGTGCACACGGTTCTGGGAGTGCCTGGTGCCCAGTGACTTTGGCACAGAGAGCCCAAGGCTCCAGCAGTCTCTGGCCAGGAGAAGGGGTCCGGGCAAAGGCAGGGAGGGCTCCAGAGGGCACGCGGCTACCAGAGTCCCTCGCCAGACAAGCAGGCCAGTGTGGAGGCAGGGAGGGTATAGGACGGGGGATGCGAGGTTGCACGGGTCCCGCAGTTCCTGGTCAGGGCGTGCGGATGCCCGGCGAGCGCCAGTCGCAGGTCTGGAGTTCGTGCGTAACTCTTAATCGGGCAGGTGCCCATTGTGGTTGCAGCGCAGTTCTTAGGAGGTCTGGGCAGTGCCGCTCTTATGGAGGTCCAGGCAGGAGCTGATCGTGGTCACAGCGCGGCTCCTGCTTCTACTTCTTTCATATTTACTTGAATCAATCAGAAGTTTGAGGCATGTTATCGATTAATACCAAGATTAGTAATAGCTACCATTTATTAAATGCAAGTTATATTCTTTAGGTGTATGGTGTGTGTGTGTTCTGGTGATTCCTCATAGAACTTATTGTCTCTGCTGCCGATGAAGAAACAGGAAAGATGAAATAACATACTCAGCTAAATGGTGAGACGTGGTTGAAATGCAGGTCTTTTATATGCCAGAATCTGTGTTCCTTACCGTGTAGAATGTTTCCTCATGCTAACCTCTTTCAGTAGGTAGCATGAAAGGATAGTTTCATTACACCTAGAGTAGTACTGGAACTTGGTATTGTTTTCATTATCTGTGTTTTTTCTACCAGAAGTTGTTTGTTTCTCTCTCTTTTGATATATATAACATATAATTCATTAGCTTAAGTATTTGAAAATGTATGATTTAATTCAGCAGTATTAAGTATATTCATAATGTTGTGCAACCATTACCACCACCCATCTCCAGAACTACTTTATCATCCCAAACAGAAACTTCATACCCATTAACACCCAGTCCTCATCCCCCTGCCTCTAGCCCGGCCGACCACCATTCTGATTTTGGTTTCTATGACTTGACTCTTCTTCGTACCTTATATAAGTAGAATCACATACTACATGTCCTTTTGCATCTGGCTTATTTCAATTAGCATATTGTCCTCAAGATCTGTTTATGTTCTAGCATGTGTCAGAATTTCCTTTTTATGGCTGAATAATATTCCATTGTAAGTATATGCCACACTTTGTTTATCCATTCATCCAGATTGGTGGGCACTTGGGTTGTTTCCACCCTTTGGCTATTGTGAATAATGCTGCTATGACTATGGGTGTGCAAGTATCTGTTTGAATCTTCATTTTTAGTTCTTTTGGACACATATATATACACTCAGATGTGGGATTATTGGACCATATGGTAACTGTATGCTCAACTTTTTAGGAATTGCCATGTTGTTCTCCACAGAGTTTCATCATTTCCTCAGTACACACGGATTCCAGTGTCTTCACATCTGGCCAACACTTGTTATGTTCTGGGTTTAAAAAGAAAAAATTTATGTATTTTAATTTTGGCAAGTAAAAATTGTATATATTTATGGTGTACAATGATTAGACCCATGTATACACTAGAATGGCTAAATCAAGCTGTTTAACATATGGATGACCTCACATATTTACCACTTTTTTATGATGAGAATACTCAAAATACTCTTAGTATAAATTTTCAAATATACAATATATTCTTTCAAATATACAATATATTCAATATATAGTCACCGTGATGTACAGTAGATATCTTGAACTTATTTTTCCTATATTTAACTAAAATTTAGTGTCTTTCGGTTAACATCTTACCAGTCTCCCCACCTACCCACCCACCCACCCCTCTGCCTCTGGTAACTACCATTTTACTCTATTTCTGTCACTTTTTCCCACTACATCTATGTGAGATCACATGGTATTTGTTTTTCTGTGCGTGGCTTATTTCACTTAATGTACTCCGGGTTCATCCATATTTTCTCAAATTACGGAATTTCCTTCTTTTAAAAGGCTTAATAGTATTTCATTGTATGTGTAAGCATACACCAGATTTTCTTTATTCATTTGTTGATGCACTCTTAGGTTGATTCCGTATCTTGGTTATTATGAATAGTGCTGCAGTGAACATGTGGGTATATATATTTCTTTGATATAGTGATTTTATTTCTTTTGGATGTGTACACAGAAGTGCAATTGCTAGATCTTATGGTAGTTCTATTTTTTTAATTTTTGAGAAATCTCCACACTGTTTTCCAAAATGGCTGTACAAATTTATATTCCCTGCAACAGTATACCAGGATACCCTTTTCTCCATATCCTTGGCAGTACTTGTCATTTTTTGTCTTTCTGATAATTGCTATCTAATGTTACTGGCCTCCAAGTGGAGTTTTTTTCCAAGTTCTTGGTGTTCGAAAAGAATTTTGGGATGTTCTACATAAACCAAGCAAGGAAAATCTTCACTGAAAGTGAAAGAACAGTCTCAGTGAAGCAAGCAGGCAGTCTTGAAAATAGAAGCTGCACTGAAAGGAAGTGGTTTTAAATATTTTGTATTGTTACTAATTGAGAGGAGGAACATTCAAGGCCAAGGGGTTGGATTTTACTAAGAATTTGGGTAGTAATTTCTAGAATTGGGTTCCCTCCCTTTTTATACTTCATATGATTGTTTCAGAATTGCCATGGCAATCTCAAGGGCAGAGAAATTTTGAAACTGCAGTATAAATGATAATATAATTAGCCAAAGTTTGTGTAAGGTGGCAGAGATAGCTGACAAGCTGGTAGAAGCTGGTTCTTGCCTGGAGTTATCAGCCCCTCTAGTTAGCTGCTATTAATTAACACCTGCACAATCTTTAAGCCCCTCATCTGATCTCAGCCTGTCTCCTAGTCTCTTACTCTAACACTAGCAGGCGTGGGGTGATAGCTCATTATGGTTCTTAATTTGTGTTTTCCAGATTATCTGGTAATATCAGTTTTATAAATAATGGTCATTCCAGTGGATGTGAAGTCTACATTAATTACATTAATAATTACAATTATTAATAATAATTCTATTATATGAATTTATATAAGGGTACATATGATTAGGTTATGTTTTTTTACAATTGTTTAGGTAACATCTGAGTTGTAGTTTAGTCCTTCACTCAGAAGGTGTGCCTCGTACCCATCAAGTGGGACCTTACCAAGCTCCCTTCCTGAATTTGTTTTTCTCTTGTGTTCATCTGCTAGTTTCAAATTAGTATTGAATACATGGGTGCTTGCTTTTATGTTTCTCTTTATAATTGTAAGAATGATTATTCAGAGTGACATGAAAAATAGTGGTATATGCCATCATTTTCTTAGCTGTGTTCCAAAGAAGATGCGTTATTAGAGATACTAACAAATAGGTATCTAAAAAAGGGAAGGGGGCTCATGGTAAAGTAATTTTGGAACACTATACTTAGCGCATAGTAGCAACTTGTTAAAGGCTATAGAAAAGAAACCTTATTTTCTAAACTGGTTTGACAATGGATCTTTGTTCAAGGAATATCTTTCAACATTTCAAGACATTAGCATTCATCAGAACACAGTTTAGTAGACTCTAATATAGACTAAAAAGTAAGCTTCTGTTTTGGCACATCCCGGTTAGCCTTTTATCAGCTAAGTATGTTTCATCGCCAGAGCAACTTTAAGGATCATATTTGGAAGTATGCCAAGTACATACTTACTAGTAAGTAGGCTAACCTTTAAATGGTGCCAATACATATTTTACTTCACATTGCTTTTCTGCCACTGTTGCATTTTAAATACTCTCTGCTTTTTAAATATACTTCAGTTAAGTTGAATATATTTGAATGTTTTTTAATTCTTACCGTTTTAGATATGGGAGAAGGGTCTACTATAAATCCAAGTGCACATGGCAACATTGGAACTATAGAGGATGGTAGTGACAGTGAAAATACTCAAGCAAATGGAATTCCAGGAACACCAATTTCTGTTGCATATACACCATCCTTACCTGATGACAGATTGTCAGTCTCTTCCAATGATACTCAGGTACAAATGGGTGAGGGAGCTGTTAATCTTACAAATTTATAGGCCACCAACACCTTGTCATGATGATGCTGACTGATTTTAGTTTGGGGCAATAAGAAACTTTTGGGGTTTTCCTCACTGATACAAATTACAGCACTTTATTCCCTTCATATTTTGATAGCTACCTTTTAAATTCTAAGATATGACTCATCTATATTCACATCTTTATCCCCCCCCCCCCGCCCCAATTGAAATTACCTTAACAAAGAACATAGTTACACATTTTCACAGGGTAATTCTAGTATAGGCTAAGCATTCCTACTCCTAAATCTAAAATGCTCCAAATCTAAAACTTATTGACTGCCAACATGATCCTCAAAGGCCATGCTCAAAAGAAATGCTCATTGGAGCATTTTAGACTTTGGTTTTTAGATTGGGGATGCTCAGTAGGTATAATGTAAATATTCTAATACTCTAAAAAAATCTGAAATCTAAAATAGTTTTGGAATAGATTAGTAGTTAACAACTTTTAAACATGGCCCTGCCCGTGTCTTCCTAGAGTAATGTAAAATAGGGCAAAACCATAAAATAGCCAATGACAGGTAGTAGAAAGCATAATTTGGGCTTTGGAGATAGGTATCTTGTCAGATATTTTTGTGGGGACGGGGGTTGGTGATAAATGAGGAAGATTTTAAAAATCTATTTTTTAAGGTGTTTGTTATGGGGTTTGGTCATGACATGTCAGAGTAAAGAAAAAACAAAGTGGCAAATTTCTCATCTGTTTCCTGTCCAATAGTTGGGGGAAACCACACCTGTTAGTGAATTGAATAAAATACATTAGAAGGCTGAAATGATTTTACACTGGCAAATGTCTTTATTTTCCTTTTTTTTTTAAATGTCTTTATTTTCATGGTATATTAACTTGTTTAGGAATCTGGAAATTCTTCAGGACCTTCACCTGGTGCTAAGTTTTCCCATATTTTGCAAAAGGATGCCTTTCTAGTATTCAGGTCATTATGTAAACTATCCATGAAACCACTGTCAGATGGACCACCAGATCCAAAGTAAGTCATTAGCTGTTTTGCCTGACAAATAGAGGCTTGAAACTAACTTACTGTGTTAAAATGCTATTTAGACTGTCTTTTGTTCTTCGTGTCCTATAGAACCTTCAAATTTTTTTTTTATTGGTTGTGTATTTTACTTAAAAATATGAAAGTATTGAAAAGCAGTAAGTTCTAAAACTGCTAGCATAGTTACCTTACACTGTTTCCTAAAGGGTATGACAACATTATAGAATAGAACCTGGTACATAGTAGGTGATTAATAAATATTGAATGAATGAATAGATGACTTCTTATTTCTGTATTGTAAGTACCTATGGAGCTAATATAACTCTGTTTCCCATATTCATGCTGGACTTCTGAAAACTGCCATGTTAAAGGTACTAAAATGTAAAGGAAATAAATTTTGAAAGTTATAATGAATGATAGTACATATTCATCAAGTTCTGCCAGAATGCCTGAGGGTGATTATCTTTCTCTGTAGGTAGCAGGAAATACTTTGAGATAGGAGTTATTTATCTAATTTGCATTAAATGTATTAATTTAAAATCTAGGGAAGTACCATTTTTCTGAGTCATAAATGGTCATATGTCTTTTTCTTCAAATGTAATTAATTACTGCTTGGACTGAGTTTGGGAGTTTTATAAGAGTGGTCTGCCTCCCTCTTATTGTAGCTTAATGTTTTACAGCATGATATTTTTAGGAGAACTTTCTAGAGAAAGAAATTTTAGAGAAAATGTGAGTAACTTTAAGAAAGGGATATTGACATGGGTGAAATGTAAGCAACACGACTTCACTTAAGAAAAAAAGTCTATGGAGTATTTCAGTGTTTCAATTAAGAAGACTAGAGAGAATTACTATAAAAATTTTAGTAACATTTGTTATATTTTCTATAGTTTTGTTTTATTTTTGTCACATTGTAACTAGTTCAGGGAAAAACATCTTTTAAGCCCAAGCCTAAAATCATAAAATCCTTTTATACCCAAATCCTGAATGTTAGAAATGTAATTTATTGGTTCTTCTGTGTTTTGAAAATATAAACACTACAGAAAAAGAGTTAAAGTTGTATTATAACATAAACTTGATTATGCCTTGTATACTTTATAAGAATGTATATTTTAGGCTGGATGTGATGGCTCACATGTGTAATCCCAGAGCTTTGGGAAGCTGAGGTGGGAAGACCACTTGAAGCCAAAAGTTTGAGACCGACTTGGACAGCATAGTGAGAACCCATTTCTACAAAACTATTGTTTTAAAAATTAGCTGGGCATGGTGGTACATGTCTATAGTCCTAGCTAGTGGGGAGGCTGGGTCAAGAGGCTCGCTTTGAGTTCAAATATTAGAGGCTGTAGTGATCTGTGATTATATCACCTCGCTAGGCAACAGCAAAACTCTGTCACAGAAAAGAGGGAAAAAGAATATATAAAGATTTCACTTTATTATTAGGAGGGGAAAATAACTTTCTAATTCAAAAACTGACAATTTTCATGTTATTCTGAACTGGTGAAGACCAAGTTTAATAAATAAATACCTTAAGAATTTGGTATTATTACTTAAGGCCTTTTTTTTTTTTTTGCCATGTTTTAAAAATGTTATTGGCTTTAAAAGCCTCACATGTTTAGTTTTCCCAAATCAAATGTAAAAAATGTGGTTTGAAAAATGCTAGAAACTGGCTGGGCACGGTGGCTCATGCCTTTAATCCTAGCGCTCTGGGAGGCTGAGGCAGGTGGATTGCCCTTAGCTTACAGGTTCGAGACCAGCCTGAGCAAGAGGAAGACCCTGTCTCTGGGAAAAAAAAAAAAAAATAGCTGGGTTTTGTAGTGGTTAACTGTAGTCCCAGCTACTTGAGAGGCTGAGGCAAGAGAATCGCTTGAGCCTGAGAGTTGGAGGTTGCTTTGAGCTATGATGCCATGACACTCTACCAAGGGTGACAAAGTGAGACTTTGTCTCATAAAAAAAAAAAGAAAAGAAAAAATGCTAGAAACAGAAAGAAAATAATTTTTAAAAAATGTAATGAAAAAGGCACACACAACGAAAATATGAATTTCAAGGAGTACTGTTGGGGTGGTACATGTTCATTAGCCCCAATCAGGTTTTGAAAAGTTGCAGTCTTTAATATTACAAAGGATCCTTTTTTTTTTTTTTATATAAGGTCTCTGTCAAACGGCTATAGTGCATTGGCAAACTCTTAGGCCCAGGCACCTCAGCCTCCCTAGCAACTGGGACTACAGGCTTGTGCCACCAAGCCTGGCTAATTTTTATTAGGAGGTGGTGGAGAGGCCTGTGGGGGTGGGGCAGAGTCTCTGTTGCCTCGGCTACTGTGTTGTGGCATCAGCCTAGCTCACAGCAACCACAAACTCCTGGGTTCAAGTGATCTTCTTGCCTCGGCCTCCTGAGTAGCTGGGACTACAGGCGCCCACCACATCTAGCTAATTTTTCTATTTTTAGTGGAGACAGGGTCTAATTCTTGCTTATTTGGGTCTCAAGCTCCTTGAACCCAAGAGATCCTCCCAACTTGGCTTCCCAGAATGTTAGGACTATAGACATGAGCCATGGCACCTGGCCACTAATTATTTATTACAGCTTTTTTTGTAGAGATGGTGACTGGCTATGTTGCTCAGGCTGGTCTCCTGGTTTCAAGTGATCCTCCTACCTCAGCCTCCCAAAGTGCTAGGATTATAGGCATGAGCCACCTGCCTAGCCCGACAATAGATTCTTGTGAGAAATGTGTAAATTAATAATCCCCTTACTTAGTGGGGTTTAGCCAAATATTAGTAAATTATGTTTGAAGACCTTGACTTGACCATCAGGATTTTAAACAATTTGAAATGCAAACTGAAATTTTTCACCCTTGGGAATTGTTATTTTTCCAAAAGAGAATGTATCATTTTCTGTGTTGAATGATTTTTTGCCAAAAAATTGATGAACTTTTGTAGTTATGTAATTTTCGTCTTTCTCTTTTTATTTTATGGGCTTACTAAAATTACGAAGCAGGACATACTCATTAAACCTGAATCAGAATTTGAAACTACCCCGTGAAAAACTGCAGACCTGAAATTTCTAGCCTCTTTTGCCTATCAAAAGTATAATTAATTGTCATATGACAATCAATTATTTGATCATTTTTTCATTAATGCCTTGTACATGGTTACATTCATTAATGCCTTTAATATGAGTTTACATTCATTAATGCCTTTAATACAAGGTTAAATGTAAAATTAATGTCTTAATTTTTTTGAGCACATGCAATGTATAAGGTATTTTGTTAAATGCTGGGGATACAAAAATAAAATGTGATAAAACTTACCTTAGAGAATGATAAGATGCAGTATTTAATCACTATAGGAGTTGAGTGGAAAAGGTGATAAATGTGAGCTAGACTGGAAGAATGGACTAGTTTGTAAGCCTTGGAAAGCTAGAATAGGAGAGGAGGTACTTGACTCACACCATATTTTCCTATAGCTATTCTAAGTCTTCACCCTACACTGTTTGTAACATGATTTATCTAAGCATTTTTATTTTTTATAATTACATATTTGCTGCACGTAATTTTAGATACAGAGGAATATACATCTTGGAAACATGTCTGTGATCACAATAATAATATTAACTATTTTATTTCAAAGAAAGTAATTTTTTTGTGAAATCCATTTCTATGAAATTAAATATTCTTTGTCAAATTTATGTAGCTCCTTGAATTTCTTGACACTTACTATAACCATAAAACTTTAAGGTGGAAATCAAGAGCAATTAAGTTAACCGAAGTGTGTAAATGTGACTGAATATAGTTTTTTTAAGTTTTTTTTAAATAAATGAACTAACTGCTAGAGTGTTTTTGTGTGTCCTACATTTGAAATGTTGCCTGGGATCAGTGTCCTTAGTCTTCTAGGCTTACAACATCAATTTCAAAGGGAACAAAAATATTTGCAAAAGCAAATAATGAAAATGCTAGCTAGTGATCAATCAGTAGCATGGCACAGTAATTAATCAATAATTAATTGATTAATTATATTGATCAGAAATAGAATTATAAATTTTAAGCCAGAAATTAGTTTTTCATCTTTTTATTACAAAAGTATTAAAAGATAATTTTTAAATGTTCTAAGCCTCTATGCTTATTTTGAAAAAGAAAAATTTTTAAATGATTACTGACAAAGTAAGCTTGAAGTAGTGTGATAACTTGTTTTGTTCTTTTTTTTTTTTTTTTTTTTTTTTTTTGAGACAGAGTCTCACTAAGTCGCCCTGGGTAGAGTGCTGTTGCGTCACAGCTCACAGCAACCTCCAACTCTTGGACTTAAGTGACTCTCTTGCCTCAGCCTCCCAAGTAACTGGGACTACAGGCACCTGCCTAGCTATTTTTTTGTTGTAGTTGTCATTGTTGTTGATCAGGCCCCAGGTTCAAACCTGCCAGCCCCAGTTACCCTACCCATTGAGCTACAAGCACTGAGCCATGATTACTTGTTAATGCAATCAAAATATTTTACTTTGTCTAGGATTTTTGAGTAGCATAACCAGGGAAAAATATATTGGAATTCATATGTACTAAGTTTGAAACAATCTGAGTAGTTCATGATAATTTCTGAATAAAAGCATGGCTGTGAAAGAATCAAGGCATAAATCTTCATATTTTTTTTTATTTCAGTGGAACAAAGGTTGATGTTAAATATTTGTGAATGATTTTTTTTCCATTTAAAAAGTCTGTGCAATTATATAATATAAGAAAACATCATAAAGTACCCCATGGGTACCTACCTATTGCTAGTGGCTAAGTTATTTGAGTATTATACTTTATTTTTTATGTTGTAGAGTTGGTGTTTTCTGTTCCTCCCTATTTAAAAAGTTTGTTATATTATGTGATGATATCAGGAAATGTCTATGAAGTAACTTATTACCATAATGCTAAACTGGTCCACATACTGTGCCTTCTTATCATTTTAGGTCTCACGAGTTACGATCCAAGATTCTTTCATTGCAGTTACTTCTGTCCATTCTGCAGAATGCAGGGCCTGTTTTCAGGACAAATGAGATGTTTATTAATGCTATTAAGCAGTATCTTTGTGTTGCACTCTCAAAAAATGGAGTCTCTTCTGTTCCAGAGGTTTTTGAGCTTTCTCTTTCTATATTTCTTACTCTGTTGTCAAACTTCAAGACACATCTGAAGATGCAAATTGAGGTATGTTTTGCATTTAGGTATTAAAATGGATTGTTAACTATACCAGAAAGTTTCCTAGCATGTATAATTCTAGAACTTCTACAAAATAATACTTGTATATTGTCATGTACTTTCCTCTTTTTTTTTTTTTTTCACCTATTCAACTATCATGTGCCTACAAAGTACTAGGTACTGAGTAAGTGTAGAAAGCAAAATGAAGTAAGACCTAGACCCTGTCTCAAGGAACTTGTACTAGTTGAATGAATGGTTCTAGCTCTCTTAAATTTACCTGGTTCTCAGCAATAGTCTTGCCATTGTGTATATAGTATGTTAGAATGAATATGGTTATCTTAACCATATTCATTCATACTCGGCCTCCTGAGTAGCTGGGACTACTCATTTAAGTATTAGGTCCTTTAAAAGATTATGGAAATGTATTATATTTGGGGGGGGGTTATACTTTAGGACATTAGAAAAAAATTAATTTTTGCTTTATACTTTTTTTTTCCTCCTTGAGATGGAGTCTCACTCTGTTGCCCCATACTAGAATGTGTAGAGACAGCCTAGCTCACAGCAACCTCAAACTCCTAGGTTTAAATTATTCTCCTGTTTCAGCCTCCTGGACAGCTGGGACTACAGGTGCTTGCCACAATACTGGGCCAATTTTTCTATTTTGAGTAGCGATGGGGTCTCACTCTTGCTCAGCTGGTCTCATCTCAAGCATTCCTTCCGCCTCAGCCTCCCAGAGTTCTAGGATTACAGGCATGAGCCAGCATGCCTGGACTTCAGGCATGGTTATCTTGTATTACAATGTAGGCTTTGCTTTTTTTTTCTAATGTATACATTATATTCCTGAAGTTTTTTTCCCCAAGATCTTTGGAAACAGAATAACAGTTATGTGATTCTAAGATATTTTTCAGAATCTTCCAACCTTGTCTGCATGTATTATGCAGGTGAAGCAATTTCTGATTTTTTGTTTTCATCTTCAGATAATTCAGTACTTAGAAATAGTAATTTATGTTTTACTGATTTAATGGATGCCTTTTTCCAGTTTGTCATTTGTTAAAATATTATTTTGGTTGTGACATTGTTTATTTAGAAATACTCATTTTTATGTTGGTCAGTTTTCACTTTCATATTATGTTTGATGTGATATATAAGTTATATCTTAATTTTTGTTAAGTTTATATTTAATACTAACTAAAGACTAATAGTTCATTAGCCCAGTAGAAAGGACAAATTATTTTTGCAGAATTTTGAGATGGTTAAAATAATCATCTTTTATTGCTAATGTTCTATAATATCTATCAAAATTTATTTAGAACATATGAAACAGAATAGGGAGGTCTTCTTATTTTAAGTGAAAAAGTTTAAAATTTGGGCTATATTCTTGACAGGAATTGAATTTTGGTACCTATATGATGTCAGGTTTTAGGAGTTTGCTGTATGTCTGTTAAAATAATGCAAAGCATTTAACTAGGAAGAGTTGCTATTTTTAGATTTTTTTTTCTATTATCTTCAGGAACTACAGATAAAAGAGATTTTTAAAAATCTATGGAACTTTTGCTTTTGTTAAAAACCAGAAGTCTGGCTTGATGCCTGTGGCTTAAGCAGCTAAAGTGCCAGCCACATACACCTGAGCTGGCGGGTTCGAATCCAGCCTGGGCCCACCAAACAATGACGGTGGCAACCGAAAAATAGCCAGGCACTGTGGCAGGCGCCTGTACTCCCAGCTACTTGGGAGGCAGAGGCAGGAGAATCGCTCGAGCCCAGGACTTGGAGGTTTCTGTAAGCTGTGATGCCACAGCACTCTACCCAGGGTGACAGCTTGAGGCTCTGTCTCAAAACAAACAAGAAACAAACAAACAGAAAAAAACCCATAAGTCTTTCATTTGATGATGAGGTATTTAAGTTGGCATTAGAGGATTTTGGAATTGTGTGTAGTCAGTTACAGATTTTTGGACATTCAAAACTCTACTTCTATAGGGACTATTTAGTAGAGTGTGTGAAATATAAATTCTTACAGAACTAGATAACAAAAATGATTTAAGTTGCAATTACTATTTTTGTAGAGTAAAACTGATTTACACTATAATACACTATAAAAATGAATTTGAAAGGAAATATTCTTAAGAAATTTCCTGTTAGCTCATAGATGGTAGATTCTTACTGCAAAATTGTTGTCCTACTATTCTGTTCTTAAAAGATCAAGGCTGGATGCGGCGGCTCACGCCTGTAATCCCAGCACTCCGGGAGGCCGAGGTGGGTGGATTGCTTGAGCTCAGGAGTTCAACACTAGCCTGAGCAAGAGTGAGATCCCATCTCTACGAACAATAGTAAAACTGAAGCAAGAGGATCCCTCGAGCCCAGGAATTTGAGGTCGCTGAACCATAACGCCATGGTACTCTACCCAGGGCAACAGCGTGAGACTCTGTCTCAAAAAAAAGAAGAAGAACACAAAAATAAAATAAAAGATCAAATTTATTTCACTTGCTATTATCCCTTAAGGGGAGATAATGAGGCCAAAATGAGAAAAATATAGATATGCTTTTGAAAATATTAAACATGAGGTCTGTTCTACTTGCAATATATGAAAACCTAAATTTTCAGAACAAAATTAACATGCCTTTTTTTTTTTTAAGAGACAAGAGTGTCACTCTGTTGCCCCTGGTAGAGTGCTGTGGTATAAAGTGCTGTAGTATCACAGCTCACAGCAATCTCCGGCTCCTGGGCTTAGGTGATTCTCTTGCCTCAACCTCCCGGGTAGCTGGGACTACAGGTGCCTGCCACAACGCCCGGCAGTTTGTTGCAGTTTGGCCAGGGCTGGGTTCAAAGGCCGGTGCCCTACTCATTGAGCCACAGGCGCCGTCCCAAAATTAGCAAATTAACATTCTTACATGAAAATTCATTTTATGAGACTATTCACTTTGGAATTTCTATCATGTAATTTTGTTTTCGTGGTCATTAAATTATACATCTATTGCAGAAAATACATCTTACACACATCTTTTCGAGAGAACATCTATTATGTGAAGATACATTCATTAATTTGAATAAAGTTTAAAAAAATCTATTATGTGAAGACAGTATGCTTTAAATAAAGCTTTTATTCTACATGTATAGATTGTTTATGCTCAATAAATCATGAAAAGTTTGATTTTTTTTTAGAGCTTTTGATAGGTATGGTATCTTATAATAGGCTTTGCTTATTAGTGCAATTTGATAAATCATAGAGAGTAGCTAAAGTTTTTGTTTTCTTCTTTAAATCTGTGTTATTTATTTATTTTGTAAATCAGAGAATCCCACATTTTCTTGATTGATGCCATCATTAGTTTCTGATATTTTCCTTGTATACTTACGCCAAAAGAAATATCTAACAGTTCCATCTATTAAGCAGTTAGGGCCAAACAACTTAATATTTGTCTTAACAACCTAGTATCCATTTAAGAAAGTAGTGCATCTAAATTGAAAGAAAATTTTTGTTTCATTCTTAACCACAATTACTTACCACTAGGATGTGTGTGCCAATTAGACACTGTATGCAACCTCTTAGACTTTGGAATCAGATTGAACATGCCATCCTTATTTGTTGATTTTCATGCAGTACTTTTATCATAGCACCTACCAAAATTCAAGTTTGTAGAGATAATGATATCATAGAAAGGAATGTAGTATGATCTAATTGAAAGCATGGACAATCTTTCAAGGTATCCAACAGATGTATTTCTCTCTCAATCTTACTTCAGAAATTCCCTGTGGCACCCCTGTGAACTTGCTTCAACATTTTGGAGTGCTTTGGAGCAGTATTTAGGAACTATGGACATGTTGCCATAAATATTTGTTGAATATCTACCATGTGCCATACAGTGTGGACACAGTGCATAGTAAAAGCAACCTGGTTTCTATGCTCTTAAAGCTTATAGTCATAGAAAGTACTGATATTAAGCAAGTAAATAGAAATGTATTGAGGTTTATGAAAGAAAAGCACTTTATAGGGGTTCTTGACCCAGTTTGGGGACATATTCAGTAATATTATAAATATGGTTATTTCTGCATTCATAATTCATATATTCCATGAATTTTAATATGTTGTTTTTGTCACAGTCACTTTTATAAAATAAACTCGAATCTGAACATTTTTAGCTGTTAAATTGAAGTTATTTCATTGGGTTGCTTAACTCCTTTGTGCTTGATTATTTGGTATAAAGAATAGTAACGAAGCATTTGCTTATAGTTTTCAAACAGTAGATATTTTCACTTTTGTGAATAATCAGGATAATATTACAGCATATGAGACTTAGGTCCTTTTTGTTGATGAGAGTGTAAGTTATGTTTGAATCTAAAAACAGCCTTGCCCAGTACTAGACTGTCTAAAAGATATAACTGATGAACAGAGTATAAATTATGTTGAGGGGGTAAAAAACTGAAACCTAAGTCATACTAGTTTTGTGAATATGTTCTAGAAAGTATTACCTACAAGAACTCTAAATCTTTGCATTTTTCTTTTGTAGTAACTGTACAATGGCAAACAAAACAGCACAGTGTAAAGTGCAGCACTGGCATTAGAAGGGTAAATTTACATCACTCACCCAAGTTATTTTAGTTCTGAGGTTTCAGAGATGGAACTCAGTAGGAATTCTGTAGGAGCCTGAGTCCTAATCTTTTTTCTGGCTTTGAGATATTTAAGAAGTTATGATATATAAGAATTGTAAACAATATTTCAAATAGAAATTTTCCCCTAATCACAGGTATTCTTCAAAGAAATTTTCTTATACATTTTGGAGACATCTACTAGCTCATTTGATCACAAATGGATGGTTATTCAGACACTGACAAGGATTTGTGCAGGTATTTAAAATTATTCTTTATTATCTCTTAGATAGTTAAAAGGCCCAGTGTATGCATGTACTTAATGCATTTTATAAAAATTAATATTATATTGTTACAGATGCTCAAAGTGTAGTGGATATTTATGTAAACTATGACTGTGACTTAAATGCAGCCAATATATTTGAGAGGCTAGTAAATGATCTATCAAAAATTGCTCAAGGAAGGGGCAGTCAAGAACTTGGTATGAGTAATGTTCAGGTAAGAAGTTTAGCAACATTTTCAAATTTAAGCTTTGCCAAAGATTTGGCAGATATTTTCCTTAAAAGATTTTTGTTTTTATTGCATTTTTGAATTCTTTTATAGGAATTGAGCCTGAGGAAAAAAGGTTTAGAATGCTTAGTGTCCATTTTGAAGTGTATGGTTGAATGGAGTAAGGATCAGTATGTGAATCCCAACTCTCAGACAACTCTTGGTAAGGTGACATTTTGCATTGTAATTCTTCATCATTTTAAGTAAATGAAACTTTGGAGGATAGCTGCATTTGGAGGATAGATGTATTTATTCATTTAACTGATAAGGAAACATTCTCTATGAGTTAAATAAGTAGCTTTAAAACTGAATTTTCCACCTTAGTTATCCAAACTATGTTTTCCTTCTAAATCTTCCTAGAAATATTTTGAGTATTACATATAGGGAAGTACCTTTATGTATTTATTTTTTTATAAGGCAATTATAGAAGAAACATATAAAAGCTAGTATGTTTTGAGAAGGCTAAATTGTTTATCTGTATTTGATGTTTACCCTTACCCAGAGAAAAACTCAGAGCTATAGGGCCATCCTAGTGTTATTTATTTCTCATGCAGAATGAACTGAGAGCAGAAATCCAGTGGATACTTAGGGCTGCAGCTACTAAAAGAACTCCTCCTAATGTGCAGATTATACAGATGCAAATTATAGTTGTGTTTTTATATTGAAGTATATTGTTTATTATGGCACCTAGTTCTTTATTTGTATTACATAGATATCTAACCAGCATTGAAATGCCATGCTTTATTTGAGAATTGGTGTTCCCTTTCACATTCTTTTTCTTTGACAGCTTAATGTATTATATCATTTTTTTCTTCCTTCAGGTCAGGAGAAACCCTCAGAACAAGAGATGAATGAAATCAAACACCCTGAGACAATAAACAGATATGGAAGTTTAAATTCCTTGGAGTCAACGTCATCATCAGGAATAGGCAGCTATAGTACACAGATGTCTGGCACTGATAATCCAGAACAATTTGAGGTCCTAAAGCAACAGAAAGAAATAATAGAACAAGGGATAGATTTGTAAGTATCACATTTTAAAGGGAAATGTTATTGAATATCCCTCTGCCAGTACTGTTATTACCACCTTTCAATGAGTAAAATGGGAGAAGTTTTCTTGGATCCAAGAATTCTATTGGCTCCTTATTCAGTTCCCCTTATTCATTGCATCCTAGGCCAAACATGTTCTTATACTGTCCAACTACTATTGTCATATAAATTAATTTATACCATGTATTGAGTGCTGTTGACAAACATCATCCGTGCAGTTTTGCATTGTGTAGCTCAGTTACAAAATCCCCCATTGCATTTCTGAATCATGTGACAACTCAAAAAATTTTAAGTGTGAAACTACTATAGCTACAATACTATGCATTGCTCCTTTATAGTTTTATATTTTCTTCAATTGAGTTACTCTTATTATTGATTTCATATGCTGATAAAATGATAACTTCTCTTTTCCACCTGGTCACTGTACCAGACCCTGATTGTGTGACATAAAGTTTCCTAGGCTGGTGCAGTGGCTCACTCTTTGTAATCCTAGCACTCTGGGAGCTCAAGGTGGGTAATGGTTTGAGCTCAGGAGTTCAAGACCAGCTTAAGCAAGAGCAAGACCCCATCTTTACTAAAGATAGAAAACTAGCCAGGTTTTGTGGTGGGTGCCTGTAATCTCAGCTTCTCAGGAGGATCTCTTAAATCCTAGAGTTTGAGGTTGCTGTGAGCTATGACGCCACGGCACTCTACCCAGGGTGACAAAGTAAGACTGTTTCAAAAAAAAAAAAAAAAAATCAATTTTCCTGCTATGTTTTGTAATATCTACCCACTCCTGTACTATTTCCTGTGTAAATACTGCCATGCTGCATTCTTTTCTCTTTATTGCCAACCTCTTATTTCATAGAGATATCATAAGAAAAAAAAATGGTATTACTGGTCTTCCTCAATCTAGCTATTGTAAACTATTAAAACCCCCTTGTTATGTTTACTTGCTTTGCTACTTCTGCTATAAAGTGTTTTTTCCTGGTAAGTGGTACCTTTTGATGGATGTTTAAGTGGAGTTTTTTTCCAACATTGCTATGAAAAAAAATTGACAAAAATGTATATTCTGTTAGAAAATTGTAAAATCTTGCAAAATTGCCTTAGGAAACAGCCATCGAAACTTTATTCATTTTAATAGTTTCATCAATATTTATTGAAGTTCCATCTGTTCCAGATATCATTCAAGGTCCTGAGGAAACTACGTGAATGGAATGGCCCTTCCTTCTGAGTGGCTCACAGTCTAGTATGTGTAAACAAAAATGCATATTAATATGCATATTAAAATTCTGCTAGTGGCCAGGTGCAGTGGCTCATGCCTGTAATCCCAGGCTAAGGCAGGCGGATCCCCTGAGCTCACAGGTTCAAGAACAGCCTGAGTTAGAATGAGACCCCATCTCTAAAAATAGCCGGGCATTGTGGCAGGTGCCTGTAGTCTCAGCTCCTTGGGAGGCTGAGGCAAGAGGATCCTTGAGCTCAAGAGTCTGAGGTTGCTGTGAGCTATGACAACATGAAATTCTACCAGAGGGCGACAAAGTGAGACTCTGTTTCCAAGAAAAAAAAAAGAAAGAGAGAAAGAAGGAGGGAGGGAAAGCAAGGGGAGGGGAGAGGAGGAGGAAGCGAAGGAAGGAAAGAAAGGAAGAAAGAAAAGAAAGACAGAAAACTCTGCTAGTCACTGACCAAATATATATTTGGTACTTGGAACTATGTGCTAAGTACCATGAAGGCACTCATCCCTGTATTCAAGGTTATAGTCCAAATATGGACAAAGTATATGATTTTTAAATAGCACTGTGTAAGGTCTATAAAAGAGTGTTGTACAAAGTGCTACCAAGGTGTAACTCTTACTTGAAGTACTTGAGGAGTGAGAGAGGGAAGAGTACCAGGGCTTCAGAGTGGAGGTTCCCAGCTTGCAGTCCTCCTCTCAGTTGCTTCTCCCTTGCCATAAATGAGAATGCTTTCATGTAGCCATGTCCAGTGTACTCATCCACAACTGGTCTTTGTGACGCTGTGCTGTCCTATTTCCCTCCTACTATTGTGACCATGTGGTCTCAGTCTTGTTATGGACTCTTTCTCCAGCATACATGTTAGCGTTGGGACAGTTCTGTCCCTCTGCCTTTTTCTTTTTTTACTTTGTGTCTTCTCCTGAAGGATCATGTTCTTTTTCATGACTTCAACTACAATGTGCTGGTGTTTTGTAATTCCTCGTTTTTATTATAAATACATCTACTTAAGTAAAGTTCAGGTTCATATCTCTAATTGCTTGTTGGAGTCATCACTGGATTGCATATTTTCTCTCAGCTGATTCATAACCAAATCTGTCAGTTTTTATTCTCTTTATGGTTAGCGCCCTAAGGCTAGTACCAAAGACAAATAGAAAAACCCTACTGTTTCTCTATTTCTTATTTAGGCAAGGAACCCCAGAATGTTACTAAATTTATGAGCTAGAATCCTGGGGGTTAGCTTAGATTTTCCTCTTACTCTTGAATATTATGTCACTAAATCCTGTTGGTTCTACTTCCTAAATCTCTCTGTAACCTGTTTTCTTTTCTCCATCTTCCACAAGCTATTCTCACAAATAAAACCATTACCACTTCCTGCCTTGAGCAATATAATCTTTTATAATTGGCTAAGCTTTCTTTGGTCTTGTTTATCCTTTAGTCTTTCTCACAGGTAACTATGCTAATCTTTCTTGAATGAAAATCTGCTTCTGTTTCTCCTCTTTCTTGCTCTTAGAGAATAATGCCAAAGTTTCTTACATCAAAGTACCTTCAGGATTTGGATCTGCTACATTCTAAGGTTTATCACCTGCCACTTTTCTGTTACCTGTTGTTCCAGTGATGTAGAGCTAGTAATATTTATTATGATACTGTGCTGTCTTATGCTTTTGTGTATTAGTATGTTCTCTTTCTCTCTGGGCTGTTTTTGCTTATAGTCTGTAAGAGTTACAATCATTCTTCAAAACTCAGTTCCAGAATCACCTTTCCCAGAAAACACCATGCCCATCCTAGTCACTTCTGCTGTATTATTTTCTTCTTGTGACTGTATTTATTTGGTGCATTTTTATTATTAAAATTCTTTAAAATTGTGTTTCTTCCATCACAGTGAAAGCTTTTAGAGAGCAGGGTTTTGTTTACCTCAGGGAAAAAATTTTGGTACTATTTAACGTATGTGATTATGGTTGAATTAAAATTTTACAGGAGAATCATTAGGAAGACAGAATAGGGAAAAGAAAGCATCCAGACAAAGCAAATGGCATGTGCAGCAGCACGGGGGAGGGAAGGGTGGATGTTTGAGGACTATTGTTCAGCTTGTCAGGGGCAGGGTGGGAAGGGAGTAGCAGGAGAAGAGACGAGGGAATTGAATTGGATCTAGATTACAAAAGGCCTTATTCTCTGTGCAAAGGAGTTTTTGTGCTGTATCTCTTAACACTAGCATGCTACTTAGTGAAGGCTTTTATGAGAAGAATGGCATCATCAGATTTCTGTTTGGTAAATATGACTTGCCTGAAAGGGAATTAGACGAGGAGAATGTGTACAAAACGAGAGATAGGGAGACCCTTGCAGTAGGCCAGGTGACAGGTGATGAAGCACCAAAATAATAAAAGCAGGGAGTAAATGATTTATAAACAAAGAAGTTAACATTTGAGTTGGATCTCTAAACATGTGTGAGAGACCTCAGGGAATGAATGGAGCAGGTAAAAGAGATGCAGCGTGAATAGACGCTGAAAATACATGATGTTTAGGGAATAGGGCAGGCTGTGTGGGAGGAGACGAGTGAGAAGGGGGTGAGAGAGAATCTGGAGCTATAGTGAGAGAGGTTTTGTGTGCCAGTCTAATAATTTAGATAAATGAACTAAGATGACCTAAAGATAAAGAAAAATATATATTCAGAATACAAGCATACCTCAGAGATACTCTGGGTTCAGTTCCATCCCACCTCAAAAAATGCATATCACAATAGAGCAAGTTACACTAATTTTTTTGGTCTTCCAGTACATTTATTATTGGTTTACCTTTATATTCTATCAGTCTATTAAGTGTGCAATAGCATTATGTCTAAGAAAACAATCACCATACTTTAATTTACTTTATTACTAAAAAATACTAATGATCTGAGTCATTTGCTGAATCATCTGACCTTCAGCAAATCATAATCATTTTGCTGGTGGAGGGTCTTGCCTTGATGGTAGTGGCTGCTGGAACTAATCAGAGTGATGGTTGCTGAAGGTTAAGATAGGTGTATTAGTTTCTTAAAATAAGACAGCCGTGAAGTTTGCCTCAATGATTGATTCTTTCACAAAGGATTTCTCTGTGGCATGTGATGCTGTTTGATAGCATTTTACCTACAGTAAGACTTCTTTCAAAATTGAATCAGTCTTCTCAAACCCTGCTGCTGCTTTACCAATGAAGTTTATGGAATACTAAATCCTTTGTTGTCATTTTCTTGGTGCTGACAGCATCTTGAGAGTAAATTCCATCTCAAGAAACCATTTTCTTCACTTATCCATAAAAAGTAACTCCTCATTTGTTAAAGTTTGATTATAAGATTGCAGCATTTCTGTCCATCTTTCAGCTCCACTCCTAATTTTAGTTCTCTTAGTATTTCCATCACATCTGCAGTTAACTTCCCTACTGAAGTCTTTTTTTGAGACAGAGTCTCACTAGGTTGCCCTCGGTCGAGTGCTATGGCGTCACAGCTCACAGCAACCTCAAACTCTTGGGCTTAAGTGATTCTCTTGCCTTGGCCTCCTGAGTAGCTGGGACTACAGGTGCTTGCCACAATGCCAGGCTGTTTTTTTTATTGTAATTGTAGTTGTTTGGCAGGCCCGGGCTGGGTTCGAATCCACCAGCTCCAGTGTATGTGGCTGGCGCCCTAGCTGATGAGCTAACAGGCACTGAACCCCTACTGAGGTCTTAAAGCCCTCAGAGTCATCCATGAGGGTTGGAATCATCTTCTTCTAAACTCCTGTTAATGTTAGTATTTTGGCCTTCTCCCATGAATCACAAATGTTCTTAAGCCCTATAAAATGGTGAATCCTGTTTACAAAGTTTTCATTTTACTTTACTCAAATCCAAAAGAGGAGTTATTCTTCTGACAGGTATAGACTTAAAACATGTATTTCTTAAGTAATAATACTTAAAAGTCAAAATTCTTGATCCACGGGCTACAGAACAGATGTTGTGTTAGCAGGTAGGAAAACATTTATTTCCTTATATATTGCCTTGGTGGCCCAGGTGCCTTTTCAGTGAGCAGGATCTTTTCTTTTGAGCAGTAGGTCTCAACAGTAGGCTTCAAATATTCAGTAAACCATTCTGTAAACAGACATGCTATCATCTAGGCTTTGTTCTATTTCTAGAATACAGGCAGAGTAGATTTAGCATCATTCTTAAGGGCCTGAGAATTTTCAGAATGGAAAATGAGCATTGGTTTCAATTTAAAGTCTCCAGCTACATTAGCCCCTAACAAGAGAGTCAGCCAGTCCTTTGAGGCTTTGAAGCCAGGCATTGACTTTTCCTCTAGGTTTGAAAGCCCTAGATAATGTCTTCTTCCAACAGAAGGCTATTTCCTACACACAGAAAAAAAATCTGTTGTGTAGTGAATGGAATCACCTTCATCATTAATCTTAGCTTGATTTTCTGAATAACTTGCAGCTTCCCCTTAACCTTTCCCTTTTATGTTATAAAGATGGCTTCTTTCCTTCAACTTCATGAACCAACCTCTGCTAGCTTCTAACTTTTCTTCTGCAGCTTCCTCACATCTCTCAGCCATCACAGAATTGAGTTAGGGCCTTGCTAGTAACACCTTAATTTTCTGTCAATAACTGCTCTTTGCATTTAATAACAAGTCTGTTGTTTGGTACAAGAGGCCTGCCTTTTGGCCTTTCTGCTTTCAACCTTCCTCACTAAGTTGAATTATTTCTAGCTTTTGATTTAAAATGAGAATTGTGATTCTTCTTTTCACTTGAACACTTAAAGATTATTTCAGGGTTATTAATTGGCCTAGTTTCAATATTGTTTTGTCTCAGGGAATAGAAAAGCCAGATGAGAAAGAGAGAGATGGAGGAAACGGCCTTTCGGTGGAGTAATCAACAACTTAACACATTTATCATTTGAGTTTGCCATCTTATATGGGTACAGTTTGTGGTGCCCCAAAACAATTACAATAGTAACATCAAAGATCATTGATTGGCTATGTGTGGTGGCTCATGCCTGTAATCCTAGCACTCTGGGAGGCTGAGGCAGGAGGATAGCTGGAGCTCAGGAGTTCAAGACCAACTTGAGCGAAAGTGAGACCCCATCCCTACTAAAAAGAAAAAAATTGGCCAGACGTGGTAGTACCTGCCTTTAGTCCCAGCTACTTAGGTAGGTGAGGCAAGAGGATCGCTTGAGCCCAGCAGCCTGAGGTTGCCTTAACTATAATGACACCACTGGACTCTACCCAGGGTGACAGGGTGAGACGTTGCCGTAGGGGGAACAAAAGATTACTGACTACAGATCACCTTAACAGATTCAGTAATAATGAAAAATTTTGAAATATTGTTAAGTGCCATAAAACAAGGTATGCCTGTATGAGTTATTCAATATTCACAGCCTTAAAGTTCATTTACTACATGTCATTGTCTCTAATACTCTAGTTTACCACTGTTGATATGGATTAAAAAATATACCGTACTAGAGCAGTGCCTGTGGTTCAAAGGAGTAGGGTGCCAGCCCTATATACCAGAGGTGGTGGGTTCAAACCCAGCCCCGGCCAAAAACTGCAAAAAAAAAACACAAAAAACCATACTGTAAAAAAGTCTATGAAATGATCCTTATCAGTGATAAAGGTGGCCTTACATTTGAGACTATTTTTTTTTTTTTTTTTTTGTAGAGACAGAGTCTCACTGTACCGCCCTCCGGTAGAGTGCCGTGGCGTCACACAGCTCACAGCAACCTCTAACTCTTGGGCTTACGCGATTCTCTTGCCTCAGCCTCCTGAGCAGCTGGGACTACAGGCGCCCGCCACAACGCCCGGCTATTTTTTTGTTGCAGTTTGGCCGGGGCTGGGCCTGAACCCACCACCCTCGGCATATGGGGCCAGCGCCCCATTCACTGAGCCACAGGTGCCGCCCCATTTGAGACTATTTTTAAAAATTATTTATGGGTATTACTTTTTGGAGACAAGGTCTGGGTCTGTTGCCCAGGTTAGAGTGCAGTGGCATGGTCATAGCTCACTCTAACTTCAGAAATCCAAGGTTCAAATCATCCTCCTGGCTCAGCTTCCCCAGTAGCTCAGACTACAGATATATGCCACACACCTAGCTTTTTTTTTTTTTTTTTTTTTTTTTTTGGTAGAGATGGAGTCTCACTATGTTGCCCAGTTGCTGGTCTTGAACTCCTGGCCACAAGTAGTCATCGTTCCTTGGCCTTCTAAAGTGCTAAGATTACAGGGATTACAAGGGTGAGCCAAACATGCTTGGCCTCATTTGAGACTCTTTTATAAAAAGAAAAGAATAAAGAAATCCTTGTACAATATTATATTTTTATATGTTCATATATTATATTAAACTCTTGTTTCTTAAGTTTGTTTCTATTACAAAATTTTAATCTGTTGCATTTCAAGATGATCTTTTGAGGGAATACAAATGGTTTTCTATTTTTAATGTTCTCATTAACTTTAATATCATCTAGATTTAATAAGAAACCAAAGAGAGGAATACAGTACCTCCAAGAACAGGGAATGCTTGGCACTACACCTGAAGATATTGCCCAATTCTTACATCAGGAGGAAAGATTAGACTCTGTAAGATACCAGTTTATTTCATTCTAATCTTTTCTGTAAAATCCTTTTTTTAAGTTAATATGTATTTGGCCCCTTGGAAATGTTTTCCTAAATATGAAGATATGTAAAACCTAAAGAATAGTCTTGGTTGTAATATAAATATATATACTTGGTCCTCTGTATCTGTGGGTTCTTTATCCATGGATAAACCACAGATTGAAAATATTGAGGGGGAAAAATGGATATGGTTGTGTCTGTGCTGAAAATGTACAGACTTTTTTCTCTTGTCATTATTCCCCAAATAGGGCAGTATAATAACTAATTACATAGCATTTACATTGTATTAGGTATTATAAGTATTTAAAGATGACTTAAAGTATGGGGGCTGTCCATAGGTTATTTGCAAATACTACTTCATTTTATATAAACAATTTGAGCATCCATGGATTTTATTATCCAAGAGAGGGTCCTAGAACCAATAACCCAAAATAGCCCAGGGCCCACCCCGGTGTGTATGTGTGTGTGTGTGTGTGTGTGTAAAATATAAATTTTGCCTTTTAAATTTTCTAAACTCAAAAGAATATCTTGGTATTTTTATAAATGCACTTAGTAGTTTAATTTTTAGCTTCATGTTTGGAATTGTTTATCCTACAGTTATAAGCTTGTGAATCTTAAGAATTTTTCTGCTGTTTAAATGTCTGTGCGTTGGATATGACATGCCACTAGATAGAATATCAATGTATGTCTTCTGTTTTTATGTTAGACTCAAGTGGGTGAGTTCCTGGGAGATAATGATAAATTTAACAAAGAAGTCATGTATGCATATGTGGACCAACATGACTTTTCTGGAAAGGACTTTGTTTCGGCTCTTCGGATGTTTCTGGAAGGATTCCGTCTCCCAGGGGAAGCTCAGAAAATTGATCGATTAATGGAAAAATTTGCTGCAAGATACCTAGAATGCAACCAAGGGTAAATAAGATTCAAATTGATTGTCAGCTGTATCCAAGACACTGTGCTTGGGAGCACCCAGGGATTTAGAGATAATAGGACGTAATCCCTTGTCTTAAGAGAATTTATGTTGTCTATGATCTGGAAGTGATGAGACAAATCCATGAAAAATTGTAATGTGAGATAGAGTATAAATCCTGAGAAAGAAAGTTAAAAGTGATGTGGGGTTCGAGATGACTTATTTAAGTGAAACAATGAAACAGTAAACGTTTATAACATAATACATTTATTTTTTCAGACAAACCCTTTTTGCTAGTGCAGATACTGCTTATGTTTTGGCTTACTCAATTATCATGTTGACCACAGACCTTCATAGTCCTCAGGTATGTTTCCTTCTAAGTCAGTTTTACAATAAGTAGTACTTTTGAATTCACTAAGAAATAGTTGAAATTTTAATCTTATTCAATTAAACCAATAATCTTAAACCAATCACTGAATTGGGGTATTAAATCTGAGTTGATATACATTTTACAAAAGGAATTTTTAGTAGTAACTGCTTTTAAAAAAAATAATTTTAATTGCATTGGCATTTAAAATTCATACTGTTCTTTAAGTATATTTTTGTTATTTAAGAGAGTACAGGTGGTTTTGATACATGGCTTGAATCAGGGCTGTAAAGGTGCCCATCACCCAAATAATGTTCATTGTACCCATTAGGTAGGTTTTTGCCCTTCCTTTCCTCCTCTCCCCCCACCTCTTGATTTCTAATGACTTTTACTTTCCTCTGTGTACTTGTGTGATGTATTTATTAGAAAATACATGTGGTATTTGTTTTTTAGAATATTGGTCACCAGTTCCTTCCAAATTATTGCAAAGGCATTAATTCATCCTTTTTAATGGCTGAGTAGTACTCCCTGGTGTACATATACTACATTTTGTTAATCCACTCATGAATTGATGGCACGTGGGTTGATTACATATCTTTACTATTGTTAATTTGCTGCAGTAAACATTCAAGTGCAGGTGTTTTTTGTTGTTGTTGTTTGTTTTTTGATAAAGTGACTTCTCTTCCTTTTGGTAGATACCCAGTAGTAGGATTGCTAGATGAAATGGTTTTAGTTCTGTGTGGAATCTCCATCTGTTTTCCATAGAGGTTGTACTAATTTGCAGTCCCACCAACATTGTTGCTGTCCCTCTGCATCTGTGCCAGCATTTATTGTTTCTGGATGTTTTAATAAAAGCCATTCTAACAGGAGTAAGGTGATATCTCATTATGGTTTTAATTTCCATTTCCCTGATTAGTGATGTTTTGCATTTTTTCATGTATTGACAATTTGTCTATCTTCTTTTGAAAACCTTCTGTTCATTTTTGGTAGTGATTCTAATTAGACTTTAAAAGTATATCCATATGTGTCATTCTCATGACTGACAACTATTTTAAACTTAAGATAAATTTTAATCAATCTAGAAAGATAGGTCTTGTGTCTGTATTTGTCACAATGTGGAGAAACACTATATATAAAAATCATTTATTTTTCTAATGTTTCAAACTTAAACAGTAGAGAGATTAGCATAAAGAACCCTGTTGTATCCATCACGCAGCTTCCACAATTATCCTTGTATGGCCAATCTTATTCTATCTACTTTATCCCTCCCCCACACAATTTTGAAGCAAATCCCAGGTATCTTACGATTTTTATTATCCATATTTATTTCATATATATCTTTAAAGGATAAGTGTAGGCATAACCACAGTTACCATCATACCTAAAATATTAACAATAATTTAAAAATATCTGATATCTAGGAAATGTTCAAATTTCATTTGTCTCACAAAATTCCTCCTTAATTATTAAAGAAATGCCACTTTATTTGATATCTACTAAAAAAGTTGTTTTTAAAGTTTTAAGTATTTTTTGCTTAGTTTCTAAAAATATGCCTTTGATACCATTGGGTAAAATTATGTTTACAAATTATTTACAGGAATTCATACTTCTAGGGGTAGGTATCTAATGATATTTATTATTCTTAGGATCTAAAATAAATTATATACTTAGCATCATGAGATGCGTTGGAAAAACTAAAGTATATTTAGAGTTTGAGATTAACCTTTGGCAGTATAGGGTTGTTTTTTTTTTATGTTTGTGTGTGTGTGTGTGTGTGTGTGTGTTTGTTTAACTGTGTGTGTTTTGAGATGGTTAAGGCACAGTTGGGATGGAAATTGTATACCAAACATGAAATGGGAGTATTATATATAAAGTTACTCCTGTTTTAAGTATCACAATTGAAGAATTATGCTTTTACCACAGATTCACTTGATTTTATGAAGGACTTTAAAAAAATTATTTAAGATATTTCCCACTTAAGATGTGCCCTTAGTGATGGCAATGTAATCAAAGTAGCTCACCTTTCAGGGTTTTTATTATTTAACATGATTACTTTTTTTTGTGGTTTTATAAGTCAGTCCGCAGGTAATGATTTATTAAGATATCTTTGTATCAGAGTTCTGATTTTTCAGTAGTCTAAACTTAAAACCATGGTATTTATAACCTGGGCATACATCCTTTTATACTTTTATAGACATTTGGTTCTATAAATGAATAAGCAATATCATATGCACAGGTGCCATACTTGTGGTTTGTTGAAGAAATACTAAAATTTCCTTTTGTATATTTTTGTAAATACCCAGATTGCTAAAAGTTTTTAAAGACATTCTAGTTAGGAGCATTATCTTGAAAATGCCGTCCTGTCTTCAGTGTAATAGTTTCTGTTCATAGATAATGTGCTTGGATAGTGGCTTGTCCGCCTATCCTGGTCAGATTACTACCTGGTATCGAATGCTGACCGGCAGCCTGCTGCTGCAGAGCAGCTTGTGAGTTCCTGTGAAGCTAAGTACCCTGTTAGAAAATTGAACCATAATCTTGACCCTGGTTGATTTAGAGTTAAGAACCATAACTAACCATAACTATGACAATTGACATTTTAAAAGAACATAGGTAACTTTAGAAGACTTTCTTAAAACTAGTTCTTCTCATTCATAGTTGTTTTCAAACCTAAAATATATGTGAATTTAAACAAGCCATTTTGTTCTCTTTTTATGTAGAGTATTTATAGTTAGGCTACCTTTTATATAGTGTATGAGTCAGTGAAATTTTAAAAATGTTGAGGTATGTTTAGAACATGTTTAAATTTTTTGAGTACATTAATCATAGGTAGTAACAACCAAAAAAAATTGAAGTCATTTAAACACTAAATAAGGCACTGCTTAATTTAAGCACATGAGGATAAAAGCCAAGAGCGGAGCGTTTCATAAAAGATGTCAGAAGTGGGAATGTAGGATTGTGTTTTACATGGCTTTCAGAATCCTACTGTAGCAAACTGTTCTGTGTGAGCCGTGTGCTTTACTTTGTGTATGTGAAAGGAGAATCTTGACTCTCACCTTCTGGGAGTACCAACTCAGATCCATAAACATTTAGCTGCTAAATCAGATTTTCTGTCAAGACTTCTCTCTACCTCTTAATGGCATGATGCTAAAATATTTTGCTATGCTCACAATTTCCAGGTGAGCATCATCTTCCTTTACCTCTTATTGGCAGCATTTTGTGTGGTCTTTTATTTTGTTATTCCTGATCTGTTTTTAAGCATTTATTAGAACTTTAGGTAAAAGAGCCTGCTTTTGTTCATACTTTTTTATAGTGCCATGACTTGGATGAGTTTTTAAAGTTGGATAATATAGAATTTTCCTCCCTTAGATAATAAGTTACGTTTGAAAACTTTCATTTTAATGTTATAATCAAATTACTATTTTATTTTATTCTTTTGCCCATAATCAACACTTTTTAATATTTTGCATATTTTCTTCATCTTTCCCTCTCATTATACTTTATTTTTTTAATATTTTATTTTTTTATTAAGTCTTTTGTACATAGATCATAAATACATTTATGCCCATTTCAGTGTATTGATTATTTGTACAAATTGGAGTGCTTACATCATATTAATCAGCATAGCTTTCATCTCATTTACCCAATTATAGCATTAGGATGAAAACTTTCATGATAATATTTTTATATTTTTATAGGAAAAGCACTCCTAGCACCTTTTTCTGACAGATTAGAAAGATGTGTTTGCAGAGTAATCTGAAGTAAATAACTATGAATCCCAGTTACATTTTCTAAACACTCTGATCTCTTTATAGTAGTTCTGTTTTTGTTTTAATTTTGGAGACAAGAGTCTTGCTCAGTCGCCCTGGGTAGAGGGCAGTGGCATTATAGCTCACAGCAACTTCAAACTCTTAGGCTCAATTGATCCTCTTGCCTAAGCCTCCCGAGTATCTGGGACTATAGATGCTTGCCACAACACCTGGCTAGTTTTTCTATTTTTGCTAAAGAACAGAGTCTTGCTCTTGCTCAGGCTGAACTCCTGAGCTCAAGCACTCCACCCGCCTCAGCCTTATAAAGTGTTAGGATTACAGATGTGAGACACCATGCCTTGCCTATAGAGTTTTACTTTCTTTCTTTCTTTTTTTTTTTTTTTTAAAGAGACATGGTCTTATTATGTTGCCCAGGCTGGACTTGAACTCCTGCGTTTGAGCCATCCTCCCACCCCAGCCTCTTAAGTAGCTGGGCTACAGATGCAGGCCACTATGCGTGGCTCTTATAGTTACTTTTGTAAACTTCTGATGACTTGCTCTTTACATTGTTTTATGTACTTTGATGTAAATTTACAGGATTTTTTTTTTTTTTTGAGACAGAGCCTCAAGCTGTCGCCCTGTGTAGAGTGCGGTGGCATCATAGCTCACAGCAACCTCCAACTTCTGGGTTTAAGTGATTCGCTTGCCTCAGCCTCCCAAGTAGCTGGGACTACAGGCACCGCCCACAACGCCCGGCTATTTTTTGGTTGCAGCCGTCATTGTTGTTTGGTGGGCCCAGGCTGGATTCGAACCTGCCAGCTGTAGTATATGTAGTATATGAGTTACCCAGCCAAATTTACAGGAGTTTTATCTTTAAAACTGCCTTAGGTTAGGTGGCTGGTAGGAGTATATTTATGTTACGTTATGTTATTTCATTTCATTTAGACAGAGCCTCACTTCTGTTTCCTGGGCTAGAGTTCTAGGGCCTCAGCCTAGCTCATAGCAACCTCAGACTCCTCAATTCAAGCAGTCCTCTTGCCTCAACCTCCCAAGTATCTGGGAATAAGTGCACACCCCCATGCCCAGCTAGTTTTTCTATTTTCAGTAGAGATGGGATCTCACTCTTGCTCAGGCTGGTCTCATAACTCCTGAGCTCAAGCGATCCCACTGCCTTGGCCTCCTAGAGTGGTAGGATTACAGGCATGAGCCAACGTGCCTGGGTGGTAGGAATATATTTAATTAAATAAATATCTTTTCGGCGGCGCCTGTGGCTCAGTGAGTAGGGCGCCGGCCCCATATGCTGAGGGTGGTGGGTTCAAACCCAGCCCCGGCCAAACTGCAACCAAAAAATAGCCGGGCATTGTGGCGGGCGCCTGTAGTCCCAGCTGCTCGGGAGGCTGAGGCAAGAGAATCGCTTAAGCCCAAGAGTTAGAGGTTGCTGTGAGCCATGTGACGCCACGGCACTCTACCTGAGGGCGGTACAGTGAGACTCTGTCTCTACAAAAAAAAATAAATAAATAAATAAATATCTTTTCATAGATTCCTAAGACTTCTCTGAGTTTTGTCTTTCTGGGTTTCTGGAGATACAGTAAACATTTTGGCTGTGCTAGTTTCCAAGTTTGGTGACATGGCTGTTGTCTTACAGACTTCAAACTTGTATTCCAGAGCTTCATCAAGGTACAAAGTGTGACATTCTTGTTTAGGGTATTCTTAAGACAATTTGTCCAAATCACCTAAGAAAATTCAGTTACCACAACGACTCAGTCCAAGGGATTGTTTCTCTTGGACTGAGTAAATTTTAGCTCTTGTTACTGTTGTATCCACTGTTAAATGAAATTAGTTTTTAATTTGATAGCAACACATGTTGTTTATGTTCTCTCAATTAAGATTTGAATGTTTTTGATACCGTTATGTTTCCAGTAATTGTTGTAGCCATTTTATTTTATTTATTTATTTATTATTTTTTTAATTGTTGGGGATTCATTGAGGGTACAATAAGCCAGGTTACACTGATTGCATTTGTTAGGTAAAGTCCCTCTTGCAATCATGTCTTGCCCCCAGAAGGTGTGGCACACACCAAGGCCCCACCCCCCTTACTCTTTCCCTCTCTCCCCTTTTCCTCCCCCCACCCATGACCTTAATTGTTGTTAATTGTCCTCATATCAAAATTGAGTACAGGGCGGTGCCTGTGGCTCAGTGAGTAGGGAGCCGGCCCCATATACCGAGGGTGGCGGGTTCAAACCCAGCCCCGGCCAAACTGCAACAAAAAAATAGCTGGGCATTGTGGCGGGCGCCTGTAGTCCCAGCTGCTCGGGAGGCTGAGGCAAGAGAATCGCGTAAGCCCAAGAGTTAGAGGTTGCTGTGAGTCGTGTGACACTGCGGCACTCTACCGGAGGGCAGTACAGTGAGACTCTCTCTCTACAAAAAAAAAAAAAAATTGAGTACATAGGATTCATGCTTCTCTCTTCTTGTGATGCTTTACTAAGAATAATGTCTTCCACTTCCATCTAAGTTAATACGAAAGATGTAAAGTCTCCATTTTTTTTTAATAGCTGAATAGTATTCCATGGTATACATATACCACAGTTTGTTAATCCATTCCTGGGTTGGTGAGCCTTTAGGCTGTTTCCACATTTTGGCGATTGTAAATTGAGCTGCAATAAACAGCCTAGTACAAGTGTCCTTATGATAAAAGGATTTTTTTCCTTCTGGGTAGATGTCCAGTAATGGGATTGCAGAATCAAATGGGAGGTCTAACTTGAGTGCTTTGAGGTTTCTCCACACTTCCTTCCAAAAAGGTTGTACTAGTTTGCAGTCCCACCAGCAGTGTAAAAGTGTTCCCTTCTCTCCACATCCACGCCAGCATCTGCAGTTTTGAGATTTTGTGATGTGGGCCATTCTCGCTGGGGTTAGATGGTATCTCGGGGTGGCTTTGATTTGCATTTCTCTAATAGATAGGGATAATGAGCATTTTTTCATGTGTTTGTTAGCCATTCGTCTGTCTTCTTTAGAGAAGGTTCTATCCATGTCTCTTGCCCATTGATATATGGGATTGTTGGCTTTTTTCATGTGGATTAATTTGAGTTCTCTATAGATCCTAGTTATCAAGCTTTTGTCTGATTGAAAATATGCAAATATCCTTTCCCATTGTGTAGGTTGTGTCTTTGCTTTGGTTGTTGTCTCCTTAGCTGTACAGAAGCTTTTCAGTTTAATGAAGTCCCATTTGTTTATTTTTTTTGTTGTTGCAATTGCCATGGCAGTCTTCTTCATGAAGTCTTTCCCCAGGCCAATATCTTCCAGTGTTTTTCCTATGTTTTCTTTGAGCATTTTTATTATTTCATGCCTTAAATTTAAGTCCTTTATCCATCTTGAATCAATTTTTGTGGGTGGGGGAAGATGTGGGTCCAGTTTCAGTCTTTTACATGTGGATATCCAGTTCTCCCAACACCATTTATTGAATAGGGAGTGTTTCCTCCAAGGTATGTTCTTGTTTGGTTTATCGAAGATTAGGTGGTTGTAAGATGTTAGTTTCATTTCTTGGTTTTCTATTCGATTCCAAGTGTCTGTGTATCTATTTTTGTGCCAGTACCATGCTGTCTTGACCACTATGGCTTTGTAGTACAGCCTAAAATCTGGTATGCTGATGCCTCCAGCTTTATTTTTATTACTAAGAACTGCCTTAGCTATGTGGGATTTTTTCTGGTTCCATATAAAACGCAGAATCATTTTTTCCAAATCTTGAAAGTATGATGTTGGTATTTTAATAAGAATGGCATTGAATAGGTAGATTGCTTTGGGAAGTATAGAAATTTTAAAAATGTTGATTCTTCCCATCCATGAGCATGGTATGTTCTTCCATTTGTTTGTTGTTGTTGTTGTTGTTGTTGTTGAGACAGGGTCCCACCCTATGCCCCTGAGCAGAGTACAGTGGGCATGGTAGCTCACCGCAACCTCAGACTCGGGCTGCGGGCACCCCACTGCCTCAGCCTCCGGAAGCCGCTGGGATTACAGGCGCTCACCACAGTGCCTGGCTGGTTTTTCTATTTTTTTCATGAGTCAGGGTCTTTCTGTCACTCAGGCGAGTCTCAAACTCCTGAGCTCAAGCGATTCTCCCTCCTCAGCCTCCCACAGTGCTAGGATTACAGGTGTCAGCCACCACGCCCGGCATACTTCCATTTGTTAATATCCTCTGCTGTTTCCTTTCTGAGGATTTCATAATTTTCTTTATAGAGGTCCTTCACCTCCTTCGTTAGGTATATTCCTAGGTATTTCATTTTCTTTGAAACTATGGTGAAGGGAGTTGTGTCCTTAATTAGCTTCTCATCTTGACTGTTATTGGTGTACACAAAGGCTACTGACTTGTGGACATTGATTTTATATCCTGAAATATTACTGTATTTTTTGATGACTTCTTGGAGTCTTGTGGTTGAGTCTTTGAGTCTAAGTATAAGATCATGTCGTCAGCAAAGAGGGAGAGTTTGACCTCCTCTGCTCCCATTTGGATTCCCTTTATTTCGTTGTCTTGCCTAATTGTACTGGCTAGAACTTCCAGCACTATGTTAAATAGTAAAGGTGACAGAGGGCAACCTTGTCTGGTTCCAGTTCTAAGAGGAAAAGCTTTCAGTTTTACTCCATTCAGTAAAATATTGGCTGTGGGTTTGTCATAGATAGCTTCAATCAGTTTTAGAAATGTGCCGCCTGTGCCTATACTCTTCAGTGTTCTAATTAGAAAAGGATGCTGGATTTTATCAAATGCTTTTTCTGCATCTATTGAGAAGATC
Source organism: Nycticebus coucang (assembly GCF_027406575.1). Lineage (NCBI taxonomy): Eukaryota > Metazoa > Chordata > Mammalia > Primates > Lorisidae > Nycticebus > Nycticebus coucang. The sequence goes on along the minus strand of NC_069792.1, from coordinate 17,807,584 downwards.
ATGTGATCTTTATTTTTCCTCTGTTAATATGGTGGATAAAGTTTATGGACATGCGTATGTTAAACCAAACCAACCTTGCATCCCTGGGATGAAACCTACTTGATCATGATGTATGACTTTTTTGATGATAAGCTGTAACCTATTGGGTAGGATTTTGTTGAGAATTTTTGCATCTATATTCATGAGTGAGCCTGGTCTGAAATTCTCCTTTTTGGTTGGGTCTTTTCCTGGTTTTGGTATCAGGGTGATGCTTGCTTCATGGAATGTGTTGGGGAAGATTCCTTCTTCCTCAATTTTTTGGAATAATTTCTGCAGTACAGGAATAAGCTCTTCCTTGAAGGTTTGATAGAATTCTGGAGTGAAGCCATCTGGACCAGGGCATTTTTTGGTTGGAAGCTTTTTTATTGTTTCTTTAATCTCAGTGCTTAAAATTGGTCTGTTCAGGAGCTCTATTTCTTCCTGGCTAAGTCTAGAGAGAGGGTGTGATTCTAAATATGATCCATTTCCTTCCCGTTGTCAAATTTCTGGGCATAGAGTTTCTGGTAGTGTTCAGAGATGATCTCTTGTACCTCAGTTGTTATTTCCCCTTTAGCATTTCTGATTGAGGTTACTAGAAATTTTACTTTTATATTTCTAGCTAGTCTAGCCAATGGTTTATGTATTTTATTTATTTTTTTAAAAAACCAACTCCTTGTTTCATTAATTTTCTGAATGATTCTTTTGTTTTCAATTTCATTGATCTCTGATTTGATTTTGGATATTTCTTTTCTTCTACTGAGTTTAGGCTTAGATTGTTCTTCTTTTTCGAATTCCGTAAGATGGCTTGTGAGTTTGTTGATTCGCTCTCTTTCTGTTTTTCGAATGTAGGCATCTTAAAGCAATAAAGTTTTCTCTCAAAACTGCTTTTGCAGTATCCCACAGGTTTTGGTAGCTTGTATCTTCATTGTTGTTATGCTCAAGGAAGTTAATAATTTCCTGTTTTATTTCTTCCTGCTCCCATCTGTTATTCAAGAGGAGGTTGTTTAATTTCCCTATGTTTGCGTGGGGTCGAACGTTTTTGTTAGAGTTGAGTTCCACCTTTAGTGCCTTATGGTCTGAGAAGATACAAGGTAAAATTTCAGTTCTTTTGATTCTATTGATATTTGTTTTTTGTCCCAGGTTATGATCAATTTTGGAGAATGTTCCTTGGGGTGATGAGAAGAATGTATATTCTTTACCTTTGGGATGGAGTGTTCTATATGCGTCTATCAAGCACAGTTGTTCTAGGGTCACATTTAAATCTCTTATATCTTTGTTTAATTTCTGTTTAGAGGATCTGTCCAGTTCTGTAAGGGGAGTGTTAAAGTCCCTGTTATTATGGTATTATCAGATATCATATTGCTCAGACTGAGTAAGGTCTATTTCAAGAATCTGGGAGCATTTTAATTGGGTGCATAAATATTTAGAATTGAAACGTCTTCTTGTTGTATTTTTCCCTTAAGCAATATAAAGTGACCATCTTTGTCTTTTTTGACTTTAGTTGCTTTAAATCCACATGTATCTGAAAATAAGATTGCAACTCCTCTTTTCTTCTGAATTCCATTTGCCTGAAAAATTGTCTTCCAACCCTTGACTCAGAGTTTTAATTTGTCTTTTGAAGCCGTGTGTGTTTCCTGCAGACAGCAAATGGATGGCTTGTGTTTTTTAATCCAGTCAGCCCATCTGTGTCTCTTCAGTGGGGAATTCAAGCCATTAGCATTTATTGAGATAATTGATAAGTGTGGTAGTATTCTGTTGATCTTGTTTTGTGAGAGTCCATTGCTTAGTTTTATCTTTTGCATCAGTGTGGAGGTTAGGTTCTGTCCTTTCATTTCTGAGTCCTTACTTTGCTGCTGATCCATTGTGATGGTCAGTGTGTAGAACAGGTTGAAGTATTTCCTGTAGAGCTGGTCTTGTTGTGGCGAATTTCCTCAATGTTTGTATATCCGTAAATAATTTGATATCTCCGTCAATTTTAAAGCTTAGCTTAGCAGGGTACAGAATTCTGGGCTGGAAGTTGTTCTGTTTAAGTAGATTAAAGGTAGATGACCATTGTCTTCTTGCTTGGAAAGTTTGCTTAGAGAAGTCTGCAGTCACTCTGATGGATTTGCCCCTGTAGGTCAACTGGCTCTTACTCCTGGCAGCTTGCAGAATCTTTTCTTTTGTCTTGACTTTGGACAGGTTCATCACAATGTGTCTTGGAGAAGCTCGGTTAGAGTTGAGACGACCTCGGGTCCAATATCCCTCTGAAAGCAGTGTGTCAGAATCTTTGATGATATTTGGGAAATTTTCCTTTATGATATTCTCTAGTATGGCTTCCCCTTCTGGGATTCCTATAACTCATATGTTGGAACGCTCCATAAAGTCCCATAATTCTGACAGTGAACGTTCTGCTTTCTCTCTCTTCTTTTCTGCCTCTTTTACTGTCTGAATTATCTCAAGAACTTTGTCCTCTACCTCTGAAATTGTTTCTTCTGCATGGTCTAACCTGTTGCTGATACTTTCCATTGCATCTTTAAGTTCCCTAATTGACTGCTTCAGTTCCTTCAGCTCCGCTATATCCTTTCTATATTCTTCATATCATTCATCTCTTATTTGATTCTGTTTTTGGATTTCCTTTTGGTTATTTTTCACTTTATTAGCAGTTTCCTTCATTGTTTCCATCATTTCTTTCATTGTTTTCATCATGTATATTCTAAATGCCCTTTCTGTCATTGCTAACATTTCTTTATAGGTGGAATCCTCTGAGGTAGCTACCTCATGGTCCCTTGGAGGGGTTGCTCTGCACTGGTTCTTCATGTTGCCTGGAGTTTTCTGCTGATTCTTCCTCATGAGTGATTTCTTTTATCTGTTTCCTTGCCATAATTTTCCTTTCACTGTCTCTTGCTCTTTAAGTTCCCATGCCTGTGGACTAAGGTTTCGATGAGTCCTTTAGGTACAGGACCAGAAGGATGAGAAGGTTAAAGAGGAAGAAGGGATAAAAGAAAGAAAGAAAGAACAAAAGAAAACAGAGAAAGGAGAGGGGTTGGGTAAAAGGGAATATTTACAAAAAGAAGAGAGGCACAGAAAGAGGGAGACAGAAGCAATGTAGGTGTACAGAAGGGTACTTTGACACAACCTTAAAAAACTCCCAACCTCTGGGGGTGCCCGGTTGGGTGGTTCCCTTGAGGTCAGCAGCTCTTTGCTAACCTGATCAGACACAGTACCCCACCTCCACCAAGTAGAGAGGAAAGAGAAAAATGCTATAAATCGAACCAAAACTGTCATAGCCATTTTAAAGAGACTTCCAAGAGCTTTGAAACCTTGGGCAAAACCAGATGATTGCATTATCCAGTCTTCTCCCTTTCTTATCATAAATTACTCTTGTCTACTTCAGAGAAAGTTGAATTACTTCATGCCAGAATGAGACTTTCTACATTCACTTCATTTTCTATGGCTGTTGTTCATTTTTATATTTGTTTTGTTGAACATTTCATACTTCCTATCCTCAAAGTAATTATTAAATCTTATGTGAGTATTCAGTTTTTAAAATGCAAGTGAAACTTCTGTATTAATTTCTAGGAATTATGATGGTTTTTCATGTCTAGGTTAAAAATAAAATGACAAAGGAACAGTACATTAAGATGAATAGAGGTATCAATGATAGTAAAGACCTTCCTGAAGAGTATCTGTCAGCCATCTATAATGAAATAGCTGGAAAAAAGATATCAATGAAAGAAACAAAAGAACTAACAATCCCTACAAAGTCAAGTAAACAAAGTAAGTATCCAAATCAACTGAATCCTGACTATTCAAGGGGAAAAATAAGGGTTCTTAAAAGAGTTTTTAATTTGATTTAGAATAAAGTAACCATATAATTATGGGTTAGAAACATATTTGGATGAGAAGTATTCTAATATACAGTTTGATTATCAGAGTTTATTTCATCCCTGCATTCTGAAGAATGATGACACTGACCAGAGATTAATAGAAAATGCTACATAATAAGGTGTGTGTTAGTGTTAATCTCAGCCAAGATTTGGAGGTCAAAGAGATTGCTTAGACACTCTTTTGCTTCCATCTCCATCATCATCAACATCTTTCCTTTTGTTCATCTATCATGACACATGAATGGTGGGACTAGGGGTAACTGGAGGAGCTGGGGAAGATGAGAGTCATGGGAAGCTCAGGGGGTTGGAAATCATTGTTTCAAACAGACATAACTTAAGTAACTGTGGAGACCCTACATCTAACTGGCAGTAGGAGCCAACAGTGGACTCTAGATACCTAATAAACGTAGACAATAGGGATTAAATTAGAGCTGAAATCTGACTTCAGGGATGAGGTGTAGGGGTAATGGTTCAAGAATGTAACAGTAATACAGAAAGAGGCTTCCTGCTTTTCTAAGCACTTCTATTTGGAAGTGAAATTGTAAGCTTAACAAATTGCAGTAGTAAGATTGTATTGACAGGAGAGAAGCTATATTACGTATTAAAATATTTTCCTATCTCTGTTTCCCTAATACTTTTATTATGGCAGTTGTACCTACTCTTTCTCCTTGACTCTTAGTCCAAGCATATTTTTTAGGTGAAATTAATATAACCTAAAATTAACCATTTAAAAGTTAAGAATTCAGTAACATTTAGTACATTCACAACGTTGTGCAGTCACCAGCTCTTAATCTAGTTCCAAAGCATTTCAGCACACAGAATCACCTCAAACTCATTGAGCAGCTAACTCCTCATTCCCCCTTATCCCATTCCCTGGAAAACCTCAGTCTACTTTCTGTTTCCATGGATTTATTCATTCTGGATATTTCACATAAGCAGAATCTCATAATATGTGACCTTTTATGTCTGGGTTCTTAGGATTGTTTTTAATTGGTTCCAGTTGGTGATATTTATTATTTGATAGTAAACATCAAAATAGCATTTTTAAATGCTTTATATCTTAAATGCTAATAGTGGTTATTGTTTCAGATGTAGCCAGTGAAAAACAAAGAAGACTTCTGTATAACTTAGAAATGGAACAGATGGCCAAGACAGCTAAAGCTCTCATGGAGGCCGTGAGCCATGTTCAGGCACCTTTTACAAGTGCAACACATTTGGAGCATGTGAGGCCCATGTTTAAGGTTAGAATTTCTAATAACTTAATTGTAGTGTACATTTATATATTATTTTGTTCAGTATATTTTTAAGTTAAAGAAGTTTAGTGATATAGCACATCAGTGTAGACCTGAAAACTATTAGCCTTGTTATTTAAGAACATGGTATATACAAATTTTCTGTTATTTAAGAAGAAGAAGAGTTATGTTTAACTCCTAAGTTATAGAAAAGTTTTAGAAAATGATCTTTAATCTTTGGCCTGTTTTTCTCTAAATGAATTATACATAAACCTTTGGAGTTATTGTAATTCAGATTTTTTTTTTTTTTTTGAGACAGAGTCTCAAGCTGTCGCCTTGGGTAGAGTGCTTGTAGCACCATGGCTCACAGCAACCTCCACCTCTTGGCCTCAAGCAATCTTCTTACCTCAGTTTTTCTATTTTTAGTGGAGATGGGAGTCTTGCTTTTGCTCTGGCTGGTCCCGAACTTGTTCTAATTCAGATTTCAAAATGATATTGAGGCTCTTGCTCTCTCACAGTGCTTCAAGCCCAGACACTAATTTGAGATTTCTGAGTATGCTTAAAGGCGAGAAAGTAGGATAGAGAACAAAAGGGAACATTGTGTTTGCAGGGTGATTTCATGAAAATGAAACATGTTGGTTCTTTGAATTTAATTTTTCATTCCTTCTTCAATTATTTTTTTCTGTCGTTCTTCCAAATTCTAGAATGAGTAAGCAGTGGATTAAAAGGGTTGTTTGGAAGTGGAGAAGCATCTAGTCAAGTCTGAAAAGAGAAAGGGAGTAAATTATATTCTAGTTTATGAGGCAGTATATAGTATGATCATCTGTAGAGACTGAAGGTCATAATGCAAGTTCTCATTCTAACTACACATATGTGTGGGCAGTAGAAGATTACTACAAGATTCCTGTGCTGCTTTCAGCTCCACAATTTTCTTCAAGGTCTGTGTGATATGGTATTTCTAACAGTTGATCAAGAATTACGGGATTAGAGTGAGGAAGCCAGGGGCACATGTTAAAAAGAATAGTGGTATGTAACTGGTCTTACCTTTTAGAGTAATACAGAAAATCATGTTGAAATCATGCAACACATTTTTTTATTATTATGAAATACATTTTATAAAGAAGGGTTTGTTTTGTTTTAAATAATCTTACACCCTTACTTTGTTTATCTTTTCAAATAATGTTTTCTTGATTGGGAGGTGGGTTGTATAAGATTACAAGACAAAAATAATAAGGAGCAAGCCACAATTCTACCACTCAGGAAAAACTTCTTTTACTATGTCTGTATACTACTTTTCTATATTAAACAGTTATGCTCATACCATCGATTAAATTTTTTATCTTGCTGTTTCTCATGTAAGTGATTTCCCAATTTCATGAATAGCCTCTGTGGTCTATTATCTGAATTAGCTGTAGTTTATTTAAACATCCTCTAAGCTAGAATTAAGAATATTTTCCCATTTCTGTTGCTACTACCTTACTGCAGACATCTTTATTTCTCTCTCTGATTACAGCAGCATTCTCCTAACAGGCATCCTCATGTCCACTTTGTGTTCCTTTTACCTCCCCTCTACCCAGAGGCCAGAGTGATCTTTTTAAAATATGAAAATGCCACTTTATACTTAAAGCTGGTCATTGATTTTGTATGATACAATGATAACACCCTACAGCATTTGCAGATCTGCTGTGGTCTGGCTCCACCTGCCTCTTCAAAATTATGTCTAGTTCCCTTCTGTCTTTACTATGCCACATTTATACCAGCATTCTTTCAGTTTTCAAAAGGTATTTAAATCTTTCCAGGGCATTCATAGAAGGTATATCCTTTGTCTAGAATGTTCTTTCCTTTTTTACCTGAATAGTTTCCAGTTTAAATGTCCTGCCTTGACAGCTCTAATCTAAGTCCCATTATTAATGCTTTTCCGTCATTATATTTACAATATTAATTACATACAGATGCTCCTCAACTTACAATGGGATTACGTCCCAATAAACCCATTGTAAGTTGAAAATAGTGTAAGTCAAAAATGCATTTAGTGCATCTAACCTACCAAACATAGCTTATCCTACCTTACCTTAAACATGCTCAGAACATTTACCTTACCCTACAGTTGAGTAAAATCATCCAGCAACACAAAACCTATTTTATACCTATTACACAATCCTAGCCATATGGGAGGCCAAGGCAGGTGGATCACTTGAGCTCATGAGTTTGAGCAAGAGTGAGACCCTGTCTCTACTAAAAAGGAAAAACTAAGACAAGATGACAAACTCTTGAGCCCAAGAGTTTGAGGTTGCTGTGAGCTATGATGCTACGGCACTCTACCAAGGGTGAGAAAGTGAGACTCTGTCTCAAAAACCCAAAAACAAAAAAACCTATTTTATAGTAAAGTGTTTACTATTGCATGTAACTCATTGAATACTGTACTGAAAATGAGAAACGGAATGGTTGTACATCAGCCATCATAAAGTTGAAAAATTAGTCAGGGACCATCTGTATATATATTATTTGTGTACATTATGAGTCAAAGGACCATATATCTGTTTACTTTTCCCAGTTTATAGAGTAGTTCCCAGCTTGCGTTAAGTGCCCAATAAATAAGCATTGTCTGGGGAAAAGAATGAATGATAGAGCCCTAGAAAGCAATTTATAATATTAAGGGCCATTTTTGAGAACCTTTTTACATGTTGCCAAATTGTATTCCACAAAGGTTTATATAATTATGATTTATATTGTTTATATTACAATTTTACCATTGCCTGAATATTAGGTCTAATTTGATAGGGATCATTGTCTCTAATGGAGTTAGGAAATTTTTTCACTGGCTTAGGAACCATTTGTGTTTGTTCTTATATAAAATACAACTCAAGTTTCCCAACAGATTTGTTGTTTCTCTATAATAGCATGTGTGATTTATTCCTTTCATAGGGTACTTTGCAATTTGTAAGTACTACTGCACTGCATATGTTTCTCATGGCTTCTCTCTATAGTGACAGTCCAGGTATTATAGATGAGGAAAAACGAGATCCAGAGAGATGAAATAAGTGGCAGAGCTAGGACTAGAACCTAGGTTTTGTGGCTTATGTTCCTTTGTTTAGAGATTATAAACTTTTACTTCTCAACTTTCTGAAGTTTAGAAATAAAGCGCTGGGTAGCTTTGTTTGCCTTCGTAATACTTAACAGCCTTATAGATCTTTGAAAAATTCCAGTTGCCCTTTCTATACCACACTGCTATGAATATTTTTCATCTTTGTGGTGATGTAGTTTTGCTTTGGCATGACTTACCAAAAGCAGTTGAATCCTTTCTTTTTTTTTTTTTTTTTTTTTCTCATTAAACTTTGTTTTAATGGGTCTCAAAATTCTGTGACAGATTTTTGGTCATGTTGTTTCCATTAAAAAGTACTGATTTTAAAAACTAATAACTTAAAACTGCCACACAAAAAGAAACAAATGGTCCACAAAACATTTTCCTTTCCTTCTGAAGGTTTTACGATGCATTGTTATCATTAACCAGTCTTTTACTATTAAACTTAAATGGCCAATTGAAACAAACAGTTCTGAGACCGTTCTTCCACCACTGATTAAGACTGGGGTGGCAGGTATTAGGGATAATATTCATTTCGCCTTCTGAGCTTTCTGGGCGGACTTGGTGACCTTGCCAGCTCCAGCAGCCTTCTTGTCCACTGCTTTGATGACACCAACAGCAACTGTCTGTCTCATGTCACGAACAGCAAAACGACCCAGAGGAGGATAATCTGAGAAGCTCTCAACACACATGGGTTTGCCAGGAACCATATCGACGATGGCGGCGTCACCGGATTTCAGGAATTTAGGGCCATCTTCCAGCTTTTTACCAGAGCGGCGGTCAATCTTTTCCTTCAGCTCAGCAAACTTGCAGGCAATGTGAGCTGTGTGACAATCCAGTACAGGAGCGTAGCCAGCACTAATTTGGCCTGGATGATTCAGGATAATCACCTGAGCAGTGAAGCCAGCTGCTTCCATTGGTGGGTCATTTTTGCTATCACCAGCAACATTGCCACGACGAACATCTTTGACAGACACATTCTTGACATTGAAGCCCACGTTGTCTCCTGGAAGAGCTTCACTCAAAGCTTCATGGTGCATTTCAACAGACTTTACTTCAGTTGTAACATTAACTGGAGCAAAGGTGACCACCATGCCAGGTTTGAGAACACCAGTCTCCACTCGGCCCACAGGGACAGTACCAATACCACCAATTTTGTAGACATCCTGCAGAGGCAGACGCAAGGGCTTGTCAGTTGGACGAGTTGGTGGCAGAATGCAATCCAGAGCTTCAAGCAGCGTGGTTCCACTGGCATTGCCATCCTTCCGGGTGACTTTCCATCCCTTGAACCAAGGCATGTTTGCACTTGGCTCCAACATGTTGTCACCATTCCAACCAGAAATTGGCACGAATGCTACTGTGTCAGGGTTGTAGCCAATTTTCTTAATGTAAGTGCTGACTTCTTTAACGATTTCCTCGTATCTCTTCTGGCTGTAGGGCGGCTCAGTGGAATCCATCTTGTTAACGCCAACAATTAGTTGTTTCACACCCAGTGTGTAAGCCAGAAGGGCATGCTCACGGGTCTGCCCATTCTTTGAGATACCAGCTTCAAATTCACCAACACCAGCAGCAACTATCAGGACAGCACAGTCAGCCTGAGATGTGCCTGTAATCATGTTTTTGATAAAGTCTCTGTGTCCTGGGGCATCAATGATAGTAACATAGTATTTGCTGGTCTCAAATTTCCACAGGGAGATATCAATGGTGATACCACGCTCACGTTCAGCCTTCAGTTTATCCAAGACCCACGCGTACTTGAAGGAGCCCTTTCCCATCTCAGCAGCCTCTTTCTCGAATTTTTCAATGGTTCTCTTGTCAATGCCACCACATTTGTAGATCAGATGGCCAGTAGTGGTGGATTTGCCCGAATCTACGTGTCCAATGACAACGATGTTGATATGAGTCTTTTCCTTCCCCATTTTGGATAGTATGGGCGGTTTTCACAACACCTGTGTTCTGGCGGCAAACCCGTTGCGAAAAAGCTGAATCCTTTCTTATCAGACATTTTAAAGTTACATGGTTAATTAGGATTTTCAGTGGTCAAAAAGTAGCTCTTTTTTGTTTTATAGTATAAACTTCATTAGGTACTCAGACTTTTGATAGTAAAAATTTGACAAATATTTGTGTCCTCCACAGTTTATGATGAAGGTATATTTTACTAGACTTTAAAAAATACATTGTCCAACTAGGAACCAGAGATATTAACTGATGTCTCAATGTAAAATATTTGGCAGTTAAAAAACTAGGCTAAATGATGTTCATGGAGCTGGCTTAAAGAAAAGAGAATAATGTTTTTGTTGTAAACAGGAAAATTAATAACATAATAAAGAGTCGTATTCAAAATAAAGAGTCTGTGAAGTATTACAAGGTACTAAGCTTATAAAGAGTAGTTCTGAAGTTGGGTAAAACTGTTATTTTTATGCATATTGACTATTCCTTTTTCAAATTGGTATTAATAATTGATAGATGCTATTCTTAAAATGTGCCTAAGGCCCCTTACTGAATTTATGGTCTTGCTCTCTACTTACTTTAGCCCAGGCAGCATTTTATAGTTTTTTTACCTTTATCTAGTTTTTCAGATAGCTATGCCAAAAACTTCCAGAACTTCCATAAGTCTTGTATTATTTGAAAGCTTTGAGAAATATTAATGTAGTGTTATCATAAAATTTATCACTTTATATTCATGATATTTTTAAATTTAAAATTTTTCTAGTTGGCCTGGACACCTTTTCTGGCTGCATTCAGTGTGGGGCTACAAGACTGTGATGATACTGAAGTAGCCTCTCTTTGCCTGGAAGGGATAAGATGTGCCATCAGAATTGCATGCATTTTCAGCATTCAGGTAACAGAGAATTGTGTTTTTGTAGCTATTTAGGGACATTAATTACTTATGTCATTACTGTGTTTTAAATTACTATCATTTTTTTATGTCTGACTTACTAAAAACTAGTTTTAAGTATATGATGGAATTTAAATGAATCTTAATGTTTCTGAGAAGCTACGATGGAAGGGGTAATTCTGTATTGTCTGTCTAAAATTTATCATCATGACTTTGGTTACTATTTTTTCCCTTATAGATTATTAGCATTATAAAAAGTTGCTAAGACTTTGAATTCCTACATGTTGAGTATCTTATTTAAGCATGTTATATATGCTTACTGAATTTTATTTTATATAGTAGAACTGCTGTACGCTGACCACCCAAAGGATTATAACAAACTGGTCAACATATGGAAGTGATCAACATAAGGACTTTCCATTGAGTACACATGGTACAATGTCTAGTCAATGAAAATTAGGTCAGCTTGAGGTGGTCAGTGTAGGGATGTGGTCAACTATGGAGAGTCTGTGTATTTTATATGGCTTTTTAACTTAAGCCTAAAGATAAATTATCTTTAAAAGAACCAAGTATCCAGTACATAATCTTCATGAAAACAATCCCTTTTAGAAATTTATGTACTTTATCTGAGGATAACTTTTAGTAAACTTGTCTTCTTTGTTTTTAAAACTCATTTCACATTTAGTTATGAATGTTAAGTCTTACAAAAAGCACAGCTTAGCTGTAGAGAAAAATAAATTTATAAATCAGGTTTCTGCCAATCAAGTACAGAGTACGTGAAACAAAAGTGCTCAACAAATTTTTTTTTTAGTATATGGATTCATTAGTTATCTCTAAAATCTCATCTTGATTTTGAATTTAGAAATGTATATCTTTCTCACTTTGTCATCTTAAAATGAAGGAAAAATTTAAAACTACTTTGTGGTACTATGTATTGTATGTAATTCATGACAAATGAAACTTACTAAGTTACAAGTTAAAAACTTACTAAACTAGTAAATAGAGTTTGTCATTAGGGAATTAGGTATCATTCTGCTGTATTTACAACCATGTAATTACACTTTTCTCTTTTTTATAGCTGGAAAGAGATGCGTATGTCCAGGCGCTAGCAAGATTTACCTTACTTACAGTGAGTTCTGGTATTACTGAAATGAAACAAAAGAACATTGACACAATAAAAACACTTATCACAGTGGCTCATACAGATGGAAATTATTTAGGAAATTCCTGGCATGAGGTATAATCACCTTACTTTCAACTTTGTAATTTGGTTTATAAAATGAGCAAATGCTAAATATTCTGTCACTGACATACTTAGAAGTTTGGGGAGAAAATTAAATTAGGATTTTAGCTTTTTATAATGACTTATAATATAAAATTTTATATTATATATTATATTTATATATTTTTATATTTAAATATTTTAGAGGCTATTTTTAACATGGAATTAAACATTATTTTCCTTTCATAATTAAGATTCTGAAGTGTATCAGTCAGTTGGAGCTGGCACAACTTATAGGAACCGGAGTGAAACCTCGATACATTTCTGGAACAGTGCGAGGCAGAGAAGGATCTTTTACTGGAACAAAAGATCAGGCTCCTGATGAATTTGTTGGTCTGGGGTTAGGTGAGAACTTTTAAAATGCTTTTGATGGAGTATTGAAAATTTTTTTAGCTTCCTCATCATAAGTCACTTTCTTATAGCAGTGAAATGTAATTAGAGAGAAAAAGTAAAATTTCCTTTGTCTAACTTTATGAGAAAAAGCCAGATGACTAAATAGAGAACTAAGTCTTTTTTGCCTGGTCTGATTTGTAGCATTAAATAACCCTTAGTCTCATTCTCTTCTTTGGGGATAGGAGAAGAGTACAGTTTAAAATTACCTGCTTCTAAGACTAATCGGGTAACTTAAATCTATAAAGGCTAATCAAAGGTAATAGATAGTTGGGCAACTAGAGAAAGTATTCACATTCAGAATTTTTAAAGGCAGTGTCCAGGCCTAATCAAACTCTTCTGCCAGTATGAGACCTCTCTCTGTAGCTTCTCATATGCTTAATGCGGCCAGGAATTTCCAGAATTAACCCAACAGAACAAAAGAAAATACTCAAGAAAGTGGATAGAGTAGAATAAAAAACAATGCATTTTTAGTCATAAATGGAAGGAATTCCACCATGGAAGAAATACAGTTTAGACTTTGACCTTGATTGAATATTCTACTTCAGGGTTGGAATTCTAATGTATTTTTTCCTGACTGTGCTTAAGTTACCTTTTTTTTTTTTAAGAGACAGAGTCTTACTTTGTTGCCCTCGGTAGAGTGTTGTGGTGTCATAGCTCACAGCAACCTCCAGCTCTTGGGCTTAGGCGATTCTCTCTTGCTTCAGCCTCCCGAGTGGCTGGGACTAGAGGCGCCCGCCACAATGCCTGGCTATTTTTTGTTGCAGTTTGGCCAGGGCCGAGTTCAAACCCACCATCCTCGGTATATGGGGCTGGCGCCCTACTCACTGAGCCACAGGCACTGCCCAGTGCTTAGGTTACTTTAACTCTCTGAGATTCAGTTTCCACTTTTTGCAAACTAAAAGTAATATCCACTCATACGATTGTTGGGAATAAATAAGAATATGTAAGAGTGGACTTACATAATGGCTGGTATGTTAGAAGCTTCTGGATAGTCTCTGTCCATCCTTCCTCCGCTACCTCCAACCAAGGAATCTAAAAGGAATGATTTAAAGAGAGCAGGAATTTTCTTTTAGTGATTTCTTTGTTGTTGCTAGCAGTAAAAATTCTTAGGCAATCCAAAACAATTTAAAACTTTATAAAGGATCCATAGGAAAAGAAATAAAGATCAGGACCATGTTTGCCTTCAAGTTCCTGGTGGTAATCCAACTAAAGCAGCTAGCAGTGCAGTCTGTCCCTCAGATGCCAAGGTCTAGGGGTGCAGGTATAGATAACTTGGTGATCCAGCAGCAAGATTTAGAACCTGCACAGTGACTTACGTAATCTAGAAGTCCAACTGTGTAATTAGTCCATGAGGTAACTCAAGATACAGATGAAAACTATTTACAGGAAAGTAAAATGAATGTACACTGATTGATTAAATAGCTTTAAAAAGGCTTGGAGAGTGTGGGAAGACCAAAGTAATGACAGGTGTTAATTTCTGGGCCTCAGTTTTGGCAAGTAGGACTATGTAATTAGGGTACACTAAAAATAAAACACCAATGCAATATTTTAATCTTCTAGAAGTTTTAGTCAAACAAGAGAAATAATGATACTTGCTGATAATGTTCACTTAAAAATAAGTTGAAAGTAATTTGTTCACCATGCCATAGTGCTACTTACGAGTAGAAGAATATGAGATGAACTATCTTCTCCCTTCAGAAAAAGAAAATTTTCATAAGGATACATACATTTCAGACCTGGCAATGACAACAGCTCAGACTTTCAGGCCACTTTAGAGCTTAGTAACTCTCTTTTATGCTTTATTTAGACTTTCTCTTGTATTATCTCCTTCTCTTTTTGGTCTTTCCATTCTCTACTTACTTCTGAATCTCAGGCTCTCATTTTTGAGTCTACATCCTAGTGGAAGCTAGTCTGTTGACTTGGCTCCTGTTAGGCAGAGCCCTCCCTTTGGACTGTCACATTGGTTAACATTCAGCCCATGTGGTACATGTCCACCCCGTTCCTCTGGGCCAGTGGTTCTCAACCTTCCTTAATGCCGTGACCCTTTAATACAGTTCCTCATGTTGTGGTGACCCCCAACCATAAAATTATTTTTGTTGCTACTTCATAACTGTAAATTTGCTACTGTTATGAATCGTAATGTAAATATCTGATACGCAGGATGGTCTTAGGCAACCCCTGGGAAAGGGTCATTCGACCCCCAGGTTGAGAACTGCCTACTCAGACAGCAAATACTTTCTTGAGCAGGATTCTGTAGTCAGAATTTAAGCTAGAAGATAGTCAGATAGTCACACCAATTTAGCCTGTATGTAGAGTATATATGTTTTTGTTTTGAACTCATATCTTCCTTTTTTAATAGGATCTATGTACCAAGGAGTCTATGTAACCAAGTTGAGGGGATTGAATATATATTTATCTGATTTTCTGACTGATAATGAAAAAGTCTGCTTTTAGTTTTTAGAAATGTGGAACTTTCAGGGCGGCGCCTGTGGCTCAGTCAGTGGGGCGCCGGCCCCATATACCGAGGGTGGCGGGTTCAAACCCAGCCCCGGCCAAACTGCAACCAAAAAAAAAAAAAAATAGCCGGCCATTGTGGCGGGCGCCTGTAGTCCCAGCTACTTGGGAGGCTGAGGCAAGAGAATCGCTTAAGCCCAGGAGTTGGAGGTTGCTATGAGCTGTGTGAGGCCACGGCACTCTACCGAGGGCCATAAAGTGAAACTCTGTCTCTACAAAAAAAAAAAAAAAAATGTGGAACTTTCATTTGTTAAGAATACAATAGTATTTATGTAAATTTTTATAAGTATTAAATTTGAATTATATGCATTTGTTCTTTTAAATTATATTAAAAGAACAACATGGATGTAAGATATATGATATTTAAAAATGTGGTGGCTTGGTACCATAAATATTTAAAGAATGTTGACACACGTGTATCTTTGTTTTTAGTTAACCAAAATGTATATGCTTTTGAGTAATTTATAGGATAAAACTAGGAACTCAGCTTATTATGTTATATACTGTCTCGTAGTTCTTTGGAAGTTTTTATATATTTGAGAAATGGGTTCTTTGGATTTCTAGACATTTTATATCATTATATTTAAATATAAAAGATGTAGAAGGTCTTATTGAAAGGGCATCCAGTTGATATGCAAAGGTAGCTGTATGATGATTGGCATTATTTCCTTCTCATAAGTTTTTCTTCATTGAATTCCTATAACAGGTAATACATGTCAAGTGCACCTTGACACTATTTGCCTACCACTCCAGTTCTCTTGTCACTTAAGGCTTTCATTCTTACTCACCTGTGTCATAGAAATAGGCTCTTAATTTATCTCCCTGCCTTCAGTATATCTTCCTATTTCAATATGTTCTACAGATACTGCCAGGATTATTTTTTAGAAAATAGATTGGATCATGTCAGTCTTCTGAAAGGTCTTACAATGGTGATTTCTTGTTTTCACATGTAGTACATTGAACGTGGGAGTCAAGTTTCCTCACATTATTTTTCTGGTCTGTCTTTCCAGCTTTGTGTCCTGCTGCTGTTTCTCCCTTCTTTCCTGTCCCCACTAAATCCTTCATGATGGGTCCACCCAAGTGTGTTAAAACATAATGTATGCTTGCATGTTTCCATTGCTTGTCTGAATTGCTTTTCTTTCTGCTTCCTTTTCCAGTCAAGGCTCAGCTTGAATTAGTATTTTATTATATGAGAAAACTTGCCATAAGCCAACACCCCTTTTCTCTTTGTTGTTCCTATCAAAATTAGTTGTATTTAGCAAACTTATATTCTATGTAATTAGTTGATTTCACCCATGAAGTAATCATTACCTCATATTAAAGTTTGTTATAAATATGTCTTGTTTTCCTGGTAAATTACAGTAAGGAGAGGGATCAAATCTTTTTTACATTTTTCAGTTCTTAGACTAGAATTTGAGTTCACCAAATTTGAATGACATTAAGTTTGCATTCATAAAGGCACTGAGAGTTAATTGAGAGTTTGGTCAATTGGGTCAACAGTGTTTATAGAGCACTGGCTTTGGACTTAATATTGAATAAGGTGGGAAAGTACAAAAAATGTCTTATGATCTGATTCCTAACCTTAGGGAGCTTTTTGTCTGGTTGAAATGGCAACATTGGCTTGGTGTCCATAGCACAGTGGTTACAGTGCCAGCCACATACACCTAGACTGGTGGTTCGAACCCAGCTCTGGTCAGCTAAACAACAATGACAACTGCAACAAAAAAATACGTGGGCCTTGTGGTGGGCGCCTGTAGCCCCAGCTACTTGGGAGGCTCAGGCAAGAGAATCCGCTTAGGCCCAAGAGTTTGAGGTTACTGTGAGCTGTGATGCCGTGGCACTCTACCAAGGGAGACATAGTGAGACTCTGTCTCAAAAAAAAAAAAAAAAAGAAATGGCAACATTAACATACTTAAAATATCCATAATTGTGTGATACTGTATGGAAGTAATTCTGATTTGAGGAGTAATTAGTTACATGCTTAGTTCAGAGGCAGATAAGAACGATGGAGAAGCTCTGGGGCCCCGCGAGGCGGCGGGGAGGCGCCCGCGCCGCGGGTGTCAGCAGCTCGGGCGGCGGGAGGAGCGGCCGCGGCCAGGCAGCGCAGCTTCGCGAAGGCTCTCGGCGCCGCGGCCCGCAGGCACCCGGCACGCGCCCTGCCCGCCGCCAAGATGCCCAAGAGGAAGGTCAGCTCTGCCGAAGGAGCCGGGAAGGAAGAGCCCAAGAGGAGGTCGGCGCGGTTGTCAGCTAAACCTGCTCCTGCGAAAGTGGAAACGAAGCCAAAAAAGGTAGCAGCAAGGGATAAATCTTCAGACAAAAAAGTGCAGCCGAAAGGGAAAAGAGGAGCAAAGGGAAAGCAGGCCGAAGTGGCTAACCAAGAAACTAAAGATGATTTACCAGCAGAAAACGGAGAAAGTAAAACTGAAGAGAATCCAGCCGCTGACGAAGCAGGAGAGAAAGAAGCCAAGTCTGATTAATATCCTATACCATGTCTTATCAGTGGTCCCTGTCTCCCTTCTTGTACAATCCAGAGGAATATTTTTATCAACTATTTTGTAAATGCAAGTTTTTTAGTAGCTCTAGAAACATTTTTGAGAAGGAGGGAATCCCACCTCATCCCATTTTTTAAGTGTAAATTGCTTTTTTTTTAAGAGGTGAAATCATTTGCTGGTTGTTTATTTTTTGGTACAACCAGAAAATAGTGTGGGATGTTGAATTAATGGGAGGCTTTGACTATCTTGGGTGTGAGCTTAACATTCCATAGATGGGGGTTAGTTTTTATACCCTGTAATACAAAGCATACTAAATGGCAGTGTGGAGTCCCAGTCCTGCATTTGATGTGTGAACATTTTAAATTACTTCTATTCCCATGTTGTTTTGTACTAGAATTGTTTCCTAAAGAAAACCACTCCCATGATCATGGTTCTCCATGTCAGAACTGTGTACACTCTGTAACATCTTTGGTTGTGGTGCTCCTGTTTTCCTAATAACTTTTTTGCTGTGCTGTGAAGGACTGAAAATCTGAGCATGTAGCATATGGTAATGAAGTGTGAATTGGTGGGACTTACCTAACAGCTTATCGACATTTGAAGATACTGGTACTTGGTATCCTCTTAAGGAAAATTTGCCTCCAGATTTTAATCTGGAAAGTCACTGCAATAAATGTTTAAAAAAGAATTACAATAAATGGCTTTTTAGATTTTGGGTACATACGTTAAGAATTGTGTATACAAATTGAAATGTCTGTACTGATGCTCAACACAACCAATAAAATCTCAACTACCAAAAAAAAAAAAAAACGGTGGAGAAGAATCCTTCAATGGGAACTCAAATTGTGTTTTATAAGTAGATAAGTTTTAGGTAGTTGAGGGATGGTATCTTTTGTCTAGATTACAGGGGTCCTCAAACTGCGGCCCATAGGCCACACTAGGCAGTGTGATTGTATTTGTTCCCGTTTTGTTTTTTTTTACTTCAAAATAAGATACGTGCAGTGTGCATAGAAATTTGTTCATAGTTCTTTTTTTTTTTAAACTATAGTCTGGCCCTCCAACAGTCTGAGGTACAGTGAACTGGCCCCCTGTTTAAAAAGTTTGAGGACGCCTGGTCTAGAATGTTGAAGGAAAGTGCCTTTGGGGAGTTTATACTTTAGTAAGCAAAATGAAGGTGATGAGTTAGGAAAATTAATCTGGCAAGAGAATGAGAGAGAGTTTGTTGAAAAAGAGAATAATGGTAGAAATAACAGTCACAGAATTGTTTCATTAATCTAGGAGTGAAATTATGAAGGCCTAAACTAAGCAGGGGTAGAAATGAATAGTTGATATGACAGTTTAAAAGAAGGGTTTAGGGACTAGTTGAATATTGATGGTGGAGGAGGGGAAAGGTATCAAAGATAATTCTATGGTTAAGAGTTTGAAAACTGGGGATATTGTTGTTCTACTCTGCAACATATGAAAAAGATAATGATTCATGGGAAAACAAATGATTCTTTTGATAAAGAGGACCTGAGAACATAGAGACAGAATGTTCAAATAGCATTTGTGAGCAGGGGACTAGAGATTAAATGATGGGGAAACCTAATTACGTGGAGTTGGAATTATCCTCAGAAGGTATTAACAGGAACTAGGATTAGTGCTGTGTTTCTTAAACATTAAGGGAAATTATGTCTAATGTCATCAGTTTTATGATCTAAATTCACAGTGCCCTAATTTGTGTGACTTTTGTAAATACAGTTTGTGCCTTATTAACATGTATTGTGTTCTGCTTAGTATAGTTCATTAAGCATATTAGACTTTGATAAATGTCACTGATGCCAAAAAAAAAATTGCCTAAAGCCTTCCTTCTTTAATTAGGCAAATGATTGATTTCAGAAATATGTTTTAGAAATATAAGTGTATTCTTCCATTGAATTGTTTTCAAACTGAAATTACTCTCTTTTATGTGTGGTAGTTGGAGGAAATGTGGACTGGAAGCAGATAGCCAGTATTCAGGAATCCATTGGAGAAACCAGTTCTCAAAGTGTTGTTGTTGCTGTAGATAGGTAAGGTATCCATTTTATTCCCTTTTCAGATGAATACTCTTTCAATTCTTTAGTATCTAGATATATTTTGTTCATCAATACAAAGAAAATTATTGCCAAAATAATTTTCCTGAAGTAATATAAGACTTTATTTTGATATGCCATGATTTAGATGATGTAGTACCTATAATTTTGCTTATTGGATCATAGAACATAAGGAAATTAACAGTATGAAAATCTAAGTCACAGTAGGTATTAGTGGGCATTAGGGACATGATAAGTTTGACAAAAAAGAATGTAGTTTTTGTGGAAAACTTACTCTCATTATTATCACTATTTGAAAACATAGTCTATCTTTCTGGGTCCATGGTCTATGACTGCATTATGGATAAAGTGAAAGAGTTTTGTGAGCAATTTTCAGTATAAGCTTCTTTGGAAAAGGTATCAAGATATATATATATCAAGATATATGCATTCCCCATTTTAGTTTATTTTCTAAAGAAAATTTATGCTATGATTTATGGAGTATTTATTTCAGATTTATAAATGTCAACTTACAGAGCAATATCTTCTATTGTTCTTTTGAAGATTAGCCTTTTCTAGAAAAATGCCTCCCAAAATGAAACTTATGTTTTATAACACCTACTTTTTTTTAACCACTTGTGATAGAAACTTTCAGAAATATAGCATGTACTATATTCTTTTCTTGGCAGCCTGGGAACTCATGCTGATCCATTATATTACTTTGCTTTGCTTTGCATAAAACTTTTTTGCTCTAAGTGCAGACAGAACTAATGTTCAGCGTAGTGACCCTGGAAGTACTCCATGGAACTGTTTTCTTGAAAGAGTTCTTAATGTATACTTGCTGTCCTTTTTTTTCTAGGAAAGGGGTATCCTTTCAGTAGCCTCATGAAATGAGTATTATTTTAATTATATAATATAATATATTATTGTATTATTCTAAAATAATATATTATGATATTCAATATTATAATACATTATATTATGATATTAAGTCCTCAATTTCCCTCAAACAAAAAGAGGAAATTGAGACAGAAGGGGAATAAATATGATAACTTGCTCATCCCCCACAACCAGGCTAGTCTTGTCTTGATTATTGTGATAACTATTTCATTCATAGAGAATTTGGAGGGGTGGGTGAGGATGTACACCCAGGACACCTCTGAATGTATTCTCTTCACTTTTCTGCTTTTTAGCCTACATGTACAACCCCAGAACCATAATAGCTGCCCTTCTGCTACTAGACTCGTTTTCTTCCAAATGATTGTCTTGCCTTCTAGAAAATCATCTTCACTATCATTATGAGAATCTATTCAGGCAAGATTCAACATTCTGTGTACCATTTTTGTTTTTGTAATATACTTTATATGTCCGCACTCAGTTCTCATTTATACTCCTATTCACTGTTTATTATAGGGGATATGCCACTCATATGAACAAATTACATGCCTCTTCTGTTTTAAGAATTTGTGCTGTTTCAGAGGGGACTTAGTACAAATTCTGTTAGTTCTTTGTCATCACAAGCTTGTCATCACCAGATAGTTCTAAAAACATAACTGCAATGTCCAGTTTTATACAAAACCTGAATATTGCAAGCTTTAGCTTACAGGGAACACATTAAAAGTCACATATTTGATTTCTTATAAGGTTATATTATTCTTGTGTATCACTTTCTCATTAAGTTTCTTCTGAATTTCTTCCTGAATATCTGAGTTTATTTTCATGTATTCCATCTCTGATCCATAACCCACTTGGTGAGATAACACTGTTAGTTAAGAGAGTGGTGGGAATATTATCAAGCATCATCCTGAAGAGTTCTGTACTTGTCTTTTTCCTGTTCTTAGACCTACTGTTCTGTGTAATCAGTTATGACAGCTGTAAGAACCAAACAAGAAAAATAAAAATAATTCTTCTATGTTGAATTCTTTATAGCGTCTACAGAAAAAAAATATTTTATTTAAAAGTTTAGGGATGGGGCGGCGCCTGTGGCTCAAGGAGTAGGGCGCCAGTCCCATATGCCGGAGGTGGCGGGTTCAAACCTAGCCCTGGCCAAAAAAAAAAAAAAAAGTTTAGGGATGGTAAAATTTTTTATTATCTCCACTTTTGTATTAGAATCTTGTATCAGAATTTAGGAGAATGTTGGGAATATCTGATCGTCTAGCATTTGCTACTATAGAATTTTCTAGGCATTGTTAAGCTAGACCAATTTTATAATATTACTAAACTGTGCAGGGGATAGACTTTGTCCAGGAATGATTTGCTTCTAATAGCTAAAAATGTTATTTAACATCATAGTATTTGTTTTTATTATTTTTTTAAGTGTACCAGATCTAGGTAATACTGAACTATATAAATGGATCATTGTCACCTATCGGAAAATGTGTATAGCTTATCCCCACTTCATTTGCTCATAAATTCCTTTCAGTTAGTTCTAAGAAATAAATGTTATCTCTGATATTTTCACTTTGAGAAAACCACCTTTTACAGGAATAGTAATTTAGAATATTTGCATGTTGCATACAGTTTAAAAGTTTATTTGATCCAGAATCCGCAAAAATTTTGCCAACTTTTTTTTTTGCATCTGTATTATAATGTGGATGAAGCAGTAATCTTATCAGATTTTTTCCTCATTCATGTTTTTTACGGCATGTCTTTTAGCAAACAAAGTTCTTATGCTTTTCATATAGGGAATATAGAATTCATTTCATGGGTAGATTTTGTGGAACATAGCTCTGTTCTCCTGCCCTAGATCCCACAGACTGGTGTGCTCTACCATATGGCTTATCTTTAGTGAACCATTACTAGAAATAGAGTGACCCTTCAGAGGCTACCAGAGTGAGTAGGAATTTGAATGCCCTTTCCCAGGATGCATGCTCCTCCTACCTTCCACCATCACCCCTGTCTACAGAACCTATGGTTTCTCCTTGTTTCCTTTATTCTCCATCTTGAGAATTTGTTGTTTCTTTTTTTGTGTGTGTGGTTTTATCTCTTTCCTATTCTGTACCCCTCTATTTTCTATTTGCTTTCTTCTCAGTTTAAAAAAATCCTTTCTTGGATTTATTTATGTGTGCCCTGTCTTGTTTCTCCTATACTATTTAATTTTGACTGTGTGTTTGGTGTGGCTTGTCTATAGCCATTGCCTTCAGTGAGATTACCTCTAGTTTGAGCAATTAGCTGATTGATTATATTTACAAAGTATAGTCTAGCCATTTTAATTTCTTTTTTCTTTCTCCTTTCCCTTTTCCTGCCCCTTTCCGTCCCTTCCCCTCCCTTCCCCTTCATTTCCTCTTCCCTTCCCCTTTCCCTTCTTTCCCTCCCTTCCTGTCTTTTCCCTTTCCCTTCTTTCTCCTCTTTCCCTTTCTTCTCTTTCCCTTTTTTTTGTCTTGCTCTCTTGCCCAGGCTATAGTGTAGTAGGGTGATCATAGCTCATAGTTCACTGTAACCTCAAACTCCTGGCCTTAAGCAGTCCTCCCACCTCAACCTCTCAAAGTGCTGGGATTACAGGTGTGAACCACTGTACCTGGCCACAATTTTCTTTTTAGTTCATATGAGAGCATTGTAGTCTTTATATGTTTTTAATTTCTGGGTCCAGTCTAACTATTGGATTAAATGGCAAAAGTTTCTGTTTTCCCCTAGCTTGTGTTTTCTCCCACGTTTCGGAATTATTGCTTCATTCTACTGACAAGAATAATATAGGAAATCTTAAGACACTCCTTTACCAGGAGCTCAGATTCTAGTTATCATGTTGTCAGTTTCTAAATTGTTTTTGCTGTCTTACTTTGTAACTCATTGCTAGGACACACAGATAGATATTCAAAGGCACTGAAGTTAAAAAACATCACAATATACTCATATCCTTTAGACTGTGGTGGTTGGAAAAACTGGAATATATTTTAAATGCTTAATATTTTTTTGCTCAGGTAAGTATAAGGTAACATAGAAAAGTTGTTCAGAGTGTGGACTCAAGTCAGCCTGTCCTGGTTTGAGTCTTGGTTCTACTACCTACTAGTTCTGTGACTTTGAGGAAATTACTAAATTTCTTTGTGCTTCAGTTTTTATTTATAAAATTGGGGTTGCAATAATAATACATGCTTCTCAAGGTATTTTTGATTATCTAATGAGTGAGTATATGTTTAATATATTGCACTAAAATAGAATTCACCTTGTGAGCAATTTTAATAGAGGTTACCATTGCTACTAATATTTCTAAGTTTAATATTTGACCTGCTTCTGCCTTTAAAGATTCCTTTTTATTATGCAAATCATATAGGATGCATTTTAGATTGAAGTCATCCTGGAAGTCACATAAAACCTTTGATTATAAACCTAAAATATGGGTAAAATATATAGATTTTAAATAGTGAATTAATATACTGAAATATTTTATGAAACTTTGACATATAGAAAAAGAGCTCAGCACAGAAGAATGGATGAAACTGGGGCACACAGCTCACCTCTGCACATTTGAATGCCCTCAGGAAAGTGGGTTAGCCACTTTTTGGTTAAACTGAAACCTAAATTAAAAGTGATTTACCATAAATGAATTTTCTAATCAAGTGTACATTGTAAAAGAAGAATTTTTCATTTTACAAATTTGTTTAATACTAATAATCAGGAAAAATTAAAAAGTCATCTGTTTAGTAGTGTGCCAATTATTTGTTAGTTTTACAAATAATATTTTATTTTTAGAATCTTATACCTATTTGGTGTTTGTAAATCTATTAAATTACAACAATATACACTTACTCTAATAATAATACTGAATGCAAAGTGATACATAATGTGGTGGGGGTATGAGTGCGCGGGAGAAATATCCAAACTATACTTGTTGCTCAACCATGCAATGGAAAATACTCATTTGGCTACCTAGTTTTTTGTTCCTTTAAAAGAGGGAAAAATGGGGCGGCGCCTGTGGCTCAGTCGGTAAGGCGCCGGCCTCATATACCGAGGGTGGCGGGTTCAAACCCGGCCCCGGTCAAACTGCAACCAAAAAATAGCCGGGCGTTGTGGCGGGCGCCTGTAGTCCCAGCTGCTCTGGAGGCTGAGGCAAGAGAATCGCTTGAGCCCAGGAGTTGGAGGTTGCTGTGAGCCGTGTGAGGCCACGGCACTCTACCGAGGGCCGTAAAGTGAGACTCTGTCTCTACAAAAAAAAAAAAAAAAGGAGGGAAAAATGGCATCTTTTGAATTGACACAAGAGAAGTAATTTACAAATTTTTAAAATCACATTTTGTTTTCCCTAGAATATTCACAGGATCTACAAGGCTGGATGGAAATGCTATTGGTAAGTAACATTTATTCTACTTAAAAACTGATTTTTTGGCTAAAAACTTTAAAGTTGAGCTAAAAAACTGTAAATGTATTTCTATTATAGTGGATTTTGTACGTTGGCTCTGTGCTGTGTCCATGGACGAATTACTTTCCACTACACATCCAAGAATGTTTAGTCTACAAAAAATAGTAGAAATATCATATTACAACATGGGAAGAATAAGATTGCAGTGGTCTCGAATTTGGGAAGTTATTGGAGATCATTTTAATAAGGTATTTAAGTAACTATGATATTTGTTTACATTTATAATAATTTCATTCACAGTTTCCTTATAATCTAATTGAGGCTTTTTTCCTTCCAAGTAGTTGTTTATTATTTCTTTATAAATAAATTTAGAAAACTTTTGAGTCTTGTTTTCCTTATAAAAAAATAATTGCTCTAAGTTTTAAATATTTAGTTACAGTATTTTTCTTGTTGAGAAATATTTTTAGCATACCTAGAGACTTTTGGAGAATCTTAGAGGATTTACCTATCTGTGCTATTAATCAGGATTTACTTATCTGTGCTATTAATTATAACTTTTTCAGAGATGAAAATAATTGTGTATTTTTGCTACTGACATTAGCATCTTATATTTCTGTTGCTATTACAGGTTGGCTGTAATCCTAATGAAGATGTGGCTATTTTTGCAGTAGACTCCTTGAGGCAGTTGTCAATGAAGTTCTTAGAGAAAGGGGAACTTGCTAATTTCAGATTCCAGAAGGATTTCTTAAGACCATTTGAACATATAATGAAACGTAACAGGTATTAAATATGTTGAATTGCTTAATATCAGAAAAATCTTTATTGTTTTCCACAGTAGGGGGAAAAAAACAGAAGAAAGAGGGAAAAAGATGAGTTTAATCTGTATGCATATATAAGCAGTTATATTAATATTTTAGGTCTCCAACAATTCGAGATATGGTTGTACGATGTATAGCACAAATGGTTAATTCTCAAGCTGCTAACATTCGCTCTGGGTGGAAGAACATTTTCTCTGTATTTCACCTCGCCGCATCTGATCAAGATGAAAGCATAGTGGAACTTGCATTCCAAACAACTGGGCACATTGTCAGTGAGTATTCTCTTAGCTATGGTCAAGTCAAAAAACAAAAAGCCTTAGTGTGTTCAGAAGATAATTCAAGTACAAGATTATTGGACTGTTAGGGGCTTTAAGTTTATTAAGATTTGCCTGTAGAAACAGAGTAGATAATAATTAAATTATTTTTATGTTTAACATTTATTGAGTATTTTCCATATGGCAAACACTGTGAGCACTTTTCATGTATTTAATCTTCACAATTCTGTGAGATAAATATCTTTATTGTCCCCTTTTGTTATCAATTAGGAAACTCAGGCCCAGAGAGATTAAGCAATTTGCCTAAAGTCACAGAACGAATAAGTAATGGAACTGGTATTCAAGGCTGTGGATTTGAATACTGGTATTCAACTGGTATTCAAAGCCTTTGATACTGCACGATACTGCACAGCCTCCTTTGACTTTGAGGGGGACCAAAATGCTAAGGATATAAATTAAGCCATTGTCAAGATTCATGACATTATTGTAGTTATTAACCGAGTGCTTGTTTAAGTATTATAATAAGCACTTAACTTACATTATTTTATGTGATAATTATAGCTCTCCTGTGAATATGATTATTCCCATTATATAGATCAAGAAACTAAGATTTAAAGGTTAAGAAAGGTTAAGTAATTTTGTATATTCACTTAGTAGAAATTGATTCGGTACCTACTATGTACCAGTCACCATAATAGGTGCTATGTTTATAATGCAAACAAAACAGACATGTTCCTCTGTTCTCACTACTCAGAGCAGCGAAGTAAGTGGTAGAGACAGACTTGAACCCCCTATCTGTTGGAAGTCAAAGCTGTTAACCTTCAAGAAGTATGCATTGCATCTAGGCCGGGCATGGTGGCTCTTGCCTGTAATCCCAGCACTTGGGAGGCCAAGGCGAGTGGATTGCCTGAGCTCACAAGTTAAAGAACAGCCTGAACTAGAGCGAACACCCGTCTCTAAAAATAGTTGGGCACTGTGGTGGGTGCCTGTAGTCCCAGCTACTTAGGAGGCTGAGGCAAGAGAATCGCTTGAGCCCAGGAGTTTGATGTTGCTGCGAGCTATGACGCTACGGCATTCTACCTAGAGCCACAAAGTGAGAATCTCTCTCAAAAAAAAGAAAAGAAAAAAGAAATATGCATTACATCTAGAGGTTGATGTATTTTTGGTATGACTAAGAATAATTGAAAAATTACAGTTATTTTGGTGTATTTTTCTCTATTTTAGCCCTTGTATTTGAAAAACATTTTCCAGCGACCATTGATTCTTTCCAGGATGCAGTGAAGTGTTTGTCTGAATTTGCATGCAATGCAGCTTTCCCAGACACAAGCATGGAAGCAATTCGACTTATTCGCCATTGTGCAAAATATGTGTCTGATAGACCTCAGGTACAGCGTCATTTAGTAAAGAAAATTTTGTTGAGTATTTATTTCTAATCTGAAATCTAAGTTTGGGAATAAGGATACAAAAGCATTTATTTTTCACTGAACCCCCAAATAATCTGAGCTTGATTCTGAGTTATGGTGGTTAATGATTATAACTAACCATTATTGAAAGTGTCAGCTATTTTTCTGATTTTTTCATGTGTATTAATTTGTTTTATCTTCACAATACCTTTTTGGGATAGGAAGTGTTGTAGCTCCATACAGATAAGGAAACTGAGGCACAGACAAGTTAAAAAATGTGCTGCTGGTTGCAGGCCTGGTAGAGTATAGCTAGAATTTGAGACCTAGCCTGTGTTTATAACCGTGTCCTGCAGTGCTGCTTGTCTGTGCTCTGTAGCCCTAAAGTCAGCTGACTGGCTGATAATTGGCTTAAGCTCGTAAGGAAGGGGTTGAATTGACAATGTGGCTGCCAAGTTCAACTTGCATATCTGAATCTATCTTTATAATAGTGTATCACAGATTCAGTGATAAGATTTTTTTGCATACTGACACAGACCTACTGGGTGTTTAGTATTTTTGAGATACATCAGCTTATTTGACTTTGACATCTCCCCAGTGTGGTTAGTGTGGCTGCATGGTATCATAGTCATTTAAATAATAAAAATGGAAATCTGAATTAACCTGCTTAATTAATGCAGAAAGATGGTGATAGTTGAGGATGTCAAGCCAACTTTAGGATTCTCGTCCAGAGCTCTTCGTAGGCAGTTACATTGTGCTCACTTCAGCAGCACATATATCATTAATAAAGTTGTAGGCAGTTACAGTCTCTTAATATTTTATAAATTATTATTGCTTATGGGCAGCGCCTGTGGCTCAGTGAGTAGGGTGCCGGCCCCATATGCCGAGGGTGGCGGGTTCAAACCCAGCCCCGGCCAAACTGCAACAAAAAAATAGCCGGGCGTTGTGGCGGGCGCCTGTAGTCCCAGCTACTCGGGAGGCTGAGGCAAGAGAATCGCGTAAGCCCAGGAGTTGGAGGTTGCTGTGAGCTGTGTGACGCCACGGCACTCTACCAAGGGCGGTACAGTGAGACTCTGTCTCTACAAAAAAAAAAAAAAAAAAAAAAAAAAAAAAATTATTATTGCTTATTAGATTGCTCCCTTTTGATTTATAAAACACTTAAAATTTTTTTGAAAAATGATAGACTGAATGTACAGGTATTATGTTTTGCTTTTAATAATGTTACCACCTTTCTTCTTGAAGGCTTTCAAGGAATACACAAGTGATGATATGAATGTGGCACCTGAAGACCGGGTATGGGTGAGAGGATGGTTTCCGATTCTCTTTGAGTTATCCTGTATCATCAATAGATGCAAATTAGATGTAAGAACCAGGTAACAATCAGTATTTGAAATTAAAATCTTAAAGCGTCTGTTTTTATTTTAATCAAATTAACTTTTCTTATATAAGCACAAGTTCACAGTTCTTAAGTCATGTGTTTTATCAAATATAGCAATGATTAGATAGGCAGTTAATAGAATTTTAAAACGTTAAATAGAACAAAAAAATGGAAATACTACATTACTTATTTAAAAATTTGATAATCTATATTTAATTTTACCATCTAGGTTAATTTAATACTTTAAACCTTCCATCTTTTCATGTATTTGTTTCCAATCGCAAATCAAAGTTAGTAGCAAAATTTATTTTATTTTCCAGTGAACGATTGAAGAATTTTAAAATATATATTCTTGGTGGATTTTAAGTAAAGAACCATTTCTTTCTTTCTTTTTTTTTTTTTTTTTTTAGAGACAGAGTCTTGCTTTATCCCCCTCGGTAGCATGCCATGGCATCACAGCTCATAGCAACCTCCAATTCCTGGGCTTAGCCTCCCAAGTAGCTGGGACTATAGGCGTCTGCCACAATGCCCAGCTATTTTTGTTGCAGTTTGGCTGGGGGCCAGGTTTGAGCCCGCCACCCTCAGTATATGGGGCCAGTGCCCTACCCACTGAGCCATAGGCGCCTCCCAAGAAGCATTTATTTTGAAGCCTTGTTGGTAACATAGTTTAGAATAGTACAGATGTATTCAAATAGAATTCTTTAAAATAAAAGTAAAAGATCTTTCCCAATAAAAGATCCCTATGAACATTTAGTTAATTTGTAATGGAACTATTGTGGATATCATTTAACTGGGCAAGTACTCAGTACACTGTTCTTATGTTCTGTTCATACCACTCTCATAGTAAAAATTTTTACACCTTGTACTTTTGATTGCCAAATTGAAATAGCCAACTTGTGTATCCTGCTGTCTCTCTATAAGTATTTTAGCCTATCAGTGAGTTCAATTTTATGGTAAACAAAATCCCTTAGGGTAGTTCATCTTCTTTTTAGGAAGAATCATTATTTGGACATTTTACTTTAGTGAATTCTTTAAATTGTAAAGATAACACAGACTTGTAACAAATCAATGATAAAAATTTAATGAAAAAAAATCTCTCCTTCCTCCCCTTATGCCAGAACCAAACCCACCCCTTACCAAGGTTAAATTTGGCTTACGCCCTAAGAAACTTTTCATTTTTATAGCACTATTTGTGATAATAGAAATTCTTGGGAAATAGATAAATTAATCCCAAATAAGGTCAGGTGCAGTGGCTCATGCCTGTACCTCAGCACTTAGGGAGGTTAAAGTGGAAAATTACTTAAGTCTGGGAGTTTGAGATGACCCACCTGGGAAATATAGCAAGATCTCCATCTCATCGCTATAAATTTTTAAAAAAATAAGCTAGGCCTGGTGGCACACACCTATAGTCCTAGCTACTCAAAAGGTGGAAACAAGAAGCTCTCTTGAGCCCAGGAGTTTGAGGTTACACCAAGCTATGATTAACACTCTAACTTGGGCTGCAGAGGGAGACCCTGTTTCATAAAAGAAGGAAAAAGAGTTTCAAGTCATAGGGATTTTTCATAAAATCTAATAATCATGAAAACATTTGAGAATGTTTTATTTTGTAATTAGGCATAGAGAATTGTTAATCAGTGGACCTGTTAGGAACTTTTTAAAATTCAAGATCTCCCCCAGTTCAAATTTCCAGCCACCTCAGTGGAATAGCTAATAATATCATGTCTGGCAAATCAGGTAAACTCAGCACATGCTCCTTACTCTTATTTATTTATTTATTTATTTTTTTGGTAGAAGTCTTTTTGACAGATGGCCTGCCTGCTTTCTTAGCTTATTATTTCCTGGGACAGTGATACCTTGCTTCTTAACCATATCCATATTCAGAGGAAGGGTAGATTCTAGTTGTTAAAAAAAAAAAAGTGTGTTTTCCGGTTAGTAAAGGAGAGGGGAAAAGATAAGTAAATGTTGTTCATTGATGGCTTTTGATTTTTCTGTCCCACCCCAGGTGTCATATGGGCTGTTACTTAGCTTACAATGCCATACCATGATTTGTATAACACCGGATTGCAAAGAAATTTACTTGCATTCTCATTTGATTCTCCCAGAATTCTGTAGATTTAGGGATAAATACTTAACCCAGAGTTGCAAATTTAGTCATGTATTCATTATTGACAGGGATATATTAGGTGAGTTTGTCATTATAGAACTTTGTAGAATGTATTTACACAAAGATGGTGCAGCCTATTGCTCCAAAGCTGCAAACCTGTACCACATATTACTATGCTGAATACGGTAGGCAATTTTAATACAATGTTAAGTATTTGTATATTTAAACATAGGGAAGGTATTATTTTTTAATAATTTTAAAAAATTCAGTAAAAGTAAAAATAAAACTGTTAACCCCTGTGTATAGGGCACTCACCATTAATGGAACTTTCAGGACTGAAACTTGCTCTGACTCACTGAGTGAGTCAGTGAATGAGTGGGGAGTATGAAGCCTAGGACAATACTGTGCACTTTGGCTACACTAATTTATTTTTAAAAATATTTCTTCATGGGCGGCGCCTGTGGCTCAGCGGGTAGGGCGCCGGTCCCATATGCCGGAGGTGGTGGGTTCAAACCCAGCCCCGGCCAAATTAAAAAAAAAAAAAAAAAATATTTCTTCAATAGTGAATTAACCTCAGCTTGCTATAATTTTTTTTTTTCTATTCTCTTGCCTCAGCCTCCCAAGTTGCTGGGACTATAGGTGCCCGCCACAGCGCCTGGCTGTATTTTTTTTTTTTTTGGTTGTAGTTGTCGTTTGATGGGTCTGGGATGGGTTCTAACCCTCCAGCTCTTGTGTATGTGGCTCGTGCTGAGCCACTGTAATTTTTAAAAAATTTTTTATTTTTTAACCTTTAAGACTTTTTTGTTAAAAACTAAGGCACAAACACACACACTAGCCGTAGACCTACATGGGGAAAAGATCGCCAGTATCACTGTCTTCTACTTCCACATCTTGTCCCACTGGAAGGTCTTCAGGGCAGTAATGTGCATGGAATTGACATTGCCTGTGATAACAATGCCTAACTTTTAAAAATCTATAAATGCAAAGAGGACACACTAAAGTAGCAATAAAAAGCTTAATGTAATAAATACATAAACCAGTAGTGTAAATATTAGCATTATGTGAGTGGCAGTGCCCTAGCTTTGTTCATACCAACATCACCAGAAATGTGAGTAATAGAGTAATGTGTTACACTGCGACCTTATGAAGGCTGTGATATCATGAGACAACAGAAATTTTTTAGCTGTTACAATCTTACAAGACCTCCACTGTATATATAGTCCCATCATCACGAAATGTCCTTATATGGCACATGAGTCTTCTTTTTCTGCGCTTAAGGATTACTTTATTAAAAGACATCTTCAACAGTAAAAGTCCTCGGACACTATTGATTCTTTGTATGTTTGCTTTGGGCCCTGGAAAACACAGGATTGTCTCTTTCCCCTTACCCCAATCCAGTTACTTGGCAGTGAGGGGGTGAATAGACATGGAGCTCAGCAGACTGGGAAAGAGGGAATCTTGTTCCATTGTAAAGGGGGAAATGTGTAGATTTCGCATGCATTAGTGGGACTCCAAGGAGGTCTTCTGTGGAAGATTGTTTCCTCAGGGCTTTCTTTTTTTTTTTTTTTGCAGTTTTTGGTTGGGGCTGGGTTTGAACCTGCCACCTCCGGCATATGGGGCCAGCACCCTACCCCTTTGAGCCACAGGCATCGCCCCCCTCAGGGCTTTCTTTATCACCACTCATGTTACATATTAGGTACCTCAGGGATCAAATAGACTATTGTGAACTTGCTGTAGGACTGGAGTACTGTAATGTTATTTTACACATTTATTTAACAGACATTTGTTGAGAACCTTCCAGCAGAATCTGCAATGTACTAAGCATATACCCGGCCTGGTAGTATAGCAGCAAATGAGCTGAACTGTGTACCAGTCCCTATAGGACCTTTCAGGGACAATTTTGTTCTGTCCTACTATTAGACTTCTGGAAATATAAACCACTTCTAAATTGTAGGATGCCTATATTTTGTGAGAAAAAAACAACATATAAAGAAAAGACCAAATGATAGTGTTTACATAAGGATATTATTTCAAGAAACATAATAAGGAATCAGGGAGGTAATTTAGACTTTTGTTTATAACACTTACTCAAAAGCTAGTCAGTGTGATACTAAGCAGTTTATTTGTTCAAGAAATACTCACTGCTTGCCTGACAGTTGGTGAGCATTTCTCTGGGCTACAACAGGAAACAAAATAGACACAGACCCTTGCCCTCAGGGACCTTTATAAATCCTTTTGTGTGGGAACATTGGATGAACAAGGTTTATATCCATAAGTTTTTTGAAAAAGATTTTCCAAAATCTAATTTTTGTTCTTAGATTGCTTTAGATATACTGTCTTCCTTAGCTGTAGTGCAGCAAAAATTAATGTTAATTCACATGGTCTTTTTCAATCTGAAATTTCATTTATAATTTTTTAAATAATGTTTTCTTTTTTTTTAACTTAATTTTTTAAATGCTGGAATAATGAGGTGCGAATAGGGGGAAAGTAAAATAAAAAAAAATTTAAAGCCAGGGACTTTGGAGGTTTAGTTTTTTTGTTTTTTCCCCTGAATGATAATATCCTAAACAAACCTGATATTTTAACAGTGTAAATGTTTTAACACTCAGTGTCATCTGTTAAAGACCAGTTTAAAACTTTCTGCTTTTCGTTGCTTTGTGAACTGTAATCTCTTTTAGGAAGGAGATGCTTTTTTGCGTTATATCTTTCCTAATTATGTTTTGTTATTTTAGGGGCTTAACAGTAATGTTTGAAATAATGAAAACATATGGTCACACTTATGAAAAACACTGGTGGCAGGATTTATTTAGAATTGTTTTCAGAATCTTTGACAATATGAAATTGCCGGAACAGCAGACTGAGGTAAGAAAACACAAAATTTTCATTTAGCAGAGTCACGTTAAAAGGTTTTTAGCATCTTCCCCTGATACATTTTAGTATTCCAAATTAATCACATTGAGCAGAGAAGAATTCTTAGAAAATTTTTCTTTAAGACATGAGAACATAATAGCATAGCTTCATAAGTAAGAACACTATTTGGGTATAGAACCGAGTTAATGAATTGATGTTTGTTCTGGTGCTCTTGTGAATTGATGTTTGTTTTCAGTGCTGCTGTGAACTGTCAGTTTCTTTTCCTCATTTGATTTCGTCACGCCTATAAAGCGCCAGCAACGTTTTGTATTATCACAAAGTGACTTTTTTATTCTGCCTTGAGTAAAGAATACAAAGCAAAATTTAAGTTTATTTTATTCATCTTAATGTGTTTAACTACAAACCAGTTACAGTGTGGAGAGAGCAACTTCAGATTTTCCTGTTTTCTTCCCTATAGTGTTATTAAATGCAGACTTCTGAGATTATCCTTTAAATGACTGAAAGTAATAAATTATACTGATTTTCTATAGACCTTTTTACTTTTTAGTGTTTTCAAATAACCATACTTCATGAAAGGCAGTTTTACTTTAAATCTGTGCTAACTCCACTTTTTTGTTTCCCTCTCATTGGCATGTTCTATAAGGCCAACTATTGTTCATGCGGACTGAAAAGTCACAATATCAAAATAATGCAGTGATAATTTTTTTAATAATCAAAACAAATAGTACAGAAAATACTTCAATGGCATTATACATCGGTGGTTATAGGGTAATGAAGAAAACTAGATAACAGATTTTAAGTTGAGGTGACTGTAATGTTCTTGAAGGAAGTAAGGAAAACGGACAGTCTGATATTTGAATTATGCATGCATATTTCTTTTTAATTCTAGTAGTTGATGAATGGTATGACCTTCATTTGATGACTTTTTTCCCCAGAAAGCTGAATGGATGACAACAACTTGCAATCATGCACTTTATGCAATTTGTGATGTATTCACCCAATATTTAGAAGTACTCAGTGATGTACTTTTAGATGATATTTTTGCCCAACTCTACTGGTGTGTGCAGCAAGGTAGGTCAGTACCAGATATTGATACAAAGTGTTAAAAGTGAACCTTGTAATTTATAAATGAATTGTTCTTTTCTTTCCTAGATAATGAACAGTTAGCACGATCTGGTACAAACTGCTTAGAAAACGTTGTTATTCTGAATGGTGAAAAATTTACTCTAGAAATCTGGGATAAAACTTGTAACTGCACACTAGATATCTTCAAAACCACAATCCCACATGCGTAAGATTTTAAATATCTTTACATTTATGTTTGCATATTGAATGAGTTTGATAATGACTAGTGATTAAAGTTTGATAGTGACTGGCGATTTCTCATAACAGATATATTTTTAGGCATGTCTCAGTGTTACATGGTTTCAGATTCATTACAACTCAAACACCTATAAACCATAACAAATATGTGAATTAAACTCTTTGTAAGCTAAAATCTTTTGTCTGATTATCCAAAATTTGGGTCACTGAAATGATTCCACTGTCTTTTATAATATTTTGTTTGTCCAGATCAAACCAATTAGTGGTTCTAAATGAAAAAAAAAAAGTCAATATATTTATACTTACTATAGATGTAATGATATAAAGAAAATCTGCTTACAGATATTATATTTTATAGTTAATTGTGATCTTTCTTTAAGGAATAAGTTTGCAATTGAATTAGAGTGAGGTAATGTTTATGGATGGGGAAACTAAGACAGTCTAGCTAATAGCTCCTGGATTATTTGTAGGTATACTTTGTAGTATGTAATAGACAGGCTCTAATAGCACCTGGATTATTTGTAGGACAGATGAGAGCTTACCTTCCAGTTCAACCCTGGGGGCTCTCTGCACATAGTTTTACCTTAGACTCTTCCTTAAAATTTTTTTAATATGCCAGCATATGGGCTTGTACTGACACAAAACTGTGCCATCAGAAGATGGCAAATTATGAAGCTAAGATGGCAGATTTCTTAGCTTCATAAACTTTTTCTTGACCTTAATTAAATATGTATGAACTCTTATAATCTCTTTGTCAAATATCCTAATCACTAGTAAATAGGAAATCAAACAAGAGAAACACTCCCCTAGAAAAGCAGACTTTAGACAGGAGTACACTAAAAAGACATACATTCATTTCTTTGGGTCTGTTCCCAACTGTGATATAATTTTTCTTATTTGTTAGTGTGCTTTTTTATTGGAGCAATATGAGTTACTGACAAATGATCCATGTCTGTCAGAGTTTGTGACCCTTACGTCAAAGACAGCACTAATTCTTGCCTAGCTGTTGTCCCTATGAAATCTTTACAGAAACCCATTTGGCTGTGTATTTTTTTTTGTAAGAGCTGCTTCTGTTTTAATTTATTGAATTATACACTCAGGATAATATATGATCATAAAGATCATCTAATAAGCATCCTTTAAGAGAAGACACCTGTCCCAGAACATTCTCCTTATTGAATTGAGATTTGTCTGTTTCTCCGCTATCTGTCTCATTCCCCAAGAGCTCCTGCTGCTGAGAAACAAGAACTTAGTCCTTAATCATCTTTTTACCCCAAGCACCTAATTCAGGGATGATAAGTTAATTTCTCTTTTGTACCAGATTTTGCTTTATTCATTTGTATATGTTGTTTTTAAAAAATAGAATCTAAGGAATTACATGAATTTTGATCTCTTGGTTTAATATTTATGGATTTTTAAAAAATATAAATCATTAAAAAATTCTTAACCTCGGAAAACATTTGATGCCATCGATACTTAGGAAAAGTAGATTTAATGTTTAAAAAAATTCTTCAGAGGGCAGCGTCTGTGGCTCAAAGGAATAGGGCTCCAGCCCCATATGCCAGAGGTGGTAGGTTCAAACCCAGCCCTGGCCAAAAACTGCAAAAAAAATTTCTTCAGAAAGTGGTTTTTAATGTAAAACTTATGACCAGATTACTTTTAGTTCTGTTACATGCTACTTAATTACTTCCTGAAAGCACATATTTTAAAATTTTTCTTAGTTGTTTTTCAGGAAATTGCTCTTAGCATTAGTGAAAGGTGGAATATATTGATTTTGGTATATTATTGTGACTTTCTTGTGCACATTTCAAAATATGCTTGATAGAGCATATGGCACTCTCCTTCCATTCCCCCAAACCACAATGATTAGTGTGTTTTTGGTATTTTAAAGGCTCTTGACCTGGCGTCCTACTTCTGGAGAAACTGCAAATCCACCTCCATCTCCTGTGAGTGAAAAACCATTGGTAAGTTTTAATAAGTAAAGCATATTTTAAATTAATTATTTGTGACAAGTAATTTTACCATGGGTTAAATTCTTATAGGAGTGTCTTAGTCTATCCTGCCATAACAAAACACCTGAACTGAGTAGTTTATAAGTAACAGAAATTTATTTTCTCACTGCTCTGGAGGCTGAGAAGTCTAAGATCAAGGCCCTGACAGTTTCACTATCTATTGAGGGCTGCCCTCCAGTTTCAAGATGGCACCTTGTTGCTCCATCCTCACATGGCGGATGGCTGGACAAAAAAGGGCCTCGCTAGTTCCCTCCAGCTTTTTTTAAGGCACTAATTCTCCTAAAGACTTCACTTATTTATTGAGGATTAGCCTCAAGCATGAATTTTAGAAGGGATGTAATAAACATTCAAACCATAGCAGTGAGTTCACCTCTTAAGAACTATTTGCTATTCAGAATTCTCAGGTTAAATTTTTTAATACTGGACATGATTCAAAGATATTTCGAAGGTTCTGAGAGAAAGGTACCAGATTACATAGGGATTTCCATGATAAACCAAAGATATTATTAGATCTTACTTTATTTAAATTTTTTATTTTGATACAATTTCATCTTATAGAAAAGTTGCCAAAATAGTATGAAGAACGGTACCAAAACAGTACAAAGAACATCAGTATACCTTCATCCAGTGTGTTGATTTCCTAGGTCTGCTGTAACAGACCCAAACTTGGTGGCTTAAAACAATAGAAATGTATTATCTCACGGTTCTAAATACCAGAGGTCCAAAATCAAAGGGTTAGCAGGGTCACCTTCCTTCCAAAGGCTCTGAGACAGGGGTGTCCGACCTTTCTGTTCTCTGCTGCACATTGGAAGAATAAGAGTTGTCTTGGGCCACATGTTATATACTCAAACTCTAATGAAAGCTGATTAGCAAAAAGAAGGGGAGGGGTGTCCATGCATAAAATCCATTACCACAAATAAGCCCCCAAAAAAGTCTTCAAAAAAATCAGCATGCAGCAGGCTACAGGTTGGACACCCCTGCTCTAAGAGAAAACGCTCCAGCTCCTGGTAGCTGTTGGCAAGCTTTGGCATTCTCAGCTTGTTCATATATCACTCACATCTCCTTTTCCATCTATACATGGCCTTCCTTGCTATGCATTTGTGTGTCCAGCCATAGCCTGGGCCTTGTCTGCAAAGATGCTTTCCTAACAGTGAATTTTCTAATTTTATCATCCTTTTCAATTTGCATAGGCCCAAATCCTCCCAAATCATCAAGTGGTAGTAGTTCCTTTTATTTAATGATTCTTCCCTCAATTTCCTCACCAGAATCCTCTTTTTTGCCTTTTATCTCTTTTTTACTATAAGCAGCAAGGAGAAACCAGGCCACACTTTTGACACTTTGCTT
Organism: Nycticebus coucang; assembly: GCF_027406575.1. Classification (NCBI taxonomy): domain Eukaryota; kingdom Metazoa; phylum Chordata; class Mammalia; order Primates; family Lorisidae; genus Nycticebus; species Nycticebus coucang. The sequence continues at coordinate 17,769,000 of NC_069792.1, read as the reverse complement.
ACAAATCTCCTCAGCTAATTACCTAAGTTCATCACTCACAAATTCTACTTTCCACCCAACAGTTAAACACAAACCAGCCAAGTTTTCTGCTGCTTTATAACAAGGATTGCCTTTCCTCCATTATCTAATGACATCTTCCCAATTTCCTTCTGAAACCTCATCAGAAGCAACTTATAACATTCATATTTGTACCAATAATTTATTCATGATATATTCTCTAAGGTGGTAGATACTTTACATACATTTTATTTCCTTCTGACTCCTCACCAGAATCACATTTAACATCGTGAGAATTCTCAGGTTAAATTTTTTAATACTAAACATGAAGCAAAGGTTTTTCAAAGGATTTAAGAGAAAGTACCAGAAGAGACCTTGAACAGTCTCTTCAAGACATCCGAGATGCCTTGGAACTCTTCCATTGCTCAATTCCAAAGCCACTTCCACATTTTTAGGTATTTGTTATAATTGCACCTGCTTCATATCATCAAAATGTGTATCATTCAGGGAAACAGAACCAGGAGGGGATACAGGGAGAGAGAGATATTTTGAGAAATTGGCTTATTTGATTATGGGCTGGTAAGTTTCAATTTTAAACTTAAAATGAGTTTAAATGAGTGACCTGGCAGGCTGGAAACTCTTATGGCAGAAACTGAAGCTGCAGCCCACAGGCAGGATTTCTTCTTTCTCAGGAAAACCTGAGTTTTGCTCTGAGGGCCAACCAGATTATACTCAAAGTCAACTAACCATAAATGTTAACCACATCTTCAAAATACCTTCCCAGCAATACAGCTTAGTATGTATTGAATTAATTGTTCATCCTTTGACTTAACTATGAGGTTGGATGATTAAATTCACTAACTCATCTTAGAAATGTGCCATTTAACCCACTGCTAAATAGCACTACTGTTACCTTCAAAATACTCCCTTGGGAAGCTATACACTGATGCCACTGCCTAGCATACCCTTCAAAGCACTTTTTCTAGGATGAGTGCTCAAATGTCAGATCTCATACGAGGACAGTCTGATAGCTATTCCAGAAAAAGAGTTCCCAAACTGCTCTGAAGGGTGGACTAGGCTCTGGTGTGGTGCACAGCTTCCCTAGAGGAGTGCTTTGAGGCTGACCACAGTGATAGTCAGCAGTAAGGTATGTGGCACTTTTTCTGGGATGAGTTCACAAACTTCATTGTCCAACATTGGTAGTATGTTCTAGCCAGGCTGACAAATAAAACTAATCATTACACCGGATATCTCCAAATGGCATCATTTGCTTTACTTCCCTTCCTGTTTTCTTCCTCACTCCCCTGTATCTCTCCTTGTCCTCTCCCCCATTTTTTGAATTCTTTGACGGTAGCTTGCAAATATAATGCCCATTTATCTCTGGATTTTTTTAGTATGTGTTTCCTTGAGGGGGGAAAAAGGATATTTTTCCAAATCATAGTAAAATTAACAATCAGGACTTTTATCATTAAATTATTTAATCGATAGGACTTATGTGCACTAATACCTGAATTTTAAGGAGGCCCCATAGCAAACTAATGCCCATTTACTGAACTTGTTCTCCCACAACTTTTCAATTTATTAACTAATTGCCAATGGTTAAAACTTAGATTTTACAGAAAAACATGGTTTTAAATTGCTCTTGAGAACTGTGACATCTGGCATGCTGGGACCATATTGCTCTATGACTCTGATCTGCTGAAGGCGGTCCACTCAGGGAAGACCCCGTGCATTTTAGGATGCGTGATTGAGCTTGCCCTGGTGTTTGGTTTTGTTTCCCTTTCTGTACAGTGTAGAATTTGTGGTGTGGGCTTGATGGCAGCCCAAATCAGATCCTGGCTATGCATTGGCTACTTCTGTGGCCTTACCCTGGGCTTGTAAAGTAAGTCTGAGGGTTAAATCAGGTTGTGTAAAGCCAGCACTGTGACTCTGCTTTGCTCCTGGATTTGGTGTAGTGGCAGGGGTTTCTCAGGGACCAGCCCGTGGATTCTTCTCTGCCTGGCCCGTCTGAGCTCTGCAGCGCCCTCTCTGGCTTCTGGTCCCTTAATAGCTGCTTATTGTTGCTGCTGCTGCTAGCGCTCCTGGTCTCTACCATTTCTTCCTTTACTCTGCTTTCTTGTCTTTCTCTTCTCCTCTGAACTACTTAAATTTTGCCAATAAATTATGGTATTTTTTCACTGCCTTTCTCAGGTGAGTTATTTCTTACCGTGCACTCAAGGACTACTTTTTAAAAATCAGGAATAGAAAAATGCCCTTTCACTATAAATACATACATGTACACACACATTTTAAGAAAGGAAAATCCTTAACTGTATTAAAATTGTAATACTCAATATATACTAATAACAAAAGATGAATGCAAGTTGCATTTGACTTCTGCAGTTACAAAAGGTACTCGAAGTGTCCATCTGCATCCAGATGCTTCTAATTATAGCCAACTGAGCAACAGTTGCGAGGCCTCCCGGGTCTCCCCTTGTGCACATGACACACTGTACCATGCGTCTCAGACTCAATTGTTAGGTGTCTGGGAAGTTCTATTGCATACTCAAGCCTCCATTTTCAACATACTTCCACAACATTCTCACATTTCAAATAACCACTTCAAAATTGTCTTACGTTCCTTGACAACCATTCCTCCCCTATGTTCTCTGATGGTCTTTCCTGTCACATGATGATGCTGGCATTTATGTATTTGATTAACACCATCTTTTGAGAGGACATAATACTATATATACATTGCTACCATAATAATCAATTCAACTTCTAAAAATAATACATAGATAACATCTCTTAAAATCTCTTAAAATGTATATAGACTTGGGTGGCGCCTGTGGCTCAAGGAGTAGGGCGCTGGTCCCGTATGCTGGAGGTGGTGGGTTCAAACCCAGCCCTGGCCAAAAAAAAAAATGTATATAGACTTTTTTAGCACCTTCTCTCTGTGTGTGTGTGTGTGTGTGTGTGTATATATATACAGTATGGAAGAATATGGCATAAAAAATACAAGTCTTAGGCTGGGCATGGTGGCACACGCTTGTAATCATAGCATTCTGAGAGGCGGAGGCAGATGGATTGCTCGAGTTCAGGAGTTCAAGACTAGCCTAATCAAAGCAAAGCAACCCTGTCCCTACTGAAAAATGGAAAAAAAAAAATAGCTGGGTGTTGTGGTGGGTTCCTGTAGTCCCAGCTACTTGGGAGGCTGAGATAGGAGGATCGCTTGAGCCCAGGAATTTGAGGTTGAGTGAACTATGATGCCAGGGCACTCCACACAGGGCAACAGAGTGAGATTTGTCTCAAAAAAAAAAAAAAAAAGTCTCTTTTTATATTACTACTTACCCCAACCCCAGTATTTAATACTGTAGACTATCTCCTCCCATCTGTTTTCTGTGCATTTACACATATATATAATAATATTATTTAAAGACTTTTTGTATTTGGAATAGTTAGGAGATGTTGCCACATCAATACATCAAGATTTTTTTCGTAGGTCTCCTTGTTTTCCACTAAAGTGTCCTTTTTTAAAGGGGCTCAGAGCTATGAGAAAACAGTGAACCTGGTGTTCAGGAATTCCTCATATACAGAGGAAGATTTTCAAACCCCTGATTTTATAACCTAGTTTTTGTGCATATTTAGTTTTCTGCTTAGAAATCATCAGAGTGTTCAGAAGTCCCAATGACCAAGACAATTTAAAAATCATTTCTTTCATTTCTCTTCTGCATTCTTAATTCTAAGGACTGATTAATTTCTTTTTAAAAATATACTTATATAAAAGAAATGTATACTTAATGTATTTGAGTAATTTTTTAAACAACAGATATTTCCTTAAAAGTGTTGCTATAAGCATTCTTACATGTAAAATTTTATTTAAAATGTATCTTATGACAATGAAATGTCTTATTGCAAAAAAAAAAAAAAAAAGAGAAAAGAAGGAAAAAAGTATTTTAGGCTGGCCATGATGTTCAAATATAAATACTATTGAATCTATGCAACTTGTACTTAAAGATTCTTAAGTGTTAAACACTTGCAAAAATAGATAACAGCCATCACAGTAATCGTGATATGGCTTTAGATTTGTGTAGTGCTTTGCTGTTTAAAACATTTTCACATTTGATCTTTCCAGCAGTCGTGTGGACCTGGTTTAGTATATTATCCCTATTTTGTGCAGCACAGAAATTGAAAGATCATAAACTATGGTATTTTAAGTCCCAGCTAAGACTTTATTTTGATTTACACTACAGCGTAACCTCTGTAAGATGACCACCTATGGGACTGTGACAAACTGGTCAACATACGGGAGGTGGTCAACATAAGTAACTCGGCCTGCTGTACTGACACGTACATGTAGTGCATGTCCAGTCTGTAAGAATTAGATCAGCTTACGGAGGTGATTGGTGTAGGGAGTGGTCAGCTGTGCAGGTTCTCCTGGAGATCTTGTCTCTCAGACCCCTCTTCCTTTCATAACTCCAGACAGGGTTGCAGTAGGCTGGGACTGTTATGTCAGAATAAAAGGAGCTAAGCACGCCTCCTAAAGCCAAGTTCTCTCTTCTCTGAATGTACTGTTCAAACAAAATAAAGCTGGACTAGTAATAGTGTCAGCTGCCCTTCCTTGCCTGACACTGTGCTATGGTTCTGGATTTCTTATCTGTAGTTCTCTTCTATTTTCTGATCAGAAAACCTCAGCCAGGAAAAATAAATCTTTTTTCCGGGGTTACATTACTCTACTAGAGTAGAATTCCTGTGTAGGTCTTTTGAATGTCAGTGTTCAGTTTTTTTTCCTGACACCACACTTTAGGCAGTGACCTTCACACTGACCTTTCTTGTTCTTAAACTCACCCCTGTAAAGCTTCCCTCAGCTCAGCCCGTCCTCTCTGCCCAATGTGCATTCTGTTTAGATTTCATGAACACTGACAAGTATTGCTGACTAGTTTTTCTATACAGTGAAATTTAGCATTTTTATCTCTTGCTGGTGGATGGTGTCAGGTCTTGAGCCCAGTGAGGGTCAGAGGAAGCTTTTCTCTGAAAGACTATTAGCTTTTATCTAGATACAAGTAATTTGACATACTTTTCTCATTGTGTGTATAATTGTATAGAATGTCATTTTGTAAGGACAGAATATAATTTTTAATGGCATAATAGAAAATATTTTCATCCATAAGGTTTATTCACCCGACTTATACTTAATTTTTTATTTTATTAGGATACAATATCACAGAAATCTGTAGATATTCATGATTCTATTCAACCACGATCTGCAGATAATAGACAACAAGCCCCACTGGTTTCTGTCTCTGCTGTGAATGAAGAAGTCAGCAAAACTAAATCGACAGCAAGTGAGTTATTTCTCTAAATAAAAATAGTGTCTTATGTAGGAAAGGGAAGACATTTTTGGTTTTTCTTTTATGATTAACAAGCATATACTAAAATTGATGGTGTAATCCTTTCTTTACTGTATTTACCCCAACTTGGACATCCTCTGATAGCCACTGTCTTGCAGCTCAAGATACTTGCAGCATCAGCTCTTCCCACAGCACATTCAGCTAATGTTTGTGTCAAGCACCTGAATCTTCCCTCCCAACCCCCTTCGGCATAGCAACCCCATGTCCTCTCTGCAAAAATGAGGCCTAATGTGCCTTCCATCCCCCATCTGCAAGGGGAAGTAGTGAGGGAATGATGCTCTCTGCGCAGGACTGCCTGCCTATTAGGGAGCAATCTTCTCTCCCCATGGACCCCGTAGCCCCCCTCAGTCTGCCTGTATTCATTTCGCTCACTGCCGCCCACACCCACAACTCCACACTGGTGTCCATATGCCACCTTTATTCTTTCACTCCCTTTCACAAACTAGGGGCTCTCCTTTGCTTACAAAACAGAATTTTTCTGGGTTTCATTTGCTGAAGTAACTAGGAAAGACTGCTACCTCCTTAAAGGAGTCCTTAAAGTACTCTAAGCACTTTTTTTTTTTTTTTTTTGTAGAGACAGAGTCTCATTGTACCGCCTTCGGTAGAGTGCCGTGTCGTCACACGGCTCACAGCAACCTCTAACTCTTGGGCTTACGCGATTCTCTTGCCTCAGCCTCCCGAGCAGCTGGGACTACAGGTGCCCACCACAACACCTGGCTATTTTTTGTTGTTGTTGTTGCAGTTTGGCTGGGGCTGGGTTTCAACCCGCCACCCTCGGCATATGGGGCCGGCGCCTTGAGGCGTGGGCTTGGCACCCATAGCACAGTGGTTTAACAGCGCCAGCCACATGCACCGAGAGTGGTGGGTTCAAACCCGGCCTGGACTAGCTAAATAACGACAACTGCAACAAAAAAATACCTGGGCGTTATGCAGGCACCTGTAGTCCAGCTACTTGGGAGGCTAAGGCAAGAGAATCGCTTAAGCCCATGAAGTTGCTGTGAGCTGTGAAGCCACAGCACTCTACCAAGGGTGACATAGTGAGACTGTCTCAAAAAAAAAAAAAAAAAAAAATTGAGGTGTGCAAGAGGGGAGAGGTAAATTCACAGCTAACAGATAATAATGCACACTATCCAGTGATGGACATGCTTATAATTTTGACTCAAATGTACAAAAGCAAGTCTTGTAACCAAAACATAGGTACCCCTGTAATATTCTGAAATTTAAAAAAAATTTTTAAAACGTAAATGAGGGGAGATTTACATAACAGTAGAAACCACATTCAAGTGAACAATTCAGTGGCATTTAGTGCATGTACAGTGTTGTACAGCCACCACCTCTGTCTGCATCCAAAATACATTCATCACTCAGACACCATAACATTATGCAGCCAATCCCTAGTCTCTCCTGCCCCGGCCCCGGCCCTGGCAGCCTCCTTTCTGCTTTCTGTGTTCATGGATTGGCTATTTTGGATATTACATATAAATAGAATCATACAAAATGTGACCTTTGTGTCTAGCTTTTTATAATGTTTTCAAGATTCCAATTGTAGCATGAGTCAGTAATTCATTTCTTTTTATTATTTTGTAATAGGCCATTGTATGTCTATACTGCTTTGTTTTTCCGTTCACCTGCTGCTGGACATTAGGTTTGTTCTTCCTTTGGTTATTGTGAGTAGTGCTGCTAGAAACATTTGTGCACAGTATTATTTGGTTCCATGCACCTGTTTTCATTTCTTTTACATGTATACCAAGGAGTGGAATTGCTGGGTCATGTGGTAATTTTATGTTTACTTTCTAAAGAACCACCAAACTAATCTCTACAGCCAGCAGCTGTACCATTTTACCAGCAGTTCAAATTTTGCAAGGCCTTTTTTTATACTTTCAAAGACTGCCATCCTATGGGTGAGAAATTGTACCTCAGTTTCATTTCATTTCCATAATAATGATTAGTGATATTAAAAGCATCTTTTCATGTGCATATTGGCCTTTCTTATACATTCATCACTAAAAAGGATGTGTGTCTTACTTGGAGAAATTTCTGTTCATGTCCTTTGCCCATTTTTAATCAAATAATTTGTCTTTTTATTGTTGAATTATTAAGAGTTTGCTATATACTTTGGATACTAGTAGCTTATCAGATAAATTAGTTGTGAATATTTATTGTCTCCCATTCTGTAAGTCATCTTTTTGCTTTTTGGACAAGGTGCTCTGATGTACTAAAGTCTTCAGTTTTGATAAAGTCCAGTTTTTTTGTGTTTCCCCTTCTTTTTTTGGTGTCATAACTAAGAATCCGTAGTCAAATCCAAGGCCATGAAGATTTTCCCCAATGTTCTAAGAATTTTATTCTTTTAGCTTTTATATTTAAGTTATTGATCCATTTAGATTTAAGTTTTTTCCAGAGAACTTTTTATTAATCCTAGTTCTTGAGAAAAGATAAACGTTGGTATCCTACTTCGAAGAAACTTCTAGCTTTAGTCATTGTATCTTGCCATCTTCTTGAAAGGGAGATAGGTGGTGGTGAGTGGCCTATTTTTGTTCTTTATTCTTGTTCTCCAGAGAATAGAATGGTTCATGTAGGAATTCATTGCAGCTTTAGTCTGCACCAGAAAATGCCAGGGGACAGAATAGCAAGTGCCTTTTCTCATTCTCAGCCCCAAGACTGAACCTAAGTATACCGAGCTTTGTGAGGGAAGGAGTTGGTGATTACACTTCAGGAAGTTTTCACTTGGCTAATTTGGGAATATTCTTTTTCCTGGGACAAAGCTTCTGTTTTCTTGCAACCCAGGGCTGTGGACTCAGGCCTGTGTTCTTATGCCAGACCTCCTGTTCTCACTCCCCTGGAAGGTTTTTTGGTAAGGTTCATCCTGGAATTGTTGACTCAGAAGAGGTGGAGCTGGAAGGAAGACAGATGGGCACTCCATTCCCATGAGCCCTTTCACAAGTTGTGTTTCCTGTTAGACGCCTTCTGCCCTTCCTGTTCCGAGATAAGACTCAGAGCACAGATCTGAGTACTTCCCCAGTCTTTAGGCAGCTCTACCTTACCCTTTCTACACACTGCCAGAAAACTGCACTGCTCCCTGGGTCTCCCTTCAGTACCTCCAGTCTCACGTACTTAAATTCTGCTTAGCTTTGCTCTCTACTGTGGTGATCTAGTAAAATGGTTGTCTTTTATAACTCTGGCAGTGTCAGGCCATGACACGAATAAAATTTGTCTATGTAGATACTGTTTCTAAATGTGCTGCTGGTCCCTGCTAGTAAGGGACCAGCCAGTATAATTAGGGTCCCTGTCTAGTTCTCAGAGGGTACCAGAACTGTGGAGAGGCACTGCTTACCTGTCCAGAGGACAGCCTTATCTGCCAGACTCCTGGGGTCACCAGAAGTGTCTGGGGCCCTGCTGACAGCTGTTCACACCCGTGAGCAACTCACAGTGGAACTTGTGAGGATTTATGTCCTCAGACTCTGCCTGCTGCTCAGTCTCTCCTGGAGCCTAGGTGCTGCCAGGAATATGCTGCCCCAGGGACTGAGATGTTTGTAATGACTGGAAGGAAGGAGGGAATGTTCCTCTGTGAAGAACTCACTGGAGAGGAAGAGACAATCGTGGGACTTGTAGGGGGGTTTGTTTTATGTTGTTTATAACTTGAGATGTAGTACTAAGAACTAAATGTTAAACAAAACAGCATTTCTGAAAAATAATCTGGAAAGGAGGCTTTATTAATGACCTCAGTAAGAGTAAATTTTAACTAAGCAAGTTATTTTTCTGCCCCTCCCCCACCAATCCCTAAAGCATGAATTTAACTTCTAGAAATTGGTGCCAGAAAAGGGGACTTGTAGTAAAGTACTTTTATAGGAGAAGGAAAGTGAGGGATTGTAAGTCGTCCAGGGCTGGAGCCATTGCCCTGAGAATGATTAACGGGCAGCTCCCTGGGGCAGTTGTCTGCCTGCTGGAAAAGCTGCCCCTGAGACCCTGGGCCCTGAAACCCCTTTTCTAGTTGTTGCCCCCATCTGCGTGTTACTGCTCAGCGGGCAGCTCAGGGAAAGAGAACATTCCCTTGTAAATATGTCCATATAGGCTGGTAGATTGTCAGAAACACCCTGGTGAGCACGTTTGTTCAGGATGGAGGGGCATATTCCTGTCACATTTGACGTAAGGAATATAGGCTGTGGGGAGCATTTTTGTTACTTTGTGTTTTGGTTACTTTTGTAGTAATGAGCTCATCATAACTCTTTAATAGACTTTTTTGCTGATTGAAAATAAGGAGTAATTTTAGTCACAGTTGCTAATCTGGATCCAAATAAAATGTGTGCCATAGCTACAGCCCGGTGCTGCACAGGGAGATGGGAATTCTCAGCTGTCCCTCATGTCCCGTCTCACATAGTATCTTTTTCAGAGGCTTTTATGTTATTATTTTCAGAGATCAGACTTGGGTTTACAGTAAATGTTATTTAAGTTTTAGGTTTTTACCCATTTGTTACATTTCATTAAAAAATAACCTGAATCTATGGCTCAGCACCTGTAGCACAGTGGTGATGGTGCCAGCCACATATACTGAGGCTGGCAGGTTTGAAACCAGCCCGGGCCAGCTAAACGACGACAACTGCAACAAAAAATAACTGGGCGTTGTGGCGGGTGCCTGTAGTCCCAGCTACTTGGGAGGCTGAGGCAAGACAATCACTTAAACCTGAGAGTTTGAGGTTGCTGTGAGCTGTGATGCCATAGCACTCTACAGAGGATGACGTAGTGAGACTCTACCTCCAAAAAATAATAATAATAAAATAACCTGAATCTTAAAAAGATTTGTAGTGGAACCATCTTGAACATATGTACTGTTCTGAATCATGTAGGATATTTTTATTTTAAAATTGATTTTTTGAAGGCTTTTAAAAATATTAATTAAAACTTACTGAGTACTTTTGTACAAAAGTAGTGTGTCCTGTGATACATGCATACATAGTAATGTTTCCTTAGCATTATAAAGTCATAGAAATTATAAAGGATTCAAAATAATTTTTTGTTTGCATGTGCATTGGGGGGGTTTCCTCACAGAATTTCCAGAACAAAAATTGTTTGCTGCCCTGTTGATTAAATGTGTTGTGCAGCTGGAGCTCATCCAAACCATCGACAACATCGTGTTCTTTCCAGCCACAAGTAAGAAGGAAGATGCGGAAAACTTAGCTGCAGCCCAGGTAAGGAGAGGGGAGGTGTGCAGGCAGGAAGTTAGCTAAAGCAGCTTGGGCTTCAGAGCACAGGTCAGGCTAGAGGTCAGTTGGGGAGGCCTTCCTCACACAGATGGCATTTAAACCATGAGACTGGATGCCGTCAGTGTGCAGTGAGTGTGGCTGGAGCAGAGAGGAGCCTGGGGCCTCATTCCACAGCTCCTGGAGAGGAGGCAGCAGGAAGAGATTGAGAATGAGAATCAGTGAGGCCAGGAGAACAGCGGGCCCTGGTGGTGTCCTAGGAGTCAGACGGAGAAAGGATTTTAAGCCGGAGGATGTGACCAAGTGCTTGTCAGGTGCTCAGGTACAGGTCAAGTAATACTACATGTGAGAATTGACCTCTAACTTTGGTGACCCTGACATGGTGTTCAATTTTAATATTGAGGACAAAAGCATAATTATAATGGGTCCAAGAGAAAGAGATTTGGAGGTGGCAAATATTGTTAACTCTTTTGAGGAATTTTGCTGTAAAGGAACACAGAGAACATAGGGTGATAGCTGGAGGAGCATGGGGGAGAGGGGTGGTTAAGACAGCTGTGGTTTATCATGTTCACCTGATTGGTAAGGTGGCCGCATGTTGCTGATGCATGCTCTCCAGGAGAGAAAACGAGTGTGGTCAAGAGAAGGGGCCATTGCTAGGGCCATATTTTTGAGTGACTGTGATAGTTCCTTATGCAGAGATGGGGTTGCCTGGAGTAGAAGCCCATATGGTTCGCATGTGGCAACAGGGTTGGGGGACTGGGGAGGACACAGTTGTGGGCTGTGGATGCAGGAAGGACGGTGTACTGGGGACAGGATCCTGTGGGAGATCTTGTCTGCTAGCTTCTGGTTTCTGAGTTAAGAAGAAAAGTCATCAACTATGTGAGTTTGGGAAGTACCTTTTAAGTACTTGAAGAGAAGTGAAAACCTGAGCTGGCTGTCCAGGAACATGGACTGGAGCAGCACTGGGCAGTGCCTGATCCCATGGGTTTAGAGAGAAACCAATCTGTTTCCTCTAGCCACACGGGTTATGTGAGGGTAGATGTGGAATAGGCAGTTTTGCTACTTACTGAAGTTACTAAAAAGGGGAGATAAGGGCTTGTGAAGGAGAATTAAAATCATGGTACATGGATTCCAGACGAGTTTAGAAGAGAGGGAGAGGCTGGGCCCATGAGCTGGCGCTTGGTGATAAGGGTTCACAGAAGGGGGACTCTTCCCTACTTTCTGCTAAGATACAGCAGATTGAGTATCTGTGGCTTATTGTAAAACTGGTCTATGGGGAGCATGCAGTTCTAAATTTACTAGAATGATCGTGACTGTGTATACTGTGCTGGTTTCCCAAGAGAGATGCAGTGGACTTTGATGTTCGAGTTGATACTCAGGACCAAGGAATGTACCGCTTCTTAACATCACAACAGCTGTTTAAGTTGCTGGACTGCTTGTTAGAGTCCCATAGATTTGCAAAAGCGTTTAATTCTAACAACGAACAGAGGACTGCTCTGTGGAAAGCAGGTAAGCTGCCCAAGCCCCACACTTAAACGCTCACTGTTAGTGGATAAAGATGTTTGTCATATTTCATTGGTTGCCTTAGATCTGTCCATGTCCCTGTGTGTACTGTGACCTCAATGGTAATAATAATAAGGTAATTTAAGATAGGTCTTTTTTTGGTCTACAGTAAGCCATATAACCTCTTGGGTGGGTTTGTTTTTCCCTCGCTCATTCAGCCTGTTGCTGGGCTCATCTGCCTACCTGTTCTTTCACCTTATTTTGTTTTCCCAGCCAGGGCCTTCTTTTTGAGGGAAAGAGTGAGGTTCCCACACACAAGCCTGGCCTGTATCTGAGTGGCTGCTCTCAGATTACGGGAGTGTCCACACCTCACACAGAAGTGAGTGTACTGGGACAGGAAGTATATTTGTTTTAGAACAAGATGGAAATTTTAAATACAAAAATAAACCTTATTATAAATCAAACTGACATTATTAATATTTAAGAAATATTCAGTGCCTATTAGGTACAAAACAGTGCTGGGAGAGTGGCGTGGCGAATGTGTTCGAAGAAAAGAAAGGTGCTGGCTGAGCTTACTGAACATCAAACTCTGCTTATGTTTGCTTATTTTATTTAAAACAGCTCTGTTCATTCTCTTCCCTTTACAACCAAACTTCTGGAAAGAGTAGTGCCTACTAATTTTTTCCCGTCTTCAACCCAAATGGTGCCACCATTCAGCTGGGACCATTCATGCTTTGATGACCAGATGTGTCCTCTCCATGTGGGTCTGTTCACAGTCTCACCCAGTAGGGGTCGCCCCACCGCGCACTGAACCGGGGTGCATCTGTGCCTTCTGTAGGTTTCACATGCAGTTTTATTTGAAGGGTTCTACTTTCCCAGGGCACAAGTTGTTTTATATCTCATACCTCCAGCTTGAAGGGTAGGTGGGGTGCGACAGTAAGTAGAAATCACCGTCCTGTGCCCCGGGTGCAGCTGCAGCTGAGCGTGCACGCCATGTACCTCCCTGCCGCTGTTTCGCCTTCACGTGCGAAGCCTTCCCAAGCTAATCCCAGAAACTGCCCCTTTCTGCAGGCTTCAAAGGCAAGTCTAAGCCCAACCTTCTAAAGCAGGAGACCAGCAGCCTGGCCTGTGGGCTGCGCATTCTCTTCCGGATGTACATGGATGAGAGCCGCGTCAGTGCCTGGGAGGAGGTCCAGCAGAGGCTTCTGAAGTAAGACTCCTGACTGATTTGTGCCTTTGACCCAGGTGGCTGTGTGGTGCAGAGCAGAAAAAGAGCGTTGGCAGGAGCAAGCAGAGCGCTGAGCCTTGCGGGCTGCTGTCCCTGTTTCACAGAGCATTTGTGAAAATTAGTCTTGTAGGCAGATGTGCTTTGTACAGCTGGTGTCATGTGAACAGATAACATCTAACATACAAGACAAAGTTTTATCTCTTAAAATTAAAAAAAACTTCATTGTATCATTTTTAGGCCTTTCTAATGTCATAAGATAGCCCTGTTTTTATAGATCATTTGTGAAAGTGAAAAATCTTCCTGTGTTTAGTTTGAAAAAAATACTTGGAGCTTTTCTTGGTGTTCATTTTTTCAATTCTCTTTTCCTTCATGACAACGAAAAAATTAACTCATGCTAAGGAGGGAACATTACATTCAAAAAGAATACTGTCATCTGCATCGTATTTTTGTTATCTACTTGGGCAGTAGATGTTCTGAGACCAGATAGATACATGTTAGAATTTTAAGAGATTCCTAGTTTCTGTTCTCCCATTTTATGGGTAAGATTGTGAAGAACCAGAAGGATCAAGAGCCTCACAATCAGTGAAAAGCGAGTCACCTCAGATTTCAGCCCTAGGACTCTTGACACTGAGCTTATTGTCTGTGCTGTCGACCACATTGCAGGTTTGAACTCATGAAACTTGGAAATTTAAGAAAATGTGAGTTTCTTGCTAAGTCTCAATTTTTTTAATATGTTGCTTTTTTCCTAATTTGAAAAATGTGTAAATGTTTTTGATGCTGCAGTTAATGCAGACAGCTGGGATCTGACAAGTTAATATTCGTTACGGTATTAACTGGTGTTCTTTCTCAGTGAGGATGTGGACCTGCAGGTGTGCAAGTAATCTAAAGGGAAACCTTTTCTTTTGCAGTGTCTGCAGTGAAGCACTGAGTTACTTCCTCACTTTAACATCAGAAAGTCATCGGGAAGCCTGGACTAACTTACTGCTTTTATTTCTAACTAAAGTTCTAAAGATAAGCGATAATAGGGTAAGTACAAGACAAATGTCCAGCCTGTGAGTTCAAGGCAGGATGGATGTCAGGTCCCAGACCTGCTGCCCACGATCTCAGAGGCAGATAAAGCAGCGCCCCAGCTGTGCTGCTGCCTGGGCAGGACCACATGGGGTCCAGGCCTGTCTTCCTCAGTCATCCTCTGTTTTCTTCTCCTTAGCCTAGCTTTGTTCTCCAATCAGCAGTTCTCCAGGGGATTCAGTAGAAGAGAAATCAGAATCCTTTTAGGTACCTCGACAGCCTCCTGGGGTCTCCCAACATTGAAATTCCCATTCTGACCCCAGGGTCTCCTCTCTTCCCCCATTTTGAAAACTGCTATCTAGCCACCTATGACCTTGCACCCGCCCCCATAGTCCTGGGCCTGTGCTCCAGGCTGCAGCCATTCCTTTGGCATATTTAGTGGCTCGATGTAACAGAGTTGTTAGTAAATGAGCCATGAGCTCATTTAAGAACTTCAAACCAGTAAAATAAACTACAATCTATACTTGTAAATATAAATGCATATTTAAGATTTTTAAAACTACACTTTAAAAAAGCAGCTCACTTACAAGTAAATGGGTGGCTTTGCTGTGAATCTGAATAGGTTTTCAAATACCAACTCAGGTGGCCTAATACTTCACACTTTAGGTCCTTGGGACCCTGTGGAGGCAGGGCGGTTGATGCCACTCGGTGCTGTGCCAGTGTTTACCCCCAGTCACATGTCCTGTGTCCAGATGCATTTCCCTCTGACTGTGGGCTAGGGAAGTTTAGAGAAGTGACTTAAGGCTGCCAGCAGCTGTGTAGCCAAGGAGGACTCCAAAACCCCAGTCCATCATACTCCACAACTTGCTTTCTTGCCATAGTATGTCATACTGCTCCCCTGGATCTTACGGGACCTGGAGGAGTAGGAAAGAGAAAATAGGCAGCGGACAGGATTAAGGAAATACAGCAAAGGCACAGTCAAGGTGTAAACTGAACTCTTCATGTGGGATGCATACAGCTTTGCCCAGAGAATGTTTATATACGGGATGTAACTGCACGTTACGAAGTTACAACTATTTTATATTTAAGTAGAATTTTCCCTAAAACTTCTTATTTAACAAAAGATACATACAATTTCAATAACCCTTATCTTATAAAAAGTCAACTCTAGTTCTTGCTCTGCTTCTTTCTCTTGCTTATTATCCAGGAAAAACATTGCTGAATTACTAAAAGTTTGTCAAAGGCATGTGATGGGAAATTGTTTTCACAATAAGAATAGTTAACTGTGTGAAAAGTATTTGTATTAAGTGACTCTTCTGAGACTGTCTCAGTCAGTGTTGTCATCCGTAGAGTAACTGCTTGTCGCAGCCTCTGCCTTTCCTCCTTCTCCATGCACACAACCCAGGGTTTGACGGAAAGGCAGTTTCAGGCTCTGTACTTTGCAACGCAGGCACTACTAATGGAGAAATTCATTTTCTCCCCCCAGTTTAAAGCTCATGCATCATTCTACTACCCTCTCTTATGTGAAATTATGCAATTTGACTTGATTCCTGAACTTCGTGCTGTTCTTAGAAGATTTTTCCTGCGAATCGGAGTAGTTTTTCAGATATCACAACCACCGGAACAGGAACTTGGAGTAAACAAGCAATGATGGGAACTTAATATTTTTCTGTTGGCGTTTACATTCCTCCGCTCTTTAAAAGGACTCTGGAGCTGAGGTTTCCTACCTGAAAAATGATTTCTTCGAATTGCAGTGTCTGAGGGTTACTGGTAAAGAGCTTAGAATGATTACTCAAACTTGGAACACTCCAGTCCCTTTAAGTAACTTGATGGATTCTTGGTGTCATGTGGGCTCATGTTGAGCAGAAAGCATGTTTAAACGAAGTCTGCTGATGCTCACGGTTCTTCCCTGCCCTCCTGGCAGGGAGAGTCCTGTGTATTTTTGGCAGGTGTGGAAGTGAAACTTACCCAAAGAACTATAGATGTAAAGATTGAACTTCTGTAAGAAGTACAACTCAGGAGAGCTGTATTTTGAAGGATAAAATGTTTATAATTGGGGGGGGAATTATTGTTCACAGTAAAAGATATTTAGCAACTATGGTATTCTTACTCTGAAGATTTTTGCACACTCAGGCTATCTGAGATACTGGTAATCATCCTTCTGTGAAAATGTACAGAGATGCAGGTCTGTAATATAAAAATCTTAAACATTATATAGTTCTTCCTGCACCTTTTCTTTATTTTCTTATTCATTTGCTAAATACCCATAATATTTTGTCAAATGCACTAAAAACATTTGGGTTGAACTTTGTCTTTTTTATTTTGTGGGGATTTTTAGTTTTACCCTTTTTAGGGGGTGGTAATTTTGAGACTTTAACATGCCCAGATGATGTTGTGGCTGATACGTGTCAAGATCAACAACAGGAAAAAAAGGTAGAAAGTATCCCACTGACAATAACTACCTGTAACATATACTTCTCTTAGGGCTTCTAAAGATGAGCCATTAAAATAGAATGATCCTTCGTGGACCGAAACTGGAATCACTGCAGAATGAATCTCAGTTGCGTCAATTCTTTCTTTTCCTTTGGGTGGTGGGGCTTGATGTAGATTTTACTCTTATGTACAGAATTTAATGTTGAATATATTAAAATAACAAATCTGGCATGGTTTGCAGAGGTTAGATTTACTGGAAATGTATTCATACTGTGAATTGTGCTCTGATGGTTAAAAGACAAGATTGTCAAGCATTCCGTATTAATAGTGGATGTAGAAAATTTTTTCAGATGGATAAAATGTATATGGTACAGATGTAAAGTTTTCTATGTAAAAAATTCTGTACAACTTTCTGTACAATATTGATTCTCATCTGGCATATTCTAATCAGGTTATAGGTCAATAAAGTTTTTGAATTATTTCATTAGTGCAATCAAAACCTGTGTAACCCACAGCCCCATGTTTTATTGATTCTTTCCTGGTTTTTCATTAAAAGCCAAACAGTTATGGAAAAGACATTTTCAGCCGGAACTACAAATCGGAGCTTTGATTCTGATTCTTTGGTTCCAATTTTTCTTTCAAGCTGCTCATATTTGATCATCCCTCATATTCTACTTACTTAACGATATTTATAGTTTTTTCCTATATTGTGCCCAGCATAAAGCTACACTGTTTGAATGCTTAAAGGAGCTGAAGTTCCCTTCAGGGCAGTTGGTTATGCTATTGTGTGGTACATGGCATTTAAAAAAATGGAATATGTCAATATTAGGAGGGTTTTGTTTAAAAACAGGAAAAGTATTCAGTATTTGCATAGATAATGAACAGTTATTTAGTGATGCATTTATAAGTGTACCAGATTTATTAAGCCTAAGACACAGCTTTGTCCAAGCCCAGTGGGATCCTAGAGCTGGGAGCCATGGGGACCTTCCTGTCTAAGGGTAAGTGCTCTCACACCACCTGCCAGTTTATTATTTAGTGGTGTAGGCTCAAGATGCTCCCTAGAGGAGCCAGAGGCTTTTCTTCTTAGATGGAAGAAAAAAATTTAATAGTAAAACAAACAATGGTTAAATTAGAAAAGTGAGTATACATTTTATATGTAGCCAAAATTACATTTAAATTGTGGCAAACTATCTGATCTTGTCTACCACTATCAGAGGAAGCAGGGAAGCAGCGTGTGAGGGTGTTCTCAGTTCTCAGTGCTAAACACCCTAATCCAAATTTGAATGAATCCTTTTTAGGAAATATCATTCAGAGTGATTGACTCGTGGGGTGGCGCCTGTGGCTCAAAGGGGTAGGGCGCCAGCCCCATATGCCGGAGGTGGCGGGTTCAAGCCCAGCCCTGGCCAGAAATTGCAAAAAAAAAAAAAGAAAGAAAATTGACTCACTATTCCATGGTGGTGGAACAAAGTCTCTGTTCTTGACCCCTGGATATTCTTACCTCTCTTCAACCTCTAGAAACCTAAAAATTCCAATTAATATAAGAAGTCGACATTGGTTAATAAAAGTAAAAATTTATTTCTATCAAGAAGCAGTCAAATCACATAAATTAATTGTAAGACAATGCATTCATTGGCACAAAAGTAGAGGCAGAAAGATGTAAATTTAGTGTATGGCTTATGAGAATAAAATCAATTACAGTTCCCATTATGTCTGAATCAGTAGCGTCAAATAACAGGAAAATTAAATAGCACATTTGATTCTTTCATTATGTAGCAACTGGAATAGTCACAGCTACAACGTGTAGTCACTAAAGAATTATCTTAATAGATAACAGTGGCAAATGTGCGTGTGACAAAGGGTATTCTGGTTTGATAGCACTGTAAAGACACTTCAGTTTTATTTACCTTATCCTGATAAACAGAATTTATAATAAAATAGTATACATATGATAGTTGAATCCAGAGTTCATTACCACTCTATGGCATAACTGTGCAAAATAATTCTGGCCTTCTATTTATGTACGTAGCACAGAACTGTATAGAATTATAGTTCATTACAGAATATTGTACTCTGGATTCAACTGTCATATGTATACTATCTTATTATAGATTCTGCCTGTCAAGGTGAATAAAAAAGTGTCTTTATAGTGCTGTAAAACCAGAGTACCCTTTGTTACATGTAATAATCGTGGCCTTTTATTTATGTACATAACATACATCATAATACATCTTGGAAAAAATATGCTTTTATATACAAATATAACAAAACTAACTTCAGGCAGAAGAAAAAAGTAGAGCATATTATTAAAGGTACAGATTTACCATTCCTTTCACTGGACAAGGCACTACTGGGTCCGGTACAGATTTATTTTAACCATGCGCGGTAGACAGGCTCTGCCAAGTGAAAGGTCCTGGTTTCCCAGGAACTTGCTGCTGTTCCTGGTCCAGCTGCTCTGCCATGAAGCGCTTCAGTGTTTCCGAGGTGCCAGGGCGGAGCCAGGGCTCGGTTGCTACAGAGTTTGAGCCATCATCCCCCATGTGTTTCATGATGTCATCAGGGTCAACCAGGGAACTCTCGTCCTCTGCAGAAGGCAAGAGACACATGACTCAGTAACGCAGATGGCAGGTGAGTGACACAAACACAGGTCTCCTGTAGTCCTCTTCCCTATGATACATTCTAAACTATGCTGTTTTGTTCAGACCTCCCACTTTAGGGGTAGAAGCAGGCCCAGGAAGGGGCCGATTTTGTGAAACAAAACGTAACTGAGTAAATTGACTCCATGGTTCTAGCAAGCAGAGGGAGTCTTAAGTATATCCAAGGAATCTCTGCCAACATTAAGCTGACTGGAGGAATGTGGGCAATCTTATTTATTTTGTAATGGTCACCTTTAGGAGAAACCTAGTGAGTATCATGCAAACCTTTTATTTTTTAACTTAGCAAGGAGGATAAGGGAAGACATCCAATCTATCACACCACTTAAGGAAATTAAAAGTCATTTTGGGAAAGCACTAGTTAGAATGAAATTACCTCTTTTTCTTGATTTTTTTTTTTTTTTTTGCAGTTTTTGGGTGGGGCTGGGGCTAGGCTGGGTTTGAACCTGTCACCTTTGGTATATGGGGCCGGTGCCCTACTCCTTTGAGCCACAGGTGCCACATGAAATTACCTCTTTTCTTATACCTAATCTAAGAAGCCATGTCTAGTCCATTAAGCAGTAGCTCTTAATTTTGTTTCATTCATTAACTGAATTTGATGTACTCTCAACTTATGTATCTGTATTTTACTTATTAGGTATAATAATAGGAAAATATGTCTTCCTACCCTGTGATGTCAATTTCTTTCTTTTTTTTTTTTTTTTTAATTCTATCTCCTGGTCTGTGAAGGATTAGCCCACAAAAGGGTTATGTACAGTTTAATGCGCAATCAATCCACATTGTACCAAAAAGCTCCTGTTTGAAAGGATAATGTTAAGCAAAAAAAGTTTAGACATTGAAAATCTTGTGAAAGAGTAGATTCTTCAAATGCTTTATCCTCTTTCAAATATCTCCTTGTTAAATATAAATCCAGTGTTTTATTTTTAAAAGAAATGAAAAGAAAATGCTTTTTAGCTATAGAGAGAAGGCATCCTTTCCCACTGTTCCACATTTTTCCACGTATGAGAGGAAAAGTACCCTTCCACCTGTTTTCCATGTTGGCTGGTGTTTGGTATGACATTATCAACAACAAAACAATCACACCTTGACTGCCAGAGATTATATAAGTACCTTTTAAAAATTAACAGTATTAAAGATAGGATCTAAAAATATTTTAAGAAATTTGTCTAGCTTCATAGACTGAAGAGTTCTTCACAAACCATTCTATTTGCTAATATTAATACTGTTATTACTAATAAGAAACTGTCACATTATCCCAGTCACTAGTAAGATTGATATAAAAAAGGGCTCACGGTTGGCAAAGGAGCTCACTAGCTAAGGAACCATCCTGCCTTGTGTTCCCTGACAGGCTTTCACCTTCAAAAGTCCACTCACAATGAACTAGTTTTATTTGATTTAGAACGAGGCTAAGTTTATGATACATGTATTACCTAAGGAACTCAAAGTCTTAAAGCATTTTCTCTGCTGAAAGTTAAGGTTGGATATATTTCATAAGCAAAAACTATTTTATCTGTTTAGAATCCACTCTGAAATGGTTACCCTCTCTGATAGAAAGAATCTGAGGTCTGCCACTGCTGGACAGTTAACCGTGTTCTGGGATGTACAACTCAAAGGACTTCAGAACTCTCTTTTCATCTACCCCAACCATTAGTGACAACTTCCATGTAAGTGAGTTTAAATTTGCGCTAGGGAATTAAACTTGGCTATTTACCTGTATTAATAGGTTTATTTTGAAGTTCATTCAGTCTATGCATTCGCTCCTCATTTCTCATTCTAAGCTGGTCAACATTTACACTGGACACTGATTTTAAAGAGAGACCATCTGGTGGTACATTAGGACAACTGTTATCCTGCAGTTAGAAAACAGAACTTCAGAAATGGTCATTAACATAAAGTATGTTCAGAATGAATCAACACATCATCATGTCCTGGATAAGTATACATTGTGACAAATAAACTAAATGAAGATATGGAGCACTTATATTTTGATTCCTGTGTATACATGCATACTCAGATAACATAAATGCTGCCAGTTGGGATAAAACTTAGGAATTCCAGGACACTAAAGGAAAAAATTGAAAAAATTAAGGGCTGAGACAGTCTAGCTACAATGATCAAGTAGTGTGGTACAACATAAAGATAGGCATATGGATGAGTGGAAGAAAATTGATCCAGAAATATTTATGGACAAAATGCAACAGGAGAAAGAGTCCTTTCAACAAAAGGTAGTGAAACCATGATGTCTACATGCAAAGGAATGAACCCGAACCCCTAAATCTCAGAAGATAAATTAACTCCAAGTATATCAGAGACCTAAACTCAAGAGAAAAAATAAAGAAAAAAATGCATTGAATTAAATCTTAGTGATCTTGGGTTAGGCAATGGTTTTTTAGACACCAAAAGCCCAAGAAAGATAAGTTGTACCTAATCAAAATTTAAAATCACCTGTTTGTCAAAGGCCACCATCAGGAAAGTAAAAATCATACAGAATGGGAGAAAACAATTGCAAATCATACAGCTGATGCTGGACTGGTAGCCAGAATGTGTAAAGAACTCTTATAACTCAACAATACAAAGATGACCCAGTTTGAAAAACGGGCAAAGGATCTGAACAGATATATCTTCTAAATATATATATAACTGGTAAATAAGCATATGAAAAGATGTTTAACATCATTAGAGAAATACCTCAAAACCACAGTGATATCTCTTCATCCTCAATAGGCACTATAATCAAGAAGAAAGATAACAGTAACAAATGTCCAGGATGAAGAGAAGTTAGAGCCTTCATACACTGCTGGTGGGAATGTAAAATGGTGTGCCTGCTTTAGAAAATAGTCTGGCTGGTCTCCAAAATACTAAATTTAGAGTGACCATGTAACTCAAGAATTTTACTACTACGTATACACTCAAAAGAAAACATCCAAAACCTTTGCATGAATGTAATAGCAGCAGTATTCGTAATAGCCAAAAAATGAAAACAAAAATGTCCATCAGTTGTTGATTGGATAAACAAAAGGGGTAATATCCATACAGTGAAAAATCATTCAGCCATAAAGAGGAATCAGTATCGACACATGCTGTAACACAAATGACCTATGAAAAAACAAAACAAAACAATAAAGCCCATCACAATTGACCATGTTATATGGTCTCATTTATATGAAATGTCCAGAAAAGGGATATCTGTGGAGACCAAAGTAGACGACACTGCCTAGGGCACCAAGTAAAGTTAGTGCCACCGTAAAGCTGCCTACCCAACAAGGAAGGGACTTGTTGGACACGTAGTAGTCCAAAGACGACTTCTTACTAGCTATGTTGTACAGCTGTGGAGCAGAGTGAAGAGAAGATGGATTTGAATCTCTGCCTTCTTGTCTATATTACCTTGGGCAAATCATTTGACCAAAATGGAAATGATGCCTATATCGCAGAATTAGGTTATTATAAGGATACAACAGACTTTCCAATAAATGGTATCAGTTATTCTTGTGTCTTCTCTGAAATTCATATATTCTTGGGATGCCAAGCTACTTACAGCCACCCCAAAAGACTGATGAAAATATTACATCAAAGAAGTTGGGGGAGCAGAGTTCAAAGAGCTTCCCAATGTCACCTCCAGCTAATTGATGGTAGAGGCTAGATTCAGCCCATGTCTACTTCAAGTGAGTGCTCACTATTTGCTGGATCACACAAATTTAGCATGGGTCAGAATCCAGACCTCTCATTCTTCTAAGCTGAAAAAGGGGAAAAAAGAAAAAGACATTTCATACTGCAAAGTCCAGTCCTTTCAATTTGTTTCTCCTGCGCTCCCTTGCAGAGGGCAGCTGTGATGGTGGAGGGAAGTCATCATCTTCAATGGCAGGATATGTCTCACCATAAGCACCTAGAAGGGCCACAAAAGGGGAACATGGTCTTAAACTTACACCACTTAAAATCTAGAGCTAGTGCAAGAGCCTTTTTTGTTTGTTTTGAGACAGAGTCTCACTTTAAGACAGACTTTTTTAATCATACACTCACTGTAAGTGTACATAGTTCAGTGATTTTTAGCAAATTTAGAGTTGTGTAATCATCACAACATTTCCATTACCTTAAACAGCTTCCTTATGCCCACTTGTCAACTACTCCCAATTGCCACATGCCTGGCCTCAGACACTGATCTGCTCTGTCTTTACCTTACCTAACATTTCACATAAATGGAATTCCACAACACAACCTTCTGTGTCTTTTCACTTAGCAATAATATGCTTGAGGTTCATCTGTGTTGAACTATGTTTTAGGAGTTTATTCTAGTTGAGAAGAACGGATAATCTTGACAATATTGAGTCATCCTGTCCATGAACAGGAGTATCTCTCCATTTATTTAGTTCTTTAGTTTCTCTAATCAGAGTTCTGTAGTTATACTTGGACAAATCTTAACACATTTTTTGTTAGATTTATACTTCATTATTTCTTTTGGAGGGTGCTAAGGTAACAGCACTGTGGGGGGGAGGTTGGGTTTGTTTTGTTGAGACCGAGTCTCATTCTGTTGCCCATGCTAGAGTGCCATGGCCTCAGCATAGCTCACAGCAACCTTAAACTAGCTTCAAGTGATCCTCCTGCCTCAGTCTTTTGAGTAGCTGGGACTATAGGTACCCCCGACAAGGCCCAGGTAATTTTCCTGTTTTTAGTAGAGACAGGCTCTAGCTCTTGTTCAAACTATTCTTAAACTCCAGACCTCAAGCAGTCCTCCTGCCCCAGCCTTCCAGAGTGCTTGTGTTACAGGCAGGAACCAACACGCCCAGCTAGGATTGTGTTTTTAATTTCAAATTCCACTTGTTCACTGCAGTGTACAGGAAATTAATTTTTATATATCCACTTTGTATTATGCAATTCTTGCTATAACTGCTCATTAATGCTAGGAGATTTTTAGTTAATTCATTCAGATTTTCCACAATCATGTCATCTGTCAACAAAGACAATTCTCTTCCCCTTCCCAGTCATGACACCTTTTAGATCCTTTTCTTCCTTTACTGCATTAGCTAGGACATCCAGTATAATGTTAAGGAATGGTCAGATAGGACATCTTTGGCTTGTTCCTGATATTAGTGGATCAGTTTCTAGTTACTATTGACTTAAGTACAATGTTAGCCATAGGGTTTTTTTAATATATTCTCCATCAAGTTGAGGAATTTCTCCTCTGACAAGCTATAGTGTGCTGGGTTACCATGAATAGCTAGATTTTATTTAGGTTATCAAATCTATGGACATAGAGTTGTTCATTGTATTCCCTGACTGTCCTTATAATGTCCAGGGGATCTGCAGTCATGTCCCCTTTTTCATTTTTGATATTAATAATTAGTAAGTCTTCTCTCTTTATTTATCTGGCTAGAGGTTTTGTCAATGTTACTGATCTCACAGAATCAATTCCTGGTTTCACGGCTTTTCTCTATCGATTTTGTTTTCAATTTCATTGATTTCTACTCTAATTTTTATTACTTCCTTTCTTCTGCTTACTTTGGATTTATTTTGCTCTTCCTCTTCTAGTTTCCTAATGTGGAAACTCAGATTATTGATTCTAGATCCTTCTACTTTTCTAATGTATGCATTAAATGCTAACAAATTTTGCTCTAAGCATTTCGATATATCCCACAAATTTTGATAAACTGTATTTTCATTTTGCTCAAAATATTTTTAAATTTATTCATTTGACCTATGTGTTATTTAGCAGTGTGGTGTTTAATCTCCAGGTATTTGGGGATTTTCCAGCTGTCTTATTTTTTATTTCTAGTTAACTTCCACTGTGGTCTGAGACAAACATTGTAGGATTTCTCTCCTTTTGAATTTGTTGAGGTTATGTTTTATGGTCCAGAATGTGGTCCATGCTGAATGTTCCATGTGACCTTGAGAAGAATGTGTATTCTGTTATTATTAATGAAATAGTCCACAGATGTCCATTATGGCCACCACTGACTGATGATGGCGCTGAGTTCAACTATGTCTTCATTGATTTTCTGCCTACTACTGTATCTGTCCATTTCTGAAATCTCCAACCTTAGCAGTGGATGTATATTCCTTTCTACAGGTCTGTCAGTTTCTACCTTATATGTTCTGACACTCTGTTGTTAGATGCCTAGATATAAGAGCTAAAAATATAAAACTCTTAGAAGAAAACAAGGAGGAAAGCTTCATGGCTTTGGATTTGGCACTGAGTTCTTGAATATGGCACCAAAAGCACAAGCAACAAAAGAAACCACACACTGAACTACATCAAAATTAAAAGCTTCTATGCATCAAAGGACAGAATCAACAGAATAAAAAGGCAACTAATTATAAAGAAAACATTTGTAAATCCTGTATCTGATAAGGGGTGATATCCAAAATATATAATAAAGAACTCCTAATTCAATAACAATAAAAACCCAAACCACCTAATTTAAAAATTGCCAAAGGACATAAACTGACATTTCTCCAAAGATATACCAGTAGTCAACATCACTAATCATTATGGAAATACAAAGCAAAACCACAATGATACCCCTTTCCAACTACAAGGATGGCTACTAGCAAAAAAACCCAGAAAGCAGTGTTGACAAGGATGTAGAGAAATTAGAACTCTTAGACACTGTTGGTGGGAATAAAATGGTACAGCTGCTATAGAAAATAGAATGGTGATTCTTCAAATAATTACCAACAGAATTACCATGTGATCCAGCAATTCCAACCCTTGGAATATGTGCAAAAGAATTGGAAGCAGTGACTTCAACGCCTATCTGTATACACATATTCTTAGTACCATTATTCACAATAGCCAAAAGGTGAAAGCAGCTTTCTTCTGCTTACTTTGGATCTGTTACTGTGTGAACAGATGGATGGATAAACAAAATGTGGTACATACATAAAATGGAACATTATTCAGCCCTAAAAAGAAGGGAAAATCTGAAACATGGAAGAACCTTGAGGATATTATGCTAAGTGATCTAACCCAGTCATCAAAGGACAAATACTGTATGATTCCACTTACCTGAAGTCCTACAATAGTCAAATTCATGGAGATGGAAAGTACAATGGTGGTTGCCAGAGGATGGAGGGATAAGGGAATGGGGAATATTGTTTAGTATGAGGAGTTTCAGTTTTTAAGATGAGGAGTTCTGATGAATGGTAATAGTGGTTACACAATAATATGAAGGCACTTAATGCCATGCAAATGTATACTTAAAAATAGTTAATATGGTAAATTTTATGTTTATGTGTATTTTATAATTTTTAAAAATTATTTTTAAAACACTGAAACCAGCAGCCTTATGTTCTTTAGAACAGTGGTTAACACAGTCATGACTATGACACATTTGCAATAACCATTAACCAAACAGACAGACTGCTGTATCTCTGGTCTAGCATAATGAAGTATTCTGAGACACTGTCTTGAGTGGCCCATACTATCTTCCTTGTTATGAAGGACAGGTCACATTTCCCTGATGCCTCCATAGACGAGCTATGATCCCATCCTTTTCCTCTGCCAGCTCATGTACTCCCTCTCCACAATGCAATTTCTAAAGGAAAACGCATTTTTTAAAAAAGCCACTAAGAAATACAACTAGGAATTTCTATCATAAAAAATCTGAAGTAATTCTTATGAAACACAATTAAAATGTAGAAGAGAAAATTAATTCTTTGGTGGTCTCAGGATAGTAGAAACATTTACTATCAAAGTACATAATTATAAGGGTGTATTATAGTAATTAAAGAAAAAAGATCCCATAGTACCCTCACATATCTTCTAAAACTAAATATTCCTATGTTTTTAACTGAAATAATTACTAAGATAATTGTAGATTTATATGTGATTGTAAAAAATAATAAGAGATCCCTTTTATATTTTGCCAGGATTACATTGGTACATTTTGTAAAACTACAGTATAATCTCACAACCAGGATATTGATACTGATAAAACCCACAAGCCTTATAAGAATCTACCAGTTTACCTGTACTCAGATGTATGTTTGCATGTGTGTATTAAGTTCTATACGATTTTACTGGCTGTTTACATCTGTGTATCTACCTTCACAAACAAGATGTCAGTTACAAAACCACAAGGACCCCCTCCTGGTGCCCTTTTCTGACTATATTTCTCCCTAAAACCCAACCCTTGGCAGCCACTAGTCTGTCCTCAAAGTAAATGGAATCAAGTGGTGTGTAACTTACTTGGACTGGCTTTTTTGCTCAGCATGTTTCCTTAAGAGTCATCCAAGTTATTGCATGTTTCAATAGTTTGCTTTTTACTGTTGAGCAGTATTCTGTAATACGGATGTCTCATTTTGTTTGACCTTTCATCTGTTAAAGGCCATTTGGGCTAATTCCAGTTTTGGATATTAGAGTTAAAGGTGTTACGAACATTCATATATAGGGTTGTTTGGGTTTTAGGGTTTTTTTTTGTTGTTTTTTGGCTTTTTGGTCAACTATGCCTAAGACTTTTAAAATTCATTTCAGTAATTCTGACTTGAAAACTTTTATAAGTCACATTTGATGATTACATTTATTTAACACAGTATGAAAAAGTATTTTTTTATCAGCTTGCACAACAGAGTACAGTACTCGTTTTGCAAGTATGGAGAAAGGCATTTTGAAAGAAATATAAGTGTACTTGTGTAATATCTAAATAATATAGCATTAATATAATATACTCACCAATAAAAGCACTATCAGATTCTAGTAATGAATTTTTCAAGAAATCATTAGCGTCATCTGTGGGCTAAAAGAAACAGCATATATGAATGACTGTATTAATTCTGTGTGGAAAATAACAAATTTGTACTAAGAGGAGGCACGAATTCCCATGTGGTCCCCCCCAAAAAGCAAAAGCGGATGGGAGAGATAGGACTAACTCCTACAGCACATTCCAATACCCAGAAAATACTGGAAACAGCACATTTGAGGTTGTATAATTAAGTTCGTGAACTTACCCTAACGTGCTACATACCTCCTTGCTGATTATCACTAGGGCCACCTTTGCAGTGCTCCCCTTGGGAAGCTATGCCCTGACACCATCACCACCTCATACACCCTATAAAGCACTTTTTCTAGGATTAGTTCACAAACTTAATTGTCAGACCTCCTATTGCAACAACAGCTCTGATGACCATTCCAGAAAAAGAATTCCAAAACAGCTCTGAAGAATGGACTAGGCACTGGCATCGGTGCATAGCTTCCCAAAGGCAGTTCTTCAAAGGTGACTGCAGTGATATTCAGCAATAAGGTAGGGAACACTTTTTCATCCGTTTGTGAACTTCACCGTCAGACCTCGTACAACTACCATGATCTCGCCAAGGATGGAGATTCTGTCAAGCTGACTCTCCAACTCCATTCCCTCCTGCCCCCTTGTGGCTAAAAGCAAGTAAGAGATCATGGTACTACTATTTAATAGAGTGTGAAGCAATGAACCCAATTAAATATTAAGTCTTTAAACTATGAATGCACAGGACTCTGAAGTGCCACCCAAGAGCCTTTTAAAATAAACAGTTTTTTAAATGCTACTTAAAGAGTTACTGCAGGTGGCGCGTGTGGTTCAAGGAGTAGGGTGCTGGTCCCATATGCCAGAGGTGGTGGGTTCAAACCCAGCCCCAGCCAAAAGTGAAAAACCACACACAAAGAAAAAAAAAAGAACAGTGTTGGTTAAGGGCTATGAAGTGTTATCATTAAAAAAAAAAAAAAAAAAAAAAAAGTTACTGCAGAAGCATGGAGAGAGAACAAAAGACCCAATTGGGTGGGGGGAGGGGGGAGCAAGGGTTACAGAGTAACAACTTCTGTGTTGTTGTAAATGACCTCATCTGTATGCCTTGTATTGGGACGCTATTTCTCAGCTACCTGTGTCTGCACTGCTTAGATGGCAGGAAACGGAAGGGCCAATATGAAATAGTTGTGTTGGCATTTAGTCTGAAAAATTTAGTCTGAAGTTTGTTAAAGTATTTTTTAACTTTGTTTGAAGTGCAACCCCCTCTTTTTTAAGTTTGAAGTCAGAAGTTCCTACCCCACCCCCTTGATTTACTGGTTGTAACTGTATTGTAATTGGTATAACTAAAACATAACTGTGCTGGGAAGAAGTTGTGCCATGAAGGTCTTTAAATTTTTTTTTAAATAAAAACATTTAAATAAATGAAAAAAAGTCTCTAAACTGTTGTAGAGATTCATTCATCGTTTTCATTAAGCTGTACACTTACTATTTCTTACTACTGCACTTACTATTTCCTCCATGCCAGGTAGTGGGTATACAAGGATCAATTAAGAGTTTCTGCCCTGGAGTACACGAAAGTCCCATGGTAGAGAGTGAAACCCATACCCTCAGATGCCACAGCATGAACAGAGTGGGGCATACAGTAGGGAAAAAAATGCAAGGGCTGGACCTATTCTAATTGGTTCCCAAATGAGGAGTAACTTAAATTTACATACAGAGGATTTTAGAGTACAAAATAACACCACCTTATATCTCAGAAAGAACCTAGCAGCGTCCCATTGTACCTCCTCACCAGATCTCTGGACATTTTTTTTTTTTTTTTTTTGAGACAGAGTCTCAAGCTGTTGCCCTCGGTAGAGTGCCGTGGTGTCACAGCTCACAGCAACGTCAAACTCTCGCTTAAGCGATTCTCTTGCCTCAGTCTCCCAAGTAGCTGGGACTACAGGCGCCCGCCACAATGCCTGGCTATTTTTTTGTTGCAGTTGTCATTGTTGTTTGGCTGGCCCAGCCTGGATTCGAACCCACCAGTCTCAGTGCATGTGGCCAGTGCAGTAACCACTGTGCTATGGGCACCAAGCCCAGATCTCTGGACTTTGCTAGAACACTTAATTTAAGGCAATGAATACCAACAATCCACAGGATTCATCATCAGGAAGTTCTCTTCTTACACGAAATTCTGCCCTACACTGTATTTGAACTTAACTTACCACCCACTGATTTACTACTTTCTACAGCGTGGTAATAATGGTGACAGTGACAACAGCTGAATCAAATGGTCTGAGCAGCTGCTCTGAGCACCTCACACACACTACCCGCTTCTCTTCACAGAACTGGACACAGTGATCACAGTTCACCTATGCTCCATCCTCTCTGTGACTCATCCTTTTGTTTTCCATCTAATCCAGTTTCTAAGATCAGGAGCCCAAAATATATGAGCTTTTTGTAAAGCCATGATAAAACTGTTGGCTTACCCTGAGCTTCTACTTAGCAAAGTCTGTAGTAATTAATCCAGGATTTTAACCCAAATCACAGATGTTAACTTTTAGTATCTTTTCACTGAGAAATGTGGTTGCCACACAAGCAGAAGCCCACAGACCAGTAGAGTATTCCCAAACAGGTGTGAGGATGTCTCAGGCCGCAGGCAACAGACACAGGAAGGAGCTCTAGAGGTCAAATCTGGACTTTCCGCCTTAGTGGCTGTGTGATCATGGATAAGATTACAAGCCTTTAAATACCAGTTTCCTCTTATGTAAAACAGGGATAAGTTTACCTTGCGAACTCACACAGGTAGAGGACAGTCAACAAATGGCACCTATTAGCAATACTGTCACCATCATCGTCAGTTCAAAATCATGCACCAGCAGCTACTAAACCAGTAACCCTCGGCACATAGGGCTAGTAAAGCCTAGCTGAGACTTACTTTTATAACCTGTAAATGCTACCTAGATCATAAAGGTACTGTGATGATTCAATCTGTATTTCCAACCTCCCCCTTTCCCCCTGAACTCTCTCCTGTCTGTATGTTTGATAGCTCCCACTGATGTGTATACCAGACACCTCAAACTTACCAGGTCTCACAGCTCCAGTCTTCTCCCCTAACCCTTACATTGTTTCTCCTGCTCTTCCACCGCTGTAAATAGCAGTTCCCAGCCATAAACCATGAAGCCCATCTTTGACTACTTTCACGTTCCACTTCAGTATGCGAAAAACCCTAGTAGGTCTCCTTTCAAAATAAATCCATCTACTGATCAGTCCCACAACCTCCAATGCCCAGATTCTTATCATAGCCTCCCATCCTGCTCAGTCTATTCTCAGCACAAAGTAGTCAGGGATCAAATTAACACCTCCAGCAGATTCTATCACTCCTCCACTGGACGACTTTGGAAGCATCTCATCACATGTAAATCCTGGGATGGCCTCACTACTCACCCCTGACTTTCACCTGTGATTCTCCCACCTTGGCCACCTCACTGCTTCCTTCTCATGGGCACCAGGCCAAC
This sequence comes from Nycticebus coucang, assembly GCF_027406575.1. Taxonomy (NCBI): domain Eukaryota; kingdom Metazoa; phylum Chordata; class Mammalia; order Primates; family Lorisidae; genus Nycticebus; species Nycticebus coucang. The sequence goes on along the minus strand of NC_069792.1, from coordinate 17,737,384 downwards.
CCCTGGGGGGATTCTGTCTGGAAAGTTCTTTCCTTGAATGTCACTCCCATTTCCCATGGCCACTTTCCTAGTGTCCTTCCTCAAATGTTACCTCCCAGTAAGACCCCTTGGCCACTGCTTTCCCTGCTATCATTTTCCCCACAACACCATGATTTAACACACTATCAATTTATTCATTGCCTCCCTCCTTCCAGAATGTAAGCCTAAGAGGGCAGAGTTTTTTTGTCCCTTTTGTTTACTCCCAGATCCCTGTGACCTGAACAGTTTCTGCTTCCTAGAAACTACTTAATAAATACCTGTTGAATGTAAACAGCTCACCTGTCTTGTATGCCACCACCACAGGATAAGAGTGAGCATTACCTTCTGTTCCCTGACCTTGTGTGTTCTCTCTATAGGCCTCACCACGGCTTCCATGATTTACTCCTCCTTCCATTACTGCTGATATTAACCACAGCAACATTTACACTTCACTCACTGTGGGCTGGGTCCTACTCTCAAGGGCTTTCAAGATATTACCTCACATAATCCTCACAACATTTGAACTATTTTTATTCACTTAATAAACACTTATACAGAAATTACTATATGCCAGACCTGTCTCTAAGTGCCTTACAAATATTAATTTAATCCTTACAACCACCCTCAGAGGTAAGTACTATTATCCTCATTTTGCAGATTAGGAAGCTGAGGCAGAAAGAAATGAAGTAACTTGCACTAAGTCACACAGCTAAAAATAAGACTAACCTGAGCAGACTAGTGCTAGAATCTTGTTCTTACCCATTACGATAAGAATATTCTCTCTATATTAGACGAGCACTTCTCTACCTGCCACACCAACGAGACAAGATTTACACTCTTAATTTTCCTAAAGAATTCAAAATCTGGAATACTCACTTTTACTCTTAAACATTTTTAGCCCCTAAAAACTAACTTGAAAAATTAAAACTTGGTGCTTACCATTCTTACCATTCTTTCTTTTCGTACTTTAACACTTGGGATAGCATCTAAGTCAACTGTGGTTAAGGGAGAACAAAAACAAATTGAAAGGTTAGAAAATGTTTAATAAATAAAAATAAATTTTAGAATATCTTTCTTTGCCTGGGTCACTATTAAAAATTATTTGTCAACTACCACACTTCAGAATATTTTTGAGATACTATTTGCCTATTAATAAATATAACCCTGCACCCATTCTAATTGGATAAAATTCTCCTATTCACATTAACAAATATAAGTAAATCATGGCAACTTAAAACTGATACCTACAGAAAATGATTAATGCAAGATTCTTTACCATCTTCTGCCACATGTCTACGATCTTTGCAGAGAACTGAGTGGAGTTAATAAACAGGGGTTCCCACACCTGGGCCTGAAGTAAGCTTAGTTCCAAAGGCAGCGATTTTGGATCAGGTTTCCCAAAGCCACTCTAATTTGACCAGCCTTTATTTACGTTCTTGTGAATAGTGCATTTTGTCCTTTTAAATACTGCCTTTGGGAATACACAGGCTGCCATGATAGACTATGTTCCTTCTCAAAATATCTCACAGACCTGTTTGTGACTGTGTAGTTCGACCATATTCTTACGAATTATGCCATCATGGTTCACTGAAAGTCGGAGGGTAGCTACTGTTGGGGGATGGATATCCTCAGTGCCAAAATGTACCAGTAATTTTGGGCTAATTAGCCAAAGTTGCCAAGATTCCGCAAGATCAGATGATCACGTGAGACTTCTAAAGAAAATGCCACTGGACTGGCACGTGCTTGTTCCTCCTTTCTCCAGATGATGTGGCTACTATAGAATTTGGGTTATTCTGCTATCACAGGGTGAGCTATAAGGCTGTTGTTAAAATTTTTGTACCAGAAGGCAGACATTTCCTATACAAGTATTTATCAAAGCCTTGACCTATGATCTGAGCCTAAAATGTCTTATCACTAACTCCTATGATGCTATGTCATGAGGCCAAAAATGCCTCCCCAGACTAGCCTGCCAAGGTTTTCTTAAAACTGGCTGACTGGCAGGACCATCCCTCCTATTCCTGTTACCTGGTTGCTGTGTTTTTATTACTCATTTGCCATGGCCACGTTCAATATCCTATAAGCTGGCAAAGCTGGTGACATCCAGGTAAGGGCCACACAGCACATCTGGTGTCCACAAGGCCCCTCAGCCTCTAGGTGCCCACCCACAACACCCCAGTTACACGCTCCCAGGGGCCCTTGATTTCTCCTTTGCAATATTTAGTATTGATCCCTTACACTTGTTTAGCATCTACCTTGACAGTAGTCACTGACTTCATTCATCACCACACCTCCTGGTTACAGGTCAGTGCCTGTGCTCCTAGTGGCACTCAGTATCTGTTAATGGGTTGATTATATGAAAACATATCCTTAGCCCAGTCTGATGTTTTATAGATTTTTGTCAAATCCTAAACATACCTCCTACACAACAGAGAAATGTCCCATACTGATCTGTCTCCCCAGCAGACTTGGGTCCTAGTTCTGACTAGGCCTGGCCTGGTCAAAATCTTCAATCCTCGTGGCTCGCACTCATGAACATATCACTCTAGTCAAGCCAAAGCAGAACCCTCTCTGAAACCCGTTCTTTTCTGAGACTATGGGCCAAAAGGGCTATGTGAGCACAGAGTTGTGAGTGGAGGGGGCCTGCCTGGGACTGAAGAGATGGAGGGCAGAACAACAGCCCTCTGACACTCTCAGAAAAAGTAATTGGTATCCCTCACCTTCAGCCCCTTCCTGCATTTTTATTCTATTCAGCCGCTTCTGCTGCTCCCTTAGCAGAGCTTGCTGCTGAATCTCTAAGGTGTGATGATCTCTCGGAGGATCCGGGTACATAAATTTGAGATCAACTCGTGTTTCTGAATCTGGTACAAAAAAAATATGTCACATAATTAAGTTAAATATTGTTTTCAAAGGAGATTTTATTAGACATTATACATAACATATGAGTAATCTAATTTCAAAATCAAGTGAAACATCGCCAAAGTCAAATGACAATAAAACAGCCATAAGACTAAAGAACATGAAATCAACATTCTTCAGTGAAAGCCTTTTCACAAACTCATCAAAATGAGGAACGCCCCAGAACAAGCAGTAGCACAACAGCAGTCAGCGAGGGCCTTCGAAGTGACCGTGTGACTAACTATGTGAATATACTTTCAGATACTAGCTAGCAGACAGTGATTAATTAAAAAATGGTAGAATAAAAGACAAATATGGTAAATGTCACTGATGACACATGTGAAGTGAAATGGATGATACCTGTTAGTGAAAAAAGTGATAAAAATTAAGTAGATAATGTAATTATGTCTTTTTATAGTTTTAATTATGCTCCACAAGAGGACTAGAAGACATCCAAAATGTTAAGGGTGTATATGTAAGTGGTTTGATGAAAGTGATTTTTCTATAATTCTGTATTCTGAAAATTTCCTACAATACATAGGTAATCATTTTGAAGAGAAGAAAATTCTAGTTTACCTGGCATAGGTCATAACTGCACATCCAACATTTTGCCTGCTCTACTGAATACTCCTAATGAAAAAGCACATTTAACGTACATTTTGGTTCCTCTACACATTTTCAGTCCCTCGGTCTTGTGTATCTTGGCAATCCTGTTTCCCTACTAAGCTTTCTCTCTCATTCTCTCGAAAGAGCTACATCAAATCTTCTCTCAATTCTTTTCTCCTAGATTTCCTCCAGTTGACCCAGGCCCTGCTCAGTTCTGCAACCACTTCCTCACTCAACTGTGGCAGCAGCCTCTTTCTTCTGCCATAACTCTTCACATTTGTACCCTAACAAGTTCCTCTGGCATGTGAACCCTTCCTCCCCTTCTCCAGAGAAGCTTCATCCAAATACAGACTTACGATTTTGTCTCCAACATCTTACTCCCTAATCAATCCTCAATTCACTTCTGTTCCACTGACCTTTTTATTTTTATTTATTTATTTTTTTATTGTTGGGGATACAATTTCCTTCATTGTTTTCATCATCTGTATTCTAAATTCCCCTTTTGTCATTTCTAACATTTCTTTATAGGCGGAATCCTCTGCAGTAGCTACCTCACTGTCCCTTGGGAGGTTGCTCTGGACTGGTTTTTCACATTGCCAGGATTTTTCTGCTAATTCTTCCTCATGAGTGTTTTCTTTTATCTGTTTCCTTGACCTAATTTTCTTTTTACTTCCTCTTGCTCTTTAAGTTTCTGTGCCTCTGGCCTAATGTTTCAATGAGTCCTTTTAGTCCAGGACTAAAAGGATGAGAAGATTGAAGAGCAAGAAGGGAAAAAAGAACTAAAGAAAAAGAAAAAAGAGAAAGGAGAGGGGGTAAAAGGGAACACTGACAAAAAGAAGAGAGGCACAGAAAGAGGGAGACAGGAGTAATAAAGTGTCGCCCAGTGGTTAGGGTGCCAGCCTCCTGCACTGAGGGTCATGGGTTCGAACTCAGCCTGGGACAGCTAACAACAATGACAACTGCATACAAAAATAAAGGTGTACAGTAGGGTACTTTAACCCACACCTTAAAAAACCCCCAACCTCTCAGTGTGCTGGTTTGGGTGGTTCCCGTGAGGTCAGCAGCTCTTCTTCAGCCTGAGCAGACACAGTACCCCATATCCACCAAATAGACAGGAAAGACAAAAATACTATAAATCAAAACAAAACAAACAAACAGAAAACCTTACAGGATAAAATTGGTGGAAAAACCAAAAAACAAGGGCAGAAACAGTAGCAAAAATGAAGTCCATAGTATTAAAGAAGGCAACAATGGAAAATTGTATTTAAACTAGAAAAATGAAGAAAGAAGGAAAAAAAATCTAGGAGGAATATGTTGAAAATAAAAAAAGAAAACAAAAACAAAAACAAAGCAGTATATATATCTTGCTGAATATTGTCTGGACAACAGGTGATCTTCTGGGGTATGAGATGCTAATCGCAATGCTGATACGGCTGTATGAGATGGAGACTGGAGGCCTCTGCTGACTTCTTTGCCCTCAAACCCTGCAGGGTTGAGAGCCTAAATCTTTTCTCAGCCTGCTTAAAAGATACTTTAAACCATTAACTTTGGCTAAGCAGAAGGTTTCCCAGGAAAGCACTTGTCACTGGGATCTCTCCTGAAGTGGCTGCCTGCTTATCTGGTGGCCAACAACGGTCTCACTCTATGCCCCTGAGGGCCAAGGCTGCAAGGCAACCTTCCTACTGTCAAACACTGAAAGCTCTGCTCTTCCCAGGGGTCTCAGTTCCGCCCTTTGGCACTGCTCACAATCACTAGATAACTTGCCCAAGGTCTCCCAGCCCAAGCCTCGCTCTACCTCCCTGAGGGCGAAGCCTACAGGGCAGTTCTCCCGAAATGGCTGCACACATGGCCCACAGCCAAACAATGCTAGCTCTATTCTGGCCCAGCGGCTCAGTCCTGGACCCTGGACAATGCTTAAAGTCACCAGTACTCTTGCCCAAGTTCTCCCATGGTAATTCAACCAAGTGCTTTAAGTCCAAAAATACAAAACAACCCACAGGGAAAGCCTGTGTGCAGTCTTGCTGCTGTTGTGGTTACGGCTGAGGCAGCCTCAGACCGAATGCAACCACTTGCCACTTCTCCACTGCTTTTGTCCTCCTGCGGTCCAGAAGTCTCTTGCTGTCTCCCTGTATCCCCAAAGGGATGTTTCTGGGCAGAACCCACAAGCCAGAGATGCCTGGAGTCTTCTCTCCCCAATCTCACTGCACCCGGTTGCAAAGAAGCTGTTACTTGGCCGCCATCTTGCTCCCTCCTGTTCCACTGATCTTTTTAAAGATCACCACCAGTGACCTTGGACCGGCATTTTCCAGCATTCATCTTGTGCAATCCTTTCTCCTTGATACACTCACTTTCTCAGCTTTCAGCATCCCACATTCCTCTGCTTTTCAACTGTTCACTCTGACATCTCCTTAGTCTCTACCATCAGCTCATCTTCCTCTGCCCATCCTCCATTACAAGCCAAGTTCCATTCTTTACCCTAGTCTGTACCATCTTACCCTCCCACCCAAGGATTTAATAACTGTAGGCTCTCTAAAAGAAAATATTTAGTCAAACTAAAGCTTCATCAACCAGACTGGCAAAGTGAAGAACTAGAGTATACAGAAGTTTTATTCATCATAAATAAAATTTCACTTTAGAGGGAGGATACAGATGTCTTTAAAGATACTTAACTTAAATATGGATAGAACCCTCTTGTCATATCATTAAAAGAATAGCAATCTAAGGAATGCAAGGCTGGTTTAACATACGCAAGTCCATAAACGTTATCCAACATATTAACAGAGGCAAAAATAAAGATCACATGATCCTCTCAATAGATGCAGAAAAAGCATTTGATAAAATCCAGCATCCTTTTCTAATTAGAACACTGAAGAGTATAGGCATAGGTGGCACATTTCTAAAACTGATTGAAGCTATCTATGACAAACCCACAGCCAATATTTTACTGAATGGAGTAAAACTCAAAGCTTTTCCTCTTAGAACTGGAACCAGACAAGGTTGTCCTCTGTCACCTTTACTATTCAACGTAGTGCTGGAAGTTCTAGCCAATACAATTAGGCAAGACAAGGAAATAAAGGGAATCCAAATGGGAGCAGAGGAGGTCAAACTCTCCCTCTTTGCTGACGACATGATCTTATACTTAGAGAACCCCAAAGACTCAACCACAAGACTCCTAGAAGTCATCAAAAAATACAGTAATGTTTCAGGATATAAAATCAATGTCCACAAGTCAGTAGCCTTTGTGTACACCAATAACAGTCAAGATGAGAAGCTAATTAAGGACACAACTCCTCTCACCATAGTCTCAAAGAAAATGAAATACCTAGGAATATACCTAACGAAGGAGGTGAAGGACCTCTATAAAGAAAACTATGAAATCCTCAGAAAGGAAATAGCAGAGGATATTAACAAATGGAAGAACATACCATGCTCATGGATGGGAAGAATCAACATTGTTAAAATGTCTATACTTCCCAAAGCAATCTACCTATTCAATGCCATTCCTATCAAAATACCAACATCGTACTTTCAAGATTTGGAAAAAATGATTCTGCGTTTTGTATGGAACCGAAAAAACCCCGTATAGCTAAGGCAGTTCTCTGTAACAAAAATAAAGCTCGGGGCATCAGCATACCAGATTTTAGTCTGTACTATAAAGCCATAGTGCTCAAGACAGCATGGTACTGGCACAAAAACAGAGACATAGACACTTGGAATGAAATTGAAAACCAAGAAACGAAACTAACATCTTACAACCACCTAATCTTCGATAAACCAAACAAGAACATACCTTGGGGGAAAGACTCCCTATTCAATAAATGGTGTTGGGAGAACTGGATGTCTACATGTAAAAGACTGAAACTGGACCCACACCTTTCCCCACTCACAAAAATTGATTCAAGATGGATAAAGGACTTAAATTTAAGGCATGAAACAATAAAAATCCTCCAAGAAAGCATAGGAAAAACACTGGAAGATATTGGCCTGGGGAAAGACTTCATGAAGAAGACTGCCATGGCAATTGCAACAACAACAAAAATAAACAAATGGGACGTCATTAAACTGAAAAGCTTCTGTACAGCTAAGGAGACAATAACCAAAGCAAAGAGACAACCTACACAATGGGAAAGGGTATTTGCATATTTTCAATCAGACAAAAGCTTGATAACTAGGATCTATAGAGAACTCAAATTAATCCACATGAAAAAAGCCAACAATCCCATATATCAATGGGCAAGAGACATGAATAGAACTTTCTCTAAAGATGACAGACGAATGGCTAACACATGAAAAAATGTTCATCATCTCTATATATTAGAGAAATGCAAATCAAAACAACCCTGAGATATCATCTAACCCCAGTGAGAATGGCCCACATCTCAAAATCTCAAAACTGCAGATGCTGGCGTGGATGTGGAGAGAAGGGAACACTTCTACACTGCTGGTGGGACTGCAAACTAGTACAACCTTTCTGGAAGGAAGTATGGAGAAACCTCAAAGCACTCAACCTAGACCTCCCATTTGATCCTGCAATCCCATTACTGGGCATCTACCCAGAAGGAAAAAAATCTCTTTATCATAAGGACACTTGCACTAGACTGTTTATTGCAGCTCAATTTCCAATCGCCAAAATGTGGAAACAGCCTAAATGCCCACCAACCCAGGAATGGATTAAGAAGCTGTGGTATATGTATACCATGTAATACTATTCAGCCATTAAAAAAAATGGAGACGTTACATCCTTCGTATTAACCTGGGTGGAAGTGGAAGACATTATTCTTAGTAAAGCATCACAAGAATGGAGAAGCATGAATCCTATGTACTCAATTTTGATATGAGGACAATTAATGACAATTAAGGTTATGGGGGGGAAAGCAGAAAGAGGGATGGAGGGAGGGGGGTGGGGCCTTGGTGTGTGTCACACTTTATGGGGGCAAGACATGATTGCAAGAGGGACTTTACCTAACAATTGCAATCAGTGTAACCTGGCTTATTGTACCCTCAATGAATCCCCAACAATAAAAAAAAAAAAAAAAAAAGAATAGCAATCTACTCACCTCTATCTTTCAGTTCATTAAAATCATGAATGTTCTGAAAAGTGGAAGCATCTAACCCCTTAGGTGACTGTCTTCTGACAGGCACTTGCAACCGATATCTAGCCATGTCAAATATATCCATGGGATTCTTTTCTCTTTTCCTACAGATAAATGACAAATCATAATTGTGCTTTATAACAAAAAAGTCCAAGTTCACATTTAATTCACTGTAAAAAAAATTTGGTCTCTTTCACAATATATTGTAAAAATTATTTTAATAGGTCTGTTATTCAATCCCTTATCTTAAAATGTAGAGTATTTACAAGGCCATTATAATTTTTCGAAAACTCAGATACAGAGTAACTTATTACAAACATATGAGTAGAATAATTCAGCTTTATCTTAAAATGTTCATGTAAGTACAAAGATTATAGTCTTTGGGGTCATGAAACTAAGCTTCAAAGACTAGCTCTGTTATTTATTAGCAGGATGACCTTAATTACCTTGATTTCATCGTTTGTAAAATATAGATAATAACTATACCTCATAGTCTGTCTCTCTTTTTTTTTAATAGAAATGGGTCTCAAACTCCTGAACTCAAAGGATCCTCCTGCTTTCGCCTCCCAAAGTGCTAGGATTATAGGTGTGATCCACTGCACCCAGGCCAATCCCTTATAGTCTTGTGACAAAGAGAATTAAGAGAAATTCTGTATTATAAAGTGCCAAGCAAAGTTCCTAGCATGTATGTAGTAATAGGTAATATTCCTTTCCCCTTTACTTAAAATAGAAGTTACAAATATTACTTTCCCCTTTGCTTAAAATAGAAATTACACAGAGAAATATGGTATTAATATGCTGTTAAATATATTGGGCATTATCCAAAGTACCCAACAATAACTTTATTGTAATAAAGGGGAAAGTAATAGGTGATATTACTAATTGCTTAAAATATAAATATAAATATTACTTTCCCCTTTCTTAACATAGAAATTACACAGAGAACTATGATATTAATATGCTGTTAAATATACTGGGCATTATCCAGAGTACCCAACAATAACTTTACAATGGATTTTCAGTGAACTTGGTAGCCAGTTAGTTGACTGATACTCTATTCCTGTGGTACCTATGAAACTAACAAAATAGGCAGGTAGCTTAATAAAGGAGCTTTCTGCTGGGGGATGGGAGGGTGATAAGAGGGAACAGGGATGTTATTTCTGATCCTGAAAATAAAATCAAACCAGGCATCTACTGCTGCTTCCCTCAACACTAGGTGGGTCTCCTCTACTTCAATAACACAGCTCTAAGCTATGGACATGTAAAGTTTGGTGAGACTCCTTCCTTTATGGCTCTACCATCAAATCTCCCCTAAGCAGTTAGACAGGAAGAGCTGGGATCCCATGGAGTTTCTTCTTTGGTCTGGGGTTATGGGAGTACGGAAGATTCACTGGGGCCATAAAACCCACCTTGTCAAGGCTGACAGAGACTTCTAATACTCACCTGTGTAGTACTGTGATAGATCTCCACAGAGATTTCATTAAAATACAAAAAAGGAGACTATTACATTGGGCTCCTGTCTAGATTCCAATAATGCTAATAGCTGAACAGACTAATAGGTTAGAAATTAGGTTATTAAATCTTTACATGTGAGGTGCATCCTGTTTATTTGATAATGTGGTCAATTAGTAACCAGAGATTCTTTTTATGAAAATATTTATAAAACTGAAATAAAGAACTAATCCCTGAAATGTCTCTAATCATGACACATATTTGAGTACTAAGGTATTAATAATTGTATTTAACCAATTCTTGCTAAATGATGGCAACTCTAACATGTTATCTAATTTAAGTTAGAACTCAATTATAACATACTTTCAAATATATCTATTTATTTTTCATTAGAATCTCATGTGGTAGAAATTGCCATATACAATTTTCAAGTGAGAAAATTTGAGAGATAGCTTGATTTCTCTTTCTTAAATCATATCAGTATGCCAAAAGAGAGCAGAGTTTTGGATTAATATTTCATTTCTAGCCCATCTATATCTTGAAATTTCCTCACTTCATTTCACTAGTCAGAATATGCCTGAAGAACACAAACAAAACTCTAACCAAAATATAATTAGACAGGTTAACATGCTATATTAAAATCCTCCCACATCCTGGATTAGCATCAGAGACACTGATATAAACTTAAAATACATACAAATGGACAGACACAGGAACAATTACAGACATGTTATATTTATAACTTAGTTCGCAAGGCATATACTATCCAGCTCTGTTCACTAACAGGCCTAGAAGCAAGGACATCCAACAATAAGCAGGCCCAGTGCCCAGAGCTTAGTTTCTAAACACCATTCTCCAAAAGGAACCCGTGCTCCTTGGAGAGATGCTTAATTCTAGGCCTGAGGCAGGAAAAATAAAAGATGATCCTGAGGCATGTCGTACCAGCAAGTGAGAAAAAAAATGAAAGGATGGGGATATGTCCACAGGACACAGTAGCCAACCTGAAACAGCTCCCAATGGCCAACAAAATAAATAATGTAGTAGTAGATTATAAACCAAAGTATAAAATAAATATGCATGAGACAACAGTGATATGAATAAATGTCTTAATAAATAAATAAATGAAAGAAAAGACAAGTCTTTCTTACAGAAGAATTCTACAAAATAGAGGTCATCTGCTCCAGGACATGGAACTTAATCCCACTGCCACCTCTTGTGAGTGTGCTACACTGAGCGATTTGTGAGCAAAGAGAAACATGGCAAACACTACTTTAACCAAAGCTAAGGTCAGCATCTCCAGGGATGCCATGTGACATGATAGGATGTGACAGAAGAATAGCACCTGGTGCTGTTCATTCCAGAAACCTTAGTCTAGTCATTGGAAAACACAGGACCATCCAGACTGGGGGGTATTCTACAGGATACTTGGCTAATACGCTTCTAGATCTGCAGTTACTGAGAAACTGTGCAGACCAGAGGAGACTGGGAGACATGGCAACTAAACATGCCGTGGTTCACTGTGCTAGACCCTGCAACAGAAAGACGACGTTAACAGAAACACTGAGCAAATCCAAAAAGTCTATGGAATTTAGTTAATAGTAATGTTCCAATATCAGCCTCTTAGTTGTGACAAATGTATCCTGGTAATATATTAACAATGGAAAACTGGGTGAAACTGTGCTGTGCTACATTTCTAACTTTTTAATAATCTAAAATTATCTCAAAATAGAAAAAAATTAAAAAGCAAGAAAATAGTTACCCACTATGTCAATTTTGTAACCTAGTAAAAGATTACAAATTGAAGTTTAAAGAACAATGCTTAGAACATTTATGAGTCCTTCTGGCAAAAATGAACAGAAATGTTTGGTGGCCTCTGAGTGATTTTGCTGGAAAAAAAGTATTTCATACAGCGTTAATTACTAAAGGCTAATGTTAAACCAGTTCTAAGATGCAGCCGTCAGCAATTACTCCTCCCTGACGTCTACCATTCCTATATCATTATTTCCCTTGAGTACTAAATTTCTATACCTGATTTCAAGGAAGACTGAAAAAGGGAAAGTTAAGACTGTAAGGAAGATGAATTTCTGTTCCAAAAATATAGAATTACTGGATAGGTGACGCAAAAGAACTCAAGAAAAACTAGAAACTGCAATTCTAAACTTGCCTTATGTGAATTTCATCATTATTGCCCAAGTGTAGCAACTGCCCTTGTAGACGCCTCTCTTCACTGCGAAGTTGTTTCCTCATTTCTGATAATTCCATAATCACATTTTTTTTCTCCTCTGACAATTCCCATTGATAAGTAAAGAGACAGGTATAAGAACAAAAGATTAAACATTAAAGCAAACAACCTGTCTTAAAGTTAAAACTCTCAGAGAGATGTTTTTATGAAAGATAATTTTAGTGTTTTATTTATACAGATCATATTCATGAACATTAAGACCCACAAAAACATTTTTGATAATATAGGAATTTTAAAAGTTAAGAGCTGTTCTTTGGGTGGGGCGTACGACTACACAAGGCAGCACAAGGCAGTTCCTCTGTAGCGAAGGGACAGGTCCACGCCTGGACTGTGGTGGTGGTTACACTAATTATACCTGATAAAAAAGCCACAACTCCCCCCACCATAGACACTCATAAGTGCATGTAAAAGCTGGTGAATTCTGATGAAGGTCTGTAGAGGCCTCCGATGACACACCAGCGTCAGCTTCATGGCTGCAATACTATGCTACTTACAGTAATACCAGAGGGGAGATGGGGTCAGGGGACGGAGCACCTCTCTATAACTCACAACTTTCTGTGACACTATAATTATTTCAAAATAAAAAGTTAAAAAACAAATCATCTATATCAAATGTTAAATAGTTAGCTCTACCTTCTGCACGGAGCTGGTTTTTCCTGGCAGGGACTGGAGGAGACTGTGCTCTGGACATGGAACTTTCCTGTTGAACAGTAATGACAAAGACAAGCTCAGCATATGCCTTCCTTACTCACAAGCTTGAAGGGGGTGTTAACTGAGACGCCTACAGGTACAACAGGTCAAACCCCACTCTCTCCAACCTATAGAACTTACACCTGTGTGTCGACACTGACATCTGAACCACAGCCGCATCTATTCCTCCTTTTCAGCACAGTAGGTAAGCCCTTCTCCCTCCAAAGAGAAGCCTTCATCTGTGCTGTGTCCAATAAGCAACTCCCGTTCCCTCCAATTATTCTCTAACTTCTTCCTCTCTCCAAGACCTTCTTCTTACCCAATGGACAGAAACCTCTCCCTTGCTTAAAAAATTTCTTCCATCTCCTTTCATCGCCATTCCTGTCTACTCCCTCCTTCCCCTCACAGCTGAGCTTCCAGAAGAACAGCAGGGCAGTACTTCGGAGGGCTGCTTCCTTACCCCCATTCACTCCACCCCCAGCTTCTGCCTCTGCTTCTACACCCACTACTCGCAACTCTGCCCTCACCTTATTCACAAAGTGATCCCCACATGACACGTTCGATGGGCATTTTAATCCCTCATTTTACTTCGTCTGCACCAACTGACATCACTGCCTCTCTCTAATCCTCTCTGCCTCCCTTCCTTTTTTGGCTTCTCAAATGGTAATGATTCCCCTCAATACTCATGCCCAGCCCCTTTATTTTGTACTCTAGCCATTCATCAAGACAACTGTACTAATTTAACAAGTACCAATATGTTGATGGCTTCCAAAATTCCAAAATGACAAATCCAGTCCAAAACTCTTTCCTCAGCATAGCTCATACTTTCAACTCCCTATCTTATATAACCCTCGCCAGAAACTCAAGAGCTATCAAGACTCCCACCCACCATGTGCTCAGTCAATAAATCCCACTACTGTGTTTTTCAACTCTTATCATGACACTGTCACACCTCTTGAGTTATTGGTGTCACTGCATGGTTAGCTCCTCAAAGTCTCACACTTGGGCTTCTGCAAAAGCATCTTATCTCCATTTTTGCAGTTTTGCCCCACCTCCAAGACACAGCTCCACACCCTGCCTACAAAAACATCATACAAGACAAAAGTGGCTGTGTCATTCCCCTACTTATGAATTCCCACGCAGTATCTACCACAGACCTACTGAACAGAATCTCAGAGGGTGGGATTCAGGAGGATGTTTTTCTAACACATTTTCTTTGCCTGTTCTGGTAATTAGCCTGTTTGAACCCTAGCAAGCCACACCGCATATCAGCACGCCACGTGGCACCTCACATGACTTCTGCTGCTTTAGTGCATCACCAGGCCAGATCAAAGCATGGAAGATTCTCCATGTGTGCCATGAGACCTACACGGCCCTCCATGACTCTGCACCTGCTGAAAGCCCCTCACCCATCTTCTCTTTATGGCAAATTCCTATTCATTCTTCAAGCATCAACTTAAAGATCAATCTTCCTCTCTCCGAGCACCTTCTTCTCAGGTGAAAGAGAACTTATGGCCTTCTCATTTCAAGACTGCAGGGAAAGGGAACCTATGGCCTTCTAATTTCAAGATTGTTCTTTTTTAAGCACCAAAGGAGGCAAGAAAAGCTTCATCATTCTCTATTGTACCTCTTTTAGTAAAAGGATTTGTTATGTAAAATTTAGATTCAGTCAAAAGGCCAAACAAACTTAAGGACCAGGAAGACCACGTTTCCTTAAGGCTACAGGTTCCCCACCCCTCATGAACATAGCTAGCTACCTAAAAGATACATTTGCTTTTCTTTCTTTCTTTTTTTTTTTTTCTAGAAATGGAGTTTTGCTCCATTGCCCAGACTGGAGTACCCTGGCGCCATTATAGCTCACTGCCGCCTGGACACAAGTGATCCTCCTGCATAAGCCTCCTAAATAGCTGAGACTATAAGTGTGCAAAACCGCACCCAGCTCAGTTTTTTAAAGAGACAGTATCTCACTAGGTTGCCCCGGGGTGGTCTTAAACTCTCACCTACAAATGATCTTCCCACCTCAGTCTCTGAAACGGCAACAATTACAGGCATGAGCCACGACATCTAGCCTTAGAAGATATATTTTCCAAAAAAAAGAACCATCTTAGGGAAAGGCCTTAGACAAGAATTATTTGCTCAATTATGGTTTGTCAAAATAATCAAACTTTGGGGTACCAAGTATTATCGGTTACAACTGAAGTGTAAGACGAATTAAATGTATACATTACCTATACTTCAGATCTGAAAAAGTGTATTTATTTTATTTATTATTATTATTATTTTGACACTCTTATTCTGTTGCCCTGAGTAGAGTGCCATAGCGTCATAGGAAATCACAGCAACCCGAAACTCCTAGGTTCAATCAATCCTCTTATCTTAGCTTTCAAAGTAGCTGGGACTATAGGTATATATCACCATGCCCGGTAGTTTTTTCTATTTTTAGTAGAAATTTTCTTGCTCAGGCTGGTCTCAAACACCTAAGCTCAAACGATCCACCTGCCTCGGCCTCCCAGAGTGCTAGGATTACAGAGAAGAGCCACCAAGCCTGGACTAGATCTGAAAAAATTTAGTCTATCCAAATATGATGAATAAGAAAATCTCAGTCTCCCCAATCCAATATAACTGAGCTAGTATTAAGAAATCAGAACAAATGGGGCGGCGCCTGTGGCTCAGTGAGTAGGGCACTGGTCCCATATGCCGGAGGTGGCGGGTTCAAACCCAGCCCCAGCCAAAAACCACAAAAAAAAAAATCAGAACTAATGGCTCGGCGCCTGTAGCTCAGTGAGTAGGGTGCCAGCCACATACACCAAGGCTGGTGGGTTCGGCCCAGGCCTGCTAAAACAATAATGACAACTGCAACAAAAAATAGCTGGGCGTTGTGGCAGGTGCTTATAGTCCCAGCTACTTGGGAGGCTGAGGCAAAGAATCTCTTAAGCCCAAGAGTTGGAGATTGCTGTGAGCTGTGATGTCATGGCACTCTACCAAGGGCGACATAATGAGACTGTCTCAACAACAACAACAACAACAAAGAAAAGAAATCAAAACAAAAAGTATATACATGAATAAAGGAACTTATGATGCTGTCAACTGAAGGCGGTCTTTGGAGTTTGCTTGAGATTTTGTTCTGAAGAGCAGGAACTACAGGAGAAGGCTGCCTCGAGCGCTGAAAAATTTAAAAATATATGTATGTATGAATTTATATATATACATGCGCACACATATAAACACACCCCTAGTATAGTTAAGAAGACCATCTAAGAAGTTCAGATTGTTTGTGCTTTTATTTAATAAAATACCTTTTATAAAAAAGTCAAAAATTCAATTACATAAGATCAAATATGTTAGTTATAATAAAAAGGATATGAATCCTTATTAAAAGAATATGACTCAGGTTAGGGTAAAAAATATCAACAAACTCAAGTAAAGCAACAGCATACCAGATATTACAAAAGCAACAAAAAAGACATAGCCAAAGTAAAAAATCATCTTAGTAATAAAAAGGAAATAGGACAACACAAAAAATAAGCAAAATCCCTCTTCCGAAAAACAACAGAAATCCTCCTCCAACATCTAGATGCCCTGTCACCAACGGCATCATGGATGAGGGAATTTTCCAGTTCATGGTAGGAGTTCTCCATAAGAAAATGAGGTTTCAGTTCATAATTTATTAAAAGCTACAAGTCTCAAACAACTTCATATTAAAATCAAAACACTGAAGACAGGAAAAGTCCCCAAATGCAAAAATATTTATCTAGGTGTAAAAACAAAAGAAAATCCCAGCAGAATATATGTGTGGATTTTAATTCTTTTGTGCATGACAGAAAATTCACTGTTGACTTCAATAAAATTAAAAACATATGAGATGGTGTTACATTTTTAAAATCTCTAGGAGACTCCATGAAGAATTATAAAAACAATATAAACTTTCTAAAACACCGCAGAGATGAGTATAATTGTGATGGACGTGTTACTTAGTTTAATGTAAGCATTTCACATTGTATATCAAATCAGTACCCTGAACCTCATAAATGCATCAACGTACAAAGTTGTGACTTAATAAAATATAATAATAATAATTTAAAAAAACACTATAGAAGATGAAATAAGCCACAGTTCACATAATAAAAAAGTAACCATCAAGAAAGCAAAAGCAAGAACAGATAATCCATCAGTCTCAACAAATATACTGGTTATAATGAACATAAACGGATTTAGCTACCCCTAATTAAAGATTGTAACTCTTAACACATTAGGATAAAAATTCAACTAAATACAGTAAATATATAAGCCAACTAGAAAATAAAATATATTATACAAAGACAAAAACTAAAAGAGCAAGATTACAAAATATGTATCAGGCACATAAAAATTGAAAAAAAGAAATGTTAATGTCAGAATAGAAGGCAAAACACATTAAATAGGAGAAAGTGATTTAAAACTTGATAGTACTTCACAATTAAACTCTTTCACAAAATAGTATATTCCCGAGGAATAGCATTTTTTTGAACACAATAAGAAATTGGCAGAAATACAATTGTTGGAAACTAACAGCTATCCTTCATTTCTAAATGATGAATTTCACAATAAAAAATTCTGTGTTTTATACTCAATTTTGCTGTAAACATAAACTTTATAGTTAGAAAAATTAATGACACGGCACTTGAAAAATAAACTTTAAACTGCGTATCAAACTTTTATACTAAGAATGAAAACTATTGCCTAACAGTCCTAAAATACTGAAAAACAACACCAACATAAATATAGAACTTACTTATAAATTCACTTTTAAATAATCTTTTCATAAATTATAATTGTGAGAATTTATCATTTGCATTACCATAAAGGCTTCAGATGATAAATCAAATAGCATA
Source organism: Nycticebus coucang (assembly GCF_027406575.1). NCBI lineage: Eukaryota > Metazoa > Chordata > Mammalia > Primates > Lorisidae > Nycticebus > Nycticebus coucang. Next base: position 17,719,517 of record NC_069792.1, on the reverse strand, counting down.
TGTGAGCCCATCAGAAACAACGCATACTAATGCAGTTTACACCAGATCACAGCAGAAATATACGAGAGGAATCCACTGGTTACAAGGAGCCTTTTTGTGACACTCCAAGGTGCTAAGGATTAAGGCTTCAGCATAAGGATAGGGAGGAGCAAGATGGCGTCCGAGTATCAGCTTCCTTGCAACTGGGCACGGTGAGACTGGGGAGAGAAGACTCCAAGCATCTCTGGCTGGCGGGATCTGCCCAGAAACAACCTTTAGGGACACAGGGAGTCACCAAGAGACTTCTAAACCCCATGAGGAGGACAAAAGCAGTAGAGAACTGGCAAGTGGTTGTGTGTGTTCATTCAGTCTAATCCTGCCAGCAGCTATAAGTATAGCAGCAGTGAGATTGCAAACTGGAAAGGCCTTACCTGTGAGCTGTTTTGTTTTTTTGGACTTGGCACTCAGTGAACTACCTTGGGAGAACTTGAACAAGAGTGTGGAGGACTTTAAGCACCCTCTAGAGCCCTGGACTGAGCCGCTGAGCCAGAGGGAGCTATAGTGTTCAGCTGTGGGCTACGTGGAGCCATTGTGGGAGAACTGCCCCAGCAAGCTCTGCCCTTAGGGTCTCAGAGCAAGGATCAGGAGGGAGACCTTGGGCCAATTATCTAGTGACTGAGCAGTATAAAGGCAGGGATTGAGAGGCATAACAGCCTTAGCTCTCAGGGGCATAGAGTGAGACCGGTTTTGGCACACTGGGTAAGTGGCAGCCACTTCAGGAGTTATCCTAGTGACAAGTGCTTTCCTGAGAAAGCTTCTGCTTAGCCAAGGTTAACAGTTTAAAGTACCTTTTAAGTGCGCTGAGGAGAGATTTAGGTTCTCTACCCTACAGGATTTGAGAAATCAGCAGAGGCCTCCAGTCTCCATCTCATACACTTGTATCAGCATTGTGATTAAAATCTCATACCCTAGAAGATCACCTGTTGCCCAGACAACATTTAGCAGGATATATATACTGCTTTTCTGCCTTTTTTTTTTTTTTTTTGGAGACAGAGTCTAACTTTATCACCCTTCATAGAGTGCCATGACATCAGCTCACAGCAACCTCCAACTCCTGGGTTTAGGCGATTCTCTTGCCTCAGCCTCCTGAGTAGCTGGGACTACAGGCGCCTGCCACAACACCTGGCTATTTTTTTTGTTGCAGTTTGGCTGGGGCTGGGTTTGAACCCATCGCCATCAGTATATGGGGCTGGCGCACTGCTCACTGAGCCACAGGCGCCACCCCCCCCCTTTTTTTTCAATTTCAACTTCTTCCTCTAGATTTTTCTTTTTTTTCCTTCTTTTCTTTCTTCATTTTTCTAGTTTAAATATAATTTTCCATTGTTGCCTTCTTTAACAATTAGAAACTCATTTTTATTAGTTTCTACCTGTATTATTTGGTTTTCCCCCCAATTTTATCCCATAAAATTTTCTGTTTGCTTGTTTTGGTTTGATTTATAGCATTTTTGCCTTTCCTCTCTACTTGGTGGCCGTGGGGTACTGTGTCTGAACAGGCTGGCAAAAAGCTGCTGACCTCAAAGGAACAACCCAAATCGGCACCTCCAGAGGTTGGGGTTTTTAAGGTTGGGACAAAGTACCCTACTGTACACCTATATTGCTCTGTCTCCCTCTTTCTGTGCCTCTCTTCTTTTTGTCAATGTTCCCTTTTACTCACCCCCCTCCTTTCTCTTTTTTTTTCTTAAATCTTTTTTCCCTTCTTGCTCTTCCATCTTCTCATCCTTCGGGTCCTGTACCAAAAGGACTCACCGAAACCCTAGGCAAGAGGCACAGTAACTTAAAGAGCAAGAGAAAGTGAAAGGAAAATTAGGGCAAGGAAACAGATAAAAGAAAACACTCATGAGGAAGAATCAGCAGAAAAACCCTGGCAACATGAAAAACCAGTCCAGAGCAACCCCACAACTCCTCCCCACCCCCCACCTCCAAGGGACAGTGAGGTAGCTACTGCAGAGGATTCCACCTATAAAGAAATGTTAGAAATGACAGAAGGGGAATTTAGAATACAGATGATGGAAACAATGAAGGAAACTGCTGATAAAGTGGAAAATAACCAAAATGAAATCCAAAAACAGAATCAAATTAGAGATGAATGATATGAAGAATATAGAAAGGATACAGCAGAGCTGAAGGAACTGAAGCAATTAGGGAACTTAAAGATGCAATAGAAAGTATCAACAACAGATTAGACCATGCAGAACAAAGAATCCCAGAAGTAGAGGACAAAGCTCTTGAGATAACTCAGATAGTTAAAGAGGCAGAAAAAAAAGAGAGAAAGCAGAATGTTCACTGACAGAATTATGAGACTTTATGAAGTGTTCAAACAAAGAGTTGTAGGTATCCCAAAAAGGGAAGAAGAATGTCCCAGGGGAATGGAAGCCACACTAGAGAATATTATAAGTGAAAATTTCACAAATATCACCAAAGATACTGACACACTCCTTTCAGAGGACTATCAGACCCCAGGTCACCTCAACTCTAACTGACCTTCTCCAAGACACATTGTGATGAATCTTTCCAAAGTCAAGACAAAAGAAAAGACTCTGAAAGCTGCCAGGAGTAAGCGCCAGTTGACCTACAGGGCAAATCCATCAAGGTGACTGCAGATTTCTCTAATGAAACTTTTCAAGCAAGAAGATAATGGTTATCTACCTTTAATCTACTTAAACAAAACAATTTCCAGCCCAGAATTCTATATCCTGCTAAGATAAGCTGTAAAATTGATTGAGAAATCAAATCATTTACTGATATGCCAACACTGAGAAAATATGCCACAATAAGACCAGCTCTACAGGAAATACTTCAACCTGTTCTACACATTGACCATCACAATGGAGCAAAGTAAGCAGAGTAAGCACACCAGCAAAGTAAGCATCCAGAAATTAAACAGAACCTAACTTACACAATGATGTAAAAGATAAAACTAAGCAATGGACTCTCACAAAATAAAATGAATAGAATACTACCACACTTATCAAGTATCTCAATTAATGTTAATGGCTTGAATTCCCCACTAAAGAGACACAGATTGGTTGATTGGATTAAAAAACACAAGCCATCCATTTGCTGTCTGCAGGAAACACACCTACCCTCAAAAGACAAATTAAAACTCAGAGTTAAGGGTTGGAAGACAATTTTTCAGGCAAACGGAATTCAGAAGAAAAGAGGGGTTGCAATCTTATTTTTAGATACATGTCGATATAAAGCAACTAAAGTCAAAAAGACAAAGATGGACATTTCATATTGGTCAAGGGAAAAATACAACAAGAAGACATTTCAACTCTAAATATTTATGCACCCAAATTAAATGCTCCCAGATTCTTGAAACAGAGCTTACCCAGTCTGAGCAATATGATATCCTATAACACCATAACAGGGGACTTTAACACTTCTCTTACAGAGCTGCACAGATCCTCTAAACAGAAATTAAACAAAGACCCTAGAACAACTGTGCTTAATAGACATATATAGAACATTCCATCCCAAGATAAAGAATATACATTCTTCTGGTTGGCCCATGGAACATTCCCCAAATTGATCATATCCTAGTATACAAAATAAACCTCAAAAGAACTGAAATCTTGTCTCTTCTCAGACCGTAAGGCATTAAAGGTGGAACTCCAGTCTCGGCACCTATGGCTTAAGTGGCTAAGGTGCCAGCCACATACACCTGAGCTGGCGGGTTCGAATCCAGCCCTGGCTGCCAAACAACAATGTCGGCTGCAACAAAAAAATAGCCAGGCGTGTGGTCGGTGCCTGTAGTCCAAGCTACTTGGGAGGCGGAGGCAGGAGAATCGCTTGAGCCCAGGAGTTGGAGGTTGCTATGAGCTATGATGCCACAGCACTCTACCCAGGGTGACAGTTTGAGGCTCTCTCCAAAAAAAAAAAAAAAAGGTGGAACTCCAACAAAATGCTGAATTACAGTTGGGTGAAGGAAGAAATAAAAGAGGAAATCATTAACTTCCCTGAGCATAACAACAATGAAGACACAAGCTACAAAAACCTGTGGGATACTGCAAAAGCAGTTCTGAGAGGAAAAATTATCACTTTAGATGCCTACATTCGAAAAACAGAAAGAGAACACATCCAAAAACTCACATGCCATCTTATGGAATTGGAAAAAGAAGAAAAATCTAAGCCTAAACCCAGCAGAAGAAAAGAAACATCCAAAATTAAATCAGAGATTAATGAAATTGAAAACAAAAGAATCATTCAGAATGTTAATGAAACAAGGAGTTGGTTTTTTGAAACAAGTAAAATTGATAAACCTTTGGCCAGACTAACTAGAAATAGAAAAGTAAAATCTCTAGTAACCTCAATCAAACATGACAAAGGGGAAATAACAACTGATGCCACAGAGATACAAGAGATCATCTCTGAATACTATCAGAAACTCTGCCCAGAAATTTGACAACATGAAGTAAATAGATCAATATTTGGAATCACACCCTCTCCCTTTCTTCCTTCTCCTTAGCCAGGAAGAAACAGATCTCCTGAACAGATCAATATCAAGCACTGAGATCAAAGAAACTATAAAAAAACTTCCAACAAAAAAATGCCCTGGTCCAGATGACTTCACACCAGAATTCTATCAAACCTTCAAACAAGAGCTTATTCCCATATTGCAGAAATTATTCAAAAAAAATGAGGAGGAAGAAATCTTCCCCAATCTGTTCTACAAAGCAAATATTCTGATACCAAAACCAGGAAAAGACCCAATTAAAAAGGAAATTTTCAGACAAATTTCACTAATGAATATAGATGCAAAAATTCTCAACAAAATCCTAGCCAAAAGATAAGAAAGCTTATCATCAAAAAAGTCATACATCATGATCAAATAGGTTTCATCCGGGATTCAAGGCTGGTTTAACATACACAAGTCCAAAAAGGTTATTCACCATATCAACAGAAGAAAAAACAAAGACACTCTGATCCTCTCAATAGATGGAGGAAAAGCATTTGATAAAATCCAGCATCCTTTTCTAACTAGAACACTGAAGAGTATAGGCATAGGTGGCACATTTCTGAAACTGATTGAAGTTATCTATGACAAACCCACAGCCAATATTTTATGAATGGAGTAAAACTGAAAGCTTTTCCTCTTAGAACTGGAACCAGACAAGGTGGTTGTCCTCTGTCACCATTACTGTGCAACATAGTGCTGGAAGTTCTAGCCAATACAAACAATTAGGCAAGACAAGGAAATAAAGGGCATCCAAATGGGAGCAGAGGAGGTCAAACTCTCCCTCTTTGCTGACAATATGATCTTATAGTTTGAGAACTCCAAACTTGACTCAGCCACAAGACTCCTGGAAGTCAACAAAAAACACAGTAATGTCTCAGGATATTAAATCAATTTCCACAAATCAATAGACTTTGTATGGCCAATAACAGCCAAAATGAGAGGCTAATTAAGGACACATCTCCCTTCACCATAGCTTCAAAGAAATTGAAATACCTGGGAATATACCTAACAAAAGAGCTGAAGGACCTCTATAAAGAAAATTATGAAACCCTAAGAAAAGAAATAGCAGAGGATATTAACCAATGGAAGAACATACCATGTTCATGGCTGGGAAGAATCAACATTATTAAAATGTCTATACTTCCCAAAGCAATCTACCTATTCAACGCTATCCCTATTAAAATACCAACATCGTACTTTCAAGACTTGGAAAAAAGGATTCTGCGTTTTGTATGGAACCAGAAGAAACCCCATATAGCTAAGGCAGTTCTTAGCAATAAAAACAAAGCCAGGGGCATCAGCATACCAGATTTTAGTCTGTACTACAAAGCCATAGTGGTCAAGACAGCATGGTACTGGCACAAAAATAGAGACATAGATATTTGGAATCATACAGAAAACCAGGAAATGAAACTAACATCTTACAACCCCCTAATCTTCGATAAACCAAACAAGAACATACACTATTCAATAAACAGTGCTGGGAGAACTGGATATCCACATGTAAAAGACTGAACCTGGGCCTACACTTTTCTCCACTCACAAAAATTGATTCAAGATGGATAAAGGACTTAAATTTAAGGCATGAAATGACAAAAATCCTCAAAAATGATATGAGGACAATTAATGACAATTAAGGTTATGGGGGGGGAAGCAGAAAGAGGAATGGAGGGAGGGGGGTGGGGCCTTGGTGTGTGTCACACTTTATGGGGGCAAGACATGATTGCAAGAGGGACTTTACCTAACAATTGCAATCAGTGTAACCTGGCTTATTGTACCCTCAATGAATTCCCAACAATAAAAAAAAAAAAAAAAAATCCTCAAAAAAAAAAAAAGCATAGGAAAAACACTTGATGATATTAGCCTGGGGAAAGACTTCATGAAGAAGACTGCCATGGCAATTGCTACAACAACCAAAATAAACAAACGAAACTTAATTAAACTGAAAAGCTCTGTAAGGCTAAGGAGACAACAACCAAAGCAAACAGACAACCTATACAATGGGAAAGGATATTTGCATATTTTAAATCAGAGAAAAGCTTGATAACTAGGATCCATAGAGAATTCAAATTAATCCACATGAAAAAGGCCAACAATCCCTTATGGGCAGGAGACATAAATAGAACCTTCTCTAAAGAAGACAGACGAATGGCTAACAAACATATGAAAAAATGCTCATCATCCCTAATTATTAGGGAAATGCAAATTAAAACCACCCTGAGACACCATCTAACCTCAGCTAGAATGTCCCACATCACAAAATCTCAAAACTGCAGATGCTGGCGTGGATGTGGAGAGAAGGGAACACTTTTACACTGCTGGTGGGACTGTAAACTAATACAACTTTTTTGGAAGGAACTATGAAGAAACCTCAAAGAACCCAACCTAGACCTCCCATTTGATCCTGCAATCCCATTACTGGGCATCTACTCAGAAGGAAAAAAATCCTTTTATCATAAGGACGACTTGCACTAGACTGTTTATTACAGCTCAATTTACAATCGCCAAAATGTGGAAACAGCCTAAAAGCCCACCAACCCAGGAATGGATTAAGAAGCTGTGGTATATGTATACCATGGAATACTATTCAGCCATTAAAAAAATGGAGACTTTACATCCTTCGTATTAACCTGGATGGAAGTGGAAGACATTATTCTTAGTAAAGCATCACAAGAATGGAGAAGCATGAATCCTATGTACTCAATTTTGATATGAGGACAATTAATGAGAATTAATGACAGGGTGGGGGTAGGGGAAGGGGAGAGCAGAGAGAAAAAGGACGGAAGGGGTGAGGGAAAGGAAGAACAGAGAGAGGGAGGGAGCGGGGTGGGGTCTTGGTGTGTGACACACCTTTTAGGGGCAAGACAAGATTGTAAGAGGGACTAAAAAAATGAAAATAAATATAAAAAATTTTAAAAAGGAGCCTTTTGTGAAGCTGCTTTAACAGATGGAATGTATAATACAAATTTCTGAAAATAATTTTCTTACATTTAATTGGGCTAAATTTAAAAGACATACAGGGCTTTTCAAAGTGTGGTCTCCTGGCCAACTGCATCCAAATTCCTAAAAATGCTCATAAGATGCAGATTCTTGAATTTCTTTCACTTAGTAAATCACCTTGCAAGTAAGATCCCAGAAACTTGTACTTCTAACAATCCCCCAGGAACATTTAAGCATACAAAATTTTAAATGGAACTGTGAGATATGAGCAAACTAAATCCTCATAAGGGCCAATCAGCTTTCTAGAGAGAAAACCTCTGTCCCATAACTTTGATTCATGTGCCTAAACCTGAATTATCAATCTCTTTCTCTCAGAAATACAAATCAACAGACTTTCAGAACATTGGCTTCTTGTTAAATTTCCAAACCATCATGGATAATTGTATAATTAGAGTAAGAACAAATTACTAGATAAATGAAAAAGTTTTAAAGACATATAAAATACAGGCCTAATATTTTCATTAGTAGATTGAACAGACATAAAGTTACTGTGACAAGTTGTTGTAACAGTTTCCAAACACTCTCAATTTCTGTATTTAGTCTTGTCATGAACAGTAAAAGTTCTCTTGCATGCTCCACTGCACCTCATGGGAACAAGACTGAGAATAGCTGAGGTAAATAAACCCGTTACATCCAATGGGCAGAAAATACCAATAAAGCACAGCCCCAGCATCTCATGCAGGAAGTTCAGCACAGTGTGCCCAGGTGAACCAGTAAGACAGAATAAAACTAAAGACACTCCTCCCCTTTTTCTAAAAATTCCACAATGTTCACAGTGAAAATGAATTAAACTATGGGTCTAATTGACATTTTTGTCTGAAACGTACCTTTGTTTCTTCTCCAATCACATTTTCTCTTTCATAGTAGTGCTGAAGTTGCAGGTTATGTTTTTCTTCTTCTTCTTTCTTCTTTCTTTCGGCTTCTTTTCGCCTTTCTTCGGCTAACCGAATAAGCTCTTCATTTTTTAGCCTTTGCTTTAAAATAAATAGGGAAATATATGTTCCATACATATATTCTGTAGTATACTCAAAAATATGCTACCCTATTTGTCTGATATAAAAGATAAAATTAAAGATATGGATAATAGGGCAGGGCCCGTAGCTCAGTGGGTAAGGCGCCGGCCACATACCCCAAGATTGTCAGGTTCAAACCCGGCCGGGGCCAGCTAAAACAACAATGAAACTACAACAAAAAAAAACAGTTGGGCATTATGGCAGGTGCCTGTAGTCCCAGGTACTTGGGAGGCTAAGGCAAGAGAATCGCTTAAGCCCAGGAGTTTGAGGTTGTGAGCTGTGATGCCACAGCACCCTACACAGGACGACAGCTTAAGACTCTACTCAGAAAAAAAAAAGATATAGATAATACCGCATTCTTTAACACAAAGAAGTTATCTGTTTAACAATAAAATATTAGGCATCTTTTACAACATCTTTACTCAACCTACAACTACTTTTTACTTAAATCATTATTTATCCTTTTTCTTAAATTACTCTTTCACCTTACTAAAATATGCAACAAATGGATATTGATCTGGTATTTTCTGAATGTACTATAAGATCGTTCTATAACTAACAAATATCTTTTCAAGTCTAAGATTTCACCTTCCGATTAAGCAGTATAATAGAGTAGGGGGAAAAGCACCTCCTCCTCTTTCTCTCTTTTCTTCTCCTGCTCCTCTTCATACTCTTGCTGAATGCGTGCCCTCTGTTCTGCGAGCCGTCGCTCTTCTTTTTCTTCTGCAATTCTCAGTCTCTCTCGCTCTGCTTCCTCTCTCTGTTTCTTTTCCTGAATCTAAAGAATTAATCCCATTTATTTATTTTATAAAACTACTGGAAAGTCAGGATGCTACTTATTTTTTTTCTGGTAGCCTATAGATCTAATATTTGTATCCTCACTTCGTAAGTTTCTAAAAATAAGTTCCTACATTTTCAGTCTCCTGATTTTTTAGGGAGGCTCCATGATATACTGTACTATTAAAAGGTAGGAGTTAAATCCCAGCTCCACCAAATTCAATGACCTTAAGAAACTGCTTGTCTTCTGTTTTCTCACCCAGTAAAAAGAGCTATTGTCTGTGTCTCAAAGGGGTGCACAAAGAATTAAAGCAAAACAATGTCTGTTAAAGAACTCAAAGTTTGTCCTATATAGAAGGTTCCCAGTAAACATTTCATGATGATATTATTCTGATTGCTACTATTATCTCAAAGTCTTCAGACTTGATTAGCATTCTGAAACAGTGAAATTAGTATTTTACTATTTAATAATTTTTGGGGGGAAAGCATTTCCCCCAAATGTCCTCTCTTATTTCCTATCTGGCAGGCCAATGGAGAAAGAACTGAAACTGTTAGGTGTAGGAGGATTGAGGTCACAAGGATTCATAACTGGAGCCTGCGGTGCTGAGTTCTTGGGTGGAATATTCTAAGGCAGAGCCGATGATCAGAAAGGAAGAGGACCCTCAGAGCTGGTCCACGCCCTCCACGAAGGAGGCAGAGGAGAATGGCGGCATGAGTACTAGTGTTCATGACTCTGTTTAAGGATATCAATAGACTTTAGTTACCCTTACATATGGATGATTTTGATTATTCATCATACTTGTTTTTCTTGTCTGCACTTCCTCTAGCTTCAAGGTTTCTCTATCTAGCAATGTCAATTTTTAAGTGATAAGAACTTTAATCTTCTCACATGCCCATGACTTGATATAGAAGGCCTTTTTCCAATGCTTCTTTTTTACAACACTATTAAATATACAGAAGCCTACTTTTTAGTAACCACTGTCAAACAGTGTGCATGTAATCACTTCTTCAAGTACAATATATCTAGAGAAAACATCATTTATAATCCAACAAAATCTCATATTCCCTCTTACTGGTACTTCATGAAAAAAAAATTATACTCACATAGTCACTTCTCCACCAAAACCAAATAATATCAATTTGTAAACCATTAATGGACCATACCCTTAGGGAATCCAAACCTTAAGGCCATCAATAATGCAGCACAACAAAAAGAAGAAAGCTTTCTCCTAGGTCATGGATTTCAAACTATATAATATAAAAGTCCTTTAGAGGTCTTACAGATATTTTATTAAATGTTTACATCATTTTTAAAGCTATAATTAAAAACATCAAACACTCACAAGTGTTATTTATTAAATTGTAATAGCATAAAGACCCTGGACGCATAAACTTGAGCTACTCTGTTTCCCCGAAAATAAGACAGTGTCTTATTTTAAGGTGTGCTCCCAAAGATGCGCTAGGTCTTATTTTCAGGGGACGTCTTATCTTTCCTGTAAGTAGGTCTTATTTTCGGAGGTGTCTTATTTTCGAGGAAACAGGGTAAATATATAACTTAACTGTGTAAATCTTGGGCTTCTCCTGCCATTTCTTTGCATAGATTTGAACATTTTGTAACATTTAATACTTTAGTTTTAGATACTTCTTGTCTATCATTCTATTGTTGACAATATAATAAACACCATTAAGCTATTTTACATTTTCTTAGAATTTTGTTAGATTTTCAATATCTGCTGTTTCTGTTGATTCTTAGACCTTTCCATCCATTTCCACTCTAACTACTCTAGTAAGATAATTCTGCTTTGTCTTTTCAATTTTCCATCAGTATTATTATTGTTATTATTTTTTTTTACACAGAGTCTCACTTTGTGGGCCTAGGTAGAGTGCTATGGCATCGCAGCTCACAGCAACCTCAGACTTTTGGGCTCAAGTGATTCTCTCACCTCACTCAGCCTCCCAAATAGCTGGGACTATCGGCACCCACCACAATGCCCGTCTATTTTTAGAGACGGGGTCTTGCTCTAGCTTGGGTTAGTCTCAAACTGATGAGCTCAGGTAATCCGCTTGCCTCAGCCTCCCAGAGTGAGCCACCATGCCCAGCCCATTAATATATCTTAAACATTACTGTCAGATCAATCATCCTTAAAGACTATATCCTTTATGTCACTGCCTTATTTAAGATCAGTAATAATAGGATTAGAAGGAAGACGACATGTTATAGTGGAATTTGTTTTATGAGGTTGGGATTTGGGTGGACAGCCTTATATGTCAGGCTAAAGAGTTAGACTAGATAATTTCTGTAAGGCAAGGAAAAATTATTTACCAGGTTTTGAGTAAAGAACAGCATATAAAAACTCTTACCAAAGGAAGATTAACCAGGCCATAGGATTAATCTGATACTGGGATGTGTGTATGGATATGACGGGGAGGGTGGTAAGGAAAGAAAAAACTGTGAGTCCATTATGGACAAATATCTCATTCATCTCAAGCTCCATCTCTAGTCTTCAGCACATGTGTGGACAGTGTGAGAATTCAACATGTCTATTAGCTTAATAAACACTGGACACACAAGTGTCTTCCTCTGGGAATAGTTTGGGCATTTCTATTATTTTAAATGCTATTTACTTACAGACATAAATGGGGTAAATAACTGCAAAATGTGGTTATATCTCATTTTAAGTATTTAAAATCTGTAATAATGAGTCAAGAATACAAAATCATTTGGAAAAAAACTTGCTTTTCTACTAACTCATAAGTAACCAGAAAGTATAACTAACTTATGAATGCCCAACAGAAAGATATTTTAGTAAATCTTGCGGTTTTAAAAATCTCAACATTCTCCAATTTAAAATTAATGATTTAATAAAATTTAGAAAAAATTAAATCAATTACTATACCTAATATGTCTCATTTCCTTTTTTCAGATATAAATAACTTTAGTATCACTTATATCTGATACAAATTAGATATTTTACGTAATTGCATAGCATTTTAGAATTTAATATTGATCCTGTGGAAAATTTTCTGCAAATTCAATTTATTAAAATTCTTATGAAACTTTGAAATTATGATCAAATAAGCATTTCACCTGAAAACGAAGAAAATCCTTGTATAGTTCTTGCTGTTTAATCTGAAGTTCAGTTGGAGGCTCACCAAATATATTTCCCCGAGCAAAAGGAGAGCTCTGTGTTTGCACATGACCTTAAAAAAGAAGTTTTGCAAAAATGTAACATTAAGTAATGCTTAGAAAATGTCAAGGTTAAAGAATAGAGTTTGCTAATAAATTCCTATTTTTAAAAACTGTGCTAAATATAGAAGGCCAGGGTTACGTTAAAATCAGAACAGAAGGCTGAGATTAAAATCTGAAGATCAGATGAAAAGTAATAAAAGAAAGAAAAATGGTAAAAATAAAATTAATGCAGTTAAAAAATTATACTGTTATCTATAATTTAAGCAGGAAAAAAAGCCCATGAAGAAAAGATAACACTAACAGCCCTAAACAACTCTTACTGCAGCAAAGGCTTTAAACTAGAATTTAGAGAGAGAGAAAAAGTACATATTTTAATTCCCATGTGTATAACTATCTTTTAAAGAATACTGCTTAACTGCATTGAAATATATTATATATGTATATTTAAATATTTCTAAAATTGTTTTTAAAAATTAGTAAAAATCCTTTCCGTATATAGTCTAAACAGAAGATTAGAAAGTCAGCTATAAAAACATTTTTTAAAAATTAGAATGAATCTTAATCACTGTAATAGTTTTTAAAAACTATCAGAAGCCAGACACAGTAGCTTACGCCTATAATCACAGCAATTTGGGGGGCCAAAGCTGGGGATCACTTGAGAACAACCTGGGCAACAGTGTGAGACCCTGTCTTTACAAAAAATACAAAAATTAGCTGGGTGTAATGGCACACATCTGTCACCTTAGCTACCTGGGAAGGTGAAGCAGAAGGATCACATGAGCCCCAGTACTCGAGGTTATAATGAGCTATAATCAAGCCTGGGCAACAGAATGAGACCCTATCTTTAAAAAAAGAAAAAAGTATCAAAACAATGAGAAATAAACATGACTAATAATAAATATTTTATTATACTTGTTTATTGCCTATATAAAACTATTTGTTTTATATACTCTTGGAAGGAAAAAATTATTTCATAAAAGCGCTTTGAAAAACAATTATACCCTTAGGATCTCTGTGGAAAGAGAAAAAAATGACATTTAAATTTAAGCTTCAGATAACTTTTTATATTATTTTTGAGTTTCTGACACATTCTTTATATCATCAATCCAAAGCGTATGTTTCTTTCACGTAGCTTTGTGTAGACTGTCTGCTTTGCAGTGTAGCTGCCATTCAGGTCTATTTTGCCTTTGTATTTAAATTTATTAACACTTATTGAATAAATAGCAAAAAGCCAAATTAATACTTAAACATTATCCATACTTTTTTTCCATTACAAAATTTTCCTACTGAAAACAAACTAAACATACACTTTGAAGGTTCTTTTAAATTTTATGCTGTGGTAGAAAAGCTGATTAGCGAAACAAAATTGAATAGTATGTTTCGCATTTATGATCATTCATATTCTAAACCTTTGGGACAATTAGAAAAGAAATATTATTGAAGACAGACAAGGTAAATCCATTTAGAAATGAATAAACTGTGAAATAAAACCACAGGGAAACCCTGTTATCTACCAAGAAAATAAAAGTGCATCTAGATATCATAAGCTAAAAAATAAATTTAATCTAAATTAGTACTGGAGTTTAATAAATAGCAGGTCATCTAAAAACTTTAAAAGTAAAAAAAACACAATGAACAGTACAAAGGACCTCAGAAACAGACTAATAAAAATGATGCCCAAGCACTCTAGCCTGGACCAACAGAATGAGAAGCTCATCTCAAAAAAAAAAAAAAGGAAGGAAAGAAAGAAAAGAAACATTAGAGCAGCAGTTCTCAACCTGTGGGTCGCCACCCCTTTTGTAACAATGAAAATACACTGCGGCATTAGGAAGGCTGAGAACCACTGCATTAGAGGATAATGAACCTTAAAAACAGTTTGTAACAATTAAGTTTCAGATGTATTTGAGTTCCTTAACGCCTTTAGAATATTAAATGTCACATGTATATACAGACATGTATGTATATAAATATATACATATATATGCACTCATACATATACAGAAGTACCAAAAAATGTATACACATGTAAAAAAAAACTAGATGAAAATTGTAGTACTCAATATATACCAACAGCAAATGATGAACACAAGTCACATCTGAGCACCTCTTATAATTGCAGATGTTGACATGACCTGAATATTACAATTTTAACAGTTTTTTCCTTTCTTAAAATGTATGTACATATTTTTGGCATCCTCTGTATATGGCAAAGCAGAAATTAGGTGGCTTTTGATAGTTTCTTGAACTCAGAAAGTTTATTAGGTTAATTCTTAGGGAAGGAAAGTCTAATTTAGGGAATTTCAATTCACAAAAAAAAAAGTTACACATTTTATGATTTTTTAATGATTTCTTAAAATAGAGCATCCTGGCGACACTACTAGCATAAACACCTGGCAGCGGGTACATTTTGTTGTGTGTGTACAATCACCAAGCTATGCTTTTGGGAGTGGGCCATGGAAACTGTTGATTTTCCAATTTTGGTGAGCAGAGCAAGATGCCTAGAAGTGTTACTACTAAGATAAAGAACGTTCTAGACTGAGAAAAAGAACTACAAACATTGGTATGGAAGAAAAGAGTAGAGACAGAGTCTGTATAGCATTGCGATCTCAACATAGACTACTAGAAAAAGCAGCAAATGAAAAAGAGAAAATGATATTCAGAAAGAAGTCAAAATTCAACACACTGAATGATCAATAATTAAGAGAGCCAAATCAGTAGTTTCATCAGAATTTAAGTTCTAATTTTAGTGCTCTAAAATCAAAGCTGGATCCAATGGGTAAAAATCTATTGTGGATCACAATAAGAAAGCATTTTCTCATAATCAAAGAATAGACTGGAATAGACTGCCCACAGCAATAGCAAATAACCCATCTCCTGAAGTATTCAAAAGGGCTGCAGTGATTATGGCCACCATCAAAGACCAGTAACTGAGATAACGCCGGAAAGGCTATGTTAACCACTGTGATAAAAATGTGTCAAATGGTTTATGAAGTGAGTGTATGATGCCCCATAATCATATCATTGTATACAGTTATGATTTAATAAAAAAAAAAAAAAAGACCTGGAAGATGCAGAGCTAGGACTAATCACGGCTCTCTATTTAACTCATCAGTTTAGCAAATAGTAAGGTTAAAAAACAAAAAAGACTGGATATCAGTCAAAAATACTTTAGAACTTCCTAACTGGCAGCGCCTGTGGCTCAAGGAGTAGGGCGCCGGTCCCATATGCCGGGGGTGGTGGGTTCAAACCCAGCCCCGGCCAAAAAGAAAAAAAAAAAAAAGAACATCCTAACTGTAAAGTTCTTTTCCAGTCTAACATCAAAATGTCAGTGAAAGTACAAAAGCAGAATTTTGTGGTAAATGTTACTTCTATAGGCAATAAAATATAGTGCAAGGTGGTGTATTCTTTAAACTTCACTTGATTTTTAAATATATAACATACTTGCATACATACTTGACAACTTTTCCTGGGATGTCATTAAAAATTCACTGAATAGCTTTTAATTTATAGATTACCTTTAATAGAGACCTTTTAACTAAAAGATATTAAGAGTAAATCAACAATATTTGGTTATAAAAAAGGAATATGACCAGATACTAAATTTTTTATTACTTAGACAAAAATATACTGTGATTTTAAAAGGGAGGTAAATGATTACTAAAACAAGCAAAAAATGAATTTCCTTATGTAATTTATCACATGACAACTGATTCCTCTTAATAAATGATTACTAAAACAAGCAAAAAATGAATTTCCTTAAATAATTTATCATATCACAACTGATTCCTCTTCACTAATTCAAATAGTTATGGCTATAAGAAGCAAACTGTGCATGTATAAAAAAAGTATTTGATTTTAAGAAATGTCCAACAACTAGCAAAATAAAAATGTTAGCAGCAGGTAAATTACACACAGCAAGTTACAAAGCTGAGATGAAATACACAATATTAAGAAGAAACCTTCCCCAAATACTTTTTATCAAAATAACTATGAAGAAAATGTATTTTATGAATAGTACATTATGCTTCCAGAATCAGAGTGACCAAATTCTCAAAATCACAGTAAGAATTTAGTCAAAGAACAATAGAGAAATGTTACTGAATAACTTTAGAAATGTTTAAAAAAAAAATGTGATCAGAAACCTGAGTTTTTATTTGCAGAATCTTCTAGGTTCTCAGCATTTGAAGTGGCTAAATTTTGGTCTAGAGATACAACAGCCCTTTTATCTTCATGTGATCTTGCATCTGGGTTATGGTAGGCATCTATATTTTGTCTGTGCATCCTATTCAAATCAGCTGAGAGGAAAAAATAAGCCATTTATTTCAATAAACACATTTCTATTAATGGTACACATACATCTTCTTAAAATAGGGAATTAGAAAACAATAGGAGACAGCTAGGAATAGTTCAATGATGTGTTGGTTCCCTGAAAACAGAAACAAAATTATCAAAACTTTCAAGATTAAAAAAAAATAACCCTGCAAAACAAACTCAAAATTAGTAGAGAAATTAAGGATGCATAAATCTTTGAAAATCCATAAAAATCATATTAAGAATACTTAATTACTTCAGAACTTAAACAAACACAACTCCTTTTTGCCTTCAGAGTTCGCCAGAGAAATTTCTGATAATTTCAACAACACACATAGTAAACAATGAAGCAAGGTTTAAAAAAAAAAAAAAAATAGGAACAAGTTAAGACAAGTCATAGCAAAAATTTTCTAAACCTCATCAGCTCTCCTAAGGAAAACACATAATCACATGGAGTAGAATTTTAAAATTTATCCATAAGTTCTTTAACAATCCTCCCTCAAAAGATGAAGCTACCCCACCCCTCCATATGGTCCAATCACTTCGTCTGAAGAGTATATTGCAGAAATGATGGGATATAACTTCTGAAGCTACTTCAAAAAAGAAGCTTGATTGATCTATGGATCACTCACTCTGAAGGCCAAATGCCAAATGATAAGGACACCAAAGGAGCCCATGAAGAGGCCCACACCAAAGGAACTGAGGCCTCCATCAAGCCTTCAGGTGGGTGCAGCCTCAGCCAACATCTCACCACGACTTGTGAGAGACCTTACGGCAGAACCGCCAAGATAAACTACTCACAAATTACTAAACCACAGAATTGCAAGGTAACTACTCATGTTTATTATCCTAAAACACTAAGTTTTAAAGTAATTTCTTATATAGCAACAGATACCAAATGCACTTAACAAAAATCTGAGCACCTAGAAGTGGATCAACCAATCGGTCGATCCCCAAAACAGATGTAAGTGAGTACAGATCTCAAAAGTTTTCACAATATTCTAGCCTGGGCTAGACTCTGTCTCAAAAAACAAAAAACAAAAATCCTGGCACAGTATGGCCATAGTGAAAGTGAAATTAAACCTAGATATAATAAGTATTTATTACAAAGTTATAATGTCTGTTATGTTCAAGATGTCTGTTACATTCTGAACATGAATCAAGCACAATAGAGAAATTGAATAATGTGAGAGAATGCCCCAACATGGTAAAACATGAGGACTGTTCTCGCAACCTCAAGGGAGTCCATCTTAACTACAGCACAAAACACACAGCGTACAGAAATCACAAATAAGACTGGAAACTGCAGAATTGAACACCGATTCTGGAATATCCTAAAATGTGCTGATCGTTCTCAATATTGTTTTACAGATGGCAATGGAGACAGTTTTGGTAATTACAGAAATAGCATTAGGGTATTAGTCTATTTTGTGCTGCTGTTACAGAATATCACAGACTAATTTAATACTGAACAGAAATTTATTGGCTCAGTTCTAGGGCCTAGGAAGTCAAATATCAAGCTGCTGGTACATAAAAGGGTGATGAACTCACTCTTTTCTAACAGCACCAATGCCATGAGGCTGATGCCTTCATGGCCTCATCACCTCTGGACGATCCCTCCTCTTAATACTGTTACATTGGCAGCTCGATTTTAACATGAGTTTTAGAGGAGACAAACATTCGAACCACAGCAATTAGTACTAATGGTAACTAACATTTAATTTTCAACATTTTTAATACACTATATAGTAACCCCAGTATTATAGATGAAGAAATTAAACTAAATTAATTTACTCAAAGGCCACAAACCCAGTAAATGGCAGACCAAGGATGTGGACACCATCAGCGACACTCTAGAATCTTCGATCACTTTTTGAGTATGGAATAAATATACTTCAATTAGATACATGGCGTGGATGTGAAAAACAAAGGAGGACAATTAGGAAGTAATAAGGAGGCCAGGTGCAGTTGGATTTGGGCCAGGTACAGTGGCTCACACCTATAATCTTAGCACTCTGGGAGGCCAAGGTAGGAGGATCACTTTAGGTCAGGAGCTCAAGACGAGACTGAGCAAGAGTGAGACCCTATCTCTACTAAAAATAAAACAGATGAAAGGACAAGTATATCTAATTCAGATAACACATGAGGTTAAAAGACAGTCCTTAGAAGAAAGACCATGTTTGCAAACCTAGAAGATGCTAATCCTAGTTCATAGAACACATTCAATACATGTTAGCTGGCAGTGAAGACTGCATCTCAGAGGATACAGAAGATTTAAATGAAAAAGGAACTCCTGACCCAGTTCAAAGAGGATAAGAACTGGGTCAAAAATCATTAAAGTTTAATTAGAACATCAGGGCTCTTTTTCAAATTCAGCATCAACAGAAGAGTAGAAGCTAGAAATCCTATTACAGAAGAGGGTGGAAAGAAGTGGCAGCAACAAGCATAGACCACATTTTGAATGTGTTGTATATGATAACAGAAGCAAATGTGTTTAAGAACACTGGTGACCTCAGCATGTTCAGAAATAGAAGGGAAGGTCATGAGCTAATAGCTTTGGTCCCTGAAAAGTCCAAAAATGAAACAAAATGACTCAAATAGGAAATCATTCTCACTAACATCCAATTCATTAAAACAGCTTATGCTGTCTATATAAGTTACTAAGAATAATATTACACGGTATTCTTTTATTATTTTCTATTTTAAGACTGCCGTCTATCGAGTTCAC